>NC_137246.1:2642500-3380478 GCF_051294905.1 Botryllus schlosseri
AAAATTTTTACTTTAGATAAATCTACCGCAAAATATAACACTGTATTGTGATGAACGAAGATCTATCAAAAATGCAGCTGGAATGGATCTGCTAATGCGTCGGAACTGATATTTTAGTCATCAAAATCCCAAGTGTCGCGGCCAGACCAATTAAATTTTTGGTTGGCCTTGCAAGTTCACAATCTGGACAATCCAATTTTGATTATATAACCAATTCCGAAAATTCCCTCGCAAACCCAGGTTGGCCGCCCCTGCTTTATAACTGCGTTGACCCTAGTTTAAGAGCCCCCGCCCTATAGTTCAGGGTGGGTGTCACATTAAAAGATTAATCCATTTCTTTTTGACGCCCTCTTATCTTTTCACTATATCTCAATCGCGTGGTGGATCTGATGAAGATCTGAATAAAATAACTGACGAACTAACCAGGGTCCGACTCGACTGTAATATTACGCCATCTTGCGATAGTAGGCATACGAAATGATTCCACGCAGTTATTACATTTGCCACCAACGCCTCCGTTCAAATCCAGCCAAAAGAAGGTCAACACTTGAGACGCATCCAAATTATGATCTCACTTGCCGCAATCCTAAACTCATCAACGAAAATCCCTACCCGCAACACACAGACACCGTGTTATCATAAAATTTATTACGTAACGTCATTACCTCTGCATCTGTAGACTTTATTTCGTTATGATCGGCGACACGAGTTCGAAAAAAAAACTGCTCTGTACTAACGGCGAAAGAAACAGCGGAAAAAGAACTCGCAAGAAAAAAGAAAGAGTACACGTCTCGATATAGCGAGCGGATGCGATACTCGGTAGCACTTCACGACACAATGACAGCAGAGTAATGTGCAAGTTGATTTAAGCGCGAATACATAGCAGGGATATCTAGTTCTACATATCCCTAGTTGATAGCCTGCGCGCGGAACGGTGGTCGCTAGAGCCCAAACGATTATAATATCGAGTCGATACCACACTTTGAACGGCCGAAGTGGGAATATCCATCAATTTCTTTTAGCTTACAGTTGTCCAGATGCAGCCTTAGTGTATTTCATGTCCAAGCGTAGCAATGGTTGTGAAGCTGTTCGAAACAAGGCTCTGACGTTTTGGATATGTGCCTCAAGGTAGATGCCATATCTTTTGAATATCGGCTGGAAATATTGCGGTGGGACTCTATAAATCCAGTCATAAAACATAACCGATCCGAGACTAACGACATGCGACAAGCTTTCCGACCAGCGGTCAGCATACCACATGCCGCAATTTTCGCAGTTCACATGTCTGTTATAGCGAACCGGTCACGCATGACACGCACCTTGTCACTAAGAGAATTAACGAGAATTATAGTCTCGATGGTATTTTCCATTGCGGAAAGCTGTGAACCTCTCTCGGTCGTATCGTGGCGTACGAAACTCGTAGTTCAAAGCTACATACAGTGACATATCAGTAAAGTCGCAATCAACCAACAGCATCGTCACAAAGTGCAATAAAACAGGTATTGTCGAAAAATACCAAATTATCATTAATGTGACGTATAACTGGCATTGTATTCTTTGTGGTCGCATAAAAGGTAGAAATCTGAATTTTCCACATCTTCCATACTGGTATAACGTCGTGATACCCGACCTAACATTCGATCCAGAAGAAAACAATCAGACACTCGATTTCGCCCAGCCCTACCAGTCTTTAGGAATGGTCGAGGCAAACTATCATACAAATCTTCTCGGTTGCATAGGACAAAGTTCTAAACGAAACATTTTAAAACACAAAATCCGACATCTACACCCATTTTCATCGGTTTGAATTGTGCGTACGCAACGGGGTCGACTGGGCGTTCGGGTGATGGAACATGGAAGTGTTTGTGACATGATTGGACGACTTGGTCGCGGACGGAGGGGGGCTGAGCAGGACGCCCGCGCTCGAAGGCGGGGCTGATTTGACCGGGGTGGTCGGAGGCTTCCTGTGCGTCCCGGAGTTTGGTAACCTGAGAAATGGGAAGGTTTTTACCAGGGTTGTAATGACTCCGGACACGACTCGAGTCAATTTGTGTATTGACTCGACTTATAGTCGACTTATTGTGCATGACTCGAACCAAGTCATATGACTCGAGACTAGGACGGCCAAGACAGACATTTCATTGTAACTTCGAAGAATACTAAAGTCACCACATCATTGGTATTTCATCTATCACTCCTGATACTTGGAAAATAGGGCCAGAAACTGTTAGGACTGAGGAAAATTACGATGTTATGAATACGAGTCATTCTATATCACTCGAGCAGAGTTGAAAAAGGGGGTTGACCCTGATTGAACTCAAGTCACAACACGATGACTCGGACTTGACTCGGTGGTTTATTGAAAACGTCTAGCCTTGACTCGAGTCAAAACTACAAAAGTGAGATTGACTTGTGACTCAAAACCTTGTGACTTGTTTACAATTCTGGTATTTATCAGATCGAGTCTGGCCAAATATTTGTTGTTAATGATAAATATCATAGAACAGTACGTTCATATTGAAATGAAGCCGCATATTTTCGGCTGACACTCGTCAGAAGTATTCGTCAGCGACTACTAGAGAATTGGAAAGAACATTGTATATCAACAATCGTATCACAAAATATGACGTCACCGGCAGGTTTGTGCAAACTTTTGAAAAGCTTAGTAGTTCTAACTCTGGTTCTAGTTGCGCATTTTGTGAATCCAATAGCTCGTACAAAGTTTTTGGATGGGTTCAGTTCCAGTTGCGGTTATCGAAAAGTGATGAGCTTTAGTTCTAGGTGGGAGTTTTAAAAAGTAAATAGTTAAAGTTTTTATTCTTGTTGCAGATTTTGAAACTCCAGTAGTTTGTACAAGTCTGGTCACGAAATGAAATATAAAATAATCGACTTGATAATATTTCAATTAAATAATATATTCATACTGAAATGAACCCGAATCTTTTTGGCTGACAATCATCAGGGGTAATCGTGTCAGCAGATAATATTCGGGTTCACTGCTATATAAATATATTATGCATATTGAAATTCCCGTACCTAGAAGATCTTCTACTATTTCGATGCGAAATAGCACAAGGCTAGCTAACTCACTTTGAAGACGGATGCATTTTCGACACGGGAATGTGTATCTTCAGCGAGTCCGATATACCGGTGGGTTGGGGGGTGCTTTGCTGGTGCTGCATGTTAGGAAACAGAGACGCTATCGTAGTCCCGTGTGACGCGCTAGGCTTAGGCCTAGGGGTCGACAACAAGTGGCCGCCTTGCAGCTTGCTGGTCAGCATGTGAAGAGCGTTGCTGGCCGACGAAGAAGAATGGGCAGGCTTGCTGTTGGATATGATATGTCCGGGCGTGTACCTGGGTCCCGCTGAGTGGATGGAGACGGTTTTAGTTGGCGAGCGCGAAAACGGAAATATACGGAACCCGGGAATTGTAGATAATCACACAACCGCAAGACAGGGACCTTCCATCCAAGGTAACCTGGTCACAATATCGGACTAACAACAGTAATAATACCATAATTTATTAATAATATAAATATAATATAATAATATGGCGACTGATACACAATCTCGCCTAGTTGATGGTTAAGTGACAACTGCTTTTTTTCATAAAAATGGGATTGAATTAGTCAGTTGTGTCTTAGTTAGGGTAGTTAGTGGATTATTAAACGTCGTTATATATAGTTCTAATTGCGCATTAGGGCAGTTCAAAAAACATTTCGTTCAGATTTCACTGGCCACTTGATAAAATTGTTAGGTTGGTGAAAACAACGCTGCACACCAACTTTGGCTCAATTCCAACCGGTAGATGCGATTTTCTTGCCGCACAAAGTTTTGAATTTATCATTAAAAAATAAAAAACAGTCAATGTCAACCCCATAAAATTGTTAGGCTGTCAGTAGAGATGATGCACACCAAATTTGGCACAATTCCAACCACTAGAAGCGGAATTATTGCAGTAGAAAAATTTGGATTTGAATAAAATAGTATTTACGGTGGCTAACTATTTACTTGTTTATTATAAAATCATGGAATTAGAAATTTTTCTACTGCAATAACCTCGATTCTAGTGGTTGGACTTGAGCCAAAGTTGGCGTGCATCATCTCTTCTGACAGCCTAACAATTTTATCAAATAGCCAGTGAAATCTGAAGGTTTTTTTAACAACCCGATTGTGCATTTTGAAACATCAGCAGTCTTCTTCAATCGTGTTTTGAGTGCAAAAAGTGATCGGTGTCACAAAGAGGCAGTAGAAATACAAACAAGACACGACCCACCTTCTTTTTCCGGTGATGGGGGATCTTTAACTGGCGAAGGTACGGGAGTACCGAACGAATCATCGCTTCGATCACAAATCGAGTGCTCCACTTCCAAAACGGGAGATAGAGGATGATTGTTATTATTGTTAACATTATTGTTCAAATGCGAAGATTGAGAAGACATAGGCAGTGATTTTCCAACGACGGGATTCACCCCTGCGGACGCTTGTCCAGCCCCCGTGTCCGCGTGAGGCTGGGTGGACTGGGCCGCTTGTGGGGCCGGGCGTTTCGTTGAAGATTTTGGCGCAGATGGAGACTTGGCCGGTTGTCCGGGACAGAAGAGCTGGGACGCGTAGTCTTCGAAGGTGGTGTCGTCTCGGAACTGGTCGATGATCTGACGGAGGTATTTGGCGCGTTCTTCGTAGCTGAGGTTGTAGGTTGGTCAAGGATATGATCAGCAGATGTTGGTTTTTAAGTCGCAATAATCGAATGACGTCGATATTGAAAGTCCGACGGTAGGAATTGGAAAAAACGAATCCAGACATGCAAAGGTGTTCAGTAACACATCACATCTACTTTTTCAGAGAAGTCAACGCGAAGCCTTCTCAAGTGGATGTGTTGTAGTACACATCCACTTCTACCTTGCGGTTTTTAGAGCGATACTACTCACATTTTTCACTTTCGATTTTGTTAAGTAGAGAGTATCTTTTGAGTATGTTCGCATAATTTATAGGAGTGAAATTGTCATGACAACTGACCGAAATGGACCCTGTATCATGATAAACGAATACTTTTCTAAATTAGTTATATTTTCAAAAAATGAATTGGCCACATAATTTATTTTGAACTCGCAAGGTCAAATTAATAGCCTGACTGCGAAATTTGGTGTGTGAATGATTAAAAAGAAACAGACGCAATGGCGTACCGGCGAAAGTGGCCAACCCGCACATTTTCTTAAATCTTTGTAAATTAATACATGGTATTTCGTGGCAGATTGATTTAACTTGAATTTATGACCAGCAATATATGCAAGTATCAATATTATTGACCGAATGCATTCGTTCTCTTCAAAATATTTCAAAAAAGATTTCAAAAAATCAACGATATGAAATAAAACTGATTCTTCATGACATAAATGTCAACGATTTTGGTGCGTCGTACCATAATTCTTGCGTTCACCATTACCTAATTTACCTTGAAAGCGAAGGTCAAACCGCAAGTGGCCCACACAATGATTTGGGAAACCGCATGTGGCCCTTTGACCAAAAAGGTTAGCAATCCCTGATCAACACACCGAAGAGCAGGACTCAGATTGATCGAATTCCTAGCTTCCCAAGCAAGAACAATTTAAAATTTCCATTCCGCTTTCCGTAGTTTAAGCCGAGATCACGATCAAAGCGTAGCGTCAGCAGTCGCAAGAGCAACCTAGATTTCAGTTCATTTTTCAAGACAGATCGACCAGATCGGCTTTTCAATATGACACAGCAAGCAAGACAGAAAAACTCCTATATTCGATACAAAACAAATTATATCGTCCTGACATTTTGAAAAATTACCGTCATGGCATGACAAGAAAAAAAGCGCTATAATACAACATGATATAAAAACTTTCCAAGGATACAATGGCTGATAGAGAGAAAGCTGCGACCTCTTCGCACGGCCCGCGTTGATGGCGGTTTCGCGAACCAGCACCGGCAACACCCTCGCGTTCACGATAGCCCCGTCAAAGAGCGGACCGAAATACGGCACCTGAAACGGATCGGATGCAAAACGCTGACCCCGGTCCTCAATTTATACACTTGAATAATATATTCATATTGAAACAAACCCGGAAATTTTTGGCTGACACTCGTCAGGGGTGATCGTCAGCAACTAGTAGAGAATTGGAAAGAACATTCTATATCAACAATCGTATCACAAAATATGACGTCACCAGCTTGGTATGAAATCTAAATATTCAATGCTATAGAGAAAATAATCTATGAAGAGGCCCAAACCCACCTCGTCTTTCTTATTGATCTGTATCCTGTACAGCATGTGTTTCATCGGGTAGATGATGATGAGAACGTCTCCGAATTCCGTGGGGATGATACCTCTTCTGTAATCTCTCCCGTGCTCGGACCACACGATGTGCACCTCGTCGTTGCCGAGATGCTTCAACTGCGAATCAAATGTTGTTTAATGCCTTTAATAAGCAAAGGCAAGAAAAGTATTACTCCAGAACCATACTCAAAAAATCATCTATTCAACTCGAATCATTGACATAACACTCCATTCAGATTGGAGCGGTCGAATCATTATGCTCAGCCACGCCCGTCTACTCTTACCTTGATGTTCCTAGAATCGTTGTTGGTCGATGGAAATCTGGTGGAAACATGGAAAACGACTTCCAACGCCGATGTAGCGTAGTACGGACACGTGTTCCCGGTGCTTCCGTCGGAATTGAGCTTCCCGCGGAAACCGCAGTGTGTCTTCAGGTCGACCTTGACGCGGAACAAACAATGTCGTGACAAATCCAAACAAGGTACTGACGTTAGATACATCACGGATTGGAGATATTGATAGTCGCAGAACATGTACGGATGTACGGAGGCTTGCACGCAATAAAGTATGTTTGACTACTATGTATTCATATTGAAATAAACCTGAATGTTTTCGGCTGACACTCGTCAGAGGTATCCGTCAGTAACTAGTAGATATTTTTTCAAAAGAACTTCGTTTGTCAACAGTCGTATCGCAAATTGTGACATCGCTTACATAAAAAATTCAAATATAATCGATGCTTAGGCTCAACGTACTATTATTAGTTGATAGAAAACCCCTGTCGGCATAACCTGGGTTGCCGGATATTGATAAGTCTCCATGGAAGATGGAACGGCCTCTCCCACCCGACGACGAGAAATCTGTCCTATCAAAACTTCTCTCACAAATATCCCTTTTTCTTTCAATATGAATATATTATTGCTCTCTACCTCGAAGAATCTTTTCAATTCGTTTACTGCGGATTTTAGGATCGAAATAACAGTGGCAGTACTTCTTAAACCGAGAAAAGGAGTCACGTGTACCGTGTTACAATGATCTATGTTGGAACGAAATAAACGAGCGGCTTCTGGTCAACAGGAAGCAATTTAACATTATATTTACATTATTTTTTCTTTGTTACATTACGCCCGTCATTGAAACGTCATCAGTTGCGCAAATTTTTGTTGCGGTCAAATCCGTGGAAAGTTACATTCATCTTTCTCTAAAGTTGCGCTAAATAGCTGCATTTATAGACGTGTTCCTTGAAATTATTAGGGTACAAGATGCCAGAATCGATCCGTATCCAAGGCACTATAGAAAAACTCGGTGTTGGCGACTCCAACAAAATCAATAGCTTGAAAGAATTGACCCAGGGAAAATGTAATTTTCGGCAGTCTAGCCTGAATGTATGTCAAATCAGAAAGGACCTCAAATTTTAAACGACAGTGAAATAATCAAGACAGAGTGCCACATATTTCCAGTAAAAAGTTGGTTGCGTGAAAATCAAAACACTTGCCAAAAGTTTCATAAAAAATGGAGAAAAGTTACAATATAAGATTCCATCAAACAGCTTAAAACACAATACTACATAACTTTTGAGCATTTAGGAAGCAGTTGGTAGCTGTAAAAAAAGTTGCAAAAACTTGCCCTGGCCATCGGATTACACTTTACAATATACACGGAATCAGGAACACATTATCAAACTATCAAATTACCTCCCATCCCAGACCGGACACAAAACTTTCGAAATCCTTACTGCCAGCAGTATTTGATAAAATCGATAATTTGTCCTCCTGCCCGGGAGCGATGTATATGACGGCCACCTTGTGTGTTTCGCGGCTGCAGTAAAACAGGGAGGACAACATTTAATACAATCGAACGATTTTTCAAAAACTGGCCATATCCAATCCCATTTAGGGCAGTAAGAGATAAAAATGCACAGGGTGAATCAATTTTCCACTACACTATTGCCTTAAAATTCATTTGCTTTCCAAATTGGACTACAATCACAATGATAGCTACACAGTTTGTTTTTTCCAAAATAGATTAGAATCACAATGATAGCAACCAAGGTTGTAATGACTTGAGTCATGACTTAACTCGAGTCATTTTCTCAAAATACGGAAATGACTCGACTCGACACAATCTGTGTACTGGCTCGACTTGAACTCGAGTCATCGCGCACGACTCCAGCCAAGTCATATGACTCGAGACTCAGATGGCCAAGAATGACATTTCATTGTAATTTCGAAAAATAGTTGAGTAACCAGACTATTGGTATTTCGTCTATCGGTCCTGGTACTTGAAAACTGCTAAAAGTGAGGAAAATTAGTATATTACAAATGCAAACCATTCGATTTCACCAAACAGTTATAAAAGTGGGTTTAATCAAGACTTTAACTGAAAACTGAGCGGTCAACACAATGACTTGGACTCGGATTCGAGTCAAAACACTATGACTCTAGACTCGACCCTCTACTCACTGACTTGGACTCGGACTTGACTCGGTGGTGAAATGAAAATGACTCGACTTGACTCGAGTCAAAACTATAAAAGTGAGATTGACTTGTGACACGGAGCCTTGTAACTTGGTCACAACCCTGACCAAGTAACAACTACCATTGCAAGTCAGACATCAGTGAAATTCAACATCCCTAATCATAGCAAGAAAGGCCAGAAATTACAATACAAATTGACGGCTTACGAGTTCCTCGAATCGAGATTTTTTAATTCCCGGAAGAGACGCTCGTTCTTCTTGAGCAAAGTCGCTCGTCGTCTGTTGTCCTTCGTTAAAAAGGCCGTCTGCGAGATCAGCAGCCTGGACTGGTGAAACGGAGATTTCGACGCGGAAAAAGTGGGCTGCCGCGCCGCGATACATTGACAGCTGGCAAAAAGTAAGATCGCTACAGGACGCGACATATCATCGTTTAAAGCTACATGACATGGTCGCTGTACTATGCGATTGTAAGACAAACTCGCAAATATTTGAACTGGTTTTCAGCAAAAATTACACTATTTATAATAATGTATATCAAGGGGACTGGCAAGTCAAAAACCTAACTTTCAGATGGCTGCCCCCATCACCATGAAATGCTCACAGTCGTTAGATGTTGATATGCTATATACAAAAAACAAAACAAAAATTGTTCTACCCTGCAGATAGTCGATTTGAAGAAAAAATGCACCGACACGAGAAACGCAAAATCTGAGACTTGTGAAGCCCTTTTTACGATCGAACACCTTTCTTTGGAAGTACTAGGACAGCGCTGTGTTAAGATTTGAAGGAATATGTGCAACCCCTCTTGGAGAAATTTCATTTTGAAATTTCAAAATTTCAAATTTCATTTTTTCAAAAAGTTTGATATGAAGCTCTGTAATTCAGAGCATGGTAGACCTAGGCCAAACGACTCTTAGCATAGGTTTCGATGTTAGCTTTTCGGAAAACCCTGAGTGAATACTATACGACACATACGGTATGTCATACACATTTTTGATTTACCATGAAGCTGTTCAACAAAATTTTACAATGGAGAAAAACGTTAATAACCATTTTACCAGTAATAAAAGATACTAAACCGGCGCCAATGACAATCGAAATTATGAAGTTTTTAGATATGTTTTGGGTAAGATAAGGCCATGAGGTAAGAGTATAAGTACTATGTTGATATTTCAAGCAAAAAAAAAATCTAAAATTTTGATCTTTTTTCTAAATTTTGACTTGCTAGTCCCCTCAAGCGAGATCACTTGATAGACATCAGGCCTTGCATCTTGCAAAGCACAACTAAGTGGGCGATGTGGCTTTCTTAAGCGATTTGATCTGGTTTTTTAGGAGTTCAATGACGTTTTTGATCAGTTTAACCGGTGTTCCATGGAGCTCTAGGGATTCCGTGAGCCTGTCTCAGGGGTCCCCCAGAGATCAAGACACACACTCTACTCACAGGGCCTACATATGATTTGTGATGGTATGCCAGTCTGCGTTCATCATTGGTCGTAGGTAATTAAACCAAATCAGCAGTCAAATACCGAATGTCGTGGTGGTTTCAATATATTACAAGACAGCGACATTAACGTTCAACCAGTCGGAAGAATTTCATATTGGGCCTATTTTTCATCAGTATTTCAGAGACTCTATCCTTGGCCGACACACAGTCAAGGCGAGTAGTGTTTAAACCAGGGTTGTAATGACTCGAGTCACAATTTTCTGATGACTCCACTTGACTCGAGTCATTTTCTCAAAATAAGGAGATGACTCGTCTCGAATCAATCTGCGTATTGACTCGACTTGGACTCACGTCATTCCGCATGACGCGAACCAAGTCATATGACTCGAGAATCAGATGGCCAAAACCGACATTTCATGGTAATTTCGAAGAATACTAAAGTAACGGCACTATTGGAATTTTGTCAATTCATACTGGTACTTGAAAATGCAACGAGAAATTTAATATATTTTATATGCGGACCATTCGATATCACAAAATAGAGCTCTAAAAAGTGGGTTTAACAAGGCTTTAACTGGAAACTGACCAGTCAACACAATGACTTGGACTCGGACTTGACTCTGTGGTGAATAAAAAATGACTCGACTTGACTCGAGTCATAACTAGAAAAGTGAGATTGCCTTGCGACTCGAAGCCTTGTGACTTGGTTACAACTCTGGTTTAAACGGAGTATTAAGTTTCGGGGTTGAAAAGGGTGCTGTTTTTTTTTATTGATATAACGGAAAAAAAAACAAGGAAATAGGATGTATTTTGATGATTCAATGTACCAGGGTGTCATAAGGGTACTAGGAAGCAGCTTGTCGAGAGTTTTATTGCAGAATATTAGGTTCCGAATATCCAAAAATAGTATATTGGGACCAAGCCATTCATTCTTCTTAATTATTTCAATTCTTTATGCCAATGACCTCATATTTGGTGACACGACTTTTGAAATACAAAGTTATTTGAAATATCTACCAGCTGCTCACAATTACCCATGACGAGTCTCGGCCAAAAATATAAATATTTATTTCAATATGAATACATCAAATAACAGTAAATTCTTTTCTCTACCAAATCGATAGTTGGTTAGTACGAGCCGCAGAAATCAAAAGCGAACCAATGACAAAATAAAGGAAAAGTATAAAACCCAGATACCTCTTCTTGCCGGAATTTGACGAGTGATTATTGCAAAGATTCCTGTTCTGTTGCAGGAGATATTCGACGGCCTTCTCTTCCACTTTGGCGTCTCCGATGCCGTGGCCCGGTATGTTCAAGGGCCGGCCGGGATATTTCTGACACTCGGGGCTCGAAAATCCGATGTACTGCAGTAGCTGTCAATGTCAGGAGCGCAGTGTGAACTCTCAACAACTCTACGACTTCATTAAATCGTTGTTTGAGAAAAACACATCGATATTCTGTCGGGAGTTTGAAAATTTTGAATTTATCATAAAAAGTTCTTTTATTAATTTCAAATTTTACTGTTCCATGAAATTGTTGACTTGTGTCGCAAGAACGGTGCTTAACAATTTTTGTTCACTTTCAGCAGGCAAAAATTTCGGATTAGCAAAAATAGCCTGGAATGATGAATGAAAAACTCAAATTACTTCGCTTCTACGGGTTGGAATTGCGTCAAATTCGTTTTGCATCGATTTTGTAGACAACTCAACAATAACATGGGTTGGAAAGTGAAATTTGAAGAAAAAAATTTCAATCTTTACAATAATAAATTCAAAATTTTCAAACTCTTCTGTGTTCACATCAACCAGTTGGCATAGAGCCAAATTTGGTGTGGGACGTTTTTTAGGCATTCTAACAATTTAAATGGGCACTGCCCTCTGAAAAAGATGTGGTCTCAAATTGAAGGGCAAAACGGAAAACATTTTTTGGCTGCAGCTGTTTTCTTCAGAACGCCACCGTAATGGAGCTAATTTTGACAAGAACTTCACGCTCCAGCAGTCACGCAGAGATCAACTTTATATATTTGTCAGCCGATGTTATGAAGGAAATATTGTCGTACACGACAGAAATAGAATACACTAGGCCCGATTTTGACATAAATCTCTTGACTGAACATCTTCCGTTGAATGCGGTATCCAAACCACCTTGGCGTGTACGAGTGGGTGCGTCAGCGATCATAGAACGGGAAGCAGACTAGTAATCACGAAATCACGGCGCTTGATTGGCTAATCTGCTATGCTTCAATGATCACAACGGTGGCGGCTTGCTGACCAGCTGGTCAAGGAGTCGGCTAACCGGGGTGATTCTGTAAGCGCATTGTAGGTTGCTCCGCAGATAATGATTTAAGATTAATTTAGAGCATGTTGAATGACGAAATACACGATTAACAAAGAAAAGCTGCTTCTCAAAAACTTTAAATGCATGACTTGATGGCGTATTGTGAAGCCAACCGTTGTAGCCTGCATGCCCTGTTTTCATTGAGGGAAAGCACAAAAGCACGAGAAGAAATACTGCAAAGACGCTTATGCAAGTGGCGAACGAACTTCTAGTTTCAGAGGGGATGTTCCATGATTGAATACAAATATGAAACTTGACATTGACACTACTGTGTCTGATCTCATCTTGTCGTGGTAGCCTATATAGTTGAAGTCTTAAAAGCTCTACGGGCTGGATGAATCAGCCATTTATGCTTGGCACTTGGCACATTCTTGCAGCACTGATGCCCCGGAAAATGGTCTAATGGCAAGCATAGACTATGCTTGTAGGATCAGCAAAAAAATACAGTTCGCTTGCATTGTTTAGCATGTCCATAATGAATCTTAGATCATTACCGGCTGCATCACGACTAATGCTTGAATCAAACCAGACATGGACACAAAAATAAATGCATTGAAGCGATGCGGTAGTTACATTTCTTTAGAGTCCCAATGTAAGCTACCTGGTCGGCCCACATATCTTCTGAGCATACAGGATTGTGTCCAGAATCCATCTCACATGGTATGCTGCACCAGAAAAACAAGACCACTTGGCGTAATCTCAATCATATCAGATAGGTATTTCTGGGTTCTATAAGTTAACAAGCATTCGCTGTTTCACCTCTGTCATGCCTGCAAGAGGGTATTGTTGTTCTGAACCTATCGTTATCTAGTTTTAACACTAAAAATTCAATGCTTAAGTGTCTCATTTTATTATTTAATCACCAACGTAAAATGCGCTTACAGAATCATCATTGCCGTTAGCGTACTTCTTGAACTAGTAGAAGCAGGTAATCAGCAAGCCGCCGTGGTCGTGATAATTCAAGCATAGTTGATTAACCAATCAAGAGACATGATTTTGTGATTACTAGTCTTCTCGCCGTTCTATGGTCGCTAACACGCCCACTCTAGGGCAGCTACTTTCAAACGCATTCAGACAAATGTTAACGACTTTCCTGTAAGCTTATTGCAGGTTCATTGACGTTTTTTATCAATAATCTACAGAATGAGACATGGATACCTACGCATCTTTTTTGAGATTTTCCAAATTTTGGACAACCCTAGCGGCTAGCGTACACAAAACACAGCAATACAGGTTAAACAGGCCTCAAATACGCACCACAATCCTACCTGATCTAATTTATCGCTGGCTCGTTCCGTAGAGATTTTCGTTTCGCTTGATGGGAGAGGAGTGTCCAAAACTTTCCTCTTCTTTTCCAGCTCTGCTGCGGCGTAGGACATGTACAAACGGCAGTGTTCCGATATCACTTCGGATATGTCTCGGTGCAGCGTGCACAACGGAACGACAGACACTGAATAGACATCAACCAAGCTTTACTAATTTGTAAGATTAGGCTACGGTTTACGAGCTTAGTTACATGTGACGTAAGAGTTACCATATGAGGAATGTACAATTTGCAGACTTTGTCACAACGGAAATTTGCGTAGAATTGACCAATTTCTACTTATTAGTGTAGCAGTATTGGAAATATGTTGAGAAAAATCGTCTGCGGACAATTATAAACATGACTATGTACGTCACAAAGGCAAGGGACTCTTGAACATGTGGGCTTAAGTTTAGGTTAGGATCAGATTTAGGGTTAAGTTAGGTTTGTGGTTGGGCTAATGGTTAATTTTGAGGTTAGGAATCTTTATGGGGTTATAAAGTCATGTGTCATTTTTTATTGATTCGTATGATTAAATGTCGAACAACCGACAACACCGCTATTTTTGATGCTATTATAAGCAGCGTTACGATTGACATGGATAAAAAAACTCTTGAGCTGGCTTATAAATTTGTGAACTGGACTAAAAAAAGGTCATACCACGGTCTCGTTAGTCGAAAATATGAGAAAACAAGGGCGCGAGTCAAAAATAATAAGGACAATGTAGTTGTACAAGACATTGACCCTCAAAATAGGAACAATGTAGCTATATAAACCACCTTCGAAATATGGACAAAGCTTAGAAACACAAAGAAAATGTAGTTTTATAAGATGGTCACCTTCGAAACACGTCTAAATCTTATAAAAAAGGACAATGTAGCTGTATCAGACACCTTCAAAATAAAGACGTGTGTCAGAAATAAGGACAACATAGTTTTATAAGATATTAAGCCTCAAAATAAGGACCAATCTTATAAATAAGGACAATGTAGCTATATAAGACACCTTCAAAATATGGACAAGGTTAGAAATACAAAGACAATGTAGTTTTATAAGATGTCAACCTTCAAAATAAGGGCAAATCTTGGAAACAATGACGGTATAGCAACCAGACATCCTGATTATTTACACTCATTTGTATTGCTCCATAGAAACCATCGCAGCAAGCCGTAAGACAGCCTAGTTTCACGAAACCAATAGGAAACATAACAAATCCTACCTTGATTAGCATTGCTTTTGGCTTCCTTCGAACCGTACAACACCGAAGAATCCCAACAAAACTTCCCAGACGTGTCCCTGACAATTAACCGTACGCTGGTAGGCGACGTACACAGACCCCCGGTCATCGTATTGTCAGAGTCGTCTTTCTGCGGAGGATAAGAAAAATCAGCGGTGCACACGACCCACACGGTTTTACAAACGCAACGTACCTCAGACGGGATCTCGACGATAGACAGCAGGCAGGTGTCGTTGTAGATGAGAAACTGAAGTGTAAAATATTCAGTTTTGGTACTCGAGCCAACAAATGGAGTGTGTGCATAATCTCATTAAGCTTAAGCTATCTGTTAGTCTAGATTATTCGAATTCTTGTGCCGGTGAAGTCATATTTTGTGATACAACTGTTGACATACAATGTTCTTTCCAATTCTCTACTAGTTGCTGACAATTACCCCTGATGAGTGTCAGCCGAAAATATTCAGGTTTCTCCAAGTATCAAGATATTATTAAATTGTACACTCAAGTAGAAGTAGCAATTTCATAAACATGCTGAAACTATTGCAAGTGAAAGCAGAACATGAAAGTCTGGAAAAATCTCAGGTTATTTCAAAAAGTTGATTTGGCTGAGGGTTCAACATTCCCGTTGCGGATAATTTTACCCGATCTGCCCTAGAGGCTGACTGAGGTGTCAACATTCATAATATCACTGTTCAAAAAGTGTTGAATTATCATAATTATGATATGATTATACTAATGATAGCTCAAAATAAAAACTCTTATTGAACTTCCATCCCTATCTGCTATCCCATCAATATTTTCGGGCTACTAGAAGACTAATTCAATTCACACTCTTCACAAATTCAAAAACCGCATCTCACCTGAACGTTGGGCGAATAAAAAAGCTTGTTGGACAGATCGCTGGCTTGACTGTCCTCGGTGTCGTGGTCCTGCTGTTCCGTAATCAAGCTGTTCAGCACGGACGGGCCTTTGCCGAGGGGGAAGTGTCCCAGATGATTGGTGAGATGGTTGAGCACGGCGCTGGCCGTGAGACTGACCACGTTGTCTGTACCTGTGTCGGAATCGGCTGGGTGTCATTTGAAAGACATTGGCGCGATGTCACCATAGGACATGGATTTTTAACCAGGGGTTCGCGGACTCCTTAGGTGTGAAGCACCAAATAAGAGTGTACAATAATGTGGAATTGTGGAATCAGGACTATATGCTATCAAAGGGCCTAAAATTATTTTGCAAACCAACAAAAAGTGGGATATTATCTGGACAGATTTATTCAACTCAATAGCCATTTTCATTTTAATACAGGAACTATCAGAAGTCGAGTTGAAAATTGACAGGGGGTACGAGAAATAGTATTAAAAGCTCCAAGGGGTATGAGCGTAAAAAGGGTAAGAAACACTGCCATAGGATAAAGTACATGGATTCAAGTCTTCGAAATAATTGATACCAAAGTAACGGCATATTATATTCCTTGCGGCAACAAAAACTATTAATTTTTGAACCTTTCAAGTCATTTTTACTGTTAGATGGTATTTGAATAGTCGACTTAACGCCAAGTAGGTGACTCACAATCGAATCACAAACTTGCTTTTTTCCAGCTTAACTCATAACCGTGAACAGAATTCCGACAAAATAAACATAAACGAGGTTTGTACAATGACATCGGGAGCATTTTGAAGTGACCCATCCCCATCCCCATCTTGGCAGACAGTAAAAACCATATTGATTTAAAACAAAATTAATCCAGATTGTTTGTATCAAACGGCAACAGACTATAATTCATTTGCGTGTCTTCACTGTTCGAGTGTTCGTCTTTGATCTTCCACTGTGCTGTAATATGATCTGGGCGCACTTTCGTGATTACATCCTCGCTTTGGTAATTAAGGTCAAGATGTCTCGCTGTCATCGAAATTTGTTTGCTACTTTCATCTGATCTGATACATTGTGATTTGCGAGGTGATCATCGATCACCTGCAGCGTTGAGTCATGATTCGAGCGCGCTTTGTATCAAGATCCGCGCGCATGAAACTCGCTGTCGGCAAATAGTGGCGCGCAAGGCAAGAGCGCCTTCCGTTTGTTACTGCAGCATGCGACTGCGCATAATAGAGCTATATTTTAAGATAACTGGCAAATGTTAATGTGTATAAAGACGTAAACACAAACGAGATTATCTTACCCTTGTTGTATCGGCATTTGTGCGTATTAAACCGCAAGAAAGTGGTTAGCATAACGAATATCATCTTTTCAAAAAACATCCCCCGTTTTAATAAATCTCCCCCGTTTTTTTTCGGCTGGCTACGCCCCTGCAAGGAACGCTGTCAAAATGGTGACTGGACCGCACTCATACTAACGGGCTCCTGAGCAGTGGTGAGTTTGATGGGCCGGTTTCGGGGGTTTGATGGTTTGTCTGATTTGCAGTAAATATCAATTATAATCTTTAGTTTTTTGTGAAAAATATGTTTATAAGGTTGTGTTCCTGTCCCAGTAGGGTTGTTCAAAAATAACTTCATTTCCACATTCCGGGGATTCAACGATAAAATTGTTGGGTTACCTAAAACAACGCTGCGCACCATATTTGACTCGATTCGAACTGGTAGATATGAACGTACAAGAGTTTACAACTCTTGAATTTATTATGTAACTTAAATTTTACAGTCGACGCCATGAAATTGTTGAGCTGTCCACAAAAACGATGCAAAATAAATTTGACGGAATGTCAACCGATAGATTTGTAATGTTGTAGATTTCTATTTCTGTCACTGGGCAAAAATTTGGGGTCCACGGAAGTCTTAAGTGACTGTTTGCCAGGTTGGTATAAGTTAACAACCACTGATCTGGAGCGATCTGTCCTAGAATCATCTCGGTAAAGTTCCACGCCACGGCAAGGTTACTCACCGAGAGACAACGCCGGCATCGTCGGTAGCGCCAGCATATTATTCCGAACCGAAGATGCCGCGTGGTTTGCGCTCTCCAAGACTTTGTCTAACTGCAAGTTCGGATCAAAGTCCTGCGTCGCCAGGTCTGAGAGACTGTAGCTGTGCTTTGCGCTGTGCCCCGGCTTACCCAGCGCGCCCGTTTGAAGAGCCTGTCAAGAGGAAACATCCGAATCAGGTCAGCAGTAAACAGCAACAAATGTAATCGTGTGCAGTCATTAATGAAGTAGGACGCTCGTGATTCTTCAGAGTACTCAAGCTGCTTTTTCGTCCTTGGCTCCGAGTGGAGATGCTTTTAGCTTGTCAGTTTTCAAAGCACAACTTCACGCTTTTTACGTATTTTTAAGCAGAGCGTAGTTTTCGGATACGTTTCCGTCACATTTACGAGTCAAGTTTCCATAACATATTGGCACCAACACGCTGTATCACAGTAACTGAATATTTTTTTGTAAATTGCACCAATTTGCGTTTGTTACTTCAAGTAAGCAGCCCCCCCGCCAAATCTACTTCTTCAAACTACTCGAGTACTTTTCAGACATTTACTTTTTATTTCTGCAAGAGACAGTCTTGAAATGTCTAGAGAATAGGTACGGTGCTTCAATTTGTTTTCGTGTCGTGATAACTACAAGATCACGTTTTGCAATCCACTTCTCTCGCAGCCAACACGCGATTCAGAATCAAATCAGGAACTTGATTTCACCCATAAACAACGAAGGTATCTTATATCGTCATAACTGAAATTACCTTAAACACGGTCCGAATGAGTCTTTTATCGCTGCCCGGCAAAGTCGTATCGATCAGCATCGACAACGGCACCACCATGCACCAGTCGCAAATGCACAGCAGCAAGGATACAAGAAGCTAAAAACAAGACACGTTACGGCTGATCAACACGCTTCTCTCCTATCCTCTCTCACCTGTCTTCCGCTATCGGAAGACTTGGCCTCGGAGTTTTGAAGAAGCGCAGAAGCCGTCAGAGACATCACCTGCGAAGGGTGGAAGATATGGCCGAATGCAAAGGTTCGATGATTTTTGTCACTACATCGTATGTACCTCTATGATTCGGGGCAGCATGTCCGGCATGTACTCCGACAGTTGAGGTATACAGTGGGTTAGCAGGTGCAGTTGGCTGCAAGCTATCGACGCCACGCCGCGGTTGTTGAACTGAAAACAGTGTCAAGGTGGTCACCACTCACAGCAAAAAGATATCGCTGCTACAGTAAATCTTATAATAAAACAAACAAAAATCTTACGGTATATTTAAATATTTCTTATACTTGTCCTTTGCACTACGCATTGCTCACTATTCACTGTTATATATTCATTGTACGCAATATCGAATCAAGTACTCCTAATAGCTGCTCGATGACCATTAAATCCACTTTGCTTTTGCATTTAGTATAACTGCATAATAAGCATTACGCGTACTGCGTCCAATCAATCGTTTGTGTATTATCAAATTTTGTCTCCCATATTGGAATTATTTGCGATGATAAATAAACTATATCTCTGCCCGACTACTGCTTCACTTACCCCAATTAACACATTTGGCCGATCAGATTTTAGATAATTGGGCTTCAAGCACTTTTCAGAACGACAATTATATTTTAATAGTTAATCGTACCGTGGCAACAACTGTAGTCAAGACACTCGGAAATGTCAGAAATGGAACAGAATTTGAAACAACAACGGCAAGTTGACTCTATTCGCAGTGGTTCTCAAACTTTACCAACCTGGCGCAGTTCTACGCTAACTGGCAAGAAGAAGGCCATTAAAACATGATTTCCTCGGAACATCAAAAGATCATTTGCAATAATAAGGCAGATTAAAACATAATAACAAGGCCTGATAATCGGATTTGTGCAAACTATTGAACTTTCAAAATGCGCAACTAGAACTAGGACTTTTACTCACTTTTCAAAACTCGCAACTAGAGCTAAAACTACTGACTTTTCAAAATCTGCAACAACAACTAGAACTAGAACTGGAACTACTCACTTTTCAAAACTCGCAACTAAACTAAAACCACTCACTTTTCAAAAACCGCAACTAGAACTAGAATTACTCAATTTTTAAAATTGACAACTAGAACTAAAGCTACCGTAAACCGGGGTAACTTTGGACTTAAGGGTAACTTTGGACACTAAGCAGTAAAAGATTTAAATGGTTATTGATGGAAAATGGTTGCCGCTGGATGTCCAATTCTTTTTCATGAGGCAAGAGTACAAGTAGTCTCAATAAAAGATGGATTCATTTCACTACCAGTTAAACTTGACCCAACATTGATAAATTAATGGCGGGGGTCAATTTCATCAAAATTGATGGCCATTAAACTTCTTACAACCAAACACAGATAGCATGTGATTCATAGATTCAAAACTTGGCAGCATATACCTCTAAGTAGTCTTAATCCATGGTAAAAATCTGTGGGCTCACCCTTAGATCAATACAAGAAAATGTGATGTCCAAAGTTGCCCCGTCAAATTTTATCAGAACGGGGCAACTTTGGACAGTGGAAAATGTGATATTGAGAGCTCTGGAAAGTGGCTGCTTCATCTGTGTCAAAGTGCATCGTCAACTATAGTCATTATGACCGGTCTGATGGCTTTTTAAAATGGAATGAGAAGGTCAACAAATCAAGAGTTTGCCAAAATATGAAAAATGGGTAGCCTAGGCAATGAGCTGAGAGATTGTAATCGGGCGTAAGCTACTTCAAAAACTTATCACATACTCCTAAAGATGTGCCTGCTGAATATGGGATATTGTAAATTATGACAAATACATCCATCAGAGGACATAAGAAAGGGAAAGTGATTTTTTTAAAGAACAGTAACATATTTGAAATCGGCAATAATTCAAGGTAACATGCCTAATGTTTGCTGTCGGTTGCTGACACTGCCAGTGGGATTATAAGTCCCAATTGGTGAAGGCATGAGGGAAAATTGAGATAAGTGATGAATAAGGGCCAAGGGGGCATTACCCTTCATAAACTACTTATTTTTTTTGGGGGGGGGGATTAGGTAAAAATCATGCAATAGGCCAGTTTCAGTTTTAGCCACTGCTCTCATCAACTCTTGCCAAATAAGCCTCATTTACGAGGTTTCATACACAATAGAGTGTAAAGGCATACAAAAAACTGCATTGTCCAAAGTTACCCCACATGCAGGGGTAACTTTGGACACGGATAATTTACGAAAATAAGGTACTTATTTATGACCATGAAGATTTTGGATTAGGTAATTCTAATCTTTGCTCCATGACCCATGAAAAACACAAAACTTGCCTCCCCTACACCCTAGCATTTCCAAGATACAGAGCGGAATTGTTGAAAATTGTCCAAAGTTACCCCGGTTTACGGTACTAACTTTTCAAAATCCGCAACTAGAACTAGAACTACTCAATTTTCAAAATGCTCAGCTAGAGCTAGAATTATTACAGCAAAGTGAAGAAATTCGACTCACTTTCAAGGACACCAAAAGCACGTTGATGGCCTCCTTCACCCTGCCGTGTCTGGCCAGTATCCTTCCCTTCACAGGAGAGAAGTTGTTATCGTAAGCAAAGTTTTCCGGGTTCTCAAAAGACGACGGGCTGCAGTTTTCGTCCGCCGGCGAAGTCAGCTCTTCGTACAGCCACACGCCGAGGCTGCTCAGCGCCACGCATCTTGCCGGGGCGGACGGTTCTTTCTTAGCCGATGTCAAAAGCGCGTCGGCAACGTATTCCTGGCAAAATATATCGTACCTGGTATACCACTTTGTGAATTTGTAGCAATACAACGATATTTTATTAAAGAAGTCAAAAATGAATATTTCACTGAAAATAAGCGTCAATTGTGAGATACGACACTTGGTTGTTGTTGTTCAAAATAAAGCTATTCTCGTGCGCCCGACATCACTATTCCTCACTAGCCGATACGGCTTTGGCGATGGTAGTAGCATTCCATGGAGGAATATTTAACTGATATCAACAGAAGGGCTGTTCAAAAAAAAACTTTTTTCCCAGATTTCACTAGCTACTTGATAAAATTGTTAGGTTGGTGAAAACAACGCTGCACACCAACTTTGGCTCAATTCCAACCAGTAGAAGCGATTTTCTTGCAGTAGAAAGTTTTGAATTTGTCATTAAAAAATTGAAAACTGGAATTTCAAAATTTTTCTATCAACCCCATAAAATTGTTAGGCTTTAAGTAGAGATGATGCACACCAAATTTGACTCCATTCCAACCGCTAGAAGCAGAGTTATTGCAGTAAAAAATTTCTAATCCCATGATTTGATAATAAACAATTAAAGAGTTAGCCACCGTAAATACAATTTTATTCAAATCCAAATTTTTCTACTGCAATAACTTCGCTTCTAGTGGTTGGTATTGAGCCAAATTTGAAAATATCTTTTTTTGTTTTTCAATGATAAATTCAAAACTTTATACTGCAAGAAAATCGCTTCTATTGGTTGGAATTGAGCCAAAGTCGGTGTGCAGCGTTGTTTTAAACAATGTAACAATTTCATCAAGTAGCCAGTGAAATCTAAAGAAAAAGTTTATTTTTGAACAGCCCTAGTAAACAAACATACCTTGATGTTATGGCAGACCATCGATTTCGGATCGTTCGAATCGGGATTGAGGACGGGAACGTCGAAATACAGATTCGGGAAGCAAAGCACGGACCCGAGTATGGTTTGCGCTTCGACACGTGGGCTCTGCAAAGCGAGTGATTTCAAATACCCTAGTTTGCACCCAGAAAATTAACGGAGATTACCGATAGGTCAGATGATGCAGCGACCGCGTGGCAAGCGTAAATGTAATCCAGCAGGAGAAGCGTGGAGGCGGGTAGACCGCAGGAGAAGATTTTCGGACTTGAACTTTCCACGATTTCGTTGACCTTGTCCTGAAGTGGACGTAGCGGTCACAAAATGATGATGATGAAAAATGCAGGGCCTAATGACTCGAGTCAAGATTTTCTGATGACTCCAGTTATTTTCTCAAAACACGGAAATGACTCAATTCCAACTCGAGTCAAGCTGTTTTTTTACTCAAATTGCAATGACTCGAACCAAGTCATATGACTCGAGACTCAGACGGCCAAGAACGACATTTTATTGTAATTTCGAAAAATAGTAAAGTAACCACACTATTGGAATTTCGTCTATCGGTACTGGTACTGGTACTTGAAAATGTGACCACAAACTGCTAAAAGTGAGGAAAATTAGTATATTATAAATGCGGACCATTCGATATCACCAAACGGAGTTGTAAAAAGTGGGTTTAACAAGACTTTAACTGGAAACTGAGCAGTCAACACGATGACCTGGACTCGGACTCAAATCATAACACCATGGCTCGGATTCGGCCCTCCGCCGCTGACTTGGACTCGGACTTGACTCGGTGGTGAATTGAAAATGACTTGACTTGAATAAAAACTATAAAAACGAGATTGACTTGTGACTCGGAGCCTTGTGACTTGGTTACAACCCTGATATAGGCTACTATTCGTACCGTATTTAAAATAACTCCGGTTATTTTCAAAATTGATCTGGGGCAATCGCCAACCACCCAACACCAAACCAGGGCTGATTGCGATTTTAGATCACTTCTGCTTCTAATCAAACAATTTTTAGGCAAAAGTGCTTGCTTTTACATTTTTGTAAAACAAAAAGACATTTTGGGATTAGTTTGCCACTTTCGTGTGTGAAATTGCCGCAAGAATCGTGTGAAATGGCCATCACGGTAAGCGGTGTATACATTTTGGATGATTACGCTGTTGCCTATTTCAAAAGTAGCCACCGCTGATTAAAAGTCGAAGTATGTGAACTAGGGTTGTTCTAACTAAAATATCTCTTTTCCGGAGATGCACTTATTACATTGTTAGGTTGCCTATAAAAACGCGGTACGCCAAATTTTGATCGATTTGAACTGGTAGACACGAACGCACAGGAGTTTGAAAATTTTCAATTCATTATCAAATATAAAATTCAAATTTTACTGTCAACCCCATGAAATTGTGTAGTCGTCTTCAAAAACGATACAAAACAAATTTGACACAATTCCAACCCGTAGAAACGAAGATATTTGAGTTTTTCACTCATAATTCTGTGATTACCCACCGTCCAGGCTTTTTTTGCGAATCCAAAATATTGAACTGCGATAACTTCGCTTTTGCCGGTTGGAAGTGAGCAAAGATTATTAAACATCGTTCTTTCAGAGAATTTTCGACAATTTCATGGGATTTCATTTTTTATAACAAATTCAAAATTTTCAAACTCCTGTGAATCCTCGGTATCCAGAAGAAAAGTCATTTTTGAACAACCTTGATGTTAACCCTCGACTAAACTTACTTTTCAAAACTACTTAGTTGATCACTTTTCAAACTTTCCATTGTCTACATCTGCTTGAATTACTTTTGTCATGCCTTCACTTACAATTGAGTAGAAATTTACAGCCCGAATTCTACTTCCGCTTGATAAGCAACGATTGGCAACCATCTCGGTATGCAGCACACATGAAATCATAATTGCAACAATTCATCCCATTTATATGAGGTTCTTCAACCGTGTCGCTATTACACAATTTAAAACCGAAAACGAACCAACCGCTAAGACATATCATGTAACTTCGAATTGATTTTCCATGTTCAACTTAATCGATGGTTGATCTCTTCTTGACTGATCTTTAAACCCGGATTTGGTTGAGGGTTTTGTCACAAAGCCGACAGACTATAGGTTGGACAGTAGATTCACAGACGGTAATCCTGATGCCATCTTTGATCGCAAATTTTCAAACCAAAACACAAGTTTTAGTGAAGGTGGTGGTAATATTCTTCACAATTGACAACTCAGTTCATGCCAGTAATGATAGTAATGATACCTTCGACAAAACTGAAGTAACTTCAAGGGGTATACCAAAACACACCAGCCCAAAACATAATGAGAAATCCTATATAATGATACGGAATACAGCGTCGCATACTTGAGAAGAATGCAGCCCCTCGTGTAGAACCATATAAAACAAGGCAAGGTGCTCGGGCTCCAGTCTGGTGTCGTGATTTTGAAGAGTGCTTTTGCACAGCAGTTGGTACGCGTGCAGGCATCCGCCTTTGTGACTTTCCGGGGCTGACAAGACAGCCTGCAGAAAAAACAATTGGGAATTATAGGCTACTATGGCATAATGTATTAAATAAGATAAACAATAAAGTCGGTCTGTGATATGGCAAAACAGTTTTAGCAAGACAAGCAAACGCTTTTAAGCAAACGATAAGGACACAAATCCCGCAGAAATGAGCAATTTTAAATCCAAGATAACTTTCTTATCTGATCAAACTTCTCACTGACGGGTTGCAATACTGAGCATGGCCTTGTACTATTTAGACCTCGACGATTTTGTCACTCTGGCTATCTATCAATCAGAATTCACAAATCAATCTATCACAAACAAGCAAAGCATCGATAAAGGTCTACTTGCATAAACCTCCATACCTTTTTAGTACTTCGTCTACGTAACAACATGCCTCAGGTAGCAATTTGACGCGATTCCATACAACAAAGCAGTATCTTGCATAGCTAATTTCACGCATATAACTACATCTGGCTGATAGAACACGCCAACGCGAGACACAAAATCTCAAACAAGGAAGCCAGCAATATTATATGCAGCGTAGAGAACTCGTTTTGATATCACAACAAATATTTGACTCATGACGAACTGTCCCGGATTCGACAAATCGGGTGAAAATCACTTTGAAAGCACTTTAAAATCTTGGTTCCCTTACACTGCTAAAATTCATCACCACAAAAATTACCACTAAACCCTCAAATAGCAAACTTGAAACCATTACCCGCTAGAAGAGCTTCTTGGAGGCACATAACTTCAATATGCAATTGAATAGGCCTAGCACATTCATATTGAAATTAACCTGAACATCACATCCAATAACCAATACAATTCTCTACTAGTTGCTGACGATCACCGCTGACGAGTGTCAGCCAAAAATATTCGGGTTCATTTCAATATAAATATACCATTCAATAGTATATTACCCACTAGTACTAGATTTACAAATATAACGTTCCAATCTAAGCGTGGTAGACATGCAGATAGGCAAAGCGCAGAGTACACAGTTTGTAAGCTCAAAGAGTAACATTGACAAAGCCAATGATATTTTTGGCACGTGATAATTACTAGATGAAACACACACTGATCAAAACCAATATCAAGTCATATCACTACAGTTTTGAAACAAAATCGCATCATTTCGAATACTGCCTTCATATCTTTAAACCACAACACCATTACAACACTTGATACCTTTTCAAGAATTACTAACTCATCCCGGATGCCCACCCGCAATTTACTCTGACAGCATTGACAACCTCCACCAAAGGTTCATAATGACTAATAATTCATTCAGTCTCCGGCACGATAAGGCATTATTTCACTTGCCGCATAGGAATTTGACTCAAATAGAAGCAATTGAGAGCTATTAAGCCTTATTGAAATCAGCCGGGCATAGTTTGTGTTTCCAAGGCAATTACGAGTACAACCGAGACTTCCCATTAATCGGTTGTTAACCAAACAATTATCACCGGCCATGTCGGAGAAACAGAGCAGAAAAAGGATGACATTCGGTGTTAGATGGATCGATTTCTAACATTCACAAATGGCTCAATAAAAACAAACAACATCTCAAGAAAATGACCCGATAAAAATCATTCCTGATTCGGACACCGTAATCCACACAGACACGATATTCCTAAACACAACAGCATTGAATCAAAATCAATCAATATTGTTATTCTCACATATTGGTACCAGCAACCTAGTTGCTAATTCTAGGTGTCTAATGACGCTGATTATTACAGCGGTAATCCAATTCTAGTGTAAATTGTGAAATGTTTCTATGCTTCAAGTAGAATTCTAATCTCATTTCTGGTTTTCCGGAAAATGCTACATGGGCTTCAGGAAGCAACGGTATGTATGTTTGGAATGGAATTACGTATCATTTTGCAATGCCGAAATAAATCAGCAGAAATAACCGAAGAATATATCAGACACATAACAGTTACACTTGCACACAATCGATGTATCTAGGTGCAAAAATAACAAATATGTTGCAGATTTATATACCGAGAATGGACAGTGTATAAGCATTGACTAGTATTTACTGCAGTCCAGTACCCCTGCCTTAAATGAATGATAATCGGATCTTTTCAAGTGTGTGGGATGGGAATCTCCTTGTTCCATCCCTCCTTTAAATGAAGGGAATCCTCTATCACCTCGACCTAGTATAACTATCTTAACAATCTCAACTCCCAGCAATCAAACGATGTACCTATACTAGACGCAGAGTAGTTCAGTGTCTAGCGTATCTTTTTTCATGCACTAGCCTACAAAATCTGCTCGACACTGAGCTATTTGCGGTAATAGAAAGACTAATACACTTCCGATTGCTCGATACAATCACAAGCACGTGGTGCGGTGCTCGTAACTATTCAGATGCCAAAACAGCGGCTTCATGTTACGAAAAACCCTGCCGGTCACGACAATAAACCAAAGGGGACTGGTTTACCTTGAACGCCCATGGAGACATAATCCGCAAAGGTGGTACTAAAACGGGAGGTGGCGGGGTCGATAAGTTATCGGTGGTGATCCCGAGATTCTCCCTCATCTGTTAAATAAAAAGCAGGGTGTCATTTTTATGTTTACAAAAACAATGTTCAGTGAACACTGATGATATAATATCTCAGACTATAAAGAATACCAAATTTAGTATGAAGTTCACACAAGTGTAAATATGTAGTCAATTTGGTGTGATCAAAGGTGGATTCTAAATCCTATAAGTAATTTCAACTATACTGCCCTATCTACCAAACAGGTAGTATACTGGAGGAACACTAAAGTTAACTTTGTCATGAGCTGTGACTACAACTGTTTTGTCAGGCCAAACTGGTAAGATATCCAATTTAATCTTCTAGCCAGAATAATACATGTATCAGTGTACCTGTAAAGTACATATACTAGCATTCAGTGAGTATTCAATGTAGAAAATTTGGTGGTCATGGATAAGAGATAAAGATTTTTTGGTGTTGTCAAATGATACAATGGGCAAATACACCGACTCATGATATCCATACACACAATCTGTGCATATGCACACCATAAATGTTTAATGTGCATATGCCGCTGGAAGGTGCAGAAATAGTATTTCAAAGCTTTCCAAGTCTTGCACCACCCCTCCATGCTATCCGGGTGATGCTGAGCATCAGGAGGGGAAGTCATGGACACCAGTTTTACTGACCCAGACGGAAATTGAACCCACGATCTACCGATTAAGATGGCGGACGCTCCACCGTTGCACTATCTTGTCGGTCACTGGCAATTGGTCACGCTAGCAAAACCATAATTTCATTTAGGCAGTACATGCACAACTTGTATGTATCGGAGTAAATCGCAATGACATATGCTAAATTATATGATCAGTGGCCAAACTAAATCAATACACTGCAAAGCCAGAATCGTTCGAAAATATTTGAAATAAACACAACACATCAAACATACACCATCTCCCGATTCCTCATCAACAGTCTTGTTCTCTCCACCAAGGTTCGCCATACTGTCTAGCAGACTGTTGGCATCACGTCTCAACAACGACACTCGTTCCGTCCTAGGCTTTCTACTAAACGGCAGTCCCGGAAAATGAAAAGTAGAACCCGGACTTTCTTCCGCGTTGCGCGGAGAACGAGACCGCGGGCTGTCGAAAGCGTTCAAAAAATCGCTGTCAGATATCGACGCTATACGGGAATCCACGATGTCTGATTCAGAGGCTACAGACTGTGTCTGTGTGTGATCGGGAATTGGCTCGCTCGTGACTGATCGGTTCTCGGAAGATATAGACCCTGTTTCAACTGCATCATCTTGTATTCGTTGGCTGCCATTTGCAACATATTCACAACTCGAAGCTGCTTCCGATTCAGACACAAATCTCTTTTTACGCCTTCTTGGCTTGTTACTGTTGTCGTTCAAGTTTTTCTCAAACGAATTGGAGACGGCTTCGTGCTCCTCTTTGCTCTTTAAGAGATGGGCAAGGCGTTTTTTCATCACTATTATCTTCTACAGTTACACTTAGATTTGATATTACGGTATCGTAGGTACTGAAAATGCTGTCGCTTAGTTGATAAAATTGTATTGAAACGGCAAAATTTTACTATGACTTCAACGCGTGTTTTGTTTTTATTGACAAGACGCAACACACACAAACATCCAATATAAGTAATTAAAATGTGCCTAATAAACACAAATGATCATGAGACTTCATAGCAATGTTCCCTCTAATTTTTGACGAGTCTGCGCACACTCAACAACTCACTGCGCAGACCCTTGGAAAACGGTGTGTAACGACTGAAAAAAAGGTCATCACTTCGGAATTTCTGTGCGCAGAGGCCGTCTCAGCACTGCGCATTTGCGCACGTGCGCAGCTTAGAGGGAACATTGCTTCATAACATCTTTTAAACAGTTCTACAGCCATAGCTATGCATTCACATGAAATATACTAAAAAGGTTGAATATGGAAACCCGTAGCCTTCAAGAAATAAACCAATATTCACAGCAGAGTTGGATCAATTACAATATTTTAATTCAAGTACAATTACAATTACAATTAGCCAATGCTAAAAATATCAAAATACAATTACAATTACTGTTAAATATGTAATTAATTACAATTATAATTACAATTACAATTACAATTACTTTTAAACAGGTAATTGTTTCAGTAAACAGCTGTTCTTTGACAACCGTAGCGACGTAATTAGCAACAATCTCAAGGTATTCATGTTTCATTCCTGATATGTACCCTTTAATTAAAAAAAACTCGAACGTATTCCAACTATTCCTAATCATGAGTACTGAAAACTACAAGCACAGAAAATTTTTTCAAGCGACTGTTAAGAACCAAATGATTGAGCGACTAATAGCGAATAGGTTACAGGGCAGTCAATGAAATGTAATCAAACGATTAGGCTACTCAGAGCTGAGTCAGGATAATGAAATGTAATTGGTAAGGCGTCAGCGATAAGAATGATACCGATAAGGTGCGTAAAATTAAAACAAATGCAAAAGGAAAGAACCTCCTGATAACTAAAAATTACCATATTTTGGTTTGCATTTACATTTTCACTTGGTCGGAAACTGTTAGATTGCATTTGATGAACATTAGGGTTCGAAAAGTTTCCGGCCCAGTAAATCTGGCCAAGACTGGAGGAAAGATTGGGATAACATCTCTACAAATGCGTGATCAAGTTTGATGAAGCCTTGGTTGGAAACTTGAATTTTTTTGCTATTGTTGCAACAAGGCTCGGTACTGGTCAGAGATTAAAAAAAACTTTGAACGTGGTGTAGGAGATGGTTCAGCACAGGTTTCAGAAGAGTTTATTTGCTGTTCGGTGTTCATCCATTTTTGAAATATTAAGATTTAGTATAGCCCACAGGTTCTCTAACTTTTTTAGACACGCCCCCCTTTATGACAGTGAATATTTCGTGCCCCCCTTATAGTCATAGCACACAATGAAACCAGAAAGTTAGCAATCCTTACATATAGTTTGATGGTATGGAAGGTTATGACTGTTGATGAGAGAATTCTCCAATACGAAATTAAGACTCCACACCGAGCAATAACCATAAAACGGAGGTGAATCGGGCCAAGCGCGGAAAAGATTTCAGTTCACTGGAGCGTCGCGCCCCGTTCAGCGATGCTTTCACGCCACCCAAGGGGGCATGTCCCGAGTTTGAGAACCACTGGTTTAGCCTATATTGTAATTCACAAAGTTTTCTGTTGCTACTGAAGTGTGGGAAACAGTTTAGCCTGACTGAATTGTCTAGTTATAACGGAGCACGCATAGAACACCGATGTAAATAGGCTAATTATTACATGTGTTGACTGTTTACTAAGGCCTTAAGGCCCCTCGTCGTCATCCTGGTTCGTACCGGATTTTCACTGATGCGATGAATAAATGATTGATTAAATTATATTTTATGTTGTGATTGTCAGGTTTCCATGAAAATGTAATTGAGATTGTAATTGATCAAAATTTTGATATAATTACAATTACAATTACAATTACACAAAATAGAAATGCTTCCATTACAATTACAATTACATGAAAAAATGTAATTAATTACATTCAGCTCAATTACAAATTACAATTGATCCAGCTCTGATTCACCGTCTATTAGATTATGGTTCTCTCGAGTCCCAACTACCATGCTTTGAGGTCACGAAAATTGCCGATATTTTTCAAGTCTAGGCTAATGGCCGATACCGACATTTCTTTCAAAGTGTGACATTAATTCGATATTATTGGTAAACCTATCAGTTGGGCTCAAGTTACGATATCATCAATATCAATACAATACTTCCTGAGATTACAATTTCCTTTGCTGACAACTCACAGTTATCCATCGACATTATTCAGTTACTTTTGTGCCATCTCTAACATGACACCAACGAATCGTAATTGTTGCATCAGTTAGTTATCACATTTAAATACATAGAAGCATACCCAGTGTCTACACGAAAATTCTTCTATAATTACCGGCACAAAAACTATGAAGTTTGAGATGATTATCCGCAGTATTTGTTTATTACATATGTTTGCATTGCACATGCAATCCATCGGCTAATGGTCCATTTATTAAAAGCCCTTCAGCCTTCATTCACTCTCTTGAAAAGTCGGGCAAAAACTTCCCCGATACACATTAAATCTCCAGTATACAACCAATTCCATTATCGCAAGCATTAGGATTTAAGGAGCAATACACAAAACCATTTTAAAACTATCTAATTGCAAACACTGCCTGACTCTCAATCGCACACAACAGGTTGCAACGAAAATACGAACAGAAGGGCGTTTTTAGCATGCATTATAGGCCAGACGTTTAGTGTTTAGACGTCAATCATTTACATCAATTGCTAAAGGAAATGCCAGGTACAGGCCGGAATTCTGTATGTACATTGCTCACTCGATAGCTGTTAAATCACACGGTATGCTGTTGCAAGGTAGCTTTTCCTAGGTATAGTCAACACTGTCTGGTGCTATTTAATAGATCATCGAAATAGATTACAAATATTGATTCATTTCAAGGTGCCCCCCGTTTGCCAGAACGTGGTAAATACGGAGTAACAATACAATTTGTAGTCAGTGAATTCTTGTATCTATTTATCTGTGTGAATTCTAGTAGTTTTATTGCAAAGCATCTAGATCTAAGCTGTTCCGAATTGATCATTTTTTGGCAGCTGTAGATTAGAAATACAAATATTTATCATTCCCATTTGTAGACAGAATTTGTGTTCACACTTTCATCAGGGTGCCTTGGACTTGACTTTGATCAAAATACGCCAACCAAGCCTGTGCCTACATAAAGAGTTTGTGTACAGTCTAAAATAGAACATTGAACTTAAGCGCTCTCTTTGCCACGATTATTCAAAATTCCATGCGCGTGACGTCATATTTTGTGATACGATTTGTTGATGTGCAATGTTCTTTCCAATTCTCTACTAGTTGCTGACGATTTCCCCTGACGAGTGTCAGCCGAAAATATGCGGGTTTATTTCGATATCAATATACTATTCAATTGTATATTGAAGTTCTGTACCTCCAATAGCCTCTTCATTTGTAGTTAAGCTTTAAACTTCACAACAATATGCACAATTAACTGCCTCCATTATGTATCAAAAAGTGCTATGATAAATCTTACAAGTAGTCTGCTTTCGTCAGGTACCCTCTCCCAAAGCGTACAAACCAAATCTAATGTAGGATGGTAAATACTAAACAGAATAAGGACTGCTTTCTAAAATATGAATAGACCTGCACCAGTGAGAGACACAGGAAATTGACGAAGATGCGATATTTTCCGTCATAACTGTCGTTGTCTGAGTATTTGAATATAAATAGAATATCATCAAAAATTGTTGCTACTGGTGACATAAGAGATGACTTATCAAACATGAATGAAAAATGAAATGAATGAAAACTAGTAGTGCATTTTTTTTCATGTCATAAAAATTCAAAATTAGGTCAAAATTGTAACTTATCATTTGACATTTTACAGCCTGATGCTTACTTTATAGGCCTACCGTTGTAGACGGCTCATTGTATGCTCATTGTGAATCATATACATTAAAATAAAACAAAAGGGTTGACATGGTGTTACGCTCAACGTACCACAATATCCTAACTGAAGCAAGACTGTGTGGGCATTGCATGGGTATTATGAAAAATAGTGATGTAGACAACATTGTCAGAAAGAAGCAACACAGTGTGTCACCAGCGGTGTGTTGTTAGCCAACAACTGCTGCTGTTGAACGTTCTTTCTCCATTCTTGGCAAGCTACGTAGTCAGGACAGACAGTTCCTACCCGAGAAGGTAGGAAAGTATCTTTCGTTGTACTGCAACAGATTTTAATTATTTCCACCATAATACGTGATGTAACTACCGGAATTCTTCATAAGGTCAGATTTCGTTAAAATCAAGTTTTTTCATGGAAAAATCTGTCAGTTTTTGGGTCAAAAAGATTTTTCAGCCCGAACTACATCGCAAGGACAGACACTCCGAACCAGAAATGATGATATTTTGTACAATTCCAACAGTAAGTGGGAAAACAACTAATTTGCATACGTTAGGTCAAAATTAGATTTAAGGTAAAAAAAATACGAAAACTTTGATTTTTTAGGTCAAAATCTTCCGTTTTTTAGGTAAAAGAATTGCCCTACTTATAAGATACGGCTTCAGCTCAGTAGCAGACTTGGAAAACTAGACAATTCGAGTTGTCCAATTAAACTAATCAAGCATAATGCCGATATTCTTACTCTAATCTAACTTACGGAATGTTTCTTTGCTCTGATTCGAATTCTAATCTAATTTGTGAGATGTTTCTGTCAATTTAATTCCGATTTTCCTGGCATTTGCTATTCTAATGCTCACGCGAATGAGCTCCGCTTTCTTACAAACTGAACTTGATTGAATTTCCAAGATTTCACGAATTCCGTAATTGCAAACATAATCTAATTTGTAAAAAGCTGTGTAGTTATAATTCCGATTCTAACCCAATTGGAAAACACTGTTCAGCCATAATTCAAAGCTTAAAATTTTCTAGTTGTCTGACTGCAAGACCCTCAACCTTGTAAACATCGATATATTTGCAGAATTCCTCCGTAAAATACGCGTCAATGCTCTCTGTATTTTCCAAGTCTCGAAAAAGCACGAAATGCACACATGTCACCGGGCAGACATCAAACATAAAAAGTCGGCCGAAAATTCCAGATCACAACTCAAACAATAAAACGGGGTAACCGTATTGACTTTCGGCATAAGTAACACAATCGCGGAAACGATGATACGAATATAATTCGAGCGCGCACTGCCGAAACAACTCAATTTTCGAAATCAGTGCTCAATTATTAATCTCAAGAACTTCACAAGAACGGAATGAATATTTATGATTTTTTGTAAGCGCTCGTTATGTAATAAATGCCCTAGTATGGCCGACAGCGTCGTAAAATCTACAGAGATTGTTCCCCTTCACGACATTGGCGTTACAGCAGCATGGTTAAAATTGTGATTGAAAAGGTTGCCACACTATATGATATTAGTTTAGTTAGACTAATTTGAGCAATTCTAATGTAATTTGTGAAATATTTTCAAAGTTTTGTGAATTTAGTCATTCTCATTCCAATATGATTTGCAAAAATCTGGAAATTTTCAGACGTCCAGCTCTGCCTACCAATAACCATCTGTACTTTGCAAGCGACCAAAGCAATCAAAACACATTACCTTAAAAAGCACGTCGCAAAACTTGAGAAGATACGTGAACACGAGTTGATGCATCACCGGGTCCACGATCTTGTTCACGTCTCCCAACGCGCCGAGCAGCCTCCGCCACAGGGCCACCGCCACTTCCGGATACCAGCCCGTCCGTCTGCCCCCGGCCAGGATGCTACAGTCCTCCGACGGAGTTAGAAGGCTATCTGTGGCGAGACAGTGGGAGTTGATAGGAAACATATTACGTTGACTTGATATTACGATGGTTACCTGTTTTGTTTTGTTGAGTTACTGTGTCATCGTCTGACGTGGCGTCGCTTCCGCCTACAGATGCTTGTCGTAGTATGTCTGTTGGGTAATGCAGTGCATATTAAGCCTGTCACTCAAGGAAATATACATGAAACTACACAAATTTCAAACCCCTCCCGTTTTTCCAGCTGGCTTGGCACATGAGTATATTGTCACGGTTGAATGATAATAACTTATGCGTTATGCCCATTTTTAAGATCTCGGGAATATGAAGTTTTTGTAAGATTGCGACAATGCCAAAATATGGCCAAAAGGAAATGAAAATCTTACTTTATTTTCCCAAGACGCTAAAAGTGCACAATTGGACATGGGCTTCTCTGATTCTACCACAATGATACTTGTACAGATAATTACGGGGGCGCAACCCTGCGTTTACAATTACCATTTCTGTGCTGTTAATTGTATTCCGTGTGTTTTAGGGGTTTGTAACTTTCACCAATAGCAAGTCACTAATAAACTAACACCAACCAAATTTTATTGGAGGGACCATTTTGAAGGGGGGATAGGTTTGTTTTGGAAGCGGGTAATGAGGGAAAATAGGTTGGGAACCACTGTTCTAGATTGGCTCACCGCTACGTAATCACAGTTGTGTATGTCTATTTCACACATTTCACAAAATTAACTACATTCAAAGTTTTCATTTTCTTCAGGCCATTTCTCGGCCATGATAAGTTTCGAAACTATGTGAATAACATAAACCCGGCCAAGATATGGAGAAAGAGATGAAAATTTTACAAACACTCCATTCGCTACGAAAAACGGATTTCAAATTTTGAAAAATGGACACAAACTACTTTGTCACCGCTGTGACGTTATTTTCAAATTTAATCCATTTAAAAAATATTACTCGGATGCGTGTTGGAGTGCAATCCCAGGATGTCGTCGGACGATTTCTCGAGCATTGCATCCGGAGAGTCGCTCGTGTCATCCTCCACTTCCGCGATGCTGTCGCGCATTTCGTCTCTCGACTTGGAGTGCGATTCGGGGATGAGAAGCGCGGTAGAATCGTACCTGAGTTGGAAGAGGTGCAAATTTCAATAGAGCACTTGCGGTCTAACTTTATCAGTTCGATTTTTAGGTAAGTAAAATCTTTACGGGACATACAACGCTATTGCGAGACATTGAATAAGAGATGATAAAACAGGAGTTTACGATTAGCATTCTGTAAAGCTCTCTATACATTAGTAGCCATGTCACATTATGATTCTTTACTGTGACTTTAACAACATTGGTCAGGCGATTTTGAGAGTTCACTGATTGATACTAGGACAAGTCTTTGCATTTTTTTGCAACTTTTCCAATTTTTTTTCATGCAACTTTCTGTAACTTTTCGATTTTTCATGTAGCTAACTTTTTACTGGAAATATTTGGCACAATACATAAATAGACCGCTTGATTATTTCATTGTCGTTTAAATTTGAGGTCCTTTCTGATTATTGATGTACATTCAGGCTATAACGTCGAAAAAATATATTTTCACTGGGTCAATTTTTCACAGGCTACTGAATTTGTTGAAGTCGCCAACACCGATTTTTGCTATTGCGCCTTGAATACGGATCGATTTGAGTATCTCATACTTTATTAATTTCAAGGAACTTGTCCATAAATGCAACTTTTTCGTGCAAATTTGTGAAAAATGAATGTAGCATTTTACTGCAACTTTTGTGAATGATAAATGCAACTTTCCACGGATTTGACTGCGACAAAAACTTGCCCTAATTATCACCAATGGATCATAATAGACATTAAGATCGGACTATCAATGTTACAATAAAAAATTTCAGTGGCCACTGTCAATATTTTCGCACAAGTATGTTTCAATGATGAAAGTTAAAACTAGCAATGGGATGTTGAATATCTTTATGTCAAACTGGGTCAAAAGAGAGCGCAGTGTCCTAATTGCAGTCAACCTAGTCCTTTCATTGTTACATGGGTGTACTAGACTGCTTGTGAATATATTTTGTGCAAAATAATCGCTTTACACCGGCCAATGTTTTAATTTTTCAAAACTTCAACATTGTCGTTGAAATTTTTAATCTAAACAATTATTGCTCTATCATAAGCTTCCACGAGGGTTACACACACAAGAAACGAACCTGTGACGCGAGTCGTGCTTGTAAATTTGATACGGCGGGCTCGACAACCCTTGACTTGCTACTTCACTTGAGTCTGAAGAACAGAATCAAGTTAGCGTTAAGGAAAATAAATTCTTATTGGCGCAAAAGTGTTTACACGTCTAGGGTTAGACAGAATCAACTGTACTTGGCATTCCATTTTTAAATTCATGTTTGCGTGCGATTGAAACCAACTATGCATAAAATGAAATGGTAATTCTGTACTTTCGATAACGGTAGTGAATTATACTATACAATAGACTGGTTTGCCATATGTCATTCACCTCCCAAATAGAAATGTCCTGCTCATAAACATTTATAGTCTCAAGGATTTGTGGACCTACAAGACTTCCTTTTCAATCAGCGATATATTTAAAATAAAATATCTAGGGATCGTTTTTAAAACCTTTGGACTGATATCAATGAGGAAGAATGAAAAGCTTCTTGGAGGTGCAGAACTTCAATATACAATTGAATGATATAGTGATATTGAAATGAACCCGATTATTTTCAGCTGACACTCGTCAGGGGTAATCGTCAGCATTTAGTAGAGAATATCAACAATCGTAGGAAAGAAAATTGTTGGGAAATGCAGTCAAACAATAACTATCACCGGGCCTGAAGTAAGAGCGAATGTTAGGAATTTGAATATGTACTGTAAGCATTACTTGAGTTGGGAGTGTTTTGATAAATTTAGATTCCATCCAGGATAAGATTTGAGAACCATTAGCACTTCTACACGAAGGTGCTTGGAGCCGTAACTAACAGAATTGCCAAAAACAGCTTAGCATAAATCATGTCAGCACTGTGCATTAGGGCTCTTCAAAAATGACTTTTTTTCTCAAATCGTACTGGCTACTTGATGAAATTGTTAGGTTACCTAATTTAAGCTAAATTTGGTTCAATTCCAGCCTGTAGCCGCATTGCTACAGGAGAAGAAAGTTTATATTTATTATATAAAAATAAATAGAAAAAAAATTGAGAATTTTCTGTTCACCCCATGAAAGTGTTAGGTCGTGTATAGAAACGATGTTCACCAAATTTGGTTCAATTCCAACCAGTGGAAGCGGAGTTATGACAGTCGAAAAATTTGGAATATAAATAAAATAGTATTTACGGTGACCAATTCTTTAATTATTTATTATAGTGGTGCCCACCGTAAATACTACTTTATTCAAATCCAAATTTTTCGACGGCAATAACTCGGCTTCCACTGGTTGGAATTGAACCAAATTTGGTGAACATCGTACATCATCATACACAACCTAACACTTTCATGGGGTGAACAGAAAATTTTCAAAAAAAAATTCATTTATTTTTATATAATATATAGAAACTTTCTTCTCCTGTAGCAATGCGGTTACTGGTTGGAATTGAACCAAATTTGGTGTGTAGGCTTAAATTAGGTAACCTAACAATTTTATCAAGTAGCCAGTACGATTTCAGAAAAAACGTTATTTTTGAAGAGCCCTACTGTGCAATGTGCATTCTTTATCATGGCTTATTTTTACAGTCTAGCTAATAAGAATTCAAGGCGTAACCCAAACAAATTAACCCCATGCACACACATCACCCGTCTCGACACGCAATTAATCCAATTAGTATGAGATTATTACTTTGTTCCTTCGTTAGCATGCTAGGAGAGTCACTGATTTTGTCAGTCGTGCCGTCTAGTGATGTCGGATCACATGGCGGTAGCATTCCTGTAGATATGACTTCAAATTAGAAGATGCCAAGGGGCAGCATGCGTTCAGTTAGTAGCGCTGGATTGTGCGAGTGGAAAATCGCTGATCTCGGAGAATAAAATATTGCGTACGGATGCCAACTGTTGCTAAAAGGAATACTGCAGAAAAAAGATTGGGTTCATTCAATTTGCTACTCCCAAAAGACATAATACCCTACTTCTATCTAAATTCATATGTCCATAGACATTAGCGACAAATTTCCCAACATTGTCAATTCCGATCATGATGCATACGGCAATCAATTTGACACAGAAATAAAGAAGAACAGAAGATATTAAGTATGCTAAGATCTCACCAATTCATCGAAATTTAATGGTAGATTTAATAAATAAATTTTGACTGATGATAATGCATGGTTCATGAGATAGCAGCACCTGAATTTGCACAGGTGAATTCATCAGAACACATAATGCGAGGAGTTTCTAATGCAGATCTCTAGAACTACAAGAGGGTCGAACAGAGAAATCTTTTTCAAAGCATCAACTTCTTCTAACAGAAATAAAAAATTCCAACAGTTGATTAGCTCCTAACTAGGGCTGTGCAAACTCACTTCATTGTTAGACAGCGCGATGAAATATGCATACATTCAAAATAATGTGATGTAGAGCGGGCATTATATTCTTTGTGTTCGCATAAAAGGTACATATTTGAACTTTACACATCATTCACACTGTTCTGACATCATAATGAGTGATAAATCGAATACTCAATTTGAAGCATAGATTGATACTAAAAAACCATCCACCAGCGGGAAAAAAACAGCACAGAAAATAGCGATCAAGAATTTCACGAATCTAATCACCAACCGCATGCATACATTCGATTTTCAATCGGATATCAGTGAAAAAAAGAGAATTAAGATTAGCGGAAGGAAATCAGAAAGACTCACCCACTACATGATTACTTTGCGAGCGCGGCATGCTGCAATTAATCTCGTTTCGAGAGCATAAAGAAGACTTGTTCGCGGCAGTAAAGGGCTCGACCACGTGCCTACTGCTAGACAGTTTTGTGACCGGGAAAGCACGCCAAGACCCGAATGCGAACAAGCTCTGGCGGGGCAACGATTGAACCGGCGATCGTTGGACCGAAGTGTAGCAAAGATAAGACTTGACACGGCGTAGAGGAGAGTGGGATGGAGATTGATTTTTGGGGGTCATGACCGGGGACCCGGGGCTTGAGTATGATTTTCTCACTAAATCATGCCCAAACTGGCGCAATGACACCGGGGTCGATAGAGAAGGGTTGGATTTCAAAATCGTGTCTGGGGTTAGTATGCGCGTTCTGACAACAGGCGTAGATGTAGCAGCGTTAGTCACACTACAGGGCGTCGTATCTTCAAAACAGGTCAGGGCGTGCGACCCGAAATGACATGGGCTACCAGAGGTTGAGCTGTAATCGAAGCCGTCACTACTGTCGGAGGCGTAATCGGACTCCAAGGAGGAGTGTTGGCCCACATCGTCTTGTACATCATCTGAATGCAGAATCACCCGCGTCGCTATAGATCGCCACCGCAAATCAAATTACGCAAATCGACACCAAACAAGCAAGTGCACAATCACGGGAATCTCCAAGATCACCAAAATTGACGACTACACCAAATCGATTGCTTTTCAAGAATTAAAACTCGACACAAATCACCGCAAAATTACCACACCACGGCATGCGTGCGACTGCCTTCCGATTCGCGTCGATATCGAAAAGTGCAAACGATACGAATTGCTCTGAGAGCTCAAATTTCCAGCAAGTCAAAAAGTATTTTATGCCTAGTTTTTCCTAAGAAACGCAAACTATGAAGCACAAGTTGTAGTCTGAAATCACAAAAACGCAATTGGTGAAAGTAGGCAAAACTTGCTTTAAAAAGTAGAAGTATTTCATTACCAGGGTTGTAATGAAGTCTCAAGGCTCCGAGTCGCAAGTCAATCTCACTTTTATAGTTTTGACTGGAGTCAAGTCGAGTCATTTTCAATTCACCACCGAGTCAAGTCCGAGTTATGGTATTATGACTCGAGTCCGAGTCCAAGTCATTGTGTTGACTGCTCAGTTTCCAGTTAAAGTCCTGTTACACCCACTTTTTATAACTCTGTTTGGTGATATCGAATGGTTCGCATTTATAATATACGAATTTTCCTCAGTTTCAACAGTTTCTGGTCGCATTTTCGAGTACCAGTACCAATAGACGAAATCACAATAGGGTGGTTAGTTTACTATTCTTGAAATTTACAATGAAATGCATGTCTTGGCCGTCTGAGTCTCGAGTCGTGGGACTTGGTTCGAGTAATGCGCAATGACTCGAGTCCAAGTCGAGTCAGTACACAAATTGACTCAAGTCAATTCAAGTCATGTACGTATTTTGAGAAAATGCCCCGATTCAAGTCGAGTCATGACTCGAGCCATTACAACTCTGTTCATTACGAAACACATCTGTAATACAATGTTTATTATGAGTGTTCGAAATTCACATTTTTTCAAATTTTATTGGCAATTTGATAAAAATGTAAGGTTGTAAATTCGACTCATTTACAAACAGTAGGAGCGAAGCCATCAGAGTAAAAATAGTGCATTGATTTAAAAAGATGAAATTGTTCAAATTTCACCGCCAATCCCATGAAATTGTTCCGTAATCAAAAAAACAATGCATGACAAGTTCGACTCGATTATCTGAGTATCATAGTTAAATGATAAAATTTGCCACGGTAAATACTATTTTATTTCAAATTCTAAATATTACAATCCAAGAACTTCACTTCAATGGGTTGGATACGAGCCAAGTTTGTCACGCATCATTTTTTTAGACAACAGAACAATTTAATGGGGCGGGCAGTAAAATTCAAGGCAAAAGAAAATAAGAAGTTTCATTTTTTTGAAACAATTCCGAAATACACTTACAGCTCCGCTCCTACCGGTCGAACAGGAGCCAAATTAGATGCGCAGCACTTTTTAGGCAACCAAACATTTTTATCAATTGCACAGTAAAATTAGAAATTAAAAGCTATTTTTGAACAGCCCTATTGTATGCAACTATAGCACACACATCCGTACATCCGTGCTTCCCAAACTGTACCTAGCCGTCACTTATAGATACAGCACGCCGCCATTACGTTTACCAACAGACAGTTACCGAAATTCGAATCCTCCAAACAGCTGCCCCATTCCTCTTCCTCCGCGTCTTTGGCGTCCGGGTCGGCGCGCTCGCTTATTTCACCCAGAAACTGATCGCCGGGGCCGTTAGACTCGCCAAACGGGTTCCAGCCCGGGTCGATCGAGCCAGAGTCCTGGCTCTTAAGACTGTCCACGTCAGGGTGCGGGTTCCAGCCGTACTGGCAAAAGATTACAGTCAAAGTTGATATCATTGATGTTGATATCAATTATTAACTTCCTGTAGAAGTACACGGCACCACGGTAACGAATCGTATTGGATTGCAGATTTAGAGCAGCGTATAAATCTTAGGAACATCGGGAAAAAAATGTTTGCCCTGGAAATCATTGTAGGCTACATAATGTAAGAGTCGCATGAATTGTTTGCATCATAGGATTGAATTTTTTGATATCGCAACCTCAGTAGGGGCAAGACATATACACAGCTTGCATAATAAAAATTTTTCTCCACATCTCTGCAGTGTCCTATTAACCGAAATCACGTCAAAAATTGTTTGAAACTGGCCCAGAATCGTTTCGCCACCACAGATCTCCCCCATAGTGGAACTACAACCTCAATTTGAGATCGCCGATGAGGGGATGAGATCATTGAGTTTCGCGACGTGCGTGGAACAGTGGACGTCCATCATGTACACAAGAGTTAAACAGGATACCAGGACCGTAACTACCGCACGCTAAACCCTCCAATTTGGGGGGGGAGCTCGAAGGAGGCTCAAAATCATTTCGTTAGATTTACTCAACAAGAAAATTTTTTTCACGCGATTTCATGTCGCAGGTCAAGATTTTAATAATGACAACCAAGAGAAATGCGCATATTTCAGAGCAATGAGGCATATCGCCGTCTGTGTTTACCACGCAGTGAGCAGGACTATGAATCTGGGCTGAGAGTTGAGCCGCAGAACATTTTCAGACCGTAAAAAAAGGTTGAAAACCCCTGCATCAGAGTAAGGGGGGACATAATCAAATTGATTTCCACAACTTCAGTCAGGAATCAAGCGACTCAAACTATATTTCTCAAGCCCCCTAACACTCAATTCAGAATCCAATCACGCCAGTGCTAATTCACTCAGTTGTAAGAATGACCCTCGGGAGGTTGATTTCTCAAAATTCTCTCAAAACTACCCCGAGACAAGCGTTGCACATTTACAAACAGTGCCAGTGAAAACGCGGCACGAATCTCAGCCTAATCATTTGGTACGGGTAGCGATACCTCGAATTTGGAAGTGGACAGACTCAACCTCTGTTGGGCGAGTTCGTCGAACATATCATTAAAAGTATCTTCGACGCTGCTCAAGCTCGTCACTCCGTCGTTATCTTTGGAGTTCACCGACAATCCATGGACGGTGTCTCCTAAAAATACAGCAGCATGATCGAATAACAAGAAACCGAAAAACCTCTCTACGACGGTACCTTTGGTGTTGATTTCGCGATACCCCGGTCCAGAGTTACACCTGTGCCGTATCCCTTGGTTGGGTTGCATCTCGTCATCTAGCAAGCAATCGCGAAATAGTGACCACGCATGCAACTACTCTCGCACGACGCAAGCAAAAAGACTGGATGCGTAAAATAGGAGAGATGTTTCACCACTGAGAAAGTCACGATTGTCTTTGTGCGTGAGGCGAAAACTCAATTTGAAAACCGCATGAGCCATGACCATCGAGATGACAGATTGAAAGGTCGAGAAGTAAACCCTACATCTAATTATATCATTTCTAGTTAATTGTGATTACGCATATACACAACCAGCGTGGGGCTTCACGCTGGAATGACTCTTTATCAAATCTTGAATTTCAGGCAGTCACACCAGGACATTATATACCACATGTCTTCAGTGGCGGAGAAAGAATCGTTGCCAACACAACAAACAAATGACAAAAGTCTCAACGTGCAGGCCTATAATCTGCATTCCCAGCTTATCATTCTCGACGGAAACATTACGTCACGAAAATGCTTTTGATCTTTTCGCAACACTTCTTTGGAAATATATATTCAGTCGTTGAAAACTTTCAACTTTGCAAGCACTGTTTACGATAATTTTGTCACTTTTCATCTTAGTAAATGATCAAGTATGGACCGTGTAACGTAAGTGTATTGATTCTCACATTACGACTGAAACAAAGGGAGCGTATATCAACATTAGAGCCACCGTTTTATCGGTTCGTAATTGTATTCAACCGACCAATTATCATATTTTTACCTATTCCGTTATTTGCGAATTAAAATATTGCTGGAATATAGCCCTATGTGAATATAAAATGAACGCTGACACGGCCTCTGTGTATTTCGGGACGTCAGAGAAAAGAAGCCACAGGAAAACTGGGAAAGATATGAGGAAACAAGGAAACTACATCTAAAACGTACATAACCGGAAGATAAACGCTACCTGACTACACATTGCTCAACAGCAAGCGGCGTGCAACCAAATTGTCCGGGGATACTAATTTTAAGAGAAGGAGCTTGTAAGAGCTTTTATCTGCATTCCGAATACGACTTCTTAAAGAAAATGGGTGTTGGCAAATTAATTTTACGACCTTTATCTTTAACGAGACCAAATCATATTCAGAGCGCAGCGCAAGTAGCTGCTCCAATCCCACTAACGTAAAAATCACATAAAACCACAAACCCTGAAAGACTTTAGTGACGAGCTTCTCATTCGAGATATCGGAAGTGGAGCTGCTCCTATGTAAGCTGTCGCTTTTTCCGCCAGCCGCGTGCAGGAGGTTACCAGCCAGGGGTGGAGAGGAAGATAAATCGCTTGTGTCCGAGGCTCCTCTTTTCAAAATGGGACGTGCGGCGTTTTCCCTGTCGGGCGCTAACATGTCCTTCAACACCGGGTCCGTTTCCGTGGTCGGACCCAATCCCAGCACTGTGGTTTGGAAATAAAATGCTTGAATAGGCTGTTGGAGGTACAGAACTTCAACATGCAACTGCACAATAAATTCATAGTGAAATGTAAAGTAATTTTAACAAATTTTACCGGCTATTCGATAAAATTGCTAGACGGCTAAAAAACGATGCACGATGCAAATTCGCCTCAACTCCAGCCTGTGGAATCAATTTGAAAAAACAGTATTTACAGTTGGGAATTCAATTATTACTTATCTAAAATTATGAACACCAGCAACTTCACTTCGAACTTAACAATTTCGTGGAGTTGCCAATAAAATTCGAAAAGTAAAATTTACCAAGTACTACGGTAGATTGAATCTCTAATACGGTCTCACCAGTGGTGGAACGTTTTCTCTGCAAGAGCGAATTGCCGAGAGCGGACTCCTTCGCAGGGCGAGGCGGCAACGATTTCCCGTCTGGTAGGGAATCTGCCCCGCCGCCGATCGCAGTCTGGCTTCTCTTTTTGAGAGAGGTCGGCCTGGACGAGTTCAAATCCTTGCCGAGGTCTTTGCTGAACGATTTCTCTGCGGCTCGAGCGGATTTTTCTTTCCTGCATGGTTGAATGCTCAGTATATCTATTGTCTGGAGTGGTGTTCAGCGTAGATTCGAATACAATGACCGTCTTCCGATATCATTATTCCAAAACTATCGTCCATTATTGGCGTTGGGTAATTTGTGTTTGCAATGCCGCATATAGCCAAGGTTACCATCGACGCGGATGAAAAATTAAGGACAGTCAAACAAGTCACAAAATTATCAAAAGTGATGACTTGAATAATAAAAAAAAGTCAACACTCTTGCCCAGTTATAATTGCCTTCAATACAGACAAAACAAGGACAGAATTCAAAAAATAAGAAGAAATTTGAGCCATAAGGACAATGTAGTTTTATCAGATATTGCCCTTTAAAAATAAGCACTAAGGACAGTATGGTCACCATACAATCTGCACATAGCTCAAAGTAGATTCAGAGTATGTGATATGCAGATATTTAACTATGTGGAAAATTACCTAGTTTCACTAAATGATACTTATACAATAACTTATGCATGGTCAATGCCGACATTATGAGGGCGGTCAAGTGTGTGTCGTAGCCAGTGGCGGCTCGTCCTATAGGGCAACTGGGGCATTGCCCCACCTAAAATTCTGTTCAATAACAATTTAACCATTTATAGACGCACATCAATCAATATATACCGAGATCACAGCGAAACCCGCGTTCTTCTTGTGCTTTCGCTAACAAATGCCCATACATAGCGAAGTCTCTGCGAAAATAGAATTCTCTTCTGTGTTTTCGCTTTGTGAATGCCAGCCGGGGCTTGCCCCGGTAGCGCTCATAACAAGCTTTCACTATCTATTCTCTCAAAGCCGCGCACACTAAAGAAACGGTGATTTACTCTCTCCTATTCGGAAAATGGCCGAGCAAGTGGGGCAACTATGCCTGGTCGCCCCTAAGGTGTGATGTAACAATCGTATCTATATCTGAACTCGGTTGCCGTAATATGCGTTGAGTCGACCTTTACTGGTATATGTCGATTTTGACGATGTTTCGCACCATGATAATTCTTGAAACTTGGTATGATATGTCGTGAAGGTAGTATTTAGCACTGCTCCAAGTTTCAGGCTTGCTACTTGAAGATAAGGGTAGTAATTTTGTTTCCGAAGTTCAGTGTGTGCTGATCTATCATGTACATTGTACAGCCAACAGATTTTACGCAAAATCCGTTATTGGTCTCTATTGATTTTAACGATGTTCCGTACCTAGATCTGTCATGAGCTTTTGCACGGTATGTCTTGATCTTAGTATCGAACGCGGTGCCAAGCCCTAAAGTTGACACTCAATGATTAAGGCAGTTATTTCGTTTTCGAGGTCGAGTATGGTAGAGATGCGCGCTGATCTAATACGTAGCCTACCTACATCATTGCGGATCTCACGCAAAAACCGGTGTCTGTCTGTGCTAATCTAGTCTGCGTTCCATAACGAGATCGGTGATGATATTTCCAATGGTATATCTCGATGATCGCATGAAACAGCTAACTAAGATTCTCGGTTTGCATTCAAATATTCACATAATTTTATGTTCGCCAATGTGCATTTCACTGTGAAATTGTGGCCTTCAAACCATTTGCTTACAATCCCCTGTCAAATGCGATAGCTATTTCATTTTCGATGTCGGCTAACAGCTGATCATTCGATCAGCCTATTCCTCGATCTATTTTACTCAAAGTTCGGTGTTCGTCTGTTTGTATTGATTTTTACAGTGTACCATGCCGGGATGGGTTATGAGATTGCGAATGCTACTTCTCGATGATTTCATGTAACAGTAAGCTAAGTTTACGGCTTTCATTCATGTATTTATTGATTAATATGTTTTCCAACGGCGATTTCGCAGTAGACTTATAGACAGTAAGCCGTATGTGTTGTGTCACAATCTCCAGTTTCAAGGCCAAAATGTACTATGTTGTTCCGAGACCGAAGTTCCGAGGCTGCTGTCCTTAGTTCTTCAAAGACCATTCAAATTGATGTTCTGGATTCAATATGACAGGCCCAATCTATGAGATAACAATTGCGTATGTGTCCGAAGTCGTTGACCTTTGCAGTTAGGCTTACGCAATCTCTCGAGTTCTAGTCATTGGAATTAGTCTGGTCAAGTCAAGTGTGAACATGAATCGTATTGAATCTTTGCTCCGTACGTAGGCTAGTTTACGCAGTGGCCTTTAGAGCGAAAATTAGAGGTCTAGAAATTGCCCAGTCCATTGATCCAATCGTACGCCGGGTACTTCCGCTCTGGTTGCCTATCACCTGGTCGTAACTCGTAACTAGGGCTGGGCAAAATCGAGTATCTGAGTGATTCGATTCTGAATCACGTAATATGCTTCGAGTCGAGTCGAGTAATCGAGTATCACTCCTTATGACGTCATAACAGAATGTAATACGTCAAAGTTCAGATATGTACCGTTTATGCCACAACAAAGAATATAATGCCTGTTATCCATCTCATAAAACATACTTTGCTATTTTTTCGACCATTTCATTCCACTTGGTGATAATGTTGTGGGATAATCATGACTTCGGAAATGTGCTACGTCCAGTAACCTTTGTAGCTTTGTAATAATGTTTCGTATGCTACGATACCGCCAATCAAGGTTTCAACGCTTCAACAGTGAAAATTTGTATCGAAACTATAATCATCGTTGGTAAATTAATTGTCAGTGGTGAGAAGCGTGTAATTTCAGTACTCGAAAAAATCGTCTTTTACTACTCGACTCGAATCATTAAAATTAATACTCGATTCAGATTCGAGTACTCGAATCATTGTGCCCTGCCCTACTCGTAACCACCAGCTCAGTGGCCGTAACACACCAGGATCGTGTACGAAACACTTTCGGACGTACATCGACTTTCACGTGCATTATGTAAAGTAATCCTTTGATTAAAAAAAATGAATAAAACATTTGTTACCACACTTCAAGTCCCGGCTCACCGGCAAACCTCTCGCGGCACCTACGTTAAAATCACTGTTGTCGGGAAATTCATGTGACCATCATAAAGTTACTTTTTTGGAAAACGCCATTGTGAGGTCATGTTGATAAAAGTCGCTCGCAGCCCTTGCCCCGCCACCCGATATTGTCACGAGCCGCCACTGGTCGTAGCTATTCTGTCTGCAATGACGTTGTTGATGGAATTACCACATCAAAAACGAAATCTACCATTGGCATGGATGTTGAGATGAAAGCAACTTCCGCAAATCATATCCTGAATCGAATCATCCTAACACTTGTTATCTGCAACCCCGTCGACTAAACAGACTCACATTTCTCGTCTGTTTCTCATTAGCCTCTGTTCCGTCATTCGATCCAAAGGCAGGTCGCTGAGTTCCAGACCGTACACATGCCTGCCCAGTACTCTGGTCATGGTGTCCATGTTTTTCTGTGAAACGGCACAAGCGCTTGATTTGAACATTCGAACAAATCACGCGATTCACAAACCGTCCATTCGATGATCAGTTCCCTCCAGTGCATCAAACTGGATAAAACGTCGACCAGCTCGTCCCAAAGTTCTCGGGAGACGTGAACGAATAGGTTTGCTTTTATCCAAGAGACTATCAGAGTCTGAAATATACGATGACGTCATTACTAAATCTAAGGCTGTAGAGAGCGGAAAGGGTAATCGGACATGATTTTATTCGGGCTGCATTAAGGCTTAATTTAGAACAGACGTTCTTAACCGGCGTTCAATGGAACACCACTCAATTCAGATATATGATTTGCAATAAGACGCCCGTCTTGGTCATCATAGGTTTCTGGTAATCATGGACCCTACAAGTATTTTAATTGTGATTGTTTTTGTGGTAAGTCATGTTCAGCGGCCTACGCAGGGTGGTGAGTCGGTGTATATGCCAGAAAAACATCATGGACATAAATACACAGCGCCTTTCCTTTCCTTTGGCTGGTGTTTGAAATCGAAACCCCGTCCTTCTGAAATGCCAATTCCATTTCCCATACTAGTAAGCTCGTTTTTAATGAAGCGATTGGTGTCACACTGTTGCGTTTCAACCGAACAATACTATTACACGTTTCAACGTGAAGCCACGCATTTTTGAACTGGAATCTGAAAGGGAACAGCATGGGAGGGGTCGTTCACACTTTCGTTTGCGAGCCTCGGAGTCGACCATCGAAAAATAGTACATTGAACGCCCTCGTATTCGAAATTTCGTGCTGGTGACGTCATATTTTGTGATACGATTGTTGATACACGATGTTCTTCTGAATTCTCTTGCTGATGATTACCCCACCCGAGTGTCATTTCAATATGAATATACTATTCAATTGTATATTGAAGTGCTGTACCTCCAAGAAGCTCTTCAGATTAGTGTTAGTATTCTTCGGCTTAGCAAAAGATCAGAACCGCTGATTTAGAAAGAAGGAGTTTGAATCTAAAAAAGCTTTGTGACTAGAAACTGGCCTGTTACTAGGCGGCTGCTTCAAGCAAGCTGCTACATTTACAGGTAACTTTTTTTCTTCACACTTGTTCCATTTATTTCACGGCACAAATTCTCAGACTTAATCATGTGGTGCCGATGTTGCAATTTTAAGAGCTGTCATGCCAATTTCAAAGTTTTTTTACTGAACTGATTCGAACAAAATTGTCCACTGGTACTTATAAGCTGTTGATTCACAGACATCGGGTAACTCAAGTCAAAACTAGTATGTCCAGTACTTTTGATAACATGAAAATATTGTACCCACACAGCAATTTTTATCAACAACAGTTCCTACTTAGGTCATAGTGATTGCTGCGACACACGGAATAATTTGGATAATGTCAGCACGGAAATAGTAAAAAAACATGTTGACTCAATACCGACTTACTTCAGCGTATGCACCATTGTGAGGGCCCTCATGAGAGCATAGTGAACAGTATTAATATGTTATTTTTATTAGGCACCATTGAGTTGAGTAAACAGGGTTTGCTATGTCGTGACTCTCTTGCCTTTCTCATACTTGGTGTGTTTGATTGATAACCATTCAAATTTGCAATGCAAGAACAAACCTGTTCAGATTATACCATGCAATATCTCTGGAAGAGTTCATTGTCTGAATATTATGCAATGAAGCAAGTAGCCTATACAAGGAATTCTCCATGCATAAGGCATTTCATTCAGCATAACATTACACCAAAGCAGAACTATTACTTGACAATTAAAATCAAAGGATGATAAATGAGACTGTCCTGTCTAGACTTTGTAGGCTACATCCACAAGATTCCGTTGCACTTGAAATAGAATATCGCATCATTGGCTGGGATGTTAAGAAGGCACGAAATTAAAGTAGATAACAAATTAGACCTGTCAGTTTAATGTCGAATTATCAAGAATACTTGAAACGAGAAGTCGACCTGATGCAGCGCCACACCTTTTCAAATACAGGTAGATGTCACAGGATGATACTTTCAATGGTATCAATAACGCGCATCAAACACAGGCTTAGTCAAGTCAACTAATCTTGTAGCACATATATTTTTAACAAGATTACATTCCACTTTCAGTCTAGCATAAGTCAAGGTGTGCACTGCCGCGCAAAGAGAAGAAGATTTGAAACATTCATAGTCAAGGGACTACTAAACACGGGAAACCGTACCTGACTGCCTGCAGACCAAATACGAAAGTAGATTTGACCTTTGCCAACAAGCTATTTCTGGGACTAAAAATAACACAGGCCAAAAAAACACCGGTGATTATGACCAGATTAATCTGAATACTGCAAATCAAGATGGATTGTTACTGAGCCTGCAATAACACAAAAAATTTCTTCGGTACAACCACTTTCAAACTTAGACCCAGAAGTTGATTTATAGGATATGGAGTCACATTAGACCAGTGGTTCTCAATTCTCAAATGCAAGAAATTGGAAGCTTGTCCATTAATTGGAAGAATTTCAAGTTGATTTAAAGTTTGGAACGTATTTTTCTGCATGTCCCCGAAAACCTTATAGCCTGTCTGCATTCTTGTAGCTTGCATCTACGTGAAATTCGAGACTCCTAGGGGAAAACTTCTGGTTTCGCTGACTTTATAATTCTGAATGAAATTCAGTTTCACGGTGTTTTCCAATTCAATAACTTAAATTTCAAGTTAATTTGGAAAAGAAACTGTGTAGCTATCATTCTAATTCTAATCTAATTCTGAAAAAACTGTGTAGCTTGATTCTAATCAAATTAGGAAAAGCTGAAAATTTTATAGTTGTCGAACCATGCTTTAAAACACCCGCAAGTCAATATATGAGGACCGATGCCCACCTGAAAAACATGCCCCGCCAAATTCCCTGCGACCGTGGTGACCCTGACCGAGTTTGGCGATTCCGAGTCCTGCAGCATGACCCTGGTAATATGCAGCAGCACCTGCAGCAGCTGTGTCCACGTGGCGTTGTTCATGTGCACGTGCATGACCATGTGGCGGTACAGGTTGAGGACGCGCTTGCAAATGTCCACCTGGGCCTTGACCAATTTGTGGGCCTCGGACGGGGGCTCGACGAGGAAGACGTGCGCCGAGTTGGTGATAAAGAGCTGGTAGGTGGTCTGGCAGCCGGCCTGGACCTGGACAAACAGATAAGATGGATAGCAGTTGCAATGACTCGACTTGACTCGTGGAATACTGAAAATGATTCAACTCGACTTGTACTCGAGTCATTGCACATGACTGGACCGGTTGCCCAACATATGAGCATGTGACACAATGGAAAAAACAGTTGAGCATGCGTGACTTCAGCATAAATTAACCGCTATACATATCCTAACCTCAAGTCGTACCCCTAACCCAGGGGCAGGCAACATAAGGCCCACAGGCTGGATCCAGCCCGCGAAGGGATTTTGAGCGGCCCGCGGCCCGCAGCCCCGGCCCTAGCCTTTTATGATAATGTGGCCCGCGGTCATAGAAAGGTGTCCATGAAACTACTTGCTGTTCAGGTCTACAGACTTTTGCGAGAAAACATTTTCGACCATGAAAATTAACATTTTAACTCGAGGTTGGGCAATAATTCTTCTCCGTTGGCCAAATAAGAAGCAGAAAATACGTTCGCGGGCCCAGTCAAAAATTCTAGCTGTATGCTACAGCGTAATAATTCTATTTCCGAATTGAAAGCAGTGAATTGCACTGTTAGTATATGCTGCTCAGTGCATGTATTGATATTAGGCAATGAGAAAGTGACGGTTGATTACCAGAAAATAATATTTATTTGCCGTCATATTTCAAACAATGCAAAACATGAGACACTTTGAATTCTCTCTGAACCCCTATCCGAGTTTTTCTATCAAGAAGTTAAGATGTCTTAGGAATACTACAAGCAATAAATTTATTGAATACTGTTTTGACCTCTATGCTTTAAACTTAAAATTCACATTATATACTGTATCGATTTAGCAATCCGGCCCGCCAACTACTTCATTTTGGTATATCAGGCCCGCCGACTGGAGAAGTTGCCCGCCACTGCCCTATCTCAAGCCTAAATCCAACCCTAACCCACCCCTAATCCGTAACTTAACCCACATGCTGATGTTCCGCATGCCATATTGTCGCATGCTCATATGTCCACAGACCGACTGGGCCACGTCATGTGACATCATAGCTACCCCATGAAATTGTTAGGTTGTCTGAAAAAACGGCGCACAACAAATTTGGCACAGTTCCAACCAGAAGAAGCGACGTTATTGGAGTGTAAAATGTTGGATTTGACTAAAATAGTACCTGTGGTGACAAATCCTTTAATCACCGTAAATACTATGATTTGAAATCCAAAATTTTGAACGCCAATGACTTCGCTTCTACCTTCCGAAGTTGCCCCGTCGCAATCACAAGGCCAGCTAAACTTCCAAAATGCATACGCCAGCAAACCGTCACACTGGTGCAACGTTAATTGTGAACCGATGGAAAAAGGTTTATCGATAAAAATCAATTATAGCGATTGATTTGTAAAAATCAATGCAGTCTGCACAACACTTTCCAAAGCAGTAAATAATTTTTACTTGGATCGACTGCGCCTCATCCAGCATCGGATTCAGTTGGCCTCTGATGTAAGAAACGTTCCTCAAGCTGGACGTAGATGGCTTCCTCCTTATGATCGACTCCTCGTCAACGTCTGAATCACCAGCATCCTCCTGTACCACACAAAATTTAGTAGCTCCGCGACAGATCTGGGCAATCCACTACAAGAATTTTCATAATACTTTCAGTAGCAGAAGTGGGATTGTTGATATTTGATTACGCATATAACGTATGCAGCGATAATGCACAAATCCAGATTATTTTTGAATTGAATTCAAGTTTGAGGCAACTAAAGTACAGTTGTATAGTATATTCATATTGAAATGAACCCGAATATTTTCAGCTGACACTCGTCAGGGGTAATTATCACCAACTACAAGATAATTGAAACGAACACCGTATATCAACAATCGTATCAATCGTACCCGGAAGTATTTGGGTTCATTACAATATGAATAATTGAATATACTACTCAATTCTATATTGAAATTCTATACCTCCAAGAGTCATGTAATTCAAATGCATACATAAAAGCTTGTATATAAATTATTAGGCCACAATGCACCATTCCATATTCTTATTAATATTACACCAAGTTCTCACACAGTTTGCCCCGAATAGAAAATAGCACACAGATATCTAAAGTACCAGTATTTTCAATCATAAATAAGGAAATCGCAATGTCTTGCAATCTATTGTTTCCATTTGAACAGGCACGCATAAAACAACACAGCCGACCGTTTTGGGAACACATTCGCGACGGCACAAGTCGTTTTGTGGAGCCGCACACATTGGCAAAGTCAGTCATTTCCTGGTTTGACACACTTCCAAAACACAACAATTAGGAGGGATAGGTTTTTCCGGCAACGGTTTAAAGCAGCATCAAAGCACTAGTGCTGAAACAGCGGAATGGGACTCTTTGGGGTACTCCAATGATTTCACACCTTGTCATTTTCCGTGTTGAAAGTGACAAAATCAATCGTAAACACCTCTCTCTTAAGTATGTTTCCAAGGGCCTTGTGTAAGTTTTAAGTCCATTCTCTTCCATTTGTTTCAGGCAGAATATAGCAGTAACACTTTTGAGTGCGTTGTTAATGACTACATTCAGTGTATCTGCCAGGATTGTGAAGAGGACCATCACGTTTAACTCAGTATAATAACAATTCCTCAATCCGCATGTTAACAGTTGAAGCCTTTTGGAATTCTTTAACTTCTTCAACACAACCAAAGAGACTCTTGGCGGTACAGAACTTCAATATACAATTGAATAGTATATTCATATCGAAAAGATCACATATATTTTCGGCTGACACTCGTAATGGGTATTCGTCAGCAACAAGTAGAGAATTGGAAAGAACATTGCATGTCAACTAAAACAATTGTATTTCAAGAGACTGTTGAAGGTACAGAACTTCAATATACAATCGAATAAGATCTTCATATCGAAATAGACCCAAATATATTCTGCTGACCGCATCGAAGTGATAGCAATTCAGAATTAGTATGAAAATGGGCGTATTGAATGGTGAATTGAATCTGCCACGTGAGAGCAAATAGATATTTACGCTGGTTCGCTGAATCAAATATTATCTAGAAAGTGAAACACTGTGTGAATGTCGATCGTAACTATCTGGACGACGGATTATATTTGTACTCCATCGGGTAAAACACGGATCTCTCTCACACAAACGTGGTTTTGTGGCAGAGTTTTACTAACGCGCTTCGTACATCACAATCTGTGTCGAATAATTGTTAAACCATAAAAACCCGGACCTCAAACACGGATGCATCGTATACCCGTTCAATTACAGTGCAGTTACTCGTGCCAAATCCAAATATGGACGTTTTATGCGACCACAAAGTATATAACGCCAGTTGTATATCACATCAAAGCTAATTTGCATTTTTTTCGACCATACCTATTTCACTGCACTTTGTGACAATGCATGACTTCGCAGACATGTAATTTTCGTTAACATACCAAGCTTTGTACTACGATTCGTATGTCGTGATACAACCAATCGAGGTTTCAAGCCTTCAACAGTGGATAATAGTATTGATACTATCATTTTAGTTGGGTAATTAACTCATAGCATGGCAGGGAGCGTTTAATTTCTAAAAACAATCACATATCCACATATTGCGTTGTGATAAAGACATAACCACTAACCATCTCATCTTGCAGTGTGTTGACATCCACTTCCGGCTCCTCCATGAAAACAGGCGTGTAGCCGTCCTAAACAGACATGGAATGAAGTGACAAGTCAGAGAGATTAATTACTATCTGTAGCTGTTACTTGAATCCATTCCTGATAGACTTTGAGCACCCTTTTGATAGCGCCCGCTCCAGTTAGTGGCAGCATCAATGCCTAAAGGTAATTGGAGTGTCTTCATCGGTGACAAGCACAATGCTAATGTGACATAGGTATCAATAATTTTGAAATCTGCAGCAATGAATTAAATAAAAATCTGGTTCACCATTATTATTGAATACTGATGACTCAAAAAGTGGACTGTATTTGGAGCATGCAATTCGGAAATACCAGATGAGAAAATTTCCTCGCATGAACTATCTGAGATTGATTTTACTAAGAGTACAATCAGAGAAAGTCCCTGCCATGCCTATTTTACAACACTGTGTCCAGGGAGCCGAAATAAAGTTGTCTCAAAACGATGCATAACAAATTTGGCTCGATTTCAATCCGTAGAAGCAAAGATATTGGATTACAAAATTTTGGATTTTCGTAAAGTCACTTACTATTAATATTGTAACAACCCACAGTAAATAGTATTATTTCAAATTCAAAAATTTCTACACCATAACTTTGTTTCTGTCGGTTGGAATAGAGCCCAAATTTTTTATGCACCGTTTTTTAGAGAACTCAACAATTTCATGACATAACCAGTAAAATTTGAAAAGAAAAAATATACCGTAATTTATTTTCAGTAGGCCTATGTTAAAAATTGTCCAACTTCTACTGGTTGGAATTGAGCCAAATTTGGCGTGTAGAGTTTTTCCAAACAACTCATTAATTTGATGAAATAGCGACTTGCCTGCCGAAAAACTTCGTGAACGATATTCACATTCTCTCTCGTCGAATACATCACGTCGCGGACCATGGTCTCCTCGTCGCCGCCTGGGACGCAGAATTTCAGCCGCTCGTCCAGACTGGACAGGCTGGACTGGCTCGCGGCCTTCGCAAAACATAAAACAGTCGAGACTAGACTTGGGCCACTAGACAATTCAAGTTGTGTAATTGAACTAAATGACGGTAATCTAATTTGTGAAATGTTTCCACGCTCAAATTTAATTCTGATTTTCCTGAAAAATGCTGAGAACTGTGTGTTGCAAAAAGAGCCAAGCTTGCCGTATAGACATTTGGCCTTTTCCTTTTTACGAGTAGGGCGATTTTTTTTACCTAAAAAACGAAAGATTTTGACCTAAAGAATCAAAATTTTGACTTTTTTGACATTAAAAAACTTAATTTTGACCAAATTAAGTGTTTTGCCACAATATCTTAGAATTGTACTAGGCCTATTTATCTTCATTTCTGGTTGGAACTGTCTGTCATTACGAAGTAGTTAGACATGAGCTAACTTTTTCGACTTGAAAACTGACAAATATTTACACGAAAAAAATATGTTTTAACTAAATCTGGACCTATGAAGATTTCCAGTATTTACGTCACGCATTATGGGAGAACTAATTAAAATTTGTTCTAGTACAACGAAAGATTCTTTCCTACATTCTCCGGTAGAAAGTGTCTGTCCTTACTAAGTAGCTTGCCAAGAATGGAGAAAGAAAGTTTGAACAGCAACAGTTGTTGGCTGACAACACTGAAGTTGTGTGTACAGTACACGGCTGGTGACAAACCGTGTTGCTTCATTCTGACAATGTTGTCTGCACCACAATTTTTCATGATGCGCTTGTTGATATGAAAACCAATGCCCATTGCCCACGCAGACTTGCTTTGAACAGTTAGGATATTGCGGTACGTTGAGCATAACACCATGCCAACCCATTTGTTTCATTTGGCCGTTTATGATTCTCAATGAGCAGACAATGAGCCGTCTACAACGCTAGGCCGATAAATTAGGCTACAAGCTATAAAATATCAATGATAAGTTCACCAATAGTGCAATAGGGCATTTTTTGACCTACCGCTACAATTTTGACAAAATTTTGACTTTTTTGGATAATTTTGAAATGAATGAAGTCAGAATTGAGGCAAAATTAACTTGATTTTTGTCGCGATCCATCCTAATTCAGAATTTTATTCAGTTTGTAAACATTTTGCGAATTCATTAATTCTAATTCCAATCTAATTTAGAAAAATCTGTCTAGCTATTATTCTAACAACAATCAAATTCAGAAAAACTGAAAAATTTTCAAGGCGCGAAGAGAAAATGCGTACCTTGTCAGTTAAAGTGCTCGTGTTTGAATGAGAGACGTCTTGTTCGGGGGGTGACGCTGCAGCCGTTGGGAGCGAGGCCGGGGCGTTACCGGCTAATCTGTCGTCCGAGCAAATAAATAAAGAAACACCCGTGAATACGTCGAATCAAAAAATGGGTCAAACGAGCACATGAAATCACCGATACATATATGCGCTAAAATTATACTCCGACATTACCTGAACGCCAACAGCAGTTAGAATTATTTAGGGTTTAGTAGGTTAGATACTTATATTAATGTGTGGGGCTGGAAAAATCAATTCGATTCCGAATAGAGTATTAAGCTTAGACTTGAGTACCATTCGCTATGATGTCATACTCGATAAAGGGTATCGCAACGTTCGAATCGCGAAACAAAGCAACTTTGTCCATTTTTCAAATTTTGAGATTCAGCTTTTGTAGAATTTTCATTTGTGTTCATTACATTGTTTCAAAGCTAATCACGGCCAAGGTATGCCCGAAATGGAATGAAAACTTTATAAAAAGCTGATTTTATCAAAATGTGTAAAATGGACCTAAGCTACTTTGATTCCGTAGCGACGAAATATGCAATATTTCATACATAATAGGATTCACTTTTGTCAAATTTGTCAAGAAAGTCATCGAATATCTAGAAGAACGAGCTGCTGTAACAGGACATCAATATGGAATTACTTCTATCCAATATTTCAACAGAAAACAAATCAATGGCAGTCGTGGATCAAGCCTTGTTTCAGGCCACCAGCTCATATAATCATGGTACATTTAATCATTGTACGCCAACTTGATTGAAATCTACTCACTGGCGCATGCCATAATAGGTAACCATGCTCTAATTGACATACCACACTGATTGCAGAAGATTCCAAAAATATCTAAACATGCCTACTAACATTCAAGTGCACACTCAAAAAAATCAGCGAAAACCAGACCCGTACAAACGACCAAAATAGCTAGTTGACAGTCGACTAACTACTAGTTTTAAGTAGTTTTAGTTCTAGTTTGGTATTTTGAAAAGTGAGTAGTTATAGTCCTAGTTCTACTTTCGTAATTTGAAAAGTGAGTAGTTCCAGTTTAAGTTCTAGTTGCGCATTTCGAAAAGTGACTAGTTCTAGTTTTGGTCATGGATTTTGAAAAGCGAATAGTTCCAGTTAAAATTCTAGTTGTGTTTAATTGAGTAGTTCTAGTTGTTGTCACGGATTTTGATAAGTGACAAGTTCTAGTTCTAGGTCTAGTTGCTCAGTTTAAAAAGTAAGTAGTTCTAGTTCTAGTTTCAGTTGCGAGTTTTGAAAAGTGAGTAGTTCTAGTTATAGGTCCAGTTACAAATTTTGAAAATCCAGTGGTTTGCACAAGTCTGGCACAAACGTAAGGCACACTGACACGCTGCCGGATTAGTAAATGGTAAAAACGTATATAAAATGAATATAATCACCCAATCACAGACGCGACAATTTGCTGATGCTGCTGCATGAGTGTTGCCAAGCCTTCAAGGTGGCCACTAGACCTGTTTCCAGAGCGTGACAAAAAAGGCCAGAATCGATTAGGCCACAGAAAACGAAATCAAATCAAATCATATCATGCAGGGCTATTATGATCGGTAAATGTACATGACAGCCGATAGCGATAATGAGAAGCATGCTGATGGTGAACAGGCTCATGTAGAACACAAAAATGTAGATTCGAAATAGCAAGATGAAGACAGAAGTAGCAAAGTACATAACCATATACGGTGGTAAAGAACGTGTTGTATTTCGGAGCATACAAAGGCGATCAGGGTTGTAATGAATAGAGTCACGACTCTCAACTTGAATCGAAATTTTTTGGTGACACGATTTGATACGAGTCATTTTTTAATATGGAAAATGACTTGACTAGAGCCAATTAGTGTATTGACTAAACTTGTAGTCAATTCGGTACCGGCATGGTGACTAAATTGTTAGTTTCCCTAAAAACGCAGCACACCAAATTTGGCTTAGTTCCAACCAGCAACAGACCATGTAGTGGACAAGTCCATCCAAAATTTTGATCATTTTATAAAATACAAACAGTAGACTAATTACGGCGTGAATTACATCACCATCGTTTTAACATCCTTATCTACGTGAAAATAGACCCATAACCACCATATACCTTCCCACCCTGCGTGTTTATGGCGAAACGCTCTACCACATTTTGATACCATCGATCGAATTAGTTGAGAAAGAGCGGTCACTCATGGCTTGTTTGAAAGATGACATCTCTGTCGCAATGAATAGCACGTGCTTATTCGCACTAGGCATACGTTGTGGACTCCATAAGGAATTAACCAAAACTCGTCCATTTTTACAACAAGGTTATCTCGTCTTCGTGATTATATACACTCTCGTTTGACCTGCTCTTGTCTTGCTTCATGGCGTAGTTGGTTAGGCGTTGAAATTCTGAATCCAGCGATATATTACTTGTTGATTTCGCATCCCATTAAGGTCGTGCCTTACAGTTTTGAAAAGTGAAGCAAAATTTTTTGGAAAAACCCACCGGTGCCAGTCAGTCAAAGTCATTCCACCGTTGATTCGACAAAATAAATCCATTTCACTTAATTCAGTATCTCATTTCGCCACACCCATCCTAACTCATACCACAAAGCATCCATGCTACCAACAAATTCGTATTTGCAATTCAACCGCAATTCAATTGCTGCGCGCCACAACTTAAGACGCTCTCTCGTTCACCTGAGATACTCAATTACGGGAGTGTCAGCGTAGCCGTAGCAGCACAACAGACATCTCAACATGGGTATGCTCCGAAATACAGCGAGTTCGGTCGGACCAGTGCCGAAAGTACTAAATTGATCACAGCATTTTCAGAATATAACAGATCTCAGGGTTGTTCAAATATAACTTTTATTTCCAGATTCCGGGGATTCACTGATTATATTATTAGGTTGTCTAAGAAACGCTGCACACCAAATTTAGCTCCATTCCAACACGTAAAAGCCGACGCAGAGCCGATTGAAATTTTTGAATTCATTATAAAATAGATAAAAATATTTCAAATTTTACTGTCAACCGCATAAAATTGTTAAGTTGCCTAAAACGACGACGCATAACAATTTCTTCTCAATTCCAACCCCTTGAATCGAAGTTATTGCAGTTGGAAGCTTTAAATTTGCAAAAATAGTTTTGACGGTGGGAAAATCTATAATTATTAATGAAAATTTCAAATAACTTCGCTTCTGCGGGTTGAAATTGCGTCAAATTTGTTTTGCGCCGTTTTCGTAGACAACTCAACAATTACATGTTGTTTACAGAAGAATTTGAACTTGAATTCTTTTTATAATAAATAATAAAATTTAATTGGCTTCTACTGGTAGGAATTGAGCCAAATTTTGTGCGCAGCGATTTTTTAGGCAACCTAACAGTGAATCCCCGGGATCCAGAAAAATTAAGTTATTTTTGAACAACAACACTACGCAGTTACTACAAGCAAATCTTGCTATCGAAATTGAAGTCAGGGCTACCAAAAGCTAACTAGCTACGACACACCAAAAACACACGTTAGTGATGAAACTTATCGATGACAAACGAAATCCCACGGCAGATTAACGGTAATTTTTTACCAAACAAAAAATTCCCGGTATATTTTCAAGCACTCGGGATCGACTTGAAGTCCCAACGGATTACAGGCAGGGCTGGGCAAAATGGAGCGTTCGACAGACTCGAAATCGAGTCGAGCATTTGAGTACCACTGATCGTGACGTCATGCATTGTAAGAGCGAATCGTAAAGTCGTAATAATGTATTACAGATTACAGGGTTGTAACGACTCGAGGTAAATTTTTTCATTGACTCGACTTAACTAGAGTACTTCGTCAAAATGCGCGAATACTTAATTAGTTCCTTTTCAAAATTACAGCCTTGGTAGAGTAGGCCTATATTATGAATGCGAGACCTTCGATATCACCCAAGAGTTTTACAGAAGTGACTTGAACTCAACTTGAACTCCATCATGAACAGTGAACTCTATGATTAGGACTCAAGTCTCAACACATTGACTCAGACTCGGAATTGACTCGGCAGTGAATTGAAAATGACTTGACTCCACTATAGTCAATACTATAAAAGTAAAATTGGATAGTGACTCAGAACCTTGTGTATTGGTTACAACCCCGTTCGAATATCTACCTTTCGTAAACTTGCAAAAAAATAATGTCAATTGACAGAGAAAATCTTCTGGGTTGATCACAACACCAAAATTTTGCATAATGTTACACGTTTTGGATGTCATGATAAAGCCAAAATTTCAGAGTGTGAAAATAGTGTCAAAACGGTAATGCCTGACACAAAACTACTTCTTTATCAAAAGGTTCCAAGTACAGCGATGACTGTAACGCTAGGGCTGTTCAAAAAAACTTTTCTTCAGATTTCACTGGCTGACTGGGTCTTGCAGTAGAAAGTTTTGAATTGATCATTAAAAATTTAGAAAATGAAATTTCAAATTTTCCTGTCAATCCCATAAAATTGTTAGGTTGTCAGTAGAGATGATGCACACCAAATTTGGCTCAATTCCAACCACTAGAAGCGAAGTTATTCCAGTAGAAAAATTTCCTATTCCATGATTTTATGATAAGTAATTAAGGAGTTAGCCACCGTAAATACTATTTTATTCAAATCCAAATTTTTCTGCTGCAATAACTTCGCCTCTATTGGTTGGAATCGAGCCAAATTTGGTGTGCATCATCTTTACTGACAGCCTAACAATTTTATGGGGTTGACATGAAAATTTTGAAATTTTATTTTTTTATTATTTAATGATAATTTCAAAACTTTCTACTGCACGAAAGTCGCTTCTACTGGTTGGAATGGAGCCAAAGTTGGTGGGCAGCATTGTTTTCACCAACCTAACAATTTTATCAAGTAGCCAGTGAAATCTGAAGAAAAAGTTTGAGTTTTTTGAACAGGCCTACTGTAACGCTGTTGAAATAAATTCTGCGAAGTTTTGGAATTACGCCATTTGTTTCGAATATCGACTGAATATCGTTGGATTTATCACTTTTATCGGACTGGTCAGGCTCTAGTCAGGACACTATAGGACCACGATCAGTACAATCAATACTCGCTTGAAACCGAGCGCTCCAATCATTGTTCCCAACCCTGATTACAGCGTATAGAAAAGTACCACCAGGTACTAAGCACGCGGACAAAAGTTTAGGAAAGAATACAGAGTAATACCGTATACAATATACATAACTAGCTTCATAGAGCAAATTCGTCGAATTTACAAGATGAAGTCCTGCGCAAACCCGCGTACCTCGCCTTCTTCATGGACTCTTCCTTCAAGGCGTTGCTGGTAAAAACGACGAGCCAATTTATCATGGAAATCCTTGCCTCCAGCATGGGGCATCCGGCCCCGACCAGGATGCGTTGATCGATGGACCCCGTTTCCGTTACGTTGAGAATGTAGTTGACGGGTTCGCGTGGCTCTGGCAATGCTAGGAGAAAGATTTCAAATAATAAACGGGGCATATTTTCAAGGATTAGTGGAAATATTATCATCTCAGATTTATACAATAGCGGTGTGCAAAAATGACTTTTTTTCTCAAATTGTACTGGCTACTTGATAAAATTGTTAGGTTACCTAATTTAAGCATACACACAAAATTTGGTTCAATTCCAGCGAGTAGCAGCATTGCTACAGAAGAAAGTTTCTATTTATTAGATAAAAATAAATTGATCAAATTGTTCACCAAATTTGGCTCAACTCCAACCAGTGGAAGCAGACTTATTACCGTCGAAAAATTTGGATTTGAATAAAATAGTATTTACGGTGGGCACAACTATAATAAATAATTAAAGAATTGGCCACCGTAAACACTATTTTATTGATGATCCAAATTTTTCGACGCAATAACTCCGCTTCCACTGTTTGGAATTGAACCAAATTTGGTGAACATCGTTTCTATAGACAAACAAACACTTTCATGGGATGACCAGAAAATTTTGAATTATTTTCAATTTATTTTTGTGTAATAAGTAGAAACTTTGTTCTCCTGAAGCAATGCGGCTACTGGTTGGAATTGAACCAAATTTGGGTGTGTAGGCTTAAATTAGGTAACCTAACAATTTTATCGAGTAGCCAGTACAATTTGAGATAAAAAGTCATTTTTGAACACCCCTATTATACAAACTAAATGGATTCCCAAAATGTGCGACTAGAACTAGAACTAACGACATTTAAAAATCCGCAACTAACCAACTAAAACACAACCTACTAGTTGCAATTCCGAAGTACCACATTAATATATATTTTACCGGAATCGGATAGGCATTACCACATGAACATCCGAGCAAGTTTGAAATAGAAGGGCTTCGACCCCGAAAACCCACCCAAGAAGCAAGAACAACTAGGCTCGAGTCATTTTTTCAAATGCGTAAATTACTCGACTCGAGTCAATTTGCGTACTGACTCGACTTGTACTCGAGTCATTGTGCACGACTTGAACCAAGTCTTATGACTAGAGACCAGGACGGCCAAGACAGACGTTTCATTGCAACTTCCAAGAATAGTAAATTCACCACATGATTGGTATTTCGTCTATCAGTCCTGATACTTGGAAGATAGGGCCAGAAACTGTTTAAGACTGAGGAAATAACTATATTTTGAATCTTAGCCGTTATATATCACTCGAGCAGAGTTCAGAAAAATGTGGGTTGAACTCAAAACTGTAGATTGAACCCAATGACTTGGTCTCGGACTCGGACTAGAGTCATAACACTATGACTCGGACTTGACTCGATGGTGAAATGAAAATGACTCGACTTGACTCGAGTCAAAACGATAAAAGTGAGATTGACTTGCGACTCGGAACCCTGTGACTTGGTTACAACCCTGGTCTGAGACACTTAATAATGTGGGTTGTGGGTTGGGTTTCTGGTTGGGTTAGGTTATGGTTTAGGGTTAGGGTTTGTGCGATGGAATACTTTTGGGTTAGCTTTGGGGTTGAACAGTCACATGCTTAAGTAACGCAGCTGACGTGTCGCATGCTCAATGTCGCGCAACGATTTCTATGATTTGTCCTTGTTTTTGGCAATGAAGCCGCGACTAGCACTGGGCGACAGTGATAATAAATTAAGATTGAAATCAGCGCCATCACACTTGGTATAAATACAGTACTGGGGACTCTTTTTGGAACCTTTGGAGTTTGCCATTGCCATACATTTCATGCTGTACACAGGTTTAGATCGAATATCAAATCGTGACACGAAATTTACTCGCCGCAAAATCAAGGCCGCGTTGCCGCCGGCCGGATCATGAATAATTGATCCAGAATGAAAACCGGTACGTTCGATTGCAAAATGGATTATATGAAATGAGGAACACGCCGTTGCAAAAAAACATAAGTTACATGACGAATCAAATATGCGTAAATCAGAAAATTACATTTTACTAGCGGAACGACAAAAGCGAATGATCAACCGCTAGTTCAAATCAGACGTGAGTGGCCAGCAACCTATCATAAATATAGAAATGTGTCGAGCAATGATCATTTACAGCAGCGGTTCCCAATCGGTAGGGCCATGAGCCTTTATCAATGTGGCCCATGAAACGATTTGAAAAAAAGTTATCGTCTTCAAGTTTATTCAACTGTCACCGATGTAATGAGTTTAAATTCAATAATATTCGCGAATTTACTTTCTTCCCTCCACCACCAGACCGGCAATTAACACATTATGAGAGCCATTACAAGTTCATAGCATATTAATTCAAATTTTTTAATCAAATTAATGAATTCGCAGAATTTTCCAAGGACGGTCGCTAGGGCTGTTAAAAAAAATTCCTTTCGATTTCACTGACTACTTGATAAAATTGTTAGGTTTGTTAAAAAAAACGCTGCACACCAACTCTGGCTCAATTCCATGCGGTAGAAGCGAAATTCTTGCAGTACAAAGTTTTGAATTTATCATTAAAAAATGAAAAAATAAAAGTTCAAAATTTTATCTGTCAACCCCATAGAATTGTTCGGCCGTCAGTGGAGATGATGCACACCGAATTTGGGTCTATTCCAACCACTAGAAGCGAAGATATTTCAGTAGAAAAATTTGGATTTGAATAAAATAGTATTTACGGTGACTAACTCTGTAATTATTTATTATAAAATCATGGAATTAGAAAATTTTCTACCGCAATAACTTCGCTTCTAGTGGTTGGTATTGAGCCAAATTTGGTGTGCATCATCTCTACTGAGAGCCTAACAATTTTATGGGGTCGACAGAAAAATTTTGAAATTTTATTTTTTCATTTTTAATGATAAATTCAGAGCTTTCTACTGCAAGAATCTCGCTTCTATTGGTTGGAATTCAGCCAAAGTTGGTGTGCAGCGTTTTTTTTACCGACCTAACAATTTTATCAAGTAGCCAGTGCAATCTGAAAGAAAAGTTATTTTTTAACAGCCCTAATGGTCACGGTGTAAAAAAAAGGTTGGGAAACCCTGATTTACGGTTACTATCGATACAAAGACAGCATTTCTACAGGTATGCCGCGCGACAGAATAAGATTACCAATTTCACTCACATAAATCAGGTTGATAAAGTGACGTGTCGAGTCGAAAGTCGCTGAAAATATGCGTCAAATAATACTTCTTAAACATATCCCACAGGAACGAGAAGCTGATCTTGTTCACGGCCTCGCGGATTTTCCACTGTAGCTGGCACGCCTGAAACAAAACGCTCGCAATAATTCAGGGAATAACGCAGAGAATTCCCAAGCGAAACACACCTCGACAACCATAAACTCCAGGACCGTGTCAAGAAAATACTTTGTCATGTCTTCCGGTAGTTTTTCTCCCGCGGGCGGTGGAACCAAATAATTGATCTCGGCGGGTGACATGCCCCCTGCATAAATCGAATGCCTTGTTAATAAACTGCAGGTCAAAATGTAATGTTTGTAATGTCTCGAGTCGCAATATTTCTCAACTCTGACTCAGCTTGAGTGACTTTAAGTCTTGACTCGACTTGCACTAGAGTCATTGCATATAACCCAACCAAAAATCAAAAAGCCGAAATTTCATGCCGGTGACATCATATTCTATGATACGATCGTTGATATACAATGTTCTTTCCTATTATATACTATAATTGCTGACGATTACCCCTGACGAAAGTCAGTCGAAAACATTCGGGTTCATTTCAATATGAATACACTATTCCTATGTATATTGAAGTTCTGTACCTCCAAGAATCTCTTCAAAAACAAAAAATACTGAATTAAAATGTGAAAGTGAAGCTATTAGAGTTACAAAGTGTTGATTTGAAGAATTTATATTTCTGAAATTTTTGGATATATAATAATAGTATTTACGGTAGGTAGCTTTATAATAAACAATCACAAGAATTGTTAAGTTGCCAACTCGGCATTTTATAAACTGGCTGAATTGTGGGGCATTGAGGTCCAATTTTATATCAACCCCATACAAGTACATGCCACATGGATATTTTTTATTTTAAAATCACAGGACTTAATCTAATTCACAACGAACTCAATGCTACATCGCATTGAACACAGCACTTAACTTGACTCGCACTGCACTTGAAATCAATAACAGGAGTTTTCTAAACCTTCCCGTAAAATGCGCAACTCCAGTGTTATCGGATATGTGTGTCAAGTGCATACAGCTCCACCCAAGACAAATGTACAGTAGCCAGAGAAAGTCTATTTATTTCTGATTAATAGCAATTTAGTACACTTATACGCTACTACTCGCAGCTACTGACTCCGTGTAAAACACCCGATCAACCTTGACTTGGCACGATATTGATATTGGAAAGCGATGGCAATGTAAGAAATAGTAAAAATTTTATCATGCCTGTATATGATTATGATTCTTACAAATTTAATCCACGACAAAACCAGTCCAGAGCTGTGAGCTAGTAACCGTAATCGGGGGGGGTGTTATGATTCCGTACATGTGTATATACTGTGTGTATTTATTTTGCAAGTGCGTCAATTCGCCACGAGAGACCCCTTAATTCCCCATTACTGCTGAATTCCCGAACGGTTGGAAATCCCTGGTTTACTGTCCGTTCCTCAATTGCTTATGTCTATGTTTGGAAGTGCATGTCCCTTGTAGTTGATAGTAGCCGGAAGCCACCCTTGAAAGCTATCAAGTAGATTCATCCATCTTTTCTTTGAAAGGTCACTACACATGCTAAACTCATCTGATGCTTACGCACCATAATGTTATCACAACAATCAAAACAAAGCTATCCTGGCAACACCAATCGAACCTGATATTTTCCGTGTTACACCGTAAATTACCTGTGTTTTCAATGGGCGGATTAAGCAAAGTCTCCAAAGTCGCGTTCTTATATCTCGGATCTTTTGAAGGTGGAGTCGGAAAGCCCGGAATCAATAAGGCGTAAAGTAGCACCGTTGTTTCCTCCGCTTTTTCTCTCAAAGCACGAAACCAGAGAAGGAACAGCTTCACGCCGTCCCTTCGCAACTGTCAAAAATTGCAGAAAAATTACAAAAAACGTCAAGCAGATCATCAAGCGCAACAAATCACCTTCAATGAATTGCCAGGATGAAGTAATAATTTGATAATTCGATCTAAACAGTAAAACATATATGAATCACTGTTAAATATCTTCATGAGCTGCGAGGCGCTTTAATTATATATCCGCTGTAGGGATCACAGGGTTGTAACCAAGTCACAAGGCTCCGAGTGACAAGTCAATCTCACTTTTGTAGTTTTGACTCGAGTGAAGTCGAGTCATTTTCAATTCGCCACCGAGTCAAGCCCGAGTCCAAGTCATTGTGTTGACTACTCAGTTTCCAGTTAAAGTCTTGCTAAACCCACTTTTTATAACTCTGTTTCAAGATATCGAATGGTTCGCATTCAAAATATACTGATTTTCCTCACTTTTAGCAGTTTCTGGTCGCATTTTCAAGTACCAGTACCAATAGGCGAAATCCCAACCGGGTGGTTACTTTACTATTCTTCGAAATTACAATGAGAAGCCGGACTTGGCCGTCCGAGTCTCGAGTCATAATTATGACTCGGTTCGAGTCATGTGCAATGACTCGTGTCTAAGTCGAGTCACTACACAGATTGACTCGAGGCGAGTCATTTTCGTATTTTGGGAAAATGAATCGAGTCAAGTCGAGTCATCAGAAAAATTCTTTTCTTTCTTAATTCTTCCCAGTACTGAAATTATGCGCTTCTAGCCAATGACAGTAATATATTTAATTAGAACTATAGTTTCAGCACTGTTTGCCACCGTTGAAGGCAGTAAACCAGGGATCGGTCCATTCGGTCGTATGAAACATCTAGTACAGTAGTTCTCAACCTTTTCGCCTTCGCGGAATCCTTTTGGGCCGACACGGACCCCACAAAGTTTTTGTTCAAATTTAGCTCAATTATCGTGCAACCGTCATCTGTCATGATCAAATGTTAACTCTGGGCTAATGATAAACAGCAAAAAAATGACTTTTCTTTAAAATAATATCATACCATTTATGTAGAAATTAGATCGACTTTTATTACTTCAAAGCGAATTCTGCGAGTGCATTTCTTGAAATGTCTTAAAAATTCGCGCCTTCGATTTGATATGAGCCAGTGCCAAAAATCCATATCCACAAAGAATGTAATAAAAACGCTTCACACCTTTTGGTATGATCGCAAAAAATATGGCACCAAGATTCAGAAATTAGATTTCATTAATTTATTAATTATGGATATCACAAGAGAAAATGGATTTTTGCAATCATTTCGAAGTCACCATGATTGACCTTACTCCTCCAATTTTTTATATTATCCGCTATCCTCAACAAAGTATTTGTTAGTGTCAGTAGGCTATTGGAAGTTAGTGTGTGATGTAGGATTGGCATCATATTGTGGTCACATCAAATGAAGATATTTGTAGGTTGTAACCCTAATCACCATGAAGGATTTGAACAATTTTCAATGAGTCTACAGGAATCTCGCAAGATCATATTACTTACCGATGCTGTTATACTGCCATCTCTCGTGGATCATATCGGGCAGGTGCGTGAGAATGGTCTGAAAATCAAAATCTCGCTTCAATATTCATGGGCTGCAGGTCGATAACAAAGTTCGATATATCTGCGGCAATAATTTTCAGCGGTAAAGAGGTCACGAGATGCAATACAACAATATATTAGGTCGCGTGCACTGGGAATTCACGTCAAAGGGTAAGATTTGGGAAATAAAAACCTATCAAGTTCATTTCGTTAAGTCGTATTCAAACTTTTTCTGCTCATAGCCCAGTAAACTAGAAGTATATCGATGGTAGCCAAAGCAAAATTATTCAACTTGTGGTGGTTTGCAATGAAGTATTTCTCGCATGGTAGGTAATTTTTTGTAGGAATGAGCCTTGATTTATGTCTACCGTATGTCAATACTTTGAAAATTACAACTGTTGGAACACATAACACTATTTCAGACTTCCAATTTTGAAATAAGAACGCAGGTGAAATTAACAAACCGTACCCAAGAAACTGGCAATAACTTCGATGAACATATCAAAATTAGTAATATTATTGAATCACGAAACTTGCATTAGTAATAAGCATTTCTATTTACACAAACACAGCACACTGAGCAAAGTGTTTATGGTCAGGTGTAACGCAGTGAAAAATCTGCCGGTAAGCAATACGTATAAATGATGACAGGCCATAACGAATTTGGCTACGCAGCACAGCCACCGGTCGGATATAGGAGCGCGACAGGAAAGGCATTTAGTCATTCACATCTTACTCTATTCACGTTAATATAGTTACACGCTTCGGTGCAGTCAAACATGATCAAATTTGTAAAGGTAAAATCTCGATTGAGACTTGGTTGTTGGGAGATGTATTCAAAAGGATGATGGCATCAGCATCACAGATTACCTCAAATATCTGAAGCATCCCGTCCAGTTCCTCTCTCTGAGCTCTGTGCGCTGAAATAAAAATTGGGATACTGCTATTGGCACATTGACTACACAATCAAGGCTGCCATGGGCACGCAGATTTGTAAAAACTACTGTATTTTCAAAGAAATTGAACTAATCACTTTTCAAAATTCAAAACTAGAACTAGACATACTCACTTTTCCACTCACACATTTAAAAATCAGCAACTACCAAACTAAAACACAGCTAATTAGATTCAATTCTGAAGCAATTCATTCATTTTTATTTTATTGGCATTGGAATCGGGTCAGCTTTCCACCCACGTGAACTGCACACATGAACACGAAATGACAGGGGTTTTCTACCCCCAAAACCCAAACCCACCCTCTCTTAGTAGTGATTATTCTGAGCTAGCAATGGCCGCAAGGACATCACACAACTAAACACCGATATCACAATTCACGCCAATCGACGATACATGTTGTCTAGTTAGTCGGCAACTAATTTCTTTTGAATAAAATCCGCAACTAGAACTAAAACTACTCAAAAGAACAGTAGTTAATTGACCATCAATTAACTAGAGTTGTAGTTTGTACAAGTCTGTTGGCATGCCAAGCTCCAGTCAAGATATCATACCATGACTATGTATGTTGGAATATCGATGACTAGTAAATAATCTGTTGTTAAATCTACTGCTCTTCTAGAATGGTGATCACACCAAACAAAACCCATCAGTAATGCCTGTTCCCAACACCCATACATCAAAGAGCAAAATACCATTAGCGTCATAAAATCCACCAAATCGATGATAGTATTTCATAAATAAAAACAGTACACAGTGACTTCAACTAAAATAACAGGATACCAAATATCCTTGATGTCTCGATCAATAGCCTATTTCACATCAGCCACATACCTCCTTTCTGGCGAACGTTGGTTTCAGCGATGAGAAAGTTCTCATAAAATACATAGTATATGTGAGAATAGTACTGTTCGAACAGCGCGTGCTCTTCAGCCGGGTCTGATACGTTTTCTAAACACATTCATGGTTTGAGTACATGTAGAATCATGTGAAATATAACTTCTCATCATACACAATAAAACGCAATCAACAGTAGGGTGGAGTGAAAAATGGAAAATTTTGAATTTCAAAAAGGACACTTGAAATGTGGTGCCAAATATGAAAAAAAAAAAATTCTATACTAATTTTGGGCTCCTCATCTTCCCATGTGTCGGGACTTAAACATAGAGATGGTCTCATCAGACAAAAAGTGTGAAGTCTCGAAAGCAGTTGAATCGTTATTACGAAACAAGATTTAAAAGTGTGTGCTAAGTTTGTGCGGACTAATACTGTGGTAGTGAAACCATCTTCGAAATATTTCCATTTTCAATATAGAATCGATGTTTCTGAGTTTTCAATAATTATGGATATGCAATTTATGTGCTTTCAATATGAACTTGCCAGTCAAACGACCAATCACTATACGCTTTTGACATCATATACCCACTGCTTCAATGCCTAATTTTACCTAAAAACGGCCTAAAAGTCAATATTTTGCTTGTAACTTTTTTTCCGTTTATTTTTAAGACAAAGTTCTGTGAAAGTGAGATAGAAACTTGTTGCTTCTGCATCTTTTAAGCTTTTAAATCATCTTTGTAGTGCAAGCGGTTATCAATATATAGCGAAACTAGCTGTTTTAGGCTCATTCAGTGGAATTGCACGACCACTAGAGGGTGCCCAAGCCCAAAATTAGCATAGAAATTATTTTTTTCATATGTGGCACCACATATCAAGTGTTCGCTTTGAAATTCAAAATTTTCCATTTTTCACTCCACCCTAATCAACAGGCCTTACTGAATTAAAATTACGGTGATACACACAAAAGATAGAAGACCATTACCAATTGTTCCGTACATGACTATGCCAATAACAGTGTTTCAGTTTCAACTTTACTTATTTATAAAATAACGTTTAACAATGATTTTATTGTAGACCATAACCACATTGAATTCGTTAGGCCCACCTGAATCAGCAGATAATCTAACTTAAGCTGTGGCCATCGAGTGTATTTAAGAATTGCATTATGCAAGCTTTATTATTGACAATGAGGTGGAATGGTGATTCTACATGTAAATTGTAGCCAAAGCAGCATAACTCTACCAAAGAATACAATAAAGCTTCATCGCTTCAAGGTCACATTCAACCGTCTCCCCCAAAACAACTTTCGGTAATGAGAAAACGGTTGGTTAATGAGACTACGTTGCGACATTGCCCAATATAATTGCTTTCATTACGCTGTAGAAATTTTTTTGTTGGTCGCAGTCTTTGATTCCTGGTAATATGATTTCAGATACATTGGTAATCTAAGGTTGCCATGCGTCTTATTTAGAAGACATGCCATTATTTTGTAGAGCAACGGTTCATAAAAATTTGTCATAGAGCCTCCTTAGTTTTCACTAGAGAGTCCTTGTTAAGTTCCATTGTTCAACAAATAGATATTGCTCTATATTTTCCCTCTGCTTTCATTTGTGGGTCATCTCTAATGTTTTAAGACTTCTCATTCAATGGAAGACATTATGCGCCACTTTCATCAAAAATTGAAGTGTAAGAAGACCTCCTATAATGTCCAGCCTAAATACCAAAGCAAACGGAGAACTTCCTCACAGACTCATTTTCAAACTATTGGGTGAAACTTGTAAGTCAGAGTTTAACAAGGCGAATTGCAACATACAGCCTGCTTGAATATTATGCAGCCTGCAGCCAGTTTTTGGCCGGACTCATATGGACAGATATTGTGGCTTCATATTGGCTCACTGTGTCACAATGAACCTGTGCTGTGGTATCATTGTAGGAAATTTTGTGATATGTCTGGCCCACCAAATACTCCATTCACCGATATCAGGCTAAAAGAGTTTCAGGCCACTGGTTCTACGGAACCCATTTCCAGATTCTAACATGGGTCAACAGTAATGAAGTTAGTTATTTTTATATTTAATAGTGGCATTAATTACCTAGAAATGATCGAAACCACATCTAAGCCACTTCAAAGTTAGATTTGAAACAGAAGAGGTATAGCCGACATAGCCATTGTATATGGTTGAAAAATTTAGACCAAACTTGCGCCATATTAATATTTTCATCACAAACGAACTTGAAATTACAAAGGAATTGAAGATCATCCTCAATCATTGAAAGATTAGCCTATGTAGCTACAAATTTTCAGAAACTTTCGATGATTTCCTAAGGTAGATCGCACAAATGGATTCGTTTTGTCATACTAGGCCCAACGGCTTATGGTAATTCAAGAAAATACAGCACGCCATATTGAATAGTTGCAAGTCATCAATCAAACTGGGCTCTGCATACTGTGCAGTACGTTGGCACAAACCAATCGCAATCAAATCAACTGATTGTCAGAATCTGCCATGCACTCGATACGAGGTGACTCTATCCGAAAATATAGAAAATTTTGGAAACGCTCGAGCACTGAGCATAATCTAACGACGTAGGTCATAGCAATTGTGAATTACAGCGTTCAATCAACATGGTTTTGATTTCGTAAACCATGGCTTCAATGTCATTTTTCAAATGTAACCATTACCCGATCGTGCGTACAATGACTGTCACTCGTAACTTTCAGAAAATAGTATAACGTCAGAAGAAGAATGATATCTGAAAAGAAACTGACGAATCGGGAATTCTGATATCAATAGATAACAACAGAGTAGATCAGAAGGAAGTTACTCATTAAGACCATGAACACTATACAAGCCAGATTCATCAATGAACATTATTAGACTGAATCTCATGGTATATTTAACTTAGAGAATTCAGAGTCTGGATTCAGGGAAAAGCAAAGACCCAATAGCTTTTCAAAGCCTACAAGCAAATTTGGATGCACAAATTTATCATTAGGGGTATAAAAGATGTCATAGATTCAACCGATAGTACCGATAGTAGTTGCATCAAACTAGATCAGATTCTGCGATGTGGTTTCACAATCTTTTAATTACTGTACATTGGGCAGACAAAAGAATTCAACCAAGGCAATGGACATAAAAATGATGATCCCCATGGATTACCCCTATTATTTCTACAATAATGTAATTACATTCCCTCTGCTATTGATAACATAACATTTCCTCCAATCCTTATGACGAAACAGCGATTTATATTGACATGTCAAATAGGATACTTACCCAAAACAAGCTTCAGGTGCTTTAGCCTTGTGACAATATCTTTCTTCGGGTCGAGAATTTTTTGCACAGACTTCTTGACCACAGCGTCTCCTTGTGGCTTTTTATGAATGTTGAACATCTTATGTTTCAGCCGAGCGGCCGGCTCAGCCTTGGATGGTGGTTTATCCAGGGTTCCGACTATGCTAAAATATATCGTTTGCCATTACAAAGTAGCCAGATTGCACTTTGCCAAGTTGGAAGCTTGGGGAATAAATATGAATATGTTATTCAAATGTATTACAAGTTGCAAATGTACAGAAAAAAACTTGTCTACATGGATCAATAACTAAAATTACCATTCAGGGTATAGAAAATCAATATACAATTGAATAGCCTAATCTATATTCATATTGAAATACACCGAAATAATATGACTCTCACTTGTCCGGGGTAAACGTGAGCAACTAGTAGATAATGTTCTCTCCTATTCCGTACTATAATTGCCGATGATTACCCGATACGATTGTCAGCCGAAAATGTTCGGGTTCATTTCAATAAGAGTATATTAATCATCTGAACAACTCTGAGCATAACATCATAAAAAATCTCACCTTCGAGAAGTCAAAACACTGACAATGAAGGTTTGGTGTTATGATGATTTGAAAGTGTCCAGCAGAAGTATAGCGCATAATCCGCAAAACGACTCTGAAGCGGTGTATTATGGAAAGTTACTCCGGAATGCGGTCAGTGATTTTCCAACATTTTGGTACGCCTTCAATTCATATTCGTCAAGGCTTCTGTTATTCCATTATACGCTAAATCTACAGTATGCTGTAAGGTTTACAGTATGGAATGAGGTCTTCTTTCAAGTGGCTTGGTGAGCCACGAATAGCTGAAATAATTATATTTTGTTGGTAAGTCCAAGTCCTATATAAGCTATAATAGTCGATGCTGCTACACACTCATCATAATTCATATGGTAACTCTCACTCTCACTTGACACTCATAGATCAACTGTGGGACACCACAGCTCAACCACAGATGATATTTTCATTTCGACCATAATATGCGAGTAGGCCTATATCTCTTTGGGCCTACAATTAAAAGAGAAGTTTATCATAAATTTCATAGCTCCAAGCATCAGCTACGAGTTTCCTGTCTGGTGGTACGTAGAAAACTTACACTTCTGATGTCGCTAATTGTTATCGCTCAGACGCTCATCACTACCAGTGAGAACTGAGAAGTAAAGATAAGTATTTTGTAAATAATCCAAATCCTGTCATTACTGCATCTGCATGGAGGTTAATGAGGTTGCCGATAACTGCAAATCCAAGTAAATCTCGTACTGTAATTAGGTGACCACAATATATCCCCCAATTCACATCAAATCATGCGGTCATATCAGTGGATAATATCCGCGTCAAGGTATCCGACAATCCGAGGTACTGGGTGTCAGTGTCAGAAATCCACTATCAAATATAAGAAAGATCGTTTCATCTGCATCATTGAGTGTTTGGTCGATGGATAGACGAGGAACAGCAAGGTTATCGATAAATCGATAGTAACTGACATTCTCTCTTCGAAGTCGAGTTAATTGATTCAATCGAGTCATAAGAAATTCTATCGCTGAATCCAAACTCTCAATTTCCGATAAACAGTACGCAAAAAGATTCTCATGAATAGACCTCTCCTGCTCCGGCTATGCATTTGCTATTCGGAATGCGAGAAATCCGGTCGCAGAAAACATCCGAAAGAGAGAGAGAGAGAATTTTTTTTGTGATATCCTTGGTGTTTGTCGACTACTATGGTCATTTACACCAGGCCGATATTCTTCATTTTCTGTTTCGTAACTGCCGACTTATAGCACAGCCCACTTCTAGGCTTTTAGTAAGACACCGCTTACGCGGATGCGGTGGCGAGGAGGAGCCTAGATTTGTTTATTTCGTCAATCAAGAATCACAGTAAGCACAGTTGTAGATTGCTATGGTTGAACCATAGCCTGGTAAATGCCGTGGTTGAACTGTAGAGACTCTATAGTTGAACTATATCGTGAGCAAGATATATATTTCTTCAACCGATGTGACCAAAGAACAAGTATAAATAGGCGGAACAAAACAAAACAATGGTTTATCGGTATTTGACTGGTACCCGTGAATCCGTGATACACGACGATCCGTAAATTGTTATTCAAACAAAATGAATTCGCCAACTAACTGTAACGATTAATCGGATTAAACTAATGAGAAATATATAGATAGAGAGCGCGGCGGTGTGATCAATAGCTGCAACCACAGTTGCGGATTCGAGTTCGACCGAATTCGACATCAAAATCCCGCCCCTAGTGTTGGATAGGGAATTATCATATGTCCTCCGTTAGGAATCTTTGTCCTATTTTTTCAGGAAATCGACTATGCGCTTCAAGGACGCCTAAATGTGCCCTTTTTGGAAATTATTCCTCCTTTGACAGCCAGGCGGCTGCGGGAAGGCAGAGCGCCAAGCTGACACCATCAATGACGCTAAATCTGTAATGTGGATGTTCGAGTGGGTTGTTCGGGGGTCGATCTGGAAAAATTTCCTAAATAAAGTCTAAACGTGGGTCGTGCGACATGTCGGCAGCCACGGAATCATAATAAAAGAATATCGGTCTGGTGTAAATGAGCATTGCAGTCGAAAACGCCATTAATAGGCCTGTCACAAACAACAACAACAGCAGCAACAACAGGAAGCACAGGAAGTGGTTATATACAATAACAATAATTTCGCGCATCTGAATTGGCTGTTTGAGGTTTTAGAGACGAAATACCGGCAGATCGCTATATCTCAGTACCTAAAATCTTTACGGCAAAATTTCTGAATTCCGATCAGAACCACCAATGTTTTATGCAATGACAAACGTCCAGCAATTAGTTAAGCAGATAGGGTTGGCAAAAGGCTACATACGCAAGGTAGGCAACGGGCCAGTCTCCTAGACCCGGATAGCTGCCAGATAATCAAACTCCGGGTGGCATTGATTCAATTGCCAATCGGCAGTTTTACAAGTATCTATTATCCTACTTCATTTTGAATTGGCTTGCAATTAAATGTGGTGGGTATAGGCAAGAAAGCAGTAGGGCGTGACTAGAGGAAAACTACTTCTTGAGTAGGTCTACTTTGAAAAAGTAGCAGTAGAGCCTACTTAGTTTATGACCAGATAGACCACGTCTGCCTCCAATGCCTATTCAAATATAAGCGCGTAGGCCTAATTGGAATACGTTCTCAGCTCTCACTCATCTTTGACCGGCCGCTGTCGATTTACCTCCCGCACCTTCATAGCCGTAGCCAGATGTCAATCTACGATAGGGTTGCCATACGTCCGGAATTTCACTGTTCAAGCTAGCGTCCGGGAGGAATTTCTAAAATATGCCAAATGTCCGGAATTTTGAAGACTTGACGTAGGCTCATACCTTCTTCGTAAATCAACATAAAACATTATTTTTGGGACTATTTACGCTATTGCATGATATTTTTCTTCGCGCTGCGCGCGACCTACTATCACATTTATTGATTTTAATTTGGAGACTACCATCCTCGCAAAAACTGCAATAGAATATAAATAAAAACAACCTTCATTCACTGCAATAAGCCTAATTGTAATCGCAATTATAGGAGAACGGTATATTGCCAGATATCGTTAAGGCCGTTTAAATGCTTTAATTCAAAGATAGTGGTTCCAATCGTGGGGGTCGTTTGCCTTTATTGTAGGGTTTGCGAATATGTTGAACGTAATCAGCGTCCAAAATAGCCCGTGAGTATGTCTGGGCAAAGGGGCTGACTTCTGTTAGTAATCAGCTCGTCAAATTTTGATCTGGGCCACGGAACATTTTCAAATTAGAGATGGAATCGCGACCATAAAAGGTTGGAAACCACTGAATCTGGGGTACTTATAAAGCTCCGTGGTGCGCACCGGCATAAGGCTGATGAACAATCTTATCGGTAGGACATGAACAATGAACATGTCTCAACGATGTACAATTACGCTTCCTGTATTCTCGAACTCCTCACCCCCCCCCCCCCCCCCCCCCACCGACTCTACCGCTAACTGTGATCATGTGAGCGGATAGTAGTATCTATATAGTAATATGGGACAACCAATATTATTGACAGAATTCATTCAAAAAATTTAACGGCCAGATGCACACAGAAGCCAAATTAATATAGCAAGCACCCCCCCCCCAGAAGTCGCGTTGATTACCCCATAGTGTGGGCTCAAAATCGTTGTTTATTTGAGCGGGAAGGGGCTGAAAACATGTGCTTTCGGTCCCGGTTACATAACACACAGCCACATACTCCTGAACCGGATCGTGACCCCCTCTGGTCCATGAGCAAAGCTTTGTTAGTGAGGTCATAACTCATTTTGAAATTAGCTAGTGGGCGCTGAAGAGTGTCAGGAATTTGAGTCGCAGAAATATGGTAACCCTAATCTACGGTGATAACAAATATATAACTAACCTACATAAACCCTATGTTATATTACAATGCGACGATTAGGCTACTGTATGTTTGCCTGTTCGGTTGGACAATGGACATGGACATTGACATGCTACATTCGAATCTTACGCCTAGAAAATCCACTGCAATAGAATTCGAATCATAGATTCATTTCGTCCGTCCCTCTAGTACAGAGATCATTATTTCGCTTCGCAGGCGTTTTAGAGATAAGTCTACGCAGGTACACTATAGTTTCACTATGTGATAGGATAGATGCGTTGGGGCAATCAATCAAATATCCCTCCATCTTACTTTCGTACATCTGCGATATTTATACCTATGTTCCGATAACCTATATCAGGCTACCTATCTGTGGTTCCGATTTACGATACTCGATATATATCAGTGGTTCTTATACGAACCATTTGTACCGCGGGGCTCAGATTGCGAAGACGAGACTATTCGGAACCGAGGCTGCCGAGCATTTCGACGACCCGGCTTATCGATATAGAAGGTTTTGGCCAACCTGCGACGGCCATTTTGGCTAAGGTTTAATCGTCCCCAATCTTTTTAGCACCGCACTTTGCACAGCCGCATATTGGCCAGAACTTCATGCCTTCATGTGTGCCGATTCAGAATCGATGGAAATACCCTTTTCTCATAGTCTCTCGCCCGCCCGCTCGCTCGCACACTTGTACAATATATCATCGCTACGGTCTCCAACGGTGTTTTCCAGAGAAACCAAATTCGAAGAAAAATCTTATGACATCAAACCAATTTGACTAATAGAAAGGACATTCGAGATCAAGCCCTATTATCCCAACGACTTTTCTGCGTGTCCCGCTTCTTGATTACATCCTACCCAACGCAGAGTGACCTCGGATATGCACAAACTAACTAACGGAAATCGAGCGAAGCACGAAGAAGTTTTGTTGTTGCAAAAAATTCAGAAAATATTGCATATTGAAATATAGGTCTGGTGCGGTCACGACCCAAATTGATACCCGTCGCAACCCATATAGGCTACTTTATAAGAACCCCTGCCATATATAAACAGCGAATACGCAAACTGTTGTAAATCGAGACCGACCGATATTAGAATACACCGCGATGACACCGACATATTCAGCCGATATTCAAATAAGGTGGAATCCACCTCAAAATGCGCATTTTCAATATTTCAAAACTTCGTAGCAATTATTTTAATAGCTTTACTGAGATCAAATAAACTAGAAAGGCTGCATCAGGACACCTCGAAATTGTAAGCTATATGAAATACAGCAATATTCCCAGTCTTGCGGTCAAGGATTATTGTTTCCTGACTTATCTTATATACCACCAGTCCACCATGTTATGATGTCACTAAAATTACCGAGACTTTTGATCTTAAATGGTCGATACCGATAATTCTTCAAGAGTGTGATATCGACTCGTTATTATCGGCGAACCGATATATAATAATCGGTCGGGCTTCAGTTGTAATAGCTGGCGCCGACGTTCGTACGAGTCAATGCAGACATCAAAAAACAATGTGTATTTCATTCCGATTTATTGTCTCTGTTTCATCACCAAGTGCGGAATATATGGACATTATTCTGAATGAGTTACTTTAAATATCGCGAAGGTAAGATAATATAAAAAATGACTTGCAGACTATTGTGAACACTGCATGGCAATTAAACGCGGACTCGACCTTTCGTTGAATGACTATGACTCGGAACTTGACTCGATGAAAAAATAGAAAACGACTCGACCTAACTCGAGTAAGAGAAATCAGAGAATCACTTAGCCTATTGTGATTCGGAACCTCATTACTTGATTGGAACCCTGATATATATAGAGAGAGAAATATAGAACAAAAAGGACAAAAAATAGGGAAGACCATGAATACTTTCCAGTTCATTAAACTTGTTGATCACTTCATTTTACCACGGTGACAGCAGGGCATTCAATCATGCAGTAATAAATGCCATGCCGCAGCATGCTTGACCTATATACTATATACAGAATGTGAAATGAAATATACATAGACTCTTGTGAAAATATATATAATACGGGGAAAACATCTCTGTGTACTTCAAATCACGGCGACTTGGTAGCAGTCGAAAATCGTCCGTGTCATAAAGCAGTTTACCGCAACAGTATGATTGTCCTGCCGCGCATACGATCTACTGTTTGCACAAATCATAGCACCAAATGAAAACACGTCTCGCCGACTGTCATGGTCCTACAATTTTTTTGACAAGGCCTTTACGCAGCATCGTCATTTCTTTCCTGATGCCATTCAAAACGAGGCAATTTTCTTTCACCCGCCTTCCGAGGTACGGCAATGTTTCTTCCACAGTTCCATACGGCACCGACTTGTAGACTTGATATCCACTGTTTCCTGATTGTAATGAAATTTTACTGTGAGGCAGAGGCACAGAAGAATTTATAGGTCTAGCGATAGCGAGGCCCAAAAACTACACTGCACAATGTGCACATACGAAAATGCATCGTGGTGGTATACGTAGGCAAGATGTGGCTGGCTTGGATGCTCACGTAATTAAGTACGTTCCAAATGATACTCATGGCTTGGGTCAAAATACCGCAGCAGTTCAGCTCATGACATTCGTTTGGCCGGGGATTGGTACTTTTGCAGAAATTTGATAAAATCTTGGTCAACATGGCCTACCGTTCAACTGTTTAGTGTTAACGATAACCGTCTTTTCCTGCATATATTCGACATAACCAACGTTAACGTAATTCTAGCTCTAACTATCATTTCAGTATTTCGCACGCATTCACGAATTCATCTTCTACATGAGTAGAAATTGTCGGCGTTACTTATACTCAAACTTGAGCACTGACAATGACTAAGTTAACCACCTCTGTTCTTCGACAATGCTGACACAGGCTACAGACTCACTAGTCACGGCACTTGTCGCAGCGATTTCCGTAACTGTAGTGTAGTTGATACACATTTATCCATCGCAAAACCAACAAAAATCACTATAAATCCGGGAATTATAGAATTCTCTATGGGCCTATCGCTGGTAGATACCCTATTGTATGCAATTATTATATACTTACCTAGAGTAAAGGACATATAATTGGCCATGCCGTACAATTGCGCGAACGAGACGTTGGATCGAAATCCCGGAGGCCTTGCTTGTAAATGTTTGACTGCTAAACGAACGCTGGTTTCGTTGTGCGTGGCGATGACAATTTCATTATACTTGGAGTCCATAGACAACAAATCTTCAAGGCATTCGTGGTAACTAAAGAAGAGATGGAGTTTGTACTGATCAGTAGAGTCTTTATTGGACAGTTTCACAGGTTGGAAGATGGAGATTCAGTGGTTCCACCGGTGGACATTCTGGACAATCGCCGTATTCAATCTAAACCTGTATATAGGCCTACCAATATCATACATACTATATAAATATGATATATACTTTCTGTTTGTAGCCTCCCAGTCTTCGCACATGTACGGGGGATGCGATCCATGCTTCTTTGTTTCAGCAACAACATATGCTCCGCGTACGAGTTTCAAAGCAAAGTGCGCGTTGTTCCGTCGGCATAGATGTGCGTGACTTTTGATCAGCTCCCTTGTTTCCTGTCGCGAACATTTGCTGATAATAGTTGACCGTATCAGGGTTGTAACGACTCGAGTCGCGATTTTTGGTGACTCGACTTGACTCGAGTCACTTTCAAAAATATTCAAAATGACTCGACTTGAGGCAATTTTTGTATTGACTAGACTTGTACTCGAGTCATTACCCATGACTAGAGAATATAGGAAGGCATTCCGTTGTAACTTCCAACAATATATCTGTACTGGTGTTTGTAAAATAGGGCCGGAAACCGCATACAGTGAGGAAACTTACTATATATTATGAATGCGAGGCACACAAAATCACCAAAACAAAGTTGTAAAAACGGGAGTTGAACAAGATAGAACTCGAGAATGAATATTGAACACGATCACTTGGACTCGGTCTCGGGTCTCAACACCGAGGCTTGGACTCAAATCGGTGGCGAATTGAATATGACTCGACTTGACTATAAAAGCGGAATTGATTTATTACTCGCGACCATGTGACTAAAATATTTATGGTGTCTTACGGCCCACAGTAATCACCACAACATAATCAACGAAGCCGCCAGAAGTGGCAGAGTAACAAGAGTTAGACCACGAGGTTGACTTTACGAAGGAGCAATCTGATAATTCGTACTTATGAAATAATTTTAAAGGGTGCATCGAATTAAGTAAGCAACATTTTTCACGCATTAACGATTAATCGAATGCACAATATACTTCATATATACCCGTGTCAGAATTTCAATGAATTCACAACTTTTCACGCCTTTTCGTCCCCTAGTAATTTTATATGTCGAAAACAATTGGCTTCCGCCGATCATTGTAGACGAGAATATTTCATGATATCTCAAAGGGCATGAGCGCTAAAAAAGGATATGAAACACTGTACTGAATATTTACCTGTTTGCACTAAACCTATTAATCTATACTATATTGAAGGTAGGACCATATCAAATCACTTACTTTCAGATAAGCTTGATATGTCATGTAGACAACATGCGTTCGCCTGTTGTAGATCCTCATCAGAGTGACTCCAAGTTCCTGAATCGCCGGATTGATCCAAGTATGCTCGGCGTCGATCAACACGCAAACACCCCTCTTTTCCGCGTGCTCAACGACTTCCAAAATTCTGCTGACGCCGTCAGCAAGTTTTTTCGCTTCGTTCCCAGTCAGCGACGGGGCAATCGAGGCCTAAAACCGAATGTATTTCGAAACGTCTTGTATGCTCATTCGCTACAAACAATCACAAACAACACAATAGCTACCAAGTCATTTGTATGGCATCCTGTTGTGATCCATTCTCGCAGTCTGTCGGAGTTGCACATTTCGGCATTGGCGATCACTTTAGAAAACGATTCCTGAGAACGGCAAGGTTTTGATACCACGTTTAACTATACGCGATAGGAGTATGAAAAATGGTATAAACATCGGAATACCGCTCGTTTACGTGGCTTACAAACGCAACGGAAGTAAATGGTTTGTTCAATCCAATAAATCTATCAAAATGTTATGTAGCGATAAATTCCAGAACGTTTTATGTGATTCGGTAGAAACAATCAGTTATATTGATCCATTGCAAATCAACCGAAAAGCAATATGGCACTGTAGCTGACATTTGAACACGAGACCCTTGCGTCAGAGAGTTATAGTAGCATCTCGTAGTACAACGGAGCAAAAAGGAACCGCTACAGCGAAGTTGTCGCAAATTTCAACTCTGTTCCTATTGCCTGCTCGGTTTACTAAACTCCTTTCTTTTGTAACATTGCTTCGCAATATTTTGGTGCTTTGGACTTACTAATACATTTACAAAAGAATGAACTGTTTATCATCGCCAAAATGTTATCTGCGACATTTATATGAATGATATGTTACAAGGCGTATGACTTATCGACCTCTCATACCGACACATGCATCATTCATTTTATCGCTTCCTCTTATATTATCCATTCTAAAATCCAGTGTACATGCCTCATATTTACATGCTGTAGAGCAGTGGTCGGGAACCTATGGCTCGCGAGTCATACATGGCTCTTTTCGGTACAAGATATGGCTCTTTGCCAAATATTTAATTTCGTACTGAATTGACCAGTACTGCAGCAATAGTTGGAAAATTTTCAAGGCCAGAATTATTAGTCTCGTGAAAGTATATATATGTCTTTGATAGGTAAAGACAATGCCGCCGTCGGGTTTAGGGGCTCGTACCCCTATTTCCAAATTCCTCAAATTTAAGTTGCAGTCGCGCCGGCGACCAATATCCCATTGCGAATTTCATGTACCCGACTCAAAATCTTGGATTGCACGATAAGTTGATTGATCGAAGAGAATAGCAAACATGGCGATGTCCATATAACAACGAAGTTTTCAACAAGCATCGTCTTCCTGATCTACGGCGCGGAATGACCTGCCGTGGACGTTACATTCAAAATTACAGTCTTGAATTACAAACAACGTCATAGCTATCCACGTTCTTGATCGGTAAGTAGCTATGTACGACCCGAGATAAAGTGTAGGTGTGCAGTGCAACATTATATATTACCTTCGAATACTTTGAGAATTAAGAGTCGACCAGTATTTAGATTTTCGGGATCGTTACAGTTATATTCGATCAACATCAGTTATGATAAATTTTAGGTTATTCACGATGAATTGGTGGCTTGGCCCCAATGGTGAGGCTTGGCCCGCCTGTGCCTTACCTCTCGTTTCGCGCTTTATTTTCGAACAATAAATATGCAAATTGTGTGATTTTGGGAGAAAATTGTTCAAAATATTTTCATTCATGAGCTGAACATCGATAAAAAATACCAATAGTAATTTAATGTTTCACAATTTTCGTTCTCTCATCCTGACGACAGGTGCGGTACTGCCTCACTTGCCTCCCTTGACCCGACGTCACTGATGTATCATAGTTTAACGTGGGTATGGTTATATACTGTGGTAGTGACTATTTTTGCCTCCACCTACGCATGTGATCATGGATTCTCGCATTTAAAGGAGCATAACCACGAACGTACGTTCTCATAACTCAAGTTTCAAGCTCAAGCTTGAATATTGCAACCAATATAATTAGTACGAGTTTTTACAAAGAAAATGTGACGCACACGATGAATCCCATGTTGTGAGTTCGAGTTAGTGCTACCAAGACGTCACGCAATTTCAATTGTGACGTAACACTTGATTGACATGTATGGCTCATTGGGAGTTAGAATGGAAAAAAATAGGGCCAATATGGCTCTTTAGACAGAAAAGGTTCCCGACCACTGCTGTAGAGTGTATAGGCCAAGGTGGGTGTCTGATTAAATGACTAGTCCAAGTCGTTTCGGCACCCTCCTATCTTGTTGTTATATTCCAATGTGGTGTATTGATTTGATAAAAAATTAATAAAATGATGGTGAAATACCCGCGTTGTTGTTGACTGTCATTAATTAATGACTACTGCATACTATATATTCTCTCACCGCGACATAAGACCAGGCGCACCAGTTTTTCCCACGAATATCAGTGGCCCGGCCGTCATTTACTCATTTTATTAAAGGCAGCGGTCCATCAAAGCATCAATACCATTTTTTCAGGTTAAACGCATTTTTAACCGCCCTACTCACCAGCGCATCGAAGTCCACAAGGGCAGTGAGCTTGATTTGCATGAGGCAATTCTTCCCTTCAAGTTTAGTTGAACGCGATATCTCAACGCAATCGAGCGACTTTCTCAGGTTGTCTTGGAATGGATCGATTCTGGGTGAAATGTTGCAGTTGCAGTAATAGAATACATGACGTGCTGTATTATACAGTTGTTTCCGCTTCGGACAGTTTGGTCGGAGAAACGACTTTGTCCGAGTTGCGCGGAAAATCAAATTGTTCGTTTCATGGCCGTGCATAAAGCCGCACACAGCATTTATAATACGGCAGGGGTGGGCAAACTTTTGAGCTCGCGGGCCGCATTCAACATCTGAATCCATTCGCGGGCCGCACTGTATAAAATTGGGATTATAAACCAAAACGCAATATTGATATTTGATTATATAGTGAGGACATGGAGATAATACAGTTATGCTTATTTAAAACAAACCAAACATTGCATTGAGGATATCGTACACGCGTCAGAAACATATAGAGTGGTGAGATCTCATAGGCTGTAGGACCTCAATAACCAATTTGTCAAAACTATAGAGATCAAAGTCGGTTGAGCCGATTGTTAGAACAGGATTGAAATTTAAATCTGAGAGAAGCGATCTGCTCATTGATTTACCAATTCCACTTTTGGTTCAGTTCCAGGACACACAATGCTGACAGCATCCATGTTAGCATCAAACACGCTTCTACTAGAGAGAGAGAGAGATATGATATTCTTTCTCGCCTGCACCATCGAGATGCTTTGGCGACGGAGTTGCGATACGGCCCCATGAGGTCATCTAGTCTGCGCCCCCGTTTTTTTTTCTCCTCCATGCTATCCGTGATTGCTGAGCGCCTAGCAGGATAGCTGCGGATACCATTTTTCGAGTCTTTGGTATGACCCGGCCGGGGATCGAACCCACGACCTACCGCTCGAGAAGCCGGACGCATAACCATTACACTACTATGTGTGGATAAAATATAAATACCCCAATTTTACGCATACAGACAACGAATCTACCTAAGACACGCCCGAATCGTTTTTTATCAGCACAACACTGAAATAATTAAAAATGGAGTGGCCAATCTGAAATCCCACTCGTGATCCAAATTATTTCAATCTCGTTGCAGCTAACTCGCTGGGTGATATTAAGTATTTTCCCTAGATCAGTGGTTCCCAAACTTTTTAAGACAATTATGGTGGTGAAAGATCTTGCGCCCCCTTATCGTCATATCACAAAACGCAACCAGGTTGCTAGCAAACCTAACGGGTAGTTTGATGGCATGGAAGGTTACGACTGTGGATGAGAGATTTGTAGATGTAATTCAGACTAAAGACAGAGCAATATCATTGAACTGGATGTAAATCGCGCGGAGCGCGAAAATTTTTTCTGTTAAGCGCAGCTTAGCGCCTCCCTTCAGATGCTTTCACGTCCCCAGGGGGGCGCGCGCACCAGTTTGAGAATAACTGTCTTAGAATTATCATGGTGAAATATACTAATAAAAAGTTAATCAAGTCACTGCATTAATTCGATTTTTAGTGCCCATTTTATCAATATTTTTAAAAAGTTTTTTCAGACTCTCGCGGGCCGCACAGAACGGTGTTGCGGGCCGCATGCGGCCCGCGGGCCGTAGTTTGCCCACCCCTGTAATACGGTATTGTTGCGTAATTAATGAATTGCAACTTCGTTATACTGCAGTAATTGGCACATCGCATAAAATGCGCATTAGTTATACCTTCAGGTTAGTGGTATTGTACACTATTTTCGATACCACCTTTCAACAAATACTGTATTACCTTGAAACACACGCATACAGGTTTCTAATAGTAGGCTATGTTGACATCCTCGCCAACGCAACTACCTGTCGAACCGTCAAGGAAGCGTCTTTACTTTTTTCTTCGTTTACGTTAGTGAGCAATTTCACCTTTTCTACTAAACTTTTGTGTACCAATCTGTTTTACAAGATGCACACAGTTGTATCCATTTATAAGTGACTGTGAAGCTGGAACGGCCCTTCTATGAGTTAATTATCGATTGTTACTGCATGGATTGTAATTGTTTCACTATATTATTCTCTCATATTGTGTAACGAGGTACTGTAACCTATTGATAGGTATTGCGAGCCTGTGTCCGAATATAAGCAGGGTTTTTACGTGCAAACTTTACTTTGTTCCGTTCCCGAGCATTTTGACCGAATAAAGTGGTTATCCAGTGTTTGAATTGAGCAAAGTTTACTGTATGTATGTATAGTATATTCCCAGTATCCTTGATAGTACGATAGTTCATAACTGACAAAACACATACGTCGTTGATTCATTGCTATAGTCCGGTGCTTCGATCGGAACGGCGAGCATCTGAGCCACGTTATTTTGTGCCAAACATTTCGCCGTGGTCTGAATTTCCTTTATTTCGTCGCCAGCCACAAATTGTCCGTATGCGGTGTACCGCATCAATCTTGTGAAGAGAGGCCTCCCCAAACAGATTTTCCCGGCGTTGAGTATCTATAAATATGACAAGGAGATCGTTAAACTAACAGAAATCGGTGTTTATCCTGGATGCAACATATAGTAATGTCGCTCGTAAATGTCAAAAATGGAACGAAATCAAGTCGTTGTAGCAACAGTTGATGAGACAACTTTGAAACTTTGCGTAACAACGAGTTGGCCTAAAAGCTTAGAACGAATGTGTACCGTGTGATCATAAAAGTCAGCAGGTCAGGATTAAAAAAAGAAATCGATCCAATATAATATGGCCATTGGCCATTGATGTCGAAACGCTTTGAATACCAGACAGCAACAATTCCGAAACATTTGAGTTAATATTGATGGTATATCGCAGCGGTGGGTAAACTGCGGCTCTTTAACGATTTCACATGCGTTAACTCATTAGGTTAGAGAGGTTTAACCTCATTATAAATGGATGTTATATTCTATCACGTACTGTATATTCAATATGCGCATTGCTTTCGTGTTGTTTCTTTCTCACTTGTGACAAATGGTTAGAACTTAAACAATTTGAACTCTCGAATCGAGTTCTCATAAACGTTTCACCCGCAACAATGGTGCATGATAAATTGGTCATGGTCTGGTCATCAATCAATGATGTATCATCGTTATCAACAATGGATTTGATTGCCGAATTACTCGCGGTAGCACCGGTCACGATCATTTCCGGTTTAACAATGGTGATTACGGCTCTGCCATTTGCATTGTAAAGGCTGGCAATAACTGCAGAATTTGGTCAAGAAAATGAGCGATAATTGCAAGAAAAGAAAGTGTGAACAGGAAAATAGAATTTTTGAAACAGAATGGGAGGAAGATTGTGCATTCAGTGATAGAATGGAGGTAAGCCACTTGCCTCATACGTCAAGATTCGCTCAATAATTGCAAAGCTAGTAACGTGAATCGTAATTGCGGAATCAAACACCAAAGAATTGTCACGAGTTAGCAAACGAAAACAGATTTACGGAGTAATAAGTTTAACGAGCTGAAATCTTCCTTGATTGTTCAGCAGCACTTGAAGAAAATGCTCCAGACTGCAACCCAGCTGGTTACCATCGTATCACCACACAAAAATAAACTTCATTCGACAGCTTACATTTCATTATGACAGAATAAATTTGTATATTTGTATTTTTGTGTTGTGGCTCTTTTAAAACTAAGATTTTTGATATGCGGTCGCGCATGAAGAAGATCTGCCCAGCTGCCCACCCCTGATACATAAAATATCATAACGTGAATAGACGTGAATTCATATAGGCGTACCCGCCGTACAACCACGGGGGGCGAAATACACATTCATCCTGGCTAACACGGATTGTATATGCAGTAAAGTTTAAATTAACCACACCTTAGAAGCGTTGTCTGAAAAACCAGGTATAGAACAGATCCAAAGCACCGCCATCGAACGCATCATTTCCAACGAAGTCATGTTACCGAAAGTAACTCTGTCGCTTGAAAACATGTCATTGTCGTTGCTGACAACCCTCGCCTCCGCTCGGTAGCTTTGCCGCGCGACGGAACGGGACTTTGCCGTTGCATTTCGTAGATGCGAATTTCTGCCTCGTAACATCAATGATCTAATCTTGATCATGATTGCACGATGCTATTTTGTTGGATTGACTATTACAATCCCATGTGAATTAACTTTGTTTTAGCGACTCCAGTTTCACAATGACACTCCTACAAGCCGCCCATCGGATGCTATTTTTCGCACATACGGTGCAGTTATAAGTTATAACCAGCTATTCCTTGCTATCCGTTTCATCAACACACTGGTTTTTGATTACCTCTCGCTTCATGCCGATGCCAACGCTTTGTTGCAGCGAGAACGAGTACTTGAGATATTTCTAGCTCAAGGCATTTTTTCCCGTCATTCGCGGATCAAAACATTTGTGCGGTGCCGGTTTCCGATGGATAATACACACCCCTAGACCGCCTGTTGCTTACTCCAATTGGAAACTGTGGCGTATCCCGAAGTCGATATACTCGTTACTGAAGAAGAGTCGGCTTGCAACTATTGTGACATATGATTGCGACTGTATAATGTATATACTTTGCATAGACCTACTTTGTGATACTTTAGTGGTGATGTTATTTATCTATTTTACGGCTTTAGTGAAATCGAAATGACTGTTAGGCGACCTATAGCCTCTATCAAACTCCAAAGGGCAACAGGGTCAATACCACATCTCCCATTATGTGCTATACCTATATTACCAATATTGCCCAAAATTCAGCCAAAACAGTTAATCCTTCATGAACAATTGAACATACGTTTACCCACAATCCACCTCATTCGGATATTACGAAGCGTCGCTGCGAATATAGCGGCTAAGGCAGCTCGGTTACGATTTCCATCGGTGACCCTTGATTTATACTGGTGATTGTCATCAATCATCATCCTTCTACCTACGAGGTAGCGCAGTGTTGATGTCCAGACATATAGGCTACGGCAGGGGTGGGCAAACTACGGCCCGCAACACCGTTTTGTGCGGCCCGCGAAAGCGCCAGGAAACGTAAAAATATTGATAAAATGAGCACTCAACATCAAATCACTGTGGGTACTTAATTAAACTTTTTCTTAATATATTTGAACATGATAATGATAAGTTATATGCTTACCGTCGTGTTTTTTAATTTCATTGGTGGCGCGATTGCCCGACCTCGAGGCCCGCATTTTGAAAGGTTTCGATTGCGAAACGTCCCCGAAAGTGGAACGTAAATGACTTAATTCAGGCCACGAGTGTGATTTTAGATGGGAAACACGACCAAGTTTATTACTTTTAGTGCTGTATAGGCCAACTTATAAAACCGATTCGCGAGTGTGTTTGATAGATTCCTTCTTTGTGTGTGTAGAAGTATTTATATCTATAATATTTATATATTGTGTATATTTATATGGTTCGGCCCGCGAATGGATTCAAACAGTGACGTGCGGTCCAATGAGACAGGTGAGGCAGTTCCTCACCTGTTGTCAGGGTGAGTAAGTGAAAATTGTGAAAACCCTCCATGAGTCGATGATTATTGATATTTTACATCGATACTCCTAAATAACTAACTTTGAACATTTTGTCACCCAACATCATCAATTTTCAATAATTCCTATTCAAAATACAACGCGAAAGGAGAGGTGAGGCACAGTGAGGCACGGGCGGGTCGTGCCTCCCCTGTGACAATGCAATTCATCATAAATAGTTCGGAATTCATAATAACTGGTATCAATCAAATGCTATCGTCACACTGATTCCGAAAATCCAAATATTAACAGTATCAGAGCACCAGAACCCCCCAAAAATCACCAAGGAAGGTGACATTCGGCTTTATTACAGACAATGCCATCGCAGAGAAACAATGGCCAGGTGAGGCACAAACGAATCTGCCTCATGCACTATTCGCTGACAATTGGACAATCGCAGCACATTGAAACGCGCTGCCGATTTCGGAATACAACAGTCTTGTAGGAATTATACAGTAGCGACGGCCAACACATAATGCGGAGCAAATACGTTCCCTTACTTATGTGGCTGTAATGTATTTTCCATCCATAACTACGTTGAATTGTGTTATGTGATAGCTACTTTCATAGACTGTATTGTCGTTATTTGTGGCCTTAATGCTGTATTCAACTGCAATACCTATAACCCTTAATTGTGGAATGTGATAGCTATACTTACATAGCCTGCGTTGTCGTTGTTTATGGTCAGTGTTGCCACTCCTACCAGTAGTGTTTTTACACTAGATCTAGTGTATTTTGACTTGACCTAGTCGTGTCTTTGTGTATTTTCATTCGAAATTCGGCAAACCTGGTGTTTTTTTTACTGAAAAATATTTGTAAATCAGGATGCTATTTTCATGCTCTTCGAATAATTTATACCGGTACTTGAAGAGATAGTAATTATTATCCGCCTAAACTTGCCCATTCAGCACAATAGCGACCAGCCCTACCTACATGTGTTGTAGAATGTGGAATTGCAACGGCTATCAGTGTGCAAAGAAAATGTCGCTGCTGTTATTCACATTTTTGGTCTCTTTATCAGGTACTTTACGTGCGTGAGTGTTTGTGTGTGTGTCTGTTGGGGACCTGTTGAATGTTGAATGCGGCCCGCGACCGCAAGCTAAAAAGTTTGCCCACCCCTGGGCCGCGGCACGCTTGCATGACTCACCGAATTATACTGCTACATCATACTACGAGTGGATAATTCGTTAAGCGTAGACGAGCTCTACTGTGCAGCGGGCTCAAGTCCGGTTTTCCATTAATTAACAGTAATATGATAAATTTCACCATTCCTTGTTCACGAATGTTAATTCAGTCGTTGTAATAGTAAAATGTTGACTAATCGTTATTCGTTCTATTTACAAGGAAATCAATGATTATGTGAAATAATCAATTACGATTACTTCGAAAAATTGCCTAATGTAGTCGATTTCCATTACTTGATAATTTGATAATGCTGCTTCTGTAATCCTTGAAATCAATTACTCAGGACTCAGGGCCGTAAAAACCGCACCCTAACCCCCAAATTGGGGGACAAGACCCCAAAACTATTTCTTCCGGGGGTTTTGGTTTGATGTTACGAAAAGATTTGTAAGACATTATTGTCTCCGGTAAGATCTATAACTTGCGCGGGTTGTATTCGGGTGGAGCCCTGGCTCCCTCTCTCTCCTATCTGTTATGGTATATTGCTATATATCACGTGACTTATCGCTGGTATATCACATAGTGCATATTGTATGATGGACTCATAAGAAGAAACTCATGTACGCTGTAACTTACTGCTTGAACTATCCGAATTACTAACCGTCCGTACAATATATCTGGGGAAGGCAATATATTGTCGTCAATTGAACTTCCAGTCAAGATCTCACTCAGGAACGTGCGTATCAGTCATTGCCAGTTAAGTATTTTGTAAGCTCTGCTATCCGTAACCAGAGGTGGTCAGTAACGAAGTACTTCCACTTTTTCGAAGTACTCAAGTAGTTTTCCTCTACTTCTGGTACTTACTCAAGTAGATAATTTTTTTTTTCCGCTACTTCAACTTCTACTTGGTAATATTTGATGAACTACTTACTTACTTCTCGCTATTTTCAGTTTGTCAAGTAGAAGTAGATTAATCCCCCTATAAGAAAGAAGCCTAAGGAATTTTGAGGCTGTTTTCACGTAGTACAAACATTTAATGTTCATAAAAGTCATGTAAGACCCAGAATTTTCGTTGCGCTTCGCGCACAGTAGATATGATGAGAGAGATGTGTTTTAACGAAAGTATCGCTGAATATAATTCAGATACCTGGTTGCGTGGTTCCGTTCACTCTGCATTGTCGCCTATACAAAATAATTCATCTCAGTAAGTATGGCCCCCTATAACGTTTGAAATTATCGTTTCCCAATCTAGCAATAACCTATTATACCAAGCAGCCCATGGTGTGCCCTAATCTGGAAAGTGGACTGACTTTTTTTTAAACTTTAGACCTGTTTTAGCAGACCACCGTTGAAGCTTTCTGGACAAAAGACATGAAATATATTTTCCGCTTTTAGAAGTAGTATTTGTATTTTTCTTTCAATCAGCAGTATTATACGTTGAGTGCTAATTAAAGTTTTAGTTCTTTTGTCTGGAAAACATACATGTTGAAGTACAAAGCAAGTCTTATACTTTCCGAAAATAGAGCTATATACTATATGGCATTTTTACGATTTGCCATATTTTAAATTAACTTATACTAATTACGCAAAGTGTTAAAGCCGCACCCGACACAACTTCTCCGTATTGCTCTTCGACTAAACTAGGGGCATTATATTATGGGGGAGGGCAACATGCCATGATATTCTCTAAAATGGGATTTTCGAGTAAACAAAGAATTAGGATAGTATCGCATTCCATATCAATACTATCATTTACATCTCATCATATGGACGACTGCTTATTCTGTCAAAAATTGACACCTCCTGGGATGCATCAATATGAATCAAGCGCTCTACACCTTCCGCACACGTCAATTTGCAGCTTTTGACAGTTAATGCGAACGAATTGCGATCGTTTTCAAAACTACTTACTTACTTGAATAGATTTAAAGTCAGTCAATTCTACTTCAAGTAGTTTTAGGTTGCTTATGAAAGAAGTACTTCTACTCGTACTTGAGTAGATTTTTTCGTCTGTACTTCTACTTCTACTTGAGTAGCTTTCTTGGCTACTTTGACCACCTCTGTCCGTAACATATAAGGACTTGCTGTAAATACCATCGCAGACTATCGGACAGAAAGCTCCCCCCATCGCAGTATAGAGGGAGGGAAAGAGCGCGGCCGTAACCGCCGCACTCGATATTTTTTCTACGCATAATTTACCCGAATGAATCAATAACTTTATTCGCAATTGTGAAAGAGAAGAATATTCCTAGTATCGCTTAACGCCGCTGGAGACCGTTTGGGCTGCGGGGAGTGCATTGTGCAACCGTATTTCGATCGAGACCGCCCTTTCCGCCCGCGTCGGGACACACGAAGACATAAAGTGTTGGCCCATATGCGGCTACGGCCAATAAGCGGTGCGAAAAACGCGATAAATGCGTTAAAACCTTGGTCCAAATGACTGTTGCGGGTTGGCCGAAATCTTCAATATTGATGTGTCTGGCCTTCGAAATGGTCGTCCCCGAATAGTCTCGTCCTTGCAATCTGAGCGCCGCAGTACAAATGTGGACAAAAGAGGAAAATGCACCCCGATTTGAAATAGCGTGCCTCGCACATGTTTCATAGAACTGCATTGCGTACACCTATAGTTGTTGCCTGCGCCTTATTCTCTATTTCATAAATGCCCGTAAATATACGTAGCATAGGCCTATTTGCATTTAAAAATGCAGCATTCATGTCGATGCGTGAGGCCTGGGTTGCGAGATGAAATATAGGCTAATTTAGATTTGGGTCGCGGTGTAAAATAGTTTATGAGCCTAGAACCACCGCTTTGAAGTATAGGGATTCAGAGATTTAGTCAAATTACAATTTTTCTTCGCGCGATTTATTGTCGCCAGATTTCTCGATTTTAATATAACTATACTGGACGCCCCTAACAAAAATATGCATAATTTACAAAAAGAATACTGCATTCACAAGTATGAGAAATCGGTGTATTTCTAATATCGCTTGAGGCCGCTGGGATGATAGTGTGTGCAACCTGGGGGTGTGGGACTAAAGCGAGCCCCGGCATTTTAGTCTCGGCCATTACCGCGCCGCTATAAACATCAAAAGGCAAAGCATATAGAGTTTCGGCCAACATGCAATTCCGCGAAGTGTGCTGCCCAAAAAAATCGACGGACAGAAAACGTCGGCTCAAAACGATGGCCGCATATAATTGGTCGAAACCTTCGATATAAATAGCCTATGTCCATTGTCCGGAGGCTGGCGTGGAATAGACCAGCTTTCCTTGCAATATGAGGCCAGCACAAATAGGAACACAGAGGAAAATGATACGCCCAGTAAAGAATTGCCAGTTTGGACCTGTGTGCATATCACGAAAGAATTTTTTTCTTTGACATATGTAATAATTATGAATGACGTGCGGTGCCGTAAATATTCGTAGACACCACTCCATCGCTAAAGCTGGTCAAGTGGGATGAGGCAGATGTATGCAATTTATTGTAGGCCTTCCAATATTCTTGAGGAATTTCATTCATGACGTTGAAAATCTTCTCACGTTTTGCGTGACTATGAATTTGTATAGTAGGGGATACACACTATTAACTGTGTGTTTCTAAGCCGATTGGCGCTTCGTATAAAGGGGGTCTGGTGCCAGAGGTTTGCTTAGTTACCCTTGGGAGTCTGGAGGCCCACGACTGTAATATAGTTCAATGTATTTTAAAACGTTTCAGAAAACCCGCACAACCAGTCTTTTCGCCTTTCGCGACCGTTCTGTCGATCCCGTGACCGGAGCTTCGGGAGCACACATATAATCATTATGTTAATCACAACGACCCAATGTTTTTGGCAAGTGCTGTTTCGGTCCTGCGATTACTAATCACGATTACCCCAAGTCTATATGATCACAGCTTGTCGTGATTTTTTGTTTCAGGAAATTTAAAATGCAAATTCACAGCTTTGTAACGGTTGACGAACGGGAATTTCTTCTGTAAATACCGCATTACAAAACTATATTCAGTTCAGTGCAAGATTACCACTAGCTGCCATGAGCGTTTTTTAAGATTGCCGATGCGCGTTTCACACAGCTCTAGAGAACTCACATTTCCATGTCAGAACACGCCATTTTGAGCCGAAATATTTAGCGCTCTCTGGGCATGGAATTTTCTATCCTTGCCATAATATAGCCGGGGCCTACGATATTTAGCCTACTACTCGATTTTGTGACGATGATCCACCATTGGTCCAAGTAGTCGTCGTTAGTAGGACTCAAGTAGGGCCTATATATATAACGTCAAGTAGCCTATATATAGCTACAACAGTAGCAACTTCCAAATAAGGCTATTAACTTAAAAACGCGAAAACTGCCAAGTAGAAGTTGTCTAAAATTATTATTACTCGAAGAAGTAGCGCAAGTACGAAAAATAAATACTTGAGTACTTCGAAAAAGCAAAACTACTTGTTACTACTGGCTTCCTCTGGCCCGTATGTAGGATTATAGGTCTATAAAAATTTTGTTGTTACATGTAGTTGCAGTCGCAAATTGCTTCTTCGAAAGCAGAGATATTATATATCCCTATTCGAAACATCACGTTCAGTAGCACATGAGGTGCGATCCCAAATCACAACCACCCCTGCCGACATGGACACGAGCCGTAACCCGGAACACCCAACTGACGCGAACCACTTTCACATGTTTGTATATAGCAGGGCTGCGGAGTCGATTCATTTTACCACTATACCAGTCAGCCTTCAAGATTACCGGACCACAATATGACATATCGACCTCGCCTGCAGACACATGCCGCATTCATTTTCATGCCGCTTCCTTTTATGTTATCCTTTCTTAAATCCAGTGTGCAGTGCATGCCTCTTATTTACATGCTGTAGTTCAAGGTGGGTGTCTGATTAAAAGACTACTTCAAGTCGTTTCGGCACCCTCCTACTTTCCATCATATCGCAATATTGTGGTCTGTTGGTTTGATAAAAATAAATTGAAAATGATGAACATCGACTCCGCTTCACAGAAACCTGACGTTCCCCCAGTTTATTCAAGAAATTTATACGTTTATTACATTTTTAGTTAATATTTTTATCAAGTGAAGCAATCTATTATTCTAATTCGACGAAATTATGTTTCTGGAAATCCACCTACGTGAAGAGCTTGATAACGTCTGTAAACAGCAATTTGAGAACAGTTGGTTCGATGTTAATGCAGTTGGAGCATTGTCACCAACTCCGACCTTGAGATTACTGGACCACGACCTCACATACGAACCATCTTTTCATTGTATGACAATTTTATGGTGAAATTTATCGAGACTCCGACTCCACATCTCTGGTACATACCCAAAACCCCTCCCAGTGTCTATTATGCTTGATGCGTATACCTAACATCCACAGAAGGATCGTTCTAGCAACTCTACTCGCACTCGTTTCTCTGGCTACTCAAGTGTCGAAAAATTATTGCTCGTTTCAATTTTCATCGTGGCTTCGTCCTTGTAATCGAGGACACAAAATACAGTATTGTAGCATATAGCCAACAAACATGTTTTCTGAACAAGTGAATATGCCAATGCAACTGAAATTTCATTTCTCAAACACAGTAATAGAAAATTCTGATATCTTAAACTGCAACCCCGAATACATTCTTATCCATCGGAACTCAGATTCGCGAACAACTCCAAACCAAGAACGGTAACATAACTCATGTCCGTACACACCAAACAACGCATATCATAAATTATACTCCAATCCCTGAAACCCAATTTTCACTCGCTTCCGGCCACCTGAAAATAACTGGACGTATTCTTGAAATTCTCTATGCTAGTAATATATTGGCAGTCGGACTCTGGAACGTCCAAGAATTGCAACTCAATCGGCGGAAGATCGCCATTCTTGACAGGCTCATTGTCTTTGTCACAATTTCCTTCCACTTGAAGATGTAGCACTTTGTTATTCTTCGAGCACAAGCCGGCATAGAAATTTTTGAAATCAGACAGCGTGCAATTTTCCAAGAAGGTTATCTCTTTTTCAATTGCGTCGAAACGATATTTTCGGGATAGAATTTCTCCCCAATTCCGACCGACTTCCTCACCGAGGTGCGTATCATCATTACGCAGCACGGCAATGAGACTGTTTCTTTGCGAATCAAACTCTTTCGCTGACATCTTCCTGATAATACCGGACATCTTCTTAGTCACAAATTCGTTTACCCGTTTGGCCGCTTCTTCGACTGTGAATTTGCTGGATTGCGTCGCGACGTTAACACTCAAACCGATGATTCCACATGTGAGATGATGTTGAACGTAGACAGTGTATCCCAACTGTTGCTTAGTTCTTAGTATGTCGAAACAAGGCTCGTCCATAACACATTCGACAAGACGTGCAAGAGCACTGTCCCGTACAGAGTACGGGTCACCTTGGAAATAAATTACGACCATCGAATTTTCATCGCTTTTATTCAAACAGGATACCTTACACACTTGCTGAGGACTTTGCAGTTTTACGATTCTCTGCTTGACGATTTTGTCTTGCGGTAACGGAACCGATTTTAACTTGTCGCAGAACTTCGACACGATCGAATCTGCCTCGTCGTCTGTGTAGTTACCTTGAACCAGCGCCTCGACAGACAAGGAAGACAGAAAGTCTTTGACAAACGCCAAAAAGTCGACGCACTTCAAACCTTCACAAGCGTTATACTTATCGACCGAAGACCAGGCGTACTTCCTCAAGATAGTCAGCCTGAGCATTTTCGCGAGCTTGCCCGGTTTTATCAAGGCGTTGTAATAACTACGTCGATGCTGCAGGAGTCTCTGTTCGAAGTCTTGCTGCGTAGTTTCAAAATTGACCAGGCGGTCCGCAACAGTGTCCATTAAAATTTCGAGTTTGTCGTTAAATCCACAAAATTTCAATACAAGGCCCCCGCCATCGCCAGCCTCGGAGTTGTACGTGAGTGACGCCGCGTCTGCATCATAGGCAGCTTCGGCGAGATTGTATTTCAGCAAATGATTGAAAATCTCCAAGTAGACTGCATTTTGCGGTGTTCTCGACGATATAGAGTTGATAAGCCGCATACGCACGTACGCTTTCGGAAGTTTAAATTTATCATCTTGACGAAACCAAAGTTTGTAACTCGACTCTGGGCTGGAAAGCAATCTCGGATATTTCGTATTATCGACAGAAGATCCGTCGGTTTCGCTTTTCACTTCAAAATTCTCAGCGATAAATTTATTTGGACGCGGCAAATGCAGGCTTTCGTCAATTCCATCTTTCGTAAAACCTTCTCGCCATTTAGTCTGCCAATCTTCGGATATCATGGTTTCTTGATACTGCGTACCAAACCACGGTTCCTTTTCCGTGTTTTCCATCGATTTAAAAGAGGGAGCGCTCAGTAATATTGTACAAGTTTCTGGAGTCAACGCTTTGAGAGCGTTGTTGATGCATTCTTCATTATATTCGGACAAAAGATCGTCACCAGTTAACACTTCCTCTTCCGGATACAGCAATACGTTTTCGCACAATTTCTCTACGTTTTCCATCGGAGGCTCTTCTTCCTCGTACGCAAAATCGATATCCTCGATCTTACGAATCTCATCGAATATACGACGGCATGGACCTTCATTCTGCAACATCGCGACATATTGGAATATCATATCCAAAACTTCACAGTACCGCGAAAGGCCTTCGTCTGTTAGAATGACACCGATTTTAAACAAGGAGCATGTTTTATTATACTCAAATCCCGAACCCTCGTTCCCACTGCATAGAGAAAGAGCTAACTTTTTCTCCTTCAATAACGACAGGATACTACCCTTCCCCTCGTGCCCAATAAGCCAAGACATGTAGTGCAGAGGTTTGGTGCGATAATACTTCTGCTGTGGAGGCAAAACCCAAATGATCTCGATTTCTTGGAAGTTTTTGACAGGAACTATTTTCAGCAATCGAAACGGTTTTGATTCCGGTTTTGCCAAAGGAAACTCAGTACTGTCTTTATTTCCTGATGGAATCTTTTCAAAGATTTCACTAACCCAAGCTTCCAATGTATCTAGCTCTTCTGGGGATTGCAAAGTCAGAGTCATGTTATTCGCGAGATAATGTTTTTTATGAAAACTCTTCAAAGCATCGTAGGCGTCAATTCCGTTTTCGGCCGGGGTTTCGTACAACGATTTTTTATTCCCCCACATGAACTTGCTCATCGGGTGATCCTGAGGAAATAAACATTTGCCGACAAGCTGCTCTTTCCTTACCCCGTCTGAATTCAAGGACATGTCATATTCCGAATCCACCGCCTTGACTTCCCTCTTTATGCTGTCATACTTCAGGAGAGGAGCTATAAAGAACTGCGCCCAAATATCCAAAGCCGTGGCAAAATATTCGGGCTGTATTTCAAACTCGAACACAGTGCGTTCCGTGTCGGTGTGAGCGTTATCAGAGCCACCGTGCTTGGTAATGAACGCATCAAATTTGTTTTCGTTTGAGTATTTCTCACTTCCCATAAACACCATATGCTCTAGAAAGTGTGCGAGGCCTGGGACATTGTCTGGGTCAGAAAAGGAGCCAACATCAACACACAGAGCCGCTGCAGCTTGTTTCTTTTTTCTCTTCGATGCAGATTTTCTGCCAGATTCTTCATTATCTTCCTCGCTTACAGGAGTCTCCGAGCCATCACTTTCAGATTCACTATCATAATCGTCGCTACTGCCCGATTCTGACAAACTATCATCGGCTAAAGTATCTCTTCCTTGCGAGACATCGACCCCCTTCAAGTCCGAAATTAAAAGCGCACGCAGACCATTATTTAACGTAACGAGTCTGTAATCTTTTGAATCGCTCTTCGATTTTACAATTTTGCTTTCGACAGACATAATGCGCTAGAAAAGAGAACGATTACAATTCAGAAAAACGAAAGGTAACTCGCTATCATGTAACGAAAAATGATACAGCAATCTCGACCGAGTGGAAATCATGAAAGCCCGACTAAGTTCGAAAACGCCGTACCTTAAAAAAACACATCAACGGTCTTGAAGAAAGCGATCCCATTTTGCTACTAATTCTCAATCGTCATATCGACACATTATACTGGAATGTAGCCACAAATTGAAAGAGGAGTTCGTACAGAAATCAGCCTCGCGGGGTCTCAATACCTTACCTGTGTTCGGAAGTGACTAGCAAGCATACATAACTGAACGAACACGTCAAAACGCACAATGAAATAACATTTAAAAATACACATATCCAAAACACCTGAAAATTAATTTTACTCTGATGTATCAACCAATTGAATGCAACTGAAATGCAATCTGCATTCAAAACTCTATCTAATAATTAGTAACGAAAATGCTTCTTGTAAGCATGTGGTGGAAAAAACTTGTAACTCATAACATATCGCATATTAAGCGTGACATATGTCAAGATCAATACAAACGATATTCCCTTTTTGAGCCAAACTCTATCAATCAACCTTATTAGATTTCAATTGCATGTAATAAACCTCAATTGATAGCACCGATGCAGTAACACACAAGGTAACACTGAAAGAACAGAAACAATAAGGGTAACCTCATGCTGTCAACATGCTGCCAGTTAATAAACTGAAATTTAATCAGCTCACAGTTTAGGTTAGGATATACCACCTGTTACGCTATTCAAAAGCAGGTCGCCGGGAAATCATTCAATTAGTCATATAATGCATAAAAAGTAAAAAGACGACGCAGATTGGTGCATGAACGTAAAGCATAGTGGGTGCATTGCAGACACTAAGGCTCGATTCAAATACCGTCAATACTAATTGAAACGCCAAAGTCATTCGAAGTAACATTGACAAGCATATCGATCACAAAAGGAAAGTACCTGATCAGGAAACGTAATGAAAATGTAAAATTATACTGATGAATCAAACGAAGTAGAAGGAAAAAAGTGAATTTCATTAACAGTAGTGTAAAAAATCAATGGCACCTTAAGTTCGCGAGTTTGTGATCACGAGAGCACTTTTGAACATATGGTGGGTGGGAATCATTAGTTTAAAAGTCGCTCCCCACATATAACACATCTCCTCACATCACACTGGCGTGTAGCAAATTCAATATGTCCCATCCGTGCCAAACATGTTTCAAAAGGCTTATACCTCAGAGAAAAATACTGATTTCCCCACAAAAGTAATAGTACAAAACATAATCCTTGTAAGTGCATTTACGATAGTAAATGGAGATTGCAAGAATGATATACTTGACAACAGTGTCAATTGTCAGAGCTATGTCTAATCAATTGTGATTATATAACAAAAAAACTGCAGCTAGCCAAGAATTTACCTTGCTATATACCTATAACGTATTAGTATAGGATTTACCAAAACAGAACGGATTTGTTTGAGGCTTCCGAAATCTCTTTACAGTGTAGGCTTTGATATTGAGAACATCATACTTGCCAGCGTTTAATGCCACCCATCATAAGGTATTGTCATGTTGCAATTTGGCTATAATGCCATTGGAATCGACACTGGTAATATCGCTACAAGTATATCAGCCCGACAAAATCCTGTGATCTCATCCTAATCGTTTATCAGAAGAGATCTGTTTCTCAAACATAATTCGTCGATTCGCCTCCAAAAATCTTCCCTGTCTCTCTGCCTTTCCAGTTCTTTCTGCCGATCGCTTTTAAACGAAGCTGTAAGCTCGTTAAAAAGCTCTTCGTTCATATCCATGCAGGTTTTCAACACGTTAAACACCAACGCGACTATAGTGGAGTTCCAGTGACTTTTCGAAATCTGATACAGGCTCGGAAATATAATGGGCAGGATGGTGAAAAAGTTTTGTTCGATCATCCCAACGATGTATTCGTTGTTCCACAAGTACAATGTACGTTCAGCGACTTGAAAATGCGGACTCGATATACATTTCGATAGCTGCGTGAACATGTCTTTCTGTATCAGCACAAATTGTGACGGTTCGATCACTTCCAAAATTTCTTCCATTTCGCTGATGAACATAACCTCTTTTGAGCTGCAAGTCTGCGGCCAGTATTTCAAGATGCCTTGCACTACAAGTGCGGTTAAGGTCTGGTCCTTTTCCAAGAATTGTACGACACAGTAGGTAAGTTGGGAATGAAAAAACAGCAGGCCTTTAGCCTTGTGGAGAGGGATCAGCACTTTCAGCAAGAATTGCTGATGCTCCATTTTTAACGGCAGAGAAAATCCATTTATGATGCTGCCGAGAACTTCCAGCAGTTCCGGCATGCCCGCAAAGTCTTCGGTTTCGTAAGTGTAGGTGAGGAAGATATGCGATATTTGCCTCCTTATGAAACTTCGGAATAGCAAGAATTTTCCATAAATCCGGTGTAACGCAGTCTTCAAAAAGTCCCGTTCGCGAGGGTCGTTGCTTCTGAACATGTCTAACAGGCGTTGGATGAATTTTTGATCGATATATTTTTTCGCGATCGCAGGTTGAAACTCTCCCGATTCCAAGACTCTCAGAAAAAACTCGTAAACCAACTGCAGATGCGGCCAGGACGCTTCCAAGTTCGGGTCGCACTCGTCGCCATCGGCAACTGTGTCATCCTGAGGAGGTAGCGGACGAAATATATTTACAGTGATGCTGTTAATTATTGCCGGGTACACATCTTCATGCAGCACATCCGTGGCGGATGATATGAAGTCGATAAGCTCGTTCAATGTCGCTCGTTTAATCGCTTTCCCTTCTAACGAGTCGAGAGTCTTGTTGAAATCGTAAATCGGACAACATTGAGCAAGCTTACTCAAAAGCAAACCTCTTTGTTTGGTAAGGTCTGTATCTTTCAACAGCGGCAAAGGAACCGTATTTTGTGGACTGCCTTCTACAAGTAGCGTGGTGAGGTTGTTGGAGGGGGGTGCCGAAATAGTGCCATCACTGCATTCTGCTGTAGCAACACTCATTTCAAGATCCAAGTAGGTAGGTACTCACAATATAATGGTTAGTGGACTAGGTTTTATTCCTGATGTATAAAAAATTCCATTATTTCACATTGAAAAGGAATATTTTGCAAGCATAAACACAGATATCTACTGCAATTCCTCACATATCACTTGACTAAATTATATATGCCGAATGTGCCTTGGAGACGCGACACTTTTTCATGATACGCAAATCTATCTGTGCTCTTTTTTCACGACTGTTCAATAGCGATGGGCAAAACGAATCACAGATTAAAAATTGAACTGAATCAGTTTTCATGCTGTACAAAAAGAATATGGCATGTCAAATTTAATTAACATAATACCATATCCATATTGTTGGGCTGTTGGCAAATCGGTTTTGAATGACAATAACATCTGTAACTAACTTGTACGAAACGATCTCGCGCACAGAGATCATTTTTGACTAGCTATGCGATATTGCATAAAGAACTTCGCACTTGTGATACCAAGAAACATGTTTATTCAAGATAAAAAAACATGATGAATATAACAGAGTAAGCTAACCCTGTCCCTGTGCAAAACACAGGCCAAATACAGGACTGAATTAGGCACTTTGTAGATATAGAGCAGTGGTCGGGAACCTTTTCTGTCTAGGAGCCACATCGACCCTATTATTCCCATTTTAACTCCCAAAGAGCCATACATTTCGACCAACTGTAACGTCACAAATGAAATTCTGTGACGTCATCGTAGCACTAATTCGAATTCACTACATGGGATTTGTCGTGTGCGCCATATTTTATCTGTAAAAACTCGTACTTATCATGCTCGCTGCGTTACTTAAGTTGAGCTTGAAACTTGAGTAACGAGGCTGTAGGTTCGGCGTTATGCTTCTTTAAATGCGAGAACCCATGATCACATGCGTAGGTGGAGCCAAACATCGTCACTACAGCAGTATATATTAAGACCCACTCTAAGCTGTGATACATCAATGACGTCAGTTCAGGGGAGGCAAGTGAGGCAGTGCCTCACCTGTCGTTAGTATGAGTGAGAGAAAATTGTGATACATCCAATTACTATTTGTATTTTCTATCGATGTGCAGTTCATTAATGACATGATTTTGAACATTTGATTTCCAAAATCACACAATTTGCATATTTATTGTTCAGAAATAAAGCGCGAAGCGAGATGTAAGGCACAGACGGGCCAAGCCTCACCTGTTGGTAACGCAATTCATCGTAAATAGCTTAGAATTTATTAAAACTGATACCGGTACTAATCGAATGTAACTGTAAGTATTCGGTGGTATACATATTACGTTGAGCCACACGCCTACATTTTATCGCCGGCACCACAAAGCTTCTTACCAATCAAGAATGCGGATAGCTATGACGTTGTTTGTCATTCGGCATGTCACGTCCACGGCAGTTCATTTCGCGCCGTAGATCATGAAGTCAATGCGTATTTGAAAACTGCGCTGTCGTATGGATGTCGCCATGTCTGCTATTGTCTTTGATCAATCATCGTATCGTGTAATGCAAGATTTTGAGTCGGGTACATCGAGCCCGCGAGTGATTATTGGTCTCCGGCGCGACAGCAACATAAATTTGAGGATTTTGAAAAGAGCGGTTCGAGCCCCTAATCCTGAAAACGGCATTGTCTTTACCTCCCAACGACATGTTTATACGGTCACGAGAATAATTATTCTGGCCGTGATGAAAATTTAGTTGCTGCAATAGTGATCAATTCAGTACAAAAATATAGATCTGGCAAAGAGCCATATTTTATACCCGAAAGAGTCATACATGGCTCGCGAGCCATAGGTTCCCGACCACTGATATAGAGGTACTTGGACCAGATTAACGTAATTAGAAACTTACAGTGCATGGACACGATTGACCATATTAAGAAGGGCATGACCATGATCACACTATTTGGTTGATGTGCTGCTGTGATCAATGTGCTGCATGTATCAAAGAACTTTGAACCAGACCAATATCATTTGAAATGAAAACTGTCGAACATAACTTTCAAAGATAAAAAAAATTTAAATGAAATGTAAATTGACGTGTTTTTGAGGGTTAGCCTCCGCCCTAGACTTCGTTTTTATCTCTCATTGAATTCGATCAGATCCAATAACATGAAGAACAGACAGACAGACAATTTTGTGCTTTGACAAAAATTAACACAAGTTGATAGAGATGAGATGCCTCGAGATCGACACCTTCCTTATCTCTTCATTGTATCACACTCACAAGTATTGTGTTGCATTGAAATGTTAAAAATCATTTATAAACTTAGGCTATACTAGCTATAGCCTGTAAAGGTCTTATTACTCGTCAGGAGCATTGGAGTAACACATTGTATGAATTTTCAACATTGTCTGCAAACCATGTGAGATAACAGAGAAAAGACTCAAATACATATACAAAATAAATACAGTCGTGAGTCGTGACATACAGAAAGTTGGAAGCAGTAACCAGAGATACAATAAATGGAACATCAGATGGTAAAGTAGCATGGAAAATTTCAGGGGTAGGATTTTAGCTGATCATAACCAAGGCCTGATCTGACTGCTCTCGCGATCGCTGATATAATATTGGAGGAGGCAGAGGCCAGGGCAGACACATGGGCCATGAGTGACATGGCTAACGTCAAAAAACCAACTACCGTACCTATACCGGCTCCAAGCTTGTAACTTGAATTGAACACTCTATGATACGGTAATATGCCGCCTCCGTATAATGTCATCGATAAAGATTATCTAATTACATTGCTTGTAAACGCATACCGTAATTGCTGAAAGTTTCTACAAAACGATAGCAAATAAGCGCCTCAAGCCTGATTGGAATCGCTGGCCTTTTTGCCTGATATATCAGGTGAGCACCGATGATTTTCCAAGTTAAAGTAATTTAATAAAAAATAATTAAAAAATAAAACATAGTGTGAGCACAAGACACCGATTCCATACAGGGCCTCAAGCAGTGAAGCAAGTCACCAAGACATCGAATCCTACCTTCTGCCGCTAGTAGCAGCAGTAGGCCACCAGTTCGAGGGAATGCCAACAGCCTACCTACACGAAGGCTTAGTAAAGGCTACTTTGTAAAGGCTACTTTACAAGGCTACTTTACAAAGGATTAGTAAAGGATACGGTATACCCCAGGGGTGTCCAACCTACCACGGCCGCATTTTGATTACATGTATGGCGCACAGTGCATGCCAGCGGACAGGACCAACTGAACGTCGAATATCCATGCTAAATTGACTGCTGGGGGACTTCGTATTCGTACCGCGGACAGCGCTTGTAGTTATGTCCTTATTTCTAACATGACTATCCTCATTTCAAACATGAGACTGACCTCATTTCAAACAAACCTGACCTTATTTCAAACAAATCGAACCAACTCTCCTCTCTTATTATGACTCCTGATCAAAGGGAAATATCTACTTACCCCCACCCAATAGCAACCTAACTAAGAGATCTATCGACTACTCGGGACCTATCATTTGGAATGCATTACCACCACATATCCGTGAATTGCCTTATGATAGATTCAAAAAAGCCCTACTTGATCACCTCTTATCGTTACACTAACACTGTTGCCCTACCTCGCCCAGACATTGCTTCATTGATCATTTGCTACCATCGTTTAATTTTTCTTCTATTTTATTTTTTTAACTACTGTAACTTTTTTTACAGCCAGACTGTTTAGAGTCAAGTGTACCTGTTTGATGCTGGTGTGATCAGACTAGATGACCCTCACGGTCTTATCGATCATTCCTATCTAATACCGAATACTGTGCATGCATATTTTCTGTACCACCACCACTGCCGAGTGTTATGTATTTTGGTTTGATGAAAAATAAAGACTCTCTCTCTCTCTCTCCTGATCTGCCGACCCGTAGCACGGACCACTAGGCTTTTGTAAGACACCTCTTAAGCAGATTTACATGTCAAGGAGGAGCCTAGAACGAACAACACTTGGTAGGAATTCTTAAGTCGCGTGTCCTTTTATATCATCTTCCTTTACTTTTCATTCAGGGTGCATTCCTCCTTTTTTTCATCGTCTAGCTAGGCCCAGTGGGCGTCTGATTTCGAAGACAACTCCAAGTCGTTTCGACCCCTTCATTCTATCTTTCTGTATCGCAGTCTTGTGGTGTATTGAAATGATGAAATTGTTAGCGATGAATTGAATTGAACCATGCTCGCACTCGAACTGGCAACCCATTGGTGTGGCAGCTATGGAACGTACCACTACGCTATCTCACCATCATATGTATAGGCATACTTGTGTAATACTCTTTGCTCACAAACCCGCGACAACTTTTGAAGTCCTGTGTGCGCATCGTCAACCCTCTCTAATATGTCAAGATGATTGATACTTGTATTTGAGAATCACGAATGACTAATTTAATCCCCTCTGCACCGCACAAAATTGCACATTGTTGATATCATTAACGCAGTTCCCATAAACCAGGGCTTCCCAAACTGGGGTTACGAAATTCATCGATTCGACACGAAGTATAGTTTGTAAAGGCCATGCTTCTAGTTCACATTATACAATGGAACTATTGAGCGCTCAGTCTGGTTGCTCTACCTGCGTGGTGATCACTGAGAACGATCATTTACTCGTGGATCTCATTCGTGCTCAGGCGTTCTTGACCTGGGGTTTATGAACCCTTTGGGGACTGCGGAATAGTTTTAATGGGTCCATGAAGGGCTAATGTAGAAACGAGAACTATAAAACTACATTGTCCTGCTTAAAAACTATGTCCTTGCCTTATCTTCTTTTCAGCGCGCACAGCTCACAAGCGAACGTGCTGACCTATTCTTATTCATTCGTTTCCCGAATTTCGCGGAGAGGGTCCGCACTAGAAAAAGATTAAGAAACATTGCTCTATTGACAAAACTATTCTATTTTGAATGTAAAAGGGAGCGCTGCATTCTAAATATAATGCGGACTGATATGATTGTTAAAATCATGAAAAACATTTTGAAGCAACCTTTTTCCTCGGAAAGCCACCATAGTCGAACTGCAGCTAAGAGATTTCCGCAAAAGGTACCATTCCACTAGGGTATCAAGATCATGCATCAACGCTTTTCAGCCCTTAGCTTCTGGCACGCAGTTCCACCGTCCATAATCTCTGATATGGTGCTAACAGTAAGACGCCAACCCACTACGTCACGGCAACCTCATAACAATGAATCAGCGATGCTTACGCGAACTGACCATTGACCAACCTCCTACCACTGATATTCCAAGTTCCCTCGCTAACCTTATTCTTTAAAGACGCACGCACTGTGCAAATTATTAATTATATATTTGTCATTAAAAGTTATTGTCGACGGATACGAAGCTACAGTACATAATGACAATTCGTAGGACGCGACGATAAAATGCGTTTAGGTGCCGATGAGATTGGAATTCGCTAACCGGCCCTTTCCTGGGTAACAATTTAGCGATGAGTAGGTATATAGCGGAATAACACAAGACGACCAAGTGCCTGCTGACCATAACACATAGCGGCATCCAATGAAGGTTAAAATTGGATTAGTTTTACCAAAAGTGTCACAAACTAATTCGCTAAACAACACAGGTTCAAAAAGAAATTGGTTATCATTGAACAGAATTTTGGACATAGGTTTGTTAATACAGTTTTAGCGTTTAAGATACGATTCAAGAGAGAGCATTGCTGCGCTGGCAATGTAAGGCAGACTTGCACAAACTACTAGTTCTAGTTCCAGTTACGTCTTTTGAATTGCGAGTATTTCTAGTTGCGGACTTTGAAACGCGAGTTGCTCTAGTGTTAGTCGCCAAAGAACTAGAAAACACCGTCGTCGTACGGCGTAAATCGTGATCGTGTTCTGCTGTGTGATTTTCTTGCCGCCATTTCAAGCTTAAGAGTCATCACTACTGACCTACCAACAGTGGTGCAGCCAGGGGTGGAGTTTTGAGGGGCCGAAAACCTTCCCATTTCCAACTTGTTCGAATCGAATCTAGCTAGTTAAGGATATTTGAACGTCATTAGTAACAAGTTTGGAAAAGCGAGTAGTTCTAGTTGCGCATTTTGAAAATCCAGTAGTTTGTACAAATCTGACGTAAGGAGATCATCGGACAGGTAACGAAACATAAAACGGCCAACGTTCATACAAGAGAGATAGCAAGCGCACGGGTGAATATGAAAGCGTCTTTAGGCAGAGTAACAGCGAGGCACGGCCTGCAGATAACAAACCGTTGCTATAAAGCACCAAAAACGACATCTCAGTGTGAGCGACAGTCTGCCAGTAATATTGATTTACCTTGAAGAGCACAGCTTCAAAATTAATCGTCAACAACGAAACATCCAAAATTTCACATCTGTACAGTGGGTTCCGAAACTGTGGAAGATACGATACATGAATGCAATGAAAGTCAACCATCCGCCGACAACATTCTAAAGGTAAAACCACTGTCATAAACAACAGTTTTCAATCAGATAGAGCTGCGCAGAATGAATAGTGTACTTGAGTCTGAATCGAGTATTAATTATAATTATTCGAGTCAAGTAATGATGTTTTGAGCAGAGAAATTACACGCTCCTTGCCGGGGGGAGTAAGTTTATCGACGAGAATTATAGTTCGGATACAATTTTTCGCTGTGGAAGTCTGTAAACCGTAAATCCCAGCATAGGAAACACGCAGTACAAAGCTGTTACTGGAAATGACCTGCAAAGTCGTATGGTCGAAAAAATACAAAATTATCATGAATGTGATGTTGAACTGGCGCTATATTATTTGCGGTCGCATTAAAGGTACAAATTTAACCTCGACTGAATCCTAATGCTCAGTTCAGGTACCCGATTTTGCTCAGCCCTACTTGAAAAAAAGATTTGGAATCAAGCCATCGCGTATAATAAACTTTTGCAGTCGTCTTTGACTCCACGTCACGCCAGGGCATTAGACACAGAATAGTGGCAACACAATTTCAATATCCTGCGCATCAAATACAATTTTAGAAAACGCCATAAATAGCCTAGTGTTCCACGTCACTCGAAACACTGGATGAGGTAGAGCCCGGCCTATAGGAGCGGAGACGTGCGTCGGTAAGTAAAGTGCACCACATAATGTATATTGCTCAAGTCAACCTCAACTCAGACACGCTGCCGTGCGGCAGGCGTTAGACAAAAACGTATGATATCAAGTCGGTATAGAATCGAGGGAACTAAATACGTGATTTCCGAATGAAATACAGTCTTTTTCAAGGGCCGCTACGGACAAAAACTATACACAGGAAAGTCAAACGCCGCATGGCCTAATAAAACTTTTCAAATCTGTAAAAGAACTGGCATAAATAACAAAAAAATGACATTACGATAGCAAAATATATTGGTTCAAGAATGGCGTCTGTAAGTCTTAAGCGTCAGTGTCGTCCATGCATGAATAGAAAGGAATCGACAAGCCCACTGTGGAGATATCATTAAATACAATGGATTTGCGCGGAAACACTCAAACCTCGGTCGGTAAATGTGAAAGCTATGATATACGAATGTCCACCAGCGATCTCCAAGTATTTCGCAGGTTAGATATATGTGCGCTGGGATTGCGAAATGGGCGAGTTTACACTGTCTAGCGCAGAGGTTCCCAACCAAAGTGCCATGGCCGAAACTGTGGCCCTTTTCAGAAAGCCATGAAAAATTCGAAAAATAAATGATCAAATTCATCATCTCCACTATATCTGTACAGACCAGTGTATTCAATTAAAATGATTTTTCTATGGGGCCATGGTATAAAATAGGTTGAAAACCCATCGTTAAACTAGTGCTAGCTTGATAATGGGCTGGTTCCGTGAGCTGCAGCGGTTTACAAGGGCGTCAAAACGTCAGTCTCGGCAAGAACCTATTAGCGCACAGAATGTCCTTCGCATTTTCAGCGATTATCAGCACAATTTTTGGGAAAAAATCACCCCCCACCCGAGCATTCAGCAGGTGAATTACATATCGCACGCTTCCAAAATATTAAAGCGCAGACACTGGTAACTGAATGCAAACATGCGCATTCGACAGCCCCCACGCTTGTGTTATAAACGGAGCCCAGCCGATTATCATTTTGAGTTGATATCACACTTTGAATCGGCCATTAGAGGTGAAAAAATATCGGCAAATTTCAAGACGTCACAGCATGTTAGTATGGGGTCAGAAAACCGCAATCTGCGAATGCTAAACTGAGAATATTGATATATTTTTATAGCTTCACAGGTGTCCAGATGCAGCCTTTTTAGTGATGGCTGCGAAGCCGTTTTGATAAATGCTTGAAGTTTTGGAAATGCGTCTTAAGCTAGATCCCATATCTTTTGAATATCGGCGAATGTATCTGAGTTATCAGTGCTAGTTATATGTCTTATTGGTATTGGCTCGAAATCCATCTGTGCAACACACATTGTTCACCGTTACAGTAGCAAGGCACAACATACTCTACAATAACATTGGCTAGCAATGCGCAGCATGCATACAGTGTTCACTGGCCCCAAAACGGGGGGAGGGTCACGCGCGACCGTCTTCGAATGATCAAGAAAAAGCCGACGGTTCCAAATAGTTTTTGTCTTAGAGTTTCTGACGTCCGGAGAACGCGGATTGCCGTGGTTACGTTCGCCGAAAGCGTGTAGGCTTGTACGATGGCAGTGATTTCATCGTCTGAACTCCACGACGCCGCTGGACGTGTAGGAGAAAGCTTGGAAATGCGGCTTGTTGACGTCGTCAACCGAGGCAGCTGGAGAGAAAAGTAAATTTCCAATCTCGGAAGAAACAGTAAATCAAGGTTCACGTCCAGGGCTGTAATGACACGAGTCAATTTGTGTATTGACTCGACTTGGACTCGAGTCGTTGTGCATGACTCGAATCAAGTCATATGACTCGAGACTATGACGGCCAAGACCTACATCTCATTGTAACTTCGAAGAATAGTGAAGTCAACACATGATTAGTATTTCGTCCATCAGTTCTGATACTTGAAAATAGGGGCAGAAACTCTTAGGACCGAGGAAAATTAAGATATTATGAATGCGAGCCATTCTATATCACTCAGGCAGAGTTAAAAACAGTGGATTGAACCAGGTTGAACTCAACACTGAAAAATAGGGGTGTGCAAAAATGACTTTTTTTCTCAAATTGCACTGGCTACTTGATAAAATTGTCAGGTTTGCTAATTTAAGCCTCCACACCAAATTTGGTTCAATTCCAACCAGTGCAAGCGGAGTTATTGGTGTCAAAAAATTTTGATTAGGATAAAATAGCATTTACGGTGGCCAATCCTTCAATTCTTTATTATAGTTGTGCCCACCGTAAATACTATTTTATTCAAATCCAAATTTTCCAATGCCAATAACTCCGCCTCCACTGGTTGGAATTGAGTCAAATTTGGTGAATGTCGTTACTACAGGCAAATTAACACTTCCATGGGGTGAAAAGAAAATTTGAAATTTTCTTTAAATAAGTTTTATATAATAAATAGAAATTTTCTTCTCCTGTAGCAATGCGATTACTGGTTGGAATTGAACCAAATTTGGCGTGTAGGCTAAAATTAGTTAACCCAACACTTTTATCAAGTAGCCAGTACAATTTGAGAAAAAAAGTCATTTTTGAACACCCCTACTGAACAACGACTTGGACTCGTGTAACAACACCATGACACGGACTTGACTCGACGGTAAATTGAAAATGACTCGACTCGAGTAAAAACTATAAAAGTGAGATTGACTTGCGACTCGGTTACAATCTGGTTCATTCGAGCGTCAATTTTCGACGACGATACAAAATTCTGCGATTGTTCAGCACAACGCCGACTTTAACGGTTATTTTGGGTTGGTTTCATTGTCCCGACCAGATTTTAATGTGTATTTTCAGAATCAGCGCCTCAGTAGCTTTAAAATGAGATCAACTATATTCAATTTCAGCGCTCGGGACGCCAGGTATAGGATGAGCAAGTATGCTGTTTTGAACTGCTCAGTAAATCTCTCTGGGCAAGCAAACAGGAGCTACGTATCTATCAGTAAGTTAGTTACCTTTACTACTTCAGAAATAATAGATAAAAATAGACCCCAATCAGACATGGGGTAATCGCGATTAGTAATCGTAATCGATTACGACGATTACAGCATTTTGAAGTAATCGTAATCGCAATCGATTACATTCGAAAAAAATCCGAAGTAATCGTAATCGTAATCGACTACTTCCCATATCTAATCGATTTGTTTGTGAAAGAACGATTACTTTTTGTTTATACAAGGACTATGACATAAACTGAATATTCGTGAACAAGAATGAGATAATATACCACGTTAGCGTTAGCACAAACGTCTGTTTTCAAACGCCACTGACTCATTATTACGTCAGAAGTATTAGCTCCGCTCGTCATTGCGTAACAAGTATCCACACATAGTAAACAGACATGCGATGGACATTGTAGTGTGATTGTAAGAACACCTCCCGTGGTGTATATCAGGTTATCAATACACTACAGAAGCCGCTACCTCGCAGCAGGATATTGATCACCACTCTGCCTGTAGTTTCAAATAGTAACTTATGTATTAATGTTTGGTTGTGCTTAGTTAAACGCAGTTTACCATTGCTGCTTGGCGAGCAGGAGGCCTACGTACGCACGTGCACCTGACGAAGATTCGGAATTTTGTACTCGTCGAATAAGACATTGCAGTTTCCACAACGAAGCATTACAAACAAACAGCTGCTGATATATCTCATAACCGAGCCAAGCTTAGCCGTTTCTCGTAACAGCAGCTCGCTGTACATGTATTAAGTTGAAGGCAGAATTTTTATGTTAACCATATCTTATTCTCATAACTACTTGAAACGGGCGTCAATCGTTATTTCACAGTTCGTTACTTAGCATTTGGACCTGCCGCCATAACCATCCGCTTATATAGCCTGACATGTTAGCGTGGGTTGTAGCTAGAATCAGCAATTCAGCCAAAACAGCAATTCCCCTGTCCAACCGTTGGTCAATTTTCAAAAGTGAATATTTCGTCAATAATATTGGTAATTGCATTATATTACTATTCATTTATAACCTCTCTTGAGCCCCGAGTGTCAGATTTACCTGTAAAGCTGGGGCACGTAATTCATATTCATAGCATCTGGTATGTTGTTATAATTACTGTATGTTGTTAATTCGCGATCTCCATTCCGTTGTATAATCACAAGATATTGTACTCGCCAAAACGTAGCAGACTAAAAGAATATCTTTTGTGAGACGCACACACAAATTGTCATGGCTTTCTTCTTTTGTGGATGCGCCGGGTGACATTTGCATTGCGGGCCCAGATTGGAAGGACAGGAGTTATTAGTCCCGCCCACTCAGCGCGGCTATATTGACAATGGACGAATACCCTAAGTTTCGGCCAAGGTATTTCTTTGGTATCACATCCCGTGGAGTTGCGTGTTGGCCGAAACTGCATATGTGTTTTGGTGTGTTGTGGGATCGTGGCGCGGTAATGACCGGCTACGAAATGCCTGGTGGGCGAGACTTACCGGGGGCCCCCTATAAGAATCTCTCCGTAACTTATGGGGGGCTTCGCCCCCCAGACCCCTCTTTCGCATCTGTTATTATTATCTATCTATCAAGGTTTGGCCAGGTGCTGGATTCGGCCATGTCCATTTTTTCATGTGTGCAAAGATACACGACATTAAAACTAAGTAATTCTACCGCATGCAGAGACGTGATGATTATCGGGATATGGTACTTTTCTAACAAATGCAAGATTTGATGATGATTGACACATCTATACGGAATCCTATTCTTGCCTTACACGGATTTCCATGTTTATTCGTTATTATCCTTGAAAAAAGCGCATAACTCAAATAGGGGAGCACTTCGGCCAGCCCCCCTGGCGACCGCCCACCTTGCCCACCCCAAAAGCCACCACTACTACAGCGACCGCGGGCGACTCATTTGGTCCGCGTTGGTGGCCCCTGTACTAGAGATATTTGAATCGCAAAGCTCGAAAAACATTTACAAGAATTAATTAAATTCTCGAAAATGCTCTATAATATATGTTGGTTTACGAAATACTTTTGAGTCCCCTTCGAGCACGCACCCAATCTATTAGGGAATTTTGGGCGCGGCATGTAAAGACCTGGCAACAATGCAAATCGTTGGATGCGATAAATCATCCACTATAAAGTTGGGCAATTGATATATTATGACGTAATAAGCAAATGACGCATGATGCAGAAAGTTGATATCTCATCAAGCCTTTTCATCGCAGTCCTTGTATTGTCTTCCCATATATCATTTAAGATTATAGTCCTAAGCTAAACAAATGTAATCGTGAGTAATCGTGATTACTTTTTCAATGTAATCGTAATCGTAATCGACTACTTCCTGATTTTGCTGTAATCGTAATCGTAATCGTAATCGCGTGATTCCGAAGTAATCGTAATCGCAATCGATTACATTCATAAAGTAATCACCCCATGTCTGACCCCAATACAGGCAGGTTTACTTACATTGATCAGGTGGCGTCAGTTCCACCGGTTGCGCTGTGAATTCTTCGTCGAAATACCTGGTGTCCGTGGCGCTTGTTACCTGAGGCTTAAACGGAGGATCGATCTGGAAACAACGAACACATTTGCGACTTCGCAAGAGCGCAGATTTCATTATCCATGATTTGCAGCTTGAACATGGAGTTGAGTCATCAAGGGCGTTTTTTTTTGACACGTCAAAATTTGTCAAAATTTTGTCAAAATTGTAGCGTTAGGTCAACATTTGTCAAAATTCTTCATAAAGTCGAGTGTTTTTTGACATCTGCCTTTCGTTTGTATCGTAGATTTCGCACTGTCGGTGAACGTATCCTTTGATATTTTACAACTTGTAGCCTACTTTATAGACCTACCGTTGTAAACGGCTAATTGTCTGCTCATTGTGAATCATAAACGGTCAAATAAAAAAAAATAGGTTGACATGGTGTTATGGTCAACATACCGCAATATCCTAACTGAAGAAAGACTTCTTGGGCATTGTATGGTTCTTATACTAAGAAGCGTATGATGAAAAATTGTGATGTAGACAACATTGTCAGAACACGGTGTGTCACCAGCAGTGCACGCACAGCTTAAGTGTTGTCAGCCAACAACTGCTGCTGAACAGCCTGGGCAAGCTTCTTAGTAAGAACATGCACTTTTTACCTAAGAATGTAGGAAAGTATATCTCTCGTTGTACTACAAAAATTCTCAATGATTTCTACCATAGTAGCCTACGTATTGTAAACACTGGAATTCTTCATAGGGCCAGATTTCGTTAAAGTATTGGCTCTTTCATGTAAAAACTTGCCTGTTTCTAAGCCCAAAACGTTATTTCAGGCCAAACTACTTCGCTTGCACAGCCAGTTCCAGCCAGAAATGAAGATAAGTAGTAAAATTTCAACATTACGCAGGAAACACCTAATCTACATACGTTAGATCAAAATTTGGTCAAAATTCAATTTGTTTAGGTCAAAAAACGTCAAAATTTTGATTTTTTAGGTCAATATTTTCCTTTTTTAATGTCAAAAAAACCCGCCCTTGGTCATAACAGAAATGTAGTGGCCAACAGCTATAGCATCAATTCCCAATCGCCATTTTGAGGTAGGCTACGGTATGTTGTATATGAATCACCAACTTCAACCACCGGTACTCGAGTATTTTAGGAAAACCGGAAATTCGATTAGAATTTAAATTAAAGAATAGAAACATTTCACAAATTAGATTTTAAAATTAGAATTATAGCCACACAACACCGTTTTTTTTTCAAATTAGACAAGAATGAGAATCGGTGAATTCACGAAAACTTAGAAATTGAATCAAGTTCACTTTATATCAAATAAAGAATGGCAAACGTCTGTACAGCAAGCTTGGCTCGTTTCACATTGTACAATTTTCCTGCAGCGTTTTCAGGAAAACTGGAAATTACCTCAGAATTAAAATTAGAGTATTGGAACATTTCACAAATTAGGTTAGAATCAGAATTCCGGCATTTAGCTCTAATTAAAATTATCTGCTTTGTAACAGCCCAAGTCTGCCCGAAATTTACGTTCACACGGTTGAACACACTTCTACAAATTCTCCGTCACACGAATATTCTGCAGCACATTATGGCAACTTACTACTAAGCAAACACCGCACACGCTGAAGCACGCACCTTTCTTTCGAGGAGCTGATGCCAATCTAAATTGGCGAAGAAATGGTGGGCCATCACCTCTTGTGCGTCGGCCGGGCTGCTGCCCAATCTAAAAAGCAGATCATAATGTTGTACGCTATTGGCGGTACAGAACCTCGATATACACTTGAATGGTGTAACCATATTGACGTATACACGAATATTTTCGGGTGATCATCAGCAACTTGCAGAGAATTGAAAAGAGTATTGTTGATATTCAATTATAAATTTGTATGCAAGCACAAAGTGTGTTGTATGCAAATCTAGCACGGGGGCCAACCTCGAATATAAGGAAACGATCATTCAAAATACGAGACGCATTCCACTTTGAGTCATTCCAAGCGCGCCGACTACATGTGGGCAGCGTATCGTTGGCTTGCGAAAACAGGATGTTTTGCTTGTAATGCGACAAGATTTGGATAGAGGTTGATTCATATATCGAATGTCTCTTCCTCTGACAAAATGCGTTCGCGGTGAACGCGGACGCGCGCGGCACAAATGGAATGCACTCACGAAGGCTTAGGCTTGCTCAGACGGAAAACACAGTTGCATTGGCGCCTGGTTCTCATTCATTGTTCAAGTTCCCAAAACTGTTCATCACCAATATAATGAGCTCGGGACACAGCAATCTGATATGTGGCAGACAACAAATAATACGCCGAAAGTGAATGTTGCAATTTACAATATTTCAACGCATCACTAACATACTATCACGATATACTAGTTTATCCAACCACCAGATAATAAAATTATGAAATCCCTGTATATTATATCAGGGGTCGGCAACCCTTTTATGCCCTATGGACTGATTTCAAAATGATTATTTTTTTCGTGACTGTTGTAAACGACACAAACGTTCAACATTGAAAATTAAATCGCAGCTCATACACGCCACTAGAGGGTGTCCTGTAAGGCAGTAACACACATGTTTCGATGAAAGAGATTCTGCTATATTTTTATTAGTGATCTTGAGTCGTGACCACCAAGCAAAATTATATGAATTATTGGATCACGAAAAGAGTTTCAAAATGAATTTGCGCGAGTTCGTGAAAATGGATTTGTGCATGACTCGAGACTAGGACGGCCAAGATAGACATTGCATTGTAACTTCGAAGAATAGTAAAGTTACCACATGATTGGTATTTCGCCTATCAGTCCTGATACTTGAAAATAGGGCCAGAAACTGTTGAAACTAAGAAAATTAGTATATTATGAACGTGAACCATTCTATATCACTCGAGCAGAGTTGGAAAAAGTAGGTTCAACCAGCTTGAACTCAAAACGGAACAGTGAACTTAATGACTTGGACTCGAGTCAAAACACTGTGACTCGGACTTGACCCTCTACAACAGTGGTTCTCAAACTGGGGGGGGGGGGCGTGAAAGCATCTGAAGGTGGGCGTCATTTCATAGTTATTGCTCTGCGTATAGTCCTAATATCATATCTGAGAATTCTCTCATCGACAGGCATAACTTTCATACCGTCAAACTATCCGTTGGGATTGCTAGCGTTCTGGCTGCATTTTGTGATATGACGATAAGGGGGACGCGATATCTTTCACTATCAGAATGGGGGGGAGGGGGTGTCTGAAAAAGTTTGAGAACTACTGCTCTATAAGCTGACTTGATCTTGACTCGGTGGTTAATTGAAAATGACTCGACTTGACTCGAGTCAAAACTATAAAATTGAGATTGACTTGTGACTTGGTTACAACCCTTCGTCGTACCTCGCAGTGGGATCTTTGCACAGCAGACCGGACAGTAGCGATCTCCCGTAGTCTGACAGCATACTGGGCAAGGTGATGTCTTCCATTAATATTCTCTCGAACAAGACCTCGTGGTCCCGCGAATAAAACGGCAAGCGTCCGCACATCATCTCGTACATAACAACGCCGAGACCCCACCAGTCCACGGACCGGCCGTAATCGTTGTCTTCAAGAACCTGCGAAAAGCAAATAAGCACGTAACATATTGAAAACGGAAAATAACTTTACACTATGATGGCTGGCTATTCGGTGAAATTGTTAGGTTGCCTAGAAAAATATGTTATACACCAAATTCGGCTCAATTCCAATGCATAAAAGGGAAGTTACGGGAGTAAAATAATTTTGGATCAGAAACAATATATTTACGGTGGTAAATTCGTAATTAACAATTATAAAATGACCACCGTAAATACCATAGTGTCCTATATGGTGTCGACACAGGCAAATCTCACGCCTCAGTGAAATTGTATCACGTCACAATTTCAATTTGGCTACAGGAAATTTGACGGTCATTTTTGACAAGCTTGCCGAGCATTAAATTTGGTAAAACGGGTATCAATCGAAAGCTGACTCTGCACTGATTACGAAAATATAAATTTTATTCCGCTCGTGTCCCTGGAACTCCCACAATCAGCCTCGAATTTTTCATTGTTATTGAGATTGGCATTGGGACGTAACAATGGTGTCTGGCTCTTTCTCTCTTGAGCTACTCTTTCGTTTCGCCAGACAGCATTGTTACGTCCTGAGCTACTCTCTCGTTGCGCCAGACAGCATTGTTGCGTCCCAATGTTAATCTCCATATCAATGAAAAATTCGAGGATGATTGTGGGAGTTCCAGGGCCACGAGCGGAATAAAATTTATATTTTCGTAATCAGTGCAGAGTCAGCTTTCGATTGATACCCGTTTTACCAAATTTAATGCTCGGCAAGCTTGTCAAAAATGACCGTCAAATTTCCTGTAGCCAAATGGAAATTGTGACGTGATACAATTTCACTGAGGCGTGAGATTTGCCTGTGTCGACACCATATAGGACACTATGGTAAATACTATTATTTCAAATCCAAAATTTTCACCGCCAATAACTGTGCTTCCATCGGCCGGAATTGAGTCAAATTGGCTATGCATTGTTTTCTTTTAGACAGCTTCACAATTCCATGTGATTGCCACAAAAATTTGAAAAATACAATCATTTTTAATGAATTTAAATAGCTTTGCTTCTTCAGGCAGGTATATAGCGAAATTTTGCGTGCAGTGTTTTCTTAGCAAACCTAACAATCTTATCTAATAGCCAGTGAAATTTGAAGAAAAAAATATTTTTAGCAACCTTACTGTACAAACAACCACGGATTTTGGGATAGAAGTCTCTCTCATTCCATACTTGATACCCCGTTGTGGTTTAGTTAGTTGGTGGCAGATTTTTAAAGGTTGTTTGTTCTAGTTCTAGTTGCCCATTTTCAAAATCCTGTGACGTGATCCGCTATTCTACCGTAAATAATAACGATGCATTACTCCCATTACACCATCACTCAATAAACCAGTCAAGATCGCTGTGAATACATCACAATGTCAACGTTACATTCTCCCAAAACAAAAATGCCAGGATGCCGGTAACAACATAAGTACCACCATTGTATTTCGTACAACGATGTGATTTTCGATACTACAAACTGCGTCATCTTTATCAAGATGCTATCCGGCACGGCTATTACGGTGGCCAATATTCAAATGTCGACGATGCAAATACCGTAATAGGTTTCCAATACTATATCTGAACCGGCGTGATTAATTGAGAAAATCCTGCGTAATCACAAGAGTTTCGTCGAAAATCTGAAGCGCATACTTCAGATGCCGCATTCCACGGAGCTGATTTCTTTCGTCAACGAAAAACAACATTGTTTCCAATAAGCGAAGCGTTGTCAAAATAGTACAAAATGCACTGGACTGGCCAGCCTACATTATAAGACAAAATCCTCAGCACCTCTGGCGTATTGTTTACCATTGAATTGGGTATTTGGTCCTATTTTCGTAAGAAAATTGAATGGACTTCCAAGGACGCCCAAATGTAGTCTCTAATCGCATCTCTGTTTAGCTCCTTATACTTTCAAGACTATTTCAAGCGAGACGTATTTTATTTATTTCCAAAAAATGACGGCAGCCATCTTATTTTTTGGACAAGTTTCGAAAATCGTGACGGTTGCAGGCTATGTAATTTCAATAGTTCAGTGAAACGATTTCAAGATCTCGTTGTAAATGATCATTCCGTACTGGCAAAAGTTGGAGGGAATCAAAGTATTCATGGGCTGAATCTATACAATAAATTCAATTTGTTTGTGCGTCCGTTTTTATAACTTTGCTTTCTTGTTGTAACTTTTGCTTGCAACTACCAAAGAAAAGTAAAATAACCTCAAACGTAACAATTCTACTTTTGTTTTACTTGCCGGCAAAAACGTCCTGATTTGGTGTTCTGAAAACATGGTAGGCCTGCATACATCACAATTCATGCCCATATTCAGTGAAACAATCAATTTCGAACCTATTAATACAATATTGATGCATCGCTTCCATAATAAAAAATAACAGTTATTACAAATCAAATGCCAAATCCAACGTACCAAATTCACCGGTAACCAGTGTATCATTAGGAATAGACTACAATTCATATCGCGTTCGACCTACCTCGGGGGCAAGATATTCCGGAGTGCCACAAAACGTCTTTGTGGTTCCGCCGTACGTGATCTCCTCTTTGCAGAGACCGAAATCTGTGATTTTGATGTGACCCTCACTGTCCAGCAGCAAGTTTTCAAGCTAAAAAACAAACGTACCGTGTCAGTTGGAAGAATATCATGGCGGTACAGAACTTCAATATACGATTGAATCATATTTTCATACTGAAATAAACCTGAATATTTTCGGCTGACACTAGACAGGACTAATCGTCAGAAACTAGTAGATAATTGCTAAGAACTTTGTATATGAACAGTCGACAGACATAGTTAGCCAGCTGACATTCGGCACAGCCAGTGTCTCGGCTTAAAAAACAAGTGCATTGAATTGAACGATACCAGAGCAAGGGTCAACCTAAATCGTCGCATAGTTCACTGATCACATCCCCGCTGTACCACACTTACACAAGCTACTGGATTTTCAAATTTCCCAACCAGAACTAGAACTAACAGCCTTTGAAAATCCAAAACTAATGAAAACACAACTAATTAACAACTGATAATAGGAATTACCGAACTGCAAATAAGCGAAGAAATCCTGTAGATATAATCGACAGTACAAAAGGACGGGGTTCGAGTTTGAAATGGGAGGGGTTTAGCCCAAAAAAAACACCCCCTGGCTACGCCACTGTTAGTAGTGATGGCCCTGAGCTAGCAATGTCTGCCAGAACATCACACAACACTGGTATCACGATTCACGCCAAACGACAACACATAAATTCTAGTTGATTTCACAACTAATTGTTTTTTAATGTGGAACTACAACTAGAACTACTCTAGAAATAGAACTACTCGCTTTTGAAAATCCGCAATTAGAACTAGAACTACTCAGAAATAACAGTAGTTGGTAGACCGTCAACTAACCAAATCGTTGGTTTGTACAAGTCTTCTCTATACATATATAACCACAGAACCGCAATGGCAGATTTATCTACTTGTCATTGACACATGATATTCGAATAACGACTTTGGGCTGAATGTTTAAAAGCAAAAATGTTCAGCCTACCGAGCCAGATACACATCAAAACTGGGGTATGCTTGCCGAAAGCATGAAATATATTAAGTCTGAAAACAAAGAACCAAGTGATTTTACCACAAGGCTGGCTTCGCTTGGAGGCAAGTTCCAATGCTAGCACACTTATCATGTGAGCCATGATAATTTGCATTTAATCCAAAATTATCGGCTATTATCTCGCAGATCGGAAGAGTAATTGCCGCACTTACGCGCACCATGTGATTAAGGGATTAGGGAAATATTACCTTTAAATCTCTATATATGACATTTTGTTTGTGGAGATAGTCGAGCGCGGACACGATTTCGGCTCCATAGAATCTAGCCCTGTCCTCCGTGAACACGCGCTCCCGAGATAAATGAAAGAATATCTGTAACAAACACAAAGTTTAACACTATGTCAATGAAATTAACTCCGAAACCGCAATATTTTCATGTACAGCCAGCGACATAACTAGGACAAGGCAAAATCGAGCACCTGAGTTTTGACTCGAGTCAAATCCGAGATCAATTTACCACCGAGTCAAGTCCGAGTCACGGTATTATGACTCGAGTCCGAGGCATTGTGGTGACTGCTCAGTTTCCAGTTGAAGTCTTGGTAAACCAACTTTTTACAACTCTGTTTGCTGATATCGAATGGTTCGCATTCATAATATACTAATTTTCCTCGCTTTTAGCAGTTTCTGGTCGCACTTTCAAGTACCAGTACCAATAGACGAAATCCCAATGGTGTGGTTACTTTACTATTCTTCGAAATTACAATGAAATGTCGGTCTTGGCCGTCTGAATCTCGAGTCATATGACTTGGTTCGAGTCATGCGCAATGAGTCGAGTCGATACACAAATTGACTCTAGTCGAGTCGTGACCTGAGTCATTACAACCCTGAGTATTAATTAGGCTTCGAGCATTCGAATATCTCTTACAGGGTTGTTGTGACTCGAGCGACGAATTTTTGATGACTCGATTTAACTCGAGTCATCTTTTCAAATTTGTAGCTTTGTAATACATGATTTCTTTGCCATGACACGGCAGCTTTTCAAGGCTATCACAGTGGAAAATAGAATCGGAAGTTTGGAGCAATAATTTTCGTTGATAAAGTACGGTAACTCTTAGTGGCGTAGAATGTATGATTTCGGTACGAAAAAAATCAATTTTGGGTACTCATCTCGAATCATACGAATTCATAGAATCATATTAATAGCCCGAGTAAACAGGTTTCATCGAAAAACGGAAAATTTTCGAGCATAAGTTTTATATCACGAGGACTCCGACTTGGGTTAATCCTTTCCTGAATGTAATCGAAGTCGCTACGATACTTAACCTCATAATAGATGTCGATGACAGGTTTAATTGCTTTCCGCATTGCTCAAATCATCCGAATTTATACAAAATCGTAGGAAGATGACATCAGATTGTTAGCAGTGTTACATTTCGGGTATCGAGACCCCACATATCGCCGGCGTCCTTCACGATTTTCCAGTAAATCCTAACCAAACCGCCGTGTAAACAGGTAAATCATTGAACAGACAATCTAAGAAGCCGTAAATAGGCCTGCTGACTCGATTCACACTACAAACAAACACGCCATGGAAAAATTCCCAAGCCAGGCCACTAAATTCCGAGTACTAGCCTTCTTTAAAAATTACAAGATTGCAAGCTGAAAATGAAGTAAAACGCATCGTAAATATGGACAGCAATAAAGTCTTACCTCTCCCCCGTTCACATATTCCATCACAAAACAGAGATAGTCTTTCGTTTGAAATGAATACTTTAGCGACTGAAAACAAATGCGAATATATTAGACGAGGATGTTCAAGGTGAACTACTACTAGTCCAAGTTCTAATTGTAGTTTTAGCTGCGGATTTTGAAAATTCAGTAGTTCTAGTTCTACTAGTTAAGTTTGAAAATTCAGCAATACTAGTTTTAGTTGATGATTTTGGAAATTCAGTAGTTCTAGTTTTAATGGCGGATTTTAAAAATCCAGCATTTTGACTAGTTTACCCGCCCAAAATTCTGAAAATCATCCATCTCAAGCTCAAGCGTGATTCCAAATACTGGTTTACGAACCAAAATATTGACAGACAGGCGAGAATGCGCCGTAAAGGTCGCCCCGGTGACATTGGTCACATTTCCCGGAATATCGCTTCCGCAAATATTTTCGCCACCGCACAACAAAGTGAAACACCTCTCGCTCTGCACCGCATTTAGAGTCGTTGTGAGGATAGTAGACAATCGAGCAAATATTTGCAGGGTGAGAATGGTTCCCGGCAAACATGATACGATATTGTTTTCGACGTAATTCGGAAACGACAATGAAGATATAACAGCAACAAAATCACCATTCTTGATCAAATAACATCATAGCATACTATTTACGTAGAAATTGGGAAGATTTTTATTATTTCCAAGTCAATTCTGCAGCCAATCCCATTTGCACAAGGATAGGTGGTGACGAATGTAAAAATAACGCGTAACGCTTCCCACGAAACCTTTGCATCGCAACATATATGGCACCAAAATTGAGAAACAGATTTTTAGTGAACATACAACGTCAGGCATGGACATTTCTATCTAGCAGCTCATCTTGACGTTATTCTGGAACAACGGTTGTGTGTAGAGCAGGAGAAAAGGAATTTTGGCAAACAATTTCTTTCCAAAATCTCAACTTAACAGCAATACGTCTTTATCGGCAGGCTATTGGCAATTTGTCAATTAAAACGAGTTTGCGCGGTAAAATATTTCGTCTTCGACTTATGAATTTTCAGCGAATCTGTCTCGTGATTTCTCTAATTAAAAAAATACAAATTAGTTTATCAACCATTTCGCAAATTTGGAGGTTTCGGGGTCCCCTGAACACAAACATTGGAGATAGATCTTATCGGCAATGTTCCCTCTAAGCCGTGCACGTGCGCAAATGCGCATCGCTGACATGGTCTCTACGCACAGAAAATCGAAGTTGTGCACAAAAAATCCGAAGTGATGACCTCTTTTTTAGTCGTTACGCACGGTAGTCCAAGGGTATGCGCAGTGAATTGGTGAGTGTGCGCAGACTCGTCAAAAATTAGAGGGAACATTGCTTATCGGTCTGGCTCAGAGAACCCTGATCAAGAGCCACTGAGGCAGCTGCATAAGAATTCGCACCGAAATGACATTGGTTTAAAGATCCTGTCGGGATTGCGATCGGATTATTGTTACATCAGATTATGACGCATAGAGGGGCATCGAGCTCAAGGCTCAAATTTGCATCTTAGATTCCCGGCAAGTTTCGTTTCCTAACCGACGTTGAAATTGATCCGACGTCAAGACCGGATGAATGCCTTTCAGGATTCTGACGCGAAGCTCGCTAACAGCGGACTTTTATTAGCAGCAGTAGAAAATATCCAATTTTTGATACATTATACAGTAGGCTTGTTCAACAGAAAAACCTTTTTTCCGGATGCCAGGAATTCATGGACTAAATTGTCGGGTTGCATAAAAACACTGCACACCAAATTCGGCTCGATTCCAACTCATAGATGTAAACACACAGGAGTTTGAAAATATAGAGTTTATTATAAAAAAAAAAATTTTCAAATTTTACTGCCAACTCCGTGAAATTGTTAAGTTGCCTAAAAGAACGTCGATCAAAATACAAAAAGAGCCTGGACTGTGGGTAATCCCAGAATTATGAATGAAGAACTCTAATAACTTCGCTTGGGGTTGGAATTGCGCCAAATTTGTTCTGCGTCGTTTTGTAGACAACTCGAGCATTTCACGGGGTCGACAAAAAAAATTTCAAATTTTGTTAAATTAATTTTTTATAATAAAATACCCACCGTTAAAAACGGATGTCTCGTCGATTGAAGCACTCTGCTTTCCGTTAACGTATGCGCGACTTCGTCCTGCAAGAAAACACCTACGTTCAAGTGGCACTCAAAATGCAGTACAACAACACAGCACGCTATTACGAACGTACTCGGTCGCTTTGCAATGCAAAACATTTCGTCTCACCACGCTACGTGAATCACTGCGCTTCCGAGGTATCAGAGAGGTATCAGAGACAATAACACAAGAGCCACTTGATGCGAATAATTCATCCCGTTTGCAAATTATCCAGTTTCGTTGAATACGGTGTTTGTACGAACTACCAATTTAGTTAGTTGATGGTCACAAACTACTATTTTTTTCAAGCAGTTCCCGTTCCCTATTTCGATCAATGAGTAGTTCTAGCTGCGCATTTGTTGATATACAATGTTCTTTTACCATTGGCGAGTGTCAGCCGAAAATATTCCGGTTCATTTCAATATGAATATACCATTCAATTGTATATTGAAGTTCTGTACCTCCAAGAGGCTTTTTAAAATTTAGTTGCCAAACAGCTATAAAAGACATGAAGTTTGGCGTGAATCGTGATACCGATTTTCTGTTGTGTGATGTTCTTGCGGCCATTGCTAGCTCAGAGTCATCACTAGATTCAGCAGGGGCTGGGGTTTGCGGAACGAAACCCTGTCCATTTCAAACTTGTACAAATGTTTGCAGTAGAAGCCTATCCGATAAATATAAATTAACGAATTGCTTTAGTTGGTTGCGTATTTTAAAAGTTGGTTAGTTCTAGTTGCGCATTTTGAAAATCCAGCAGTTGGTAGACATTTATGACGTGCGCGCATTCAAATCAGTCCGTTTGACCGCTGAATTGCCCCAGTCGATGTTATTACTGTCAAGAAACTCTACTTATGAATGGCGTGTAATGCACATGCCGGAAATGAGGTGGAACGAATCTATAAACACATTGATTTCTTGAATCACTGCCAGCGCGCGGGTCTCCCATCAATTCACAGAACGTTTCCTGGCGACCTAGCCCGAGCTTGACGAAACACACGGTCACGTGACTCGACAAGTTGGTACCTCTATGATTTTGTCACAATCAATGTCTCACATGGCCAGTCTTCTCGTGATGTTATTGGTCTTGATCAAGCATTCCACTCATAATTTATATTTCATTCACAGCTTGTGCCTAACATTCAAATCTAGCGTATTTTTTGTCAATCTATTGTAATTTAATTGGTAAATGTAGTGGTTTGTCATGCTTATTTGTGGTATGCCGAGTCTTCTCGTAATATTATTGACCTTGATCAATATTTCTCAACTTACACTAGAATAAGAATTATAGCAACAGTTGTATTCCAAATTACATAAAAATTAGAATTATGGCTACACAGTTTTTTTCCAAACCATATTAGAATTAGAATTCGCGAAATCTTGAAAACTTATTCAAGTCATGAGTATAGCAAACGTCTGTACGCGGTGTACAGTAGGGCTGTTGAAAAAAAAAATTCTTCAGATTTCACTGGCTACCGTACTTGATAAAATTGTTAGGTTGGTGAAAACAATGCTGCATACCAACTGTGGCTCAATTTCAACCAGTAGAAGCGAAGTTATTGCAGCAGAAAAATGTCCAATTCCATGATTTTATAATAAATAATTGAAGAGTAAATACTAATTTATTCTAATCCAAATTTTTCTACTGCAATAACTTCGCTTATAGTGGTTGGAGAATTGAGCCAAATTTGGTGAGCATCATCTCTACTGACAGCCTAACAAATTTATGGGGTTGACAGGGTTTTTTTGGGAGGTTGAAAAATTTTGAATTTTAATTTTTTTAGTTTAAATATTAAATTCAAAACTTTCTACTGCAAGAAAATCGCTTCTACTGGTTAGAATTGAGCCAAAGCTGGTGTGCAGCGTTGTTTTCACCAACTTAACAATTTATCACACAGCCGGTGAAATTTGAAGAAAGTTTTTTTTGAACAGCCCCACTTGTACAGTAAGCTTGGGTCAGTTTGGATTGGACTATACAGAGTACACTTGTAGAGTTCTCCCGTTGCATTTTCATGAATACCAGAAATTGGATTAGAATTGAAAACAGAGCAAAGAAACACTTCACAAATTAGAGTACTGACATTTCGCCCTAATTCGTTAAAAAGCCAGCATTATCACGTTGTCCGAGTTTGATTTAGTAGGTAAATCTAGCGCATTGCCAACATCTCCGAGTAGAAACGCTACTTCCTATTTGCGGCGGATCCACGACACGTAGGCTCGCCGACCGCACGCATCGCGTTACCATCAAAACAACAACTCGAAAGCGCGCGATTGATTGCCGACGCGCGGAGCTGCGGCGAACAATTCGCAGCCTGGAGCGTATCGGAATTTCGCAATAGCGCCGTGCCCGACCGGGAAGGGTGCGCGGCGAGTCATCGCTCAGGAATTCAGGCTAATGTTCAACCGAGTATCCGCGCGCCCAACGGTGATATCGAAACCGTAACGCGTCGCCGGCGAATAGCGAATCAAACATAGCTGGCGATACAATTGTTCATGTGCAATGTTCTTTCCAATTCTCTAATATCCGCTAAAAATACTCGGGTGTATTTCAATATGAATAGCTTACGCAATTGTATATTGAAGTTCTGTACCTCTAAGAAGCGCTCGCCGGAACTGAATTCGATCCAGTCAAATTTAAAATTCTAAGCCTACGGAATAACGAATCTCGGTTATTCGGACATCGGCGTTCGGCACGTTAGGACCAAACTACCAGAAAATTCAAGTTGTTAAATTCGACTGATTTAAGCGAGATGACAGAGATCTGGCGTAAAGACATTTGCGATTCTAGTCGGCTAATCAGTGTTACACTAATCAGACCGAACGAATCTAACTACAGTCTAATGAATGTTTCTACGCTCCCATTTTAATTCTAATTGTAATCTAATTTCTGGAAGTCATGAAAATGCTACCAGGGAACTGTGTATTGTTGTGTCATATTATGTAATTTTACGAAGTGAGCTCGTTTTTTGTAGTGTCTTCTTCGAATTCGGAATTTTGCGAATTCCGTCATTTTAATTCAAATCTAATTTGTAAAAAACGTGTTGCTATAATTGTAATTTTATTTGTAAACGCTGAATATTTTCCAGTACAGCTCTGACGCGCTGAGCTATCAGCCTGGTTTCACGAACTAACATAACGACGCCGTTTCACTCCCGATATGGACTAGAATTTCAACTTAAAACGACTCATATTCTGAAATAACCAATTTGCTTCGACGCCACACCGTTACGGAAGCTTGGACGTCGAAGTTAATGTCCGAATCGGATCGCGCTGAACGCGAATAACATCCTTCATAACACGAAGCGTTAAATTACGTCCGCCGATTACGCTGAAGAACGATTTTGCGGAGAAATCACAAATTACTGTGTCGAAAAACAAATGCATTTACGCACATTACAAACAGCCTATGATGCATACGGGCTCACAAGTAAACTAACCGAAAACGCAACATGATATAATAAAAGTAAACTAGGGCTTAGGCCTTCGAAATCACGATATCCTAGAAATGACCGCGACCCGGTTTACCGAATTGAAAACACGAAGTCTTTACGTCGATTTCCCCCATGTCGCTAAAGGTTCAAACGTAAAAGCATTAGCGCTCCGGAAAACCGGATGCAAGATTCGCCCGAACCCGACAGTGCGCCGCTTACTGTCTTCGAATCGAATTTGACGCTAAAGTTCGGGACACGACAGGCAAATATCATCCTAAAATCCGTGCTGTAACGATCATTTGAAAGCAGTGGTCGGTTTCAGCCAGATTTCGACAAAGTGATTGCCCCAGTTGATTAATTATGCTAATTATAGAGAAATGTAGAAATTATAATCTAATTTGTGAAATGCTTCCATGCTATAAAATTAATTTCACGAAATTTTATACCATCTGCGAACTGGTTACTATACGTATGACTTTATGCAACAAAACCAACTGAAAAAAACATGACCTATGTGATATAGCACACGCTGGCAAAAAATTTGAACCCGGCCGCGGTTTGGAAGCCTTTCGAAACAGATATTTGAAGATCTTCTTGGAGGTTCGGAACTTCAATATACAGTTGAATAATAATATATTCATATGGAAATAAACCCGAATATTCTCAGCTGGCATTCGTCAGCAACTAGTAGAGAATTGGAAAGAACATTGAAATTGTTCCAATTATTGTTGAAATTATTGAACATTATGCCACTGTGATTGTGGCTGCGCAGGAAGCGTTTGCAGGTACGCATAAACCAGCGTGTACTTAGATTCATCACAACACGCGCATCACGCTCGGTGAAAAGCTCACCCTTGACTCATCCGCTCGAGCTTGATGCTGAGCGTTCAAAGGCCATAAATTCTGCCATTGGCAAACATCTGATAGATAATCCCGCTTGCGCGAAAAATTATCGAGACGACAGATTTCGCGTGATCGGAAGGGGCAGGTCACATTTTTACGTGTGTGCCTTGGAGTCGACCTTTATCAGAATGCATCAGCCCAAGGCTTTGTCTACAAAAGGAGTTCGTGTACCGTCTTAAAATAGTACATGGAACGCTCTCCTATTTCAGATTTCATGCTGATTACGTCATCCTTTTGTGATAGATTGTTGATAGACAATGTTCTTTCCAATTCTCTGCTAGTAGCTGACGATTACCCCTGACGAGAGTCAGCCGAAATATTCGGGTTCATTTCAATATGAATATGCTGTTCAATTAACATTGTATATTGCATATAGTGGTGCGATTGTTTCATATGAATATATTGTTCAGGAAACCAGTTCCCACGTACCGATGCAGCACCAAATCGACAGCAATCGGGCAGACATCGATGTCGACGTTGCGTCTCAAAGTCTGCATCGACTCTTTTGAGGGCAATTCAAAACACGGTCGTACACAAAATCCCAGACGAACTTCATATCGCGGGCCCGAGTTCAAATGGATTTGACCGGGTCGCGCATTGCGTCAATGACATTATGACGACAAGGGACGACGCGCGTTCGGGTCGTCTCTTGGGCGCAGCCAAATATTTATCGCCGATCAAAAGAAGGAGATTTCTCTAGTCTCAAGGGTTAACGGGGTGCGCGCGCCCGCGGAATGTATTGGCAACGTCGCCGCAAACAACGAGTACGACCGAGCGTGAACCCGCTATTACGGGAACAAAACGGTAACGCGAAAAAATGGATGTCGCTTTCAATACAAACAGTATTGTTTATCAAAACGCGCAACTAGAGCTAGAACTAGAACTACTAAAAAAACGATAGTCAGTTGACCGCCAACTAACTAAATAGGTTAGTTAGTAGGAATCTAAATACGATATCGACTAGGAAAAAAACTCAGTTTTCCTATATTATACAACACAACGTTCTTTCGAATTATCTACTAGTTCGGGTTTATTTCACAATCAATACATTATTCTATTGAGTATTGAAGTTTTGTACCTCCAAGAAGCTGTTCCAAATTATATTAGAATTAGAATTATATAGCTACACAGCTTTTTTTCTGAACTGGATTAGAAATAGAATTACAGAATTCGTTAAAAGTAGGAAATGGAATTTCATTTCCAATTATAAAGAACAATGGCCTAATCGAGTTCAATACGTATCATTCATTGTCATAAGCAAGAGAATGGAAACATAATGTACAAGAGTTTGGCGCTGTACAGTGCTTTAGTAACATTTTCAGGATAATCAGAAATGAGATTAGATTTAAAATTGGAGCATCGAAACATTTCGCAAATTAGATTTAGCACTACATTACCGGCATTCGGCCTAACTAGTCTAATTACATAACTACAATTATCTAGTTATCGCAGAGACGCGATCAAAGCGCATTTTCCAGGATGCGCAGTTCCGCTATCAGCGATGAGACATGATTCTGACGTCATAAACGGCGCACGACCGCGTTTCAACCGCGACGAGAGTCGCCCATCGGAATGTCCGCGTGTCGAGAGCCTATTTACAAAACACCCGGCCCGCGCGATTGAACCAAATCTTTGTTTGCCTCGATAAGCGGGTCAACAGCGCCCGGCAGTTGCGCAATGTACGTGCCAGGGCAACAGCGTGAATTCAATTTTACCGTGCCACTCCAAACCTAGGTCGCGGCCAGAGTGTAAACTCGGTTAACACGAAAATTCTCTGGCTTGAAACCTCGCCGATATGAATCGAATCTCGTGTGGCATAGACGCGCGAAGCCCGCAATTTCGCATTAACTGTGGTACTGACGTGTCGTGCAGTAACCTAACATAGGTCATACTTGTACGTACAAGCTACTGGATTTTCAAAATGCGAACTAGAATTAACGACCTTTAAAAGTCCGCAACTACGCAGTCCCAAAACCTAACCCCTGGCTACGACACTGATACAGCAAGAACACAGCTCATCAGGACACCGGTATCACGAATCACACGTTTTCTAGTTTTTTTGGTCACTATCGTTTTCAATTCGCAACTAGAACTACAATAAGAAACAGTAGTTTACAAAAGTTCGACACCGGCACACGCAGAACCGATTTAATGTATAATATTTAACGCGGATCGCTATTGCGACATCGTACCCAATTGTGGTTCAATGATACATTTGCTATAGACCCGAGCTTCCCCGGGCGGTAGCTTGAGAATCACCGCTCTGTGTTGATTTTGTACGCTCGTGGTATGTTAAGTTGTGGCGTTTGCTTCCGTATGTAAAATCGATAACGCCAAGCCAGCCAAGTGACATGCTCGCGGAAGTAGATTATGACTAAAAACCAAACTTTATTCGCCACAACTACACCTTTATCGTGCGAGTTAACGCAATTGTAGCGACACGAACGGTTTGTCTTCGTCCGTCAAAACAAAGCCGCGCACTTGAGTGAACTTATTTGCGGCCGGTTAGGATTTCACGGTCTGTTAACAAAGACCACCTGATCGAATGTCGATCGGTCATAAAACTAACATGGGGATCACCAGAAGAAAACAATTCTAGCCCAAACCTGACCCCACAATAATAAATGACAATGATATTTATCTGAATCCCTTAGTGAATAACACGTTAAGACCATTCAAGTTCAAACGAGGCAGGATCGGACAAGGGGCAACTACTACCAGACAACTAGAAAATCTTCAGCTTCAACTTAGATTAGAATTATTCATTACCAAATACGACAGTTGTCGCACACTAAAAAAACAAAATCCATACACATGGAGCAGGTCAGGTAGTTACAGACCTTCGCATTGCTCAGCTGACTGTAGGAAGCGCCCACGTTTGTTAGTCATTTGATGCAAGCCATGGTAAATGTAATTGTTGAACCTCTTCCGTGACCAAGTACTAATATGTGTATTGTGTATACTCGGGACCAGCCACGATTACTAACTTTGACAAAAGATGTTGGTGTTCTAGCGCGAAAGCAGAGGTGGTCAAAGTAGTAAGTGTTGGTTCTCAAGTAGAAGTAACGACAGGGTTGTAATGACTCTAGTCATGACTCGACTCGAGTAACGATTTTTCGGTAACTCGACTTGACCATTGCGGCGATCCGCACATAAAAATATTATGTGGTCATGCTTGTTAGACACCCCTGCTCTAAACGTGCACAGTACACCACCTTTCGGAATACCTAATGACACTTTTCCATTTAGTAATGAGAACTCGCGCTTTGTTGCAAAAAATACACTTGTTAATTTATATTTTGTCGGGATATTACACGCATGACATACTGGATTTAGAACACATAGTCATCCTTGAGCAACAATATTATTACATGTGAAGAAAGTTATTTTGCATCAGATCCTATAAATATGTCAACATTGGCTGTCCCGCAAGTCACGATAGCCGGCTAATGTCAAAGCGAAAAGAAAACTACGTAATTTTCACCATACATGCGTAAATGTCTTGAAGATGAATTAGTCACCACAAATTGTGCGCCCAGTATTCAAATTCGCGACACAAGTCAGCATGTAGTAATTCAATCTCAAATGCTCACAACAACATCAAGCCACAACGCTGCTTCACACCGGAATTACTCAGCTATAATTCACAGGACATCCTATTACATAGCATGAATGTGAAAACATGTTTTGTACGTTATACTTTTCAAGGGCATTGCATGTCGTCATAGTCACAATGCGATGCAGATCAAACCATGGTCATGCCAATATCTTGATTTAGATTGTTTACTAATATACACATTATATAACACCTTAGCAAGTAAGCTATCATCACCAATTCTCTTGGCTTTAGAATTTAGATGAATGGGTCAACATTTTAATACCGGAATATTTCCTCGCATAACAGTGATTTAGTCGGTTAATTCAAACCCAAGTGATGACAAGATTATGATGCACAATAACAAAAACTATCCACCAATTTATTTGAACAGCTTCTTGGAGGTACAGAACACTTCAATAAACAGTTCAATATCTATATTGAAATAAAACTGAATATTTACAGCTGACACTCGTCAGGGGTAATCATCAGCAACTAATAGAGAATTGTAAAGAACATTGTATGTCAATTCATTTGAAGCAAACATTTTCCTGTGTACAACACAGATTCATCGACAGTAGATGAACCAATTGTCCACCAATCAGAGAATTTCAATTTTGTGGTGCAACAAAACTTGTGATATTCAGGAAACATTGAGACATGTTTTCAACATCAAGCACAGTTGGCGTCCAAGTCATTTACATAATTACATCATTGTACCACTACAGACTCACAAACAATGATGATTCAAAGTAACGTAGAATGAAAAATGGTAATCCTACAACTAAGCACTCAGATGAGTCAAAACCAGAGAATTTTTGACCTTTACTTCTGATGTATAAATCATCGTTACAGAATATAGTATGAGAGAAAATAGGAAGATACATAATTAAAACCATTCAAGACAAACTAACGAATGAATGATTCTTTCAGAGTATGAATCAAAAAGAGCTGCAAAACTGCCGAAAACAGATGAAGTAGGCCAACACATTCCGGAACTGTAATCCCTATTTGTTTTGAAGAACTGAAAACTGATTGGAAATCTAGGAAAATAAACAACATAAAAATAGCGTTCAAGCCTGCCGCTAATGAGCCACAAAAACAAAATATGTTATCGCACTCCATTGTAAGAAAACTAGCGTAAAATATGAGATTTCTGTACCTAAAGCAGGAGACCATAACGCACCTTTGCGACAATAACTTCTTTTTTTAAAATCTTCATAGCGTGCAGCTGTTCCGTCGACTTTTCCTTGACTAAAATTACTTTCCCAAAAGTCCCTTTACCCAAAACTTTTAAAAATTCAAAATCTGTCAAAGTCTGTGAAAAAAAGCCGTTTAAGCCCAGAAGACGTATCGGGATCGGTAACACTTACGACTTTATGAGTGGACGGTTTTTTTCCGTTTTCATCGCCTTGGCCACGATCGTTTGCCGTTTGCTGCTTTAATTGATCGCTGACGCTTTCTATTGCACCGATCCACAGCTCTCTAGAATGGCACAAACGCTAGTAATGAACGGAACTTGAGAAATATAAAATTCAATGATTATGCATCGAATTATAAGCCAACCAAAACTACCTGCCCGCGTAATCAGCCTTGCACAAACTGCTGCATTTTAAAAATGAGGAAACATAACTATAACTGGACCACACACTTTTTCAAAACTCGCAACCAGAACTAGAACTCACAACCTATAACAATCTGCAGCTAACTAGATTGGCAGTTTGCACATGTCCAATTGTCCATGGGTGATGTGATGTAGCTGCATCGGGGACAGAAAAGTAGAGAGAAAATAATGCAAACTTTCTATTATATGCATGGACTTCAAAATTTTGTTTCAATCTGCTTTTGCCCATGCTCACTTAGGGTTTGGATATTACATAAAACACCAAGCAGTTTTTAAGAGTATTTTGCTAACCTACAATTTTTATTTCTCTAAGACTCCCGCCAAAATAGACCAAGAAGGGCATTCATGGCACCGAAAGACAGAGCCATGCCTAAATCACGGTAGAATAGGGTCCAGTCACTGATGCCGCAAAACAATAAAAAAAGATAGAACATTTTGCCTACCATACATATTTTCTGAATTAATACAATTAAGACAGTAATAATTCATTCTGAGATTATCACATTAGTATGATAACTTGATCAGACGCTCCCATACCAATTTTTATGTGCTTGGGATGCCATTAAAATGAAATTTGCTCATCAACGACTGCGTTTTAGAGTTCGGGCCGATGAGGCCATGTAAAATGATCACAATATGAAAAGATATGAGGTACAGTATATTCCAAGTTCATCTGAAAAATGTGACTCATCAGCAGGCAGTCGAGAGAATCAATATTTCCTATCTCAAATATCGATGTACTTCACCTTTCGTGTCAACACTATTAGTTTCACATTTAATACGATACGACCAAGCTCCACGCAGCGAATAGCAGCCTTTTACGAAAAATCACATTAAGGCGAACTGAGGTCACGCGAGATGACATTTGGAAAATTCCCAAACAAGAACCTGATAACCCTGCCAATGAAGTACACAAGCACACTAATGATGCTGTTTTTTGAGCCATACTAGTTCTAGTTGCGGATTTTGAAAAATAAGTAGTTCTGGTTGTGCATTGAAAAAAAAATTGCCTAACAACAAGAAAACTTGTAATGATGTTCATGTGAAAAGTCGATAAAATAACAATCATTGCTTCGAATTGAATCTAGATAATTGTGTTTTAGTTGGTTACTTGTGGGTTTTTTAAGGTACCAAGTTCTAGTTCTAGTTGCACATTTCGAAAATCCAATGGTTTGTGCAAGTTTTTACACAAGTGAAAATTCCAAATCTATTTTAGTATCAAGTGTACGTTGGAAGGTGATTTCCAGGTCACCGGTCACCGGAACTTGCCGAGATGCAGCAAAGTACGCACCTCTCTCCGTCTGATTCAGAGTGGAATGTTCTTTCAATAACGGTCGTCCATTGCAAGCACCGAACAACAAAGACGTTTTCTCTGGGCTGTTCTTTCTTCATAAGTTGACACTCTGCACCAAACGAAAATGCAATGCTCAAGTCGTGGTTTGGATGAAAACAGGCATTGCAAAATTACAGCGTGCAGCCATAAAAATACATGCACAAAAGAGGAATACAAGCGTAAGATTTCTATTTCCACGTAGTCGTACACCCAGATAACAACACAAAATATTGTAGACAAGATATACCATAGGAAAGAGAAGTCATAAAGACACATTTCTTTTGCAAAATAACAGGGTGAATGCAGTTGCTCATGACAATGCACTACAAATTCTGTTATTCAAACACATCTGTTTCTGTGCGTGTTACATGAGCAAATGCAAAGAGGTACTGCTAAAATTACCACAGTATCGTAAGAAGGGAGTGACTTCGATCGTAAACTACAGGTTTACAACCATGAATACAATCATCAATCAATATATCCAGAAATGACCACATCAAGTCTGGAAAACTAGAGATGGTATGCATAACTTCCAAGTAAACCTTGCTACAAGCTGGCGCACAAAAACACCTATCTAGTTTGATCCTGAAGGTCACAAACTGCGATATCAGCACTTAAATATCCATAAAACCAGTAGCGTTCAGATCAAAACAGTTGTGCATTTTCAGGTATATTCAAAATTTTCAAATCTTATACATCAACTGACAATTGGACATGGACATTATACATATTACGTGTCAAGAAGGAAAGTGCTTTAGATAAGGAAGAAAGCAGACTATGAATAAACTCAAAAATGGCTAACGTATCAAATATAGATCGAAAACAAACAATGATTAATACATTTTTAACCTTATATTACTTGACAGACTATATTGAAGTGTGTGACCAGTCAGAATTTTTATAGTCTCGACTTACTGAGTACACTGAAGTTATTTAGAGGTTCCAAATGATTGTCTTCACTAGGTCGGTCTTTGTACCCCAAAAATGAACCGTCGGTTTTCAATACAAAATACCTTTTCCTCCAATTCCTTATGTATTCGCCTGAAAGGGAGAAAACGAAACTCAGTGGTCAGGAGGGAATTTCTCTGCAACATTCGTCTTCGAGTGCACACTAAATATGTTTGACTAACTAAACAAGAAATGTCGGAATTTGCTTTTCTCCAAAATGGTGAAATGTCAACAGAAATATCATCGTAAAGGTTGGGACATTACTCATCATTATGGAACAACTATTCTCCAGGCTGTAGCCATACTGAGTGCATGTCAGTTGAAGGTAATTTGATGGCAACTAGGTTTGATGTCATTATGATACTGTGCAGATATTAATAGCGCATACATATTGGTCTCAGAAATACCATCATCATCCTATCTAGAGATGCGTCAAAATGACTTGAGCAATTACTAATATTGATGATGATTCCGTTGATTCACAATGTTACAATATTGCTGCATCTGAACTCCAATCATCAAGACAGAAGGTGGTTTCGGGAATTTGTTTGAATTTGACCACATATCATTCGTCCTTCAAGCTGCTAGATCGTAGTGAGGAATTCCATTTTGATGGGTTATTCAAATTTTATCGTGTTACAGATTATAATGTCTAAATTTAGATTGGCGTTCACAACGAAACAAAACACTATAGCAATTGGTTAGGGCTTAGGTAGGAGTAGTGGAATAAAAATACAATGGACGGAATACACGGCAGTCGACAATGCAACAATCAACTTTTTTACGTCATGGCACACTAGAAAAATTATATAACTCTCACGGCACACTGAGGCCGAGAAAAGTTGCTTTAAAATATGGATGTGATTGTTTATATAGAACATACACAACTACCATGATCACATAACCAAGAGGCTGCAAATACACCATAATTTGATTTTGTTTTGTAGTGATCAAGGACCACTCATCTAAGATTTAGAAGCCAACAGCAAAAACTCCTCCAATTGCTTGATTTACTATGATGTCATACCAGTAATTGATTTCATTGTCACTTGCGCTTATTTATCAGCTGTTGAAGAAGTTATCGCGCCTTAGAGTCACATGTGCTAGTCTTCAGGCCTTTTAAAAATATTTCTACAGTTCTTTTCCCAAAATATTCATGGTACACCTGAGAATCTGTGACGGCAGCACACAGTTAGGGAATCACTGGTTTAGGGGGTATTATTCATGATTTCAAAATAGAGGATTAACATAGATAACTGAAACTGAATTTCTAGTTTTGAGTTGTGATAAGCAACCCAAAAATATTATCCTGGGCTCAAATTCAGTTATTTTACTTGACTGACAGACACGTTACTTCAGAAAGTAATGTCATAATTACCACCATGTATCAAACAGGTGTTGATAACGCCAGTAGGTGGGTTCGATTCAAAGCAATTTGCATTTTTACATAGTTCAATTTGTGTTCAAAGCAAGTCTTCCTTCACATTATACTCCCAATTAAAATGCGGTGAACTTGGTTGGTTATGAAACTGAAAGCCAATTTGAAATGCAGATATGAACCTGCGGTTAACCAGAACATTGATATTTACTGCTAGGAGGTTAAAAGAAGCAGGCTTCCAGCGAGACAACAATGCTGTTATGCAAACTGCAAACAATAGGCCGCACTACAAGTGAATACAGCAATATATTCTCTATTGAAGCGACTATTGCAAGTACCAACTTCCTACGGAAGCATTGTGTGACATAATTTACCATCCTATGATTCAGAACACAGTACGACAGATTTGGTCTGGTTTGTGGTATATTGCTAACTTCGACTTGACTTATCAATAACTCGATATGGGTCTAGACATAACAATCATTACTGGCATCTGGAAATCACAGTAGTGTGGAAAAAAATTCAGGTAATTGAGTAAATTTCATCAACAATATTCATGTGCAAAGCATATTTTAGTGTTTTGACTCTACTTTTAGACCGCTCAAGCTTAGCTGAGCTTAAACGTTCCAGACCATAAATTACAAACATATAAAAATTCGCACTTCTGTGGGCTGCAATATTTTCTGTGTAGGCCGCATTCGGCCCACGAGACACCCTGTGCTACATAGAATATTGGAAATTCCGTATTTACTGTATTATACATACAGTAAGGCATTGCTTAGGCAGACAGGTGAAAAAAAACAGTGAAATGTTCACAGTTAAAATTACCAGGCATAAAACTGGATCATAACCCATCCAATACAAAATACACAAGAGATTTATTCAATAAATATAAAGAAACAAACCTCTTTTATAGAGCCATCCCTCTTTGACTGTAACAACCGATGTGTCTGTTACCATCTGCATTGAGACTATTTATATCCCGATGAAATTAACTTGTGATTAGCCTATCAACGACTGTAAATTGATTGAAAGCATTTTGATATGGATATCAATATTGATAAAGGAACCATTTACACCAAATGATATGAGTGGTAACTAAGTTATGCCCTACATTTTACATATTTCAAGGCCTCGAATTGTATCATATTTTCTTCATTTCTTCATTTGATTTATGTAGGCTAGTGGTTCGATTGAATGAAATTCATTAGTACAATAGAAGCAACATGCAGTTGAATCTGGTAATGTAGTATCAAAATTACTGACCGAAAACTAGAATAAGATGTCTAGACCATAGACAAATACAATACTATGATATGTATCATATACTTTTTACATAGGCTACTCAGCAATCAGCAATAGACGAAGTGATTTATAGAAAGAGCTACAGTCTAGCTTGGTTATTGATATTCATCTTAACAAATTCTCCTAGGCAAGAGTTAAACTTGAGTGACCAGAAACAAATGACATAGAAGCAACTCAATTTGCACACCATTACTACACTCCCATAAGTGGTTATTTACAAAAATGATAAATACGGTACAAAATGAAGTATTTCTTAGCAAAATGCAACATAAAATTTGATGTTCCAGGCTGCCAACACAATGTATCTGACCTAAAAAATACTCGAAGAATGTTTAAATCAATCTCACAGTCCGGCTTTGTGGTAATGACACCACCAGCATTGGCAATATCTGTGACTCCGTGATCAGCGCAATACGACACTAGCAGGGCAGCATCTAATGATATCATAGAATATATTTCTATGGTAAATCAATGTTTATAGCAAGTACAAACTACTAACAGGAAACACTTGTTGATGGTACGTTCATAAGCGAGTTAACTTGATCATTGATCACGAAGCAAGACATCCAAACTACCACAACAAGTCAACAACATTAAATACGGTACGTTTCTAGGTTTCGTAAGCTATTATCGGACAGCTAAGATAGTTCAACTAATATCGAAATTGATAGGAGCAATAACCAAGTATTCTTGCGGAAATTATAAGAGTTAACCTGAATTATGTCACTGCTGTTGGGCTCCTCCACCTAAACGCCGACAAAAGTCGGATCTGTCAATCCGTGAAAATTTATGAATGACTTATGTTTTAAGTCAGCGCCTCAAGTGATCGGTGTTTGTTGAGTATTCGAATTTCGGAAACCAACAAAACTGGGGATCAATCTAGGTGCTTGATTATCTTTTATTATTAAATTGAAAATACACCGGTATCGATAATTTGTCCGTATTTGGATCATTTATTATCCATGTACACTTTAGCGTAGTGGTGATATCCAGGCTCAATTCCGCGTCGGAGGTTTCCGGGATCATCTTCCTTCAAAAAAAGCACAGGAAATACCCGATGAAGAACGTATTAAAAGAAAAGCGAATGTAGAGCAAGAAAGAGCGTCTGAAGGACTGCCGAATAAAGATGAATACTGCGATCACGGGCACCAGGCCCAAGTGGTTACCAGAGACCGCGAGCGGTCGTTTCGGCATTGCCACCACATATCCGTGAATTGCCCTATAATAGATTCAAAAAAGCCCTACTTGATCACCTCTTATCGTTACACTAACACTGTTGCCCTACCTCGCCCAGACATTGCTTCATTGATCATTTGCTACCATCGTTTAATTTTTCTTCTATTATATTTTTTTAACTACTGTAACTTTTTTACAGCCAGACTGTTCAGAGTCAAGTGTACCTGTTTGATGCTGGTGTGATCAGACTAGATGACCCTCACGGTCTTATCGATCATTCCTATCTAATACCGAATACTGTGCATGCATATTTTCTGTACCACCACCACTGCCGTGTGTTATGTATTTTGGTTTGATGAAAAATAAAGACTCTCTCTCTCTCTCTCTCTCTACTATCTGCTCGTTACGTCGCATTGTGACACATGGTAAATTGTGTGTCTTCACACGATCAGACGGTTAATACATTATTATTATCATATAAATACGAGTAATAGTGAAAAGTGGATGATGAAAAGACTTTACGGGGTGCATGCAGTTCCAATTGGTAGTAAATGGAGATGTGGAGTTTTCCAAATGATGTAAGAGACTTATAGATGGGATCACTACCATTACTGAATTATTACATCTTGGCAATTTGTCGGGTGCCGGACACGGACATATACGTAATATTGATGTACCGGAAGATACTAATAATAAATATTACAACCGTCGAGTTATATTTTCATCTGAATAAGTCACACACAATGTACATTGTACATGTACAATGATATAGGCTAAGACACAATGCGATGTAATATACAGATGGGAGGATGGTGAACGACACGCAGTTGCTGGCTCTTTTAGACTGACATCCATCTCGGCCTACAGTGCCCGATGTTACAGTTCTTTTCGATGTTGATCTGATGAAGTCGCGCCCTTTTCTAGTTATTCTTTCCATTCCTTGTAAGTGCTTTCTTTCGTCGGTTATTTTTTTCTGGGCTCTTTGTCGTCGTAAGAACGGCGACGGCGGGGAAGACGAGCTCAGATAAGCCTCCGCCGGGAATCTAACCGGGGTCGCTCGATTAGTGGGCGCATATCGTCACCACTACGGTGTCTCCCCTGGCCTGGCTAGGATGAGATGATTGGTTGTGGCGACAGAAAATTTAGGGAGGCAAGGCAACATGCTTGTAAAACTATACGGCTTCAGCGCTATAGGTGTTCGTTAATCGTCCGGGAAAGCGCAAAGAAGGGAATATATGGCGATGACTGCTAAATCGATATCGTTGTGTTTCATTCACATCTCTATCATCCGATGGTATGCAGGCGCAATAATCGAACTTCCTTTCCTCCTTTGCGAGGAAATACGGAAGAAACCTAAATAAGCTAGTCAGATCGAAAAGTTATAGCTTAGCCGAGAAAATGCTACTGGTCTGATTAAAATTGCTAATCGTGGAGCATAAAATTTGTATAAGATTTTTCGCGACGATCATCCAGAGTAGAGGTCGACCGATTATCGACCTGGCCGATTATCGAGGTCGATATTTGGAACCTTCCCGAATATCGATATCGCGGCCGATATTTTATATATCTAAAAAATTCCAAAATATTGGAAATTCAATGCATCGTGTTCTAAATCTCAAGAAGTCGATGACGCAAAGGGCGATACTTGACAGATCTACCCTTGCAGGACGAGTTTTATTGGGTGACCATGCAGAGAAGCTATCCTGCATTACAATTAGTGATGAGCATCGGAGCGGAGTCGGAGTGAATTCGGAGCGGAGTTTTGCCGATTTTGTGACAGTCGGAGCGGAGTCGGAGTTTACTACAAATATTTTTTCGGAGAATTTCGGAGTATTGTAACTTTTGTCTCCGATATCTTTGGATAGCTCTGACCAGAATACACTCTTGATTATGATTACAAACCAAAGCACAGACAGTTGACACCTTGTAAAGTTGTAATATGACGTGTAACATGCAAAAATGATTGCCAAGTGCATAAAAATCAGCCATCTGCACTGCAATTGGGGACTGGAGAGTAGACAATACTATGAGGCCATATTATCACCAGAGTTGGTCAAAGTATAGTCAAGGAAGCTACTCAAGTAGAAGTAGAAGTAGCGACGATAAAATCTACTCAAGTACAAGTAGTAGAAGTACTTCTTCCATAAGCAACCTGAAACTACTTGAAGTAGAAGTAGAATTGACTGACTTTAATAGTACTCAAGTAAGTAGGGCCTATACGTAGTTGTGAAAACGATCCTAATAATTCGTTCACATGGATTGTAAAAAGGTGCAAATTGAGCTATGCGAAAGGTGACGAACTTGATTCATATTGATGCATACCCAGGTAGCACGCCTACTTGGGAACCACAAGGTATCAAGGTGAGATGAATTGTGGTAACCAGCTGGTGAAACCAATCGGGAACCGTACATTTTTGGCCCCATATTACAGAGGTATTTTCTGGGGAACCATGTGGGTAACCCACCAAGCTGATAGCGAAGACAATATTACGAACCCGGTTCTTGTGGCAGTAGCAGTGACAGTGTAAGTGGGCCGAGAATTCGATGTAGACATGTGCTAAGGCGATATTAGGTAAATCCTACACGTTAGATAACTTTAACATCGTATACTGTACAGTACATACCTGCTACCAACACCCACTCTAACCAAACGATATATACGGTAAGCTGAGTATATAATAACCTTTACGGTGGGTGAGTGAGGCCATCATCACTGTTTAAGTGTAATCGTTGAGTTATATTTTCAACTGAACAAGACACACACAATGTACAATGCGATAAGATACAAAGCAATGTCATGAACAGATAGGAGGATGCCGACCGACGCGCAGTTGCCGTCTTTTAGACTGACATCTACCTCGGCTTAGAGTGGCCGCCGTCACAGTTACTCTCGATGTTGATCATTTTCGAGGCCACGGCCCTTGCTAGCGATTTCCATAACTTGTGAGTGCATTCTTTCGTCGAGTCATTCTCGGGTCTCATGTCGCAAGAAGAGGAGCCCGGACAAACCTCCAACGGGAGTCGAACCGAGGCCGCCCGATTCTTAGGCGCTTATCGTCACCAGTACCCGAATTTAATTCATATGGTGGTGGAATTCAATTGGGAAATGTCCCAGCGACCAGCATCGCAAATGAATAAATCGGAAACCGATTATAATATGACTTTACTATATAGATGAACAAACCTTGCTGTAGGAAAATATAAAAGAAGCATCTATTTCAGAAAACTACTCGGTCACATGTGGGAGCCGTATGAAAAGTCGACCATTCTTCATTGACGAAAATAACAAGTTCCAATTATTTGATCACAGAAATTTTACGAGTAAAATTAATCCTGAGTTAAAAATAATAGATACAGATAAGGGATAAAGGTAATGGGATACGCAAGAAAATTATACCGCACGCTGTGAGGAATTGAGTACTCTAGCAACGGAAATTTAAGTTCACTTCAGTGAGACAAACGGTCAATTTTAAATAGTTCAAATCACATTGACGAAGTAAAGCATGGTAGGGGTTTTAATGTTCGAGGTTCGAGCAACCAACAGGGATAGCATAATAGCTAGAAAACTTTACTACATATGGAACCACCTTTATTATTCGATGAAATAAACCAAATATCATTGATGGAAAATAAGGTTGGTTCCTGTGTGGGTGATATATGGGAAATCTGAGCTCCTATATAAGTGGATTTCTCATGTTTCAAGATGATTTGATATCAAAAACTCAACAAGTAAAACTCCCCCGAGTTCAAATTGATAGGTACAATTAGAAGAGACTTATTGCAATCTACCTGGGATTGGTATGGTATAACCACGCATCTTTATGGATGGAAATCCCGCTTGGTTTCGATGTGGGTTACATGTTACTAACCCATTCCGATCATCCATCCCACCTAACCACTTAAATTCCACCTGGATACCAAGTGGGCGTGCTAGCTGGGTACCAGCAGGTATCCAATTTTCGATAGCATAAGCATTCGTCCACGTCATGGGATGAAAATGATAGTATTGATATGGAAATGCGATACTAATCCTCTGTTTTCTCGAACAGCACGTTTTAGAAAATGTCATGGTATGGCACCATCCCCCATATTATAAGGCCCGTATTTTAGTCGAAGAGCAATACGCAGAAGTTGTATAGGATACGGTGTAAACACTTTGCGCGATTAGTAAATGTTTATAAAAAATATGGTGGACCGTAAAAATGCCATATTGTGTAGATTTATTTCCAGAAATTTATAAAGGCAATACTACACTTGCTTTTATTCTTCAACATGTACAAAAAGAAAGTCAGAGTCCACTTTTCCAGGTTAAGACGCGCTATATGGACAATTGGACATGCTATAGATTACGATGACAAGTAAATGCTAGAATGCGAAACATCAGTTTCAAACGTTATGATGATGAGCCATATATACTGTAATGAATTATTTCATATGGGCGAAGGGCTACAATGTGGTGTGAACGGAACCACGCCAACCCACTACCTAAATTCATCGATACTTTCGTGAAATCATACTGGTCACTCCGTATCCACTGCGCGCGAAGCGTGAGGAAAATTCTGGACTTTACTCAACTTTTATGAAAATTGTTGTAAGTTGATACTCCGTGAAAACATCTCCGAAATTCATCAGGCTATCTTCCTGATTTGAATATTGAACTACTTCTACTTGAAAAACTGAAAATAGCGAAAAGTTAGTAAGTAGATCACAATATATTACGAAGTAGTAGAAGTAGCGAAAATCAGATCTACTTGAACAAGTACCAGAAGTGGAGGAAAACTACTTGAGTACTTCGAAAAAGTAGAAGTACTTCGTTACTGACCACCTCTGATGATTATCACATTAATTTAGTAAAACACATTACCAAGTGTACCATGCTTTGCCACTGTTTCGGATACTTGACGAGATTCATCGGAGTATCTCGGAGTCTGGAATTGAACTCTTCGGAGTCGGAGGGAGTTTTCCTCAGACACTAAAGTTGTTGCAGGGATTCGGAGTCTCGAAAAGCGCTATCCGCTCATCACTGATTACAATTTAGCGTACCTCTACTGGTCTGATCTGCAATTCATCTGTAGGCCTACCACGTTTTGCTTTTTTGGGTTATCCCATATTTCAATGAATGTGCACAATTAAGCAATAAATATTTTTAATTCCAGTTTTCTCGTGTGTTGTTCAGCTTTCTGGGGCATGTACAAGTGCCATTTTGCTTAATATATAATATTTTTGGCGAAATGGCTGTCTGCTGCTTCCTTATTAATATCGGGTAAAGATATCGGTTATCGGCCTTGCGAGTGTGTCAATAATCGGTATCGGCCTGCACAAACCAATATCGGTCGACCTCTAATCAAGTGAAGTAAGTTGCCACAACAATATTAATCAGACGATTAGCATTCTCCTCGATAAGCCAACTTCATGATATCCGGGAATTTCAAGCGGAATATGGTATTTGTCGCCATTTAATGCCAACCTGTGGGATATGTATTGGGAGTTCCTGAACAGTGATATCTAGATATACCTGTTCAAAACCAATGATATATAAATCATTGTTCAAAACGAATGGACGAAAGTAAACTATGTTCACTGCTGCAGAAGTTTTCATTTCTCGCGCTCTATCAGATTCAAAGTAAAAAATCCACCTGATATGATGCGCTTCAAGAAACTACAAGCTCGCCTTCTTGGCATGGTAGAGTGTGTGTGACTTGAGCGGAAAAATATAATAATATCGCTGATTTATTGATTCTTCACTATTCATCACCAAGTGTATCAATCATTGATATTATGTCCAGTGCGATGGACTATGTAATTTAGAAGTGCAATTGGCAACGGCTCGCTGATTACGTTCGTTCAAAACAAACAAATCTAAATCTAATCGAGATCAGTTTCAATGGCGAGTGTCTGTGGGCCAGTTGTATCGCGTATCTTTCGAAAAATCATCTAGTATATAAAGTCTAACTAGTTCTAGATATCCCTGTATAAAGTATTAGAATCGAAATATTCAAGTAGAATGAATAAGCAGGGATGCTTAGAAATGGCTATATAGTGTTACCGGTTGATTTTAAGGTGGGTGTCTGATCCATATGCCACCTCATTTTGTCGCTTGCGTCTTATATTCTCTGCATTACTTTTCATTCAGTGTGCATGCCTCTTCTTTACTTCGCCTAGGCTAAGGTGGGTGTCTGATCTTAAAGGCTACTCCAAGTTGTTTCGACATCTTCCTATCTTTTCATTGTATCGCAGTATTGTGATGTTTTGAAACGATGAAAATATTAATAAACCTGATTGATTGATTCTATAAGATGGGTGTCTGATTCCATAGACTACTCCAAGTCGCTTCGACGCCTCCCTGTCTTTTCATTGTATCGCAATTTTGTGGTGTATTGAACTGTTAAAAATTGTTAGTAAACCAATGATGATAGGATAGTTATACTTTAGTTTTCATTATGTCATTGTAATAATAATAATATTGTGCTATTTTGATCTGATGAACTGATTCACTGAATTACTTATTAGCAAAATTTTGCTCTTTTACAAAGTGTGTAGTAAATGCGTTCAAAATCACCGCTTTGTATAACTTCTACATTCAGATTTGTATCTATACTTTAGCACAGCATGACATTACCCACTCTTTCATCACGATGGGCCCCAACCGGCATTGAAAAACGATGGCAAAACATTCACGAACACCATCACAACCATCAAAAACGTTGGAACGATGTCGTTAAATACCACAACGAAAACGCCCTCCGCTCAAGCTGGTCTACAAGGCAAAGCAAGCTTTTTAGTGAGCAAGACTCTGTATCAGTACATCCCAGTGGACAAAAAGAAAAGAAAGAAAACTCAAATATCCATTCCAGACGCCGAAAATTATCGGAAATGCTCAAGAAAGAAAGAACAGAATTAGAGCGTGAATTATTGAATCTAAAAATACACAATTCATCCTCGAATTTGGATTTGATAAAGGACAGAACAGAAGAGTTGAGATCGGCGCGTACTGAGAAAAACCGTAAAATCGCAGAAGAAAAACTATACCAGCACTGGAAAATGAACAATCCAGATCTACGCGCTTTAGACTACGATCTTCACCGCGAACACGTCAAGGAAGCTTGGAAAGCGCAATCGCAACAAAAGCAAGCATATTATGATGAAGAGAAAGAAAGTGATCGCCAATTTGCTAACGAATACGAAGAAGCACGTATCGAGTCCTTGAAAAACATGAGAAAATTAGAGCAACAGCGCCGTAAAGCCGAAAAAGAGAGAGCCGAGATCTTAAAGCAGCAGATACAAGAATTAGAACAGAGGGCGAAAGAAACCGAACGTCTTCAACTTGAAGAAGCTAGACTACATCAAGAACAGCTACAACTCGAACAAATGGAAGAGGAACGAAAACAGATCCAAAAACACGCAGAGAAAAGAGAACTGGGCACGTTCCTACACCGACAGTACAAAGCTCAAATGCGTAACCGCGCAAGAGAAGTCCAAGACGAACTTCAGCTTGATAGAGAGATATTAGGTCGTATTTTAGAGGAACAAAGGAAAGAAGAGGAACTTAAAAGCGCACGGCAAGAAAAAGCGAAACAAGACGTGGCCTGGATGAAATCGGTCATGGAAGAACAGTTGAAATTGGAAAAACGTCGTGAAGCTGAGCTCGATTTAATGTACCGAGAAGAGGCTCGGCAAGTTTGGGAACAGCGTGAAAGTGTTTGGAAAAAAGAGAGGCAGGCACGCGAACAGTTGGTGCGCGAGGTACTTGACGAAAGAGCCGTTCAACTCGCTGAGAAGTTGCTCGAAAATAAACAAAAGCAAGAAGATTTGGTGAAGGAAAGATCAAATTTAATCGCGGCGATGGACGCGGCGAAACTATCATCGCGGCAAGATGAGGAAGCCAGAGAGAAGCAGAAACTTCAACAGAGGGATGATTTGGAACGGCAAGTCACTTCGAGGAGGGAGAAGACAGCAAGGATGAGGGATGAAGTGATGGAGGAGGTGGAAGCTCAGAAAGAAGCGGAGAAAGGGTATAAGGAGTTTTTGGAGGCGGAGACGTACAGGCGGCGGGCTGTAGGGTATCAACCGCAGCAGTATGGACGACGGAGGGTGGCTTGGGACTGAAATCGGTGCGGTCGTTACCCAATTACCCAGTCTCAACAGGCCTTTGCATGTACCGCTGTACCACGTCAGATTCATGGAGAATCTGACGCAGCGATATTCGCGGCCAACGATGTTAGATGAATATTTATGTAGGGTTACCATACGTTGTCCTATTTCAGGAAATCAAAAATGTCCCTAACCCCCAAATGCCCTTGTTTTGGCAACTCGTTCTCCTTTATAGGCACAACTGAAAAAACGCCATAAATGATGCGAAATCTGTAATCAGAACAGGGTGTACTGGAGTGGGTCTACCGTGAGATGAGTCGGAAATAAGCTTTTTATTTTTAGTCAACACAGCAGTACTTGTAAAGAATTTCAAATTACCCGTTTTCTTGTACGATATTATAACTTTTGTGATCTGTATAAGTGTCCTATTTTTACGGATGTCAAGATATGGTAACCCTAGTTTACGTGTCTGTTCGAGGTGGTTGTAGTCGATCCATTGCGAAACGCTCGTTTTTACTGAACTTTCTTTTGTCTCAAATCAATAAAGATAGATTTGGTTGAAGCAAGGTGCTTGTGGTCCATCATTCCATCGCTGGTGTAAAGGTTGAAGCAATTCTGAAAACCTACCTACGAAAACTATGGTCATCTGCACCACACCGCCATTCCTTAAATCAGGGGTTTGCGGAATCCAGTTGCCGACCACTGTCTTATGGTATTCCTGTTCTGCCGACTTGTAGCAAGCCCACTTTCGTTCTAATTCCATCTCGATTGAATGCAAAGCTCGCGACTTCCCACATACCTCATTAACAGGAATACTAGTAACGCCATGGATCCACAACTGATTTAAACAGGCAGATCGCGAGCAAAATACAAGCTTCATGGAGCTACTACCAGCCTATCACTATCTTCTGAAAAACTTTCGGGACGCTAAACTGAGCATTAATCGCCATCTCTCACAGCAAAGACGGAACCCATTTCCAACACAGTCAACATGTTCGTAACGAAAAATTTCGTGTTCTTTTTCAATGACAAGGACAGACTTTTGAAGACGCAGACAATAACTTCGCAGTTTCGATATCAAACAGTATGGACACACAAACACATTTCTCACGACGATACCACATTTTAGAATTCTAGCAGTTTCATTTAAAGTGATTAAATTAAATAATTGTAATGAAAGTCGCACAAGCGAACCGCGCCGACCAGGCGCGGATCACGAACTCGTATTGCATCCGAGTAATATTCTCAGTCGTTCTTCTTATCTGGCTGTTCTGCTTCTGACGACTCGACTGCTGGCGTGGCGTCTCCGTTAACAGTGTGATCTTCTCCAGACGTTCCAAATTCATTTACCCTTTTAGGACCGACTCGATAGACGTACCGTTGGTAGAGGTAGATGAAAAATACAATATCTGTAAAATTCATGAATGTTGTAAGAAAAATTTGATTTGATTGAATTTAATTTGAGCCCGGTAATCCAATTCTAATATAATTTGTAAAATATTTCTATGCTCTAATTTTAATGCTAATCTAATTTGCCAACGCTGTCATAGAAATCAATATTCAATAGTGATACTTAACAAGTACAAGAACATATTTTCACTGACATGTCAAGACTATTTGAAGAAGCAAACATAATAAACGGTAGTCCAACCACTGCAAGAAATTAACGGTTAAAATCTAATACATGTATTCAACTGCATATTTAGTGACGCTCAATTTCCCCAAAAGTTTTCTTTGCGCTAAGAGCAAATCACGGAAGGTTCTAGATAAGACATGGCAGTCAGATGCCCTTCCCCCTCGGAAGAGAGTTGCTGGGGCAATATAAAAATTCAGGTAATAAGGTATTCACTGGAGAAAAGCCTTCTAGGGATGTAGAAATTGAATAATATATTCATATTGGAATATAACTGAATATTTTCCAACAACTCTCGTCAGCAACTATGAGAGAGCTTCTTTGAGGTACAGAACTTCAATATACAATTGTATAGTATATTCATATTGAAATGAACCCGAATATTTTCGGCTGACACTCGTCAGGGGTAATCGTCAGCAACTAGTAGAGAATTCGAAAGAACTACGTATATCAAAATCGTAACACAAAATATGACGTCACCAGCACGAATACGAGAGCGTTCAATGTACTATTTTTAGATGATACACGAACTCTTTTTGTTGACACAGCCTTGGCTGGTGTATTTTGATAAAAGTCGACTCCAAGGCACACAAATGAAAGTGTGAGCGACCCTTTCCGAGTATGCGAAAGGGTCGCTCACACTTTCATTTGTGTGCCTTTGAGTCGACTTTTATCAAAATACACCAGCCAAGGCTGTGTCAACAAAAAGAGTTCGTGTATCATCTAAAAATAGTACATTGAACGCTCTCGTATTCGTGCTGGTGACGTCATATTTTGTGTTACGATTTTGATATACGTTGTTCTTTCGAATTCTCTACTAGTTGCTGACGATTACCCCTGACGAGTGTCAGCCGAAAATATTCGGGTTCATTTCAATATGAATATACTATACAACTATCAGATAATTGAAAAGAATATTGTATTTGGTGATACAATGGTTGATCAACAATTCTCTACTAGTTGCTGACGATATAAGCTGAAAATATTTGGGTTTATTTCCATAAGATATTGTCACTCAATTGCATACACTGCTGTAGAATGTTCAACACCAATATCATAAAAAATAGACACGCGTACCATCTCTGAAACAGCCGATGCGATACATAGTGGGCATCTTGATTACGAAGGCGAAAATATCGTCGATAAACGTGTTGAGCGCTTTGTACGTCAACATGCGCCAAGGCAAATGCGCCACGGACTTCATCTTGTAGTTGATGAACAACTGCGGCGTCATCATGATGAAACCTGCGGCCAATTCACGTCGATAAGATTGCGTTTGCGAAAATAAATGATATTCGCAATACCGAATGTGAGCAGGAATCCGTATAGCATTCCAAGCACATACGAGTAAAATCCTTTATGTTCGTCATACAGCAAAGAGTAAACGGAGTACGCCGCCAGCAATGGGAAAAATATCATTCCCAAATACTTGAAGGCGAGCTGTGAAAAACACAATGGTTAGTTCGTCAATCATCACGATTACATCAAGGTATTGCAGTTTACAGACACACAATGATTAAATGTACATGTGCTTCATCAGCACTAGATGTTAATGCACTAAAAGATATTGTCGCACGCATAAGGAAGTTCGATTTGTACATTTTGGATTTGGAATATTGCAAGACTGTTATGCTGTTAATAGCAAATTGGAGAACCAACATTATTTGCAAGGTCAGAATTTACAATGTTCAGGATAGACCTCTGAAATTGCTCTCTCTAGACAGTGGTTCTTGTCCAGCGTGCCATGGCCGCATGATAATTATGAGGTGGGTCACACATCTATCGGGAAAATTATAGTTTTGTTCACCCAAATATTCAAGAAACAAACTCATAGTGTCGATTTAAGTTTGACGAGCTCACGTCAATAGCACAAGTCAATAAATGGGGAGGGTCGGATTCCGAATGTGCAACAAATTTTGTCGCCGTGACGTAATGATGAAAACAAGCAGCCTCGTAGGTGCTGAATGATGTGTGACAACCCACTACATCAATAACTTCTATCATAAAATTATTAGATAAGGTACTTGAAAAACGAGAAACAGCAATGAAATAGGGTTGGGGCACTGAATATTTACAAAACAGAATGACATACCTGATCATATTGCTTGGTTTCTGATTCCACGTAAGTTGACTTGTCGGTAAATTTAATCTTGGGGATTATGCCGAGGAATTTGTTCTCGCGATCAATCTGAAAGAAAATGACAGAGCTTAGTTCGGTTGATTATCAACAATTTTATCCGATCAATACGCCAGAAGATTGCGATACAATGAAAAGATGGGAAGGCGTCGAAACGACTTTGAGTAGTCTTTGATATCAGACACTCACGTAGGCCCAGACTTGAAAAGCAAAAAATTTTCAGTTTTTCAAAATCATATTAGAATTATAGCTACAGTTTTTTTCCAAATTAGATTATAAACAGGACGATTTTTTTTTGGCAAGTGGACAACATCGTCAGAATGAAGCAACATGGCGCCAGCCACCAACTGCTGCTGTTGCTGCTGTTTGTCCGTTCTTGGCAAGCCACTTAGTGAGGACAGACACATTCTACCCGAAAATGTAGGAAAGTATCTTTCGTTGCACTACAACAAATTTTGATTACTTCCACCATAATGCGTGACGTAACACCTAGTTTACAAACACGAGGGCAAAATTTTGTCAAAATTAAGTTTTTTATGTTAGAAAAATATCAAAATCTTTCGATTTAGGTAAAAAAAATCGCCCTAGTTATAATGAGAATTATAGCTACACAGTTTTTTCAAATTACATTGGAATTGAACATACTGAGATGACAAAAACTTGGTAGTTGAACAAATTTCATTCAAACCAAATCATAGTTCAGTGTTGTATGCATCAGAATTACAAATGGTTGTACAGCGAGCTTGGCTCCTTTCATATTATACAGTTTTTGTGTAGCAGTTTCAGGAAAATTAGGAATTAGATTAGTATACCGACATTTCGCTCAAATTAGTCTAATCAAATTAGAACTAGATGCCCGAATATGACATAAAGTACTTACAGTGACCGACATGACTTTGGTAATTTTCCACGCGTCGATTAGGCAACCGATAAAGACGCTGACTTTAACCACGAAATTCGCCTCGTTGTCCATAATATACAGCAGCACGATCACGGATTGGAAAACGCCAAAGCAAATCGAACGCACCGACAATCCTTCCAGAGACTTGCGGCTGTTCCAAAACTGAATGTCTTTGAAAGGAAGCGACCGTAATAATACTAGCAACGCACACGCAAACGCAAGTCATACCGTTTTTGAACGCCAGGAATTCAAAGACACTGTGGACTATCGACACGACGACGGTCAGTCCTAGTAGATAAGGATTTGTCTCCACCATCGCTTCCTGTCGTAAAGAACAACACAACGAATAAGCGCCAAAGACGGCTTTCATTCTAAATTATATGGGAAATAGTCCTTTTTCGACAATATTGGTAACTTGAGAATCGTGAGATTCAATCAGAGATTTAATTTGGAATGCGCAAGGCATTCATTACCTATATGACCAATTCATTGTGTTCTGAATCGGAGATTATTCAGACGTTCACGAGACATTCCAAATCCAACGCACCAGGGCTGTAACCAAGTCACATGGCTCCGAGTCACAAGTCAATCTCTTTTTTTATAGTTTTGACTCAAGTCAAGCCGAGTCATTTTCACTTCACCAACGAGTCAAGTCCGAGTCCAAGTCATCGGGCAGAGGGTCGAGTTCGAGTCATGGCATTATGACTCGAGTCCGAGTCCAAGTCATTGTGTTGACTGCGCAGTTTCCAGTTAAAGTCTTGATAAACTCACTTTTATAACTCTGTTTGGTGATATCGAATCGTTCGCATTTATAATATACTAATTTTCCTCACTTTTAACAGTTTCTGGTCGCATTTTCAAGTACCAGTACCAATAGACGAAATCCCAACAGTGTGGTTACTTTACTTCTCCTCGAAATGACAATGAAATGTCGGTCTTGGCCCTCTGAGTCTCAAGTCATATGACTTGGTTCGAGTCATGCACAATGACTCGAGTCCAAGTCGTGTCGATACCCGGATTGACTCGAGCCGAGTCGATTCATTTCCGTATATTCAGAAAATGACTCGAGTCAAGTCGAGTCATCAGAAAATCGTGACTCGAGTCGAGTCATGACTCGAGTCATTACAACCCTGCAACGCACCAATAGCAGGTCAGCAAGCTCTGACATATGCGCGCCGAAATCCCATATTGAACACACGTTCAAGTTTTGCATCCACGAGACGCCACACACTCCACAAAAGCCATTACATGCTGCCCGACTCCAGTACCAATTAACCTTGATGGCCCCACAATGCCTTTACAGACCCAAAGACTTCATAGTTCATATCCAGGAGCTACATATTTGAAGCAATTTGATGACTTGTCTACACACGTAGTGTGCATGTGAGCTGCGCATGTAATGTGAGCGAGTTATATTAGTAGACGAGAGATAGAGAATCTTGATATTATCACCTGGTTAGTGGCACATAGTTAAGATACCACTAGCTTGCATTAGCGACTGCCACAGCTAATTTCCTGTTTCTTTTCATTTCAGTTCAACGTAATTGACTCAATATTGAAATGAACCGGAATATTTTCGGCTGACAATCGTCAGGGGTGATCGTCAGCAACTAATAGAGAATTGGAAAGAACATTGCATATCAACAATTGTGATACGAGTGCCAGCCGAAAATATTCGGGTTCATTTCAATATGAATATATCGTCGAAGTGGAATAAAATTCACTTATGTCCAGTTTTCAAATTTTGAAGGTCCAATTTAACACCTTGAAAAAATCAAGTTTTTAAAAACTTTTCAATTGTTTTCGGCCAAATCTTGGCCATGGTTATGTCTGTTTCATTGATGCAAAGTTAATCAGGGCCAATATATGGCTGAAAGAAGATGAAAACTTTACGTAAAGTCAATTTTCTCAAAATGTGGAAAATGGACGTGTTACTTTGATTCCACTGCGACGATATAGTCATATTCAATACGATTATATTGCTTACTTTTAGGGAGTCTTTATCTTGTTCCGACTCGTCGTTATAATCCTCGCCCAACACGGACATCCACTGATTTTGCATAGATTGCGACGCGTACATTTGCAGTTTGAACATGGAGATCGGCTGCGGAAACATGTATCAAGTCGCGGGCTATCGGCGGGCAGCCCACCTCGGCTTTTCATACCTGATATGTGATACGGAAATTGACTTCTTTCACGGTGTCGTTGATGGGTTGGAAGTCGCGCAGCAGGTTCCAGTAATCGTTGACGTGAATTATCGGTTCGTAATTCATCGCGGTCTTGTCAAACTTGATTACTGATGGAAGAAAATACCGGGGAATAATTTCATCATATAATTACAAATATCGAAATATCAATAGATTCTAGCATACAAGCTACCAATTTAATTAATTGACAGTCAATTAGGCTTACCATACGTCCTCTTTTAAGAGGATTTGTCCTCTTTTTTGACTTTTTTGAAAGTGTCCTCGGAGGACGCCCTTTTGTCCTCTTTTTTGAAAATTTAGGTCAGATTTAGATCAAATTGCGAGTGATATGCCGCAAATTAGCACACAAGTGACGCTCCGGCGGGTATTTCGGAGTGCCAAACGGTGAATTTAGCTCTGAGCGGAAAGATGACCTTTTTTTTTTATTTTTAGTCAACCGATCACAAAGTGGGAAAAATTCACCGGTTTTGCAAGTCTGAAAAAGTGTCCTCTTTTTAGATTTCCAAAATATGGTAAGCCTACAGCCAATTCACTAATGCTTTTTGGAGTAGTTGAAATTCTAGTTGCGCATTCAAAAAAATCCGAACAACATGTCGTCGTTTGGTGCGAATCGTGAAATCGGTGTTCTGCTGCGTGATGTTCTTGAAGCAACTGCTAGGTCAGAGTCATCACTGCTAACGGTGGCATAGCCAGGGGATCAAAACCCCTACCATTTCAAACTTGTACTGATGTTCATGTAGAAAGCCGATCCGATTTTAGTTGCGGTTTTAAAAGGTAGCTAATTCTAGCTGCACATTTTGAAATACTGCAGCTTGCATAAGTCTATCTAGGTCGCAATTCGATATTACCACCAAATATCACAAACATATGCGAGTCATTCATGTCAATGCAGCCAAACGAGGCAATTAAAGACTTCCAGTATGGCACAATGGGTGACCAAGCGGTGAATATTGTATTAAACATCACAACTACTAGAAAGGATCCAAGCCCTCGAAGAAACCGGACCAGGGTTGTAACCAAGTCACAAAGCTCCGAGTCACAAGTCAATCTCAGTTTTATAGTTTTGACTCGAGTCAAGTCGAGTCATTTTCAATTCACCACCGAGTCAAGTCCGAGTCCAAATCATCGAGCAGAGGTTCAAGTCCGAGTCATGGTATTATGACTTGAGTTCGAGTCATTGTGTTTACTGCTCAGTTTCCAGTTATAGTCTTGTTAAAACCACTTTTATAACTCCGCTTGGTGATATCGAATGGTTTGCATTTATAATATACTGATTTTCTACACTCTACCAGTACCAGTACCAATAGACGAAATTCCAATAGGGTTTTCTTCGAAATAGATGAAATTCCAATAGGCTGTTCTTCGAAATTACAATGAAATGTCGGTCTTGGCCGTCTGAGTCTCGAGTCATGCGCAATGACTCGAGTCCAAGTCGAGTCAATACACAGATTGACTCGAGTCATTACAACTCTGACCCAGACACACAAAAAACATGCAATATGTTGAACGTGCTTATCAGAAATTTATGTAATACCGCCAGGCAATGTTCCCTCTAAGCTGCGCGCGTGCGCGCATTGCTGACAAAAACCGAGGTGTTGACCTTTTTTTCAGTCGTTACGCACCGTTGTCCAAGGGAACGCGCAGTGAGTTGGTGAGTGCGCGCAGACTCGTGAAAAATTAGAGGGAACATTGCCGACAGGTGAGATACCAAGCTGTAATTAAGCTATCTAAATATTGCTTTTGTGCAGTTAGGACTAACATACTTACATTTATCCAGAGGTTGCGGTACCGTTCCTTGCACCCAAGCAGTCTCGTCGGCTACCAGATTGATTGTAATGTTTGGATGCCAATGCGATATCGTCTCTTTAAGCCCGTGAGTCTCGGCCCGTTTTAGTAAATCTGGGTCCGTTTCGGTTTTACCAGTCAACAAATTTTGCGTCTTCTTGATCACTCGCTTCTTATACTTATTCAATCCTGAAAAACAGCGAAGATTGATTTTGATACATATTCTAGACTCGACTAGCGGAATTTCTTATGTACTTACGTTTGTGAGCTTCAAAAGTGTATTTCTCAGAGTAATCTCCTTCCATACTGGGATGAGGGACGTAACCTTCTTTTGTGAAGTAAATATGCATGTAAACGGAGCCGTTGTTTTGGATGTTCTAGCCCCAAAGAAGCAAAGAAATGCAATCGCAATAAAACGTTGGTACAAGGTAGTCCTGGTCGTGTTGCTAAACCAGGCTGGGAATAAAATATGACTCTACTAGATTAGAACGTGGAATTAACAATTTTTAAATTTCATTATCGCGCAGTGACTCTTAAATCTAGATAACGGGCATGAGTCATTCTTCTCAAAATTGCAGATATGGACATTGAGACGCAGTTGCGTAAATCAATGCTCGTCCAGGTTCAATATGTCATTTAGGGTGGCTTTTGGTTGTCATGGAAAGCCAGACATCTTCTAATATGACATGATTGCATTTTAATAGCCATGAATAAAAATAAAATTTTTGGTATATGAAATTTACATGTCAACATTGATGTCAAACATAGCCTCTATTATAGGCTAATTGATAAGTCCAATTCTTCAATTTAGTAATTTACTTTTATAATGGGGCAAATGAGGTGCCCTAACGTTGTCTAGGGGGTCGAAACCCCTTAGAAAATGGTGAGCTAACGCGCACCACGAAGTAAGATATCTGACCTAGTAAACCGTATGTATATTTGGATAACTATATAATCAATCTTGAACAATACAATCGATATAATGAACAGTTTGGATTCACAACTTCCCGAAAGCTCACACACCTTTGACAGCACGACCGTCGTGTTTTCAGTGAAAGTGCCGTCCTTGTCTGGCCCATCGTACCACGCGCCGTAAGTCAGCTCGGTTTGGTGCCAATACAAATGGCTCATGTCTGTAAACTCCGTGAACGTCTCTTTCTCGCTGAGAAACACCCACAGATCCTACAAGGAAATAAAGACAAATGTAATTGCAAGCCTGATTTTTCTGTATTGAATCGCCTTGTAATCAAGTCATTGTGCATGACTCGAACCAAGTCATATGACTCGAGACTAGGGCGGCCAAGACAGACATTTCATTGTAACTTCGTAGAATGGTAAAGTTACCACATCATTGGTATTTTGTCTATCAGTTCTAATACTTGGAAGATAGGGCCAGAAACTGTTGAACCTGAGGAAAATTATTATTGTGAATTACTGAATTTGTGATCTATTCTATACCACCCGAGCAGAGTAGAGAAAAAGTTGTTCGAACCAGGGTTGTAACCAAGTCACTAGGCTCCGAATCACAAGTCAATCTCACTTTTATAGTTTTGACTTGAGTCAAGTCGAGTGATTTTCAATTCACCACTGAGTCCAAGTTAGCGAGCAGAGGGTCGAGTCCGAGTCATGGTATTATGACTCGAGTCCGAGTCCAAGTCATTGTGCTGACTACTCAGTTTCCAGTTCAAGTCTTTTTAAACCCACTTTTATAACTCTCTTTGGTGTTATCGAACAGTCCGCATTCATAATATACTTATTTCCCTCACTTTTAGCAGTTTCTGGTCGCATTTTCAAGTACCAGTACCAACAGACGTAATCCCAACAGTGCGGATATTTTACTATTCTTCGAAGTTATAATGAAATGTCGGTCTTGGCCGTCTGAGTCTCGAGTCATATGACTTGGTTCGAGTCTTGTGCAATGACTCGAGTCCAAGTCGAGTCATTTCCGTATTTTGAGAAAATGACTCGAGTCATGAGAAAAACGTGACTCTAGTCAAGTCATTACAACCCTGGTTTGAACCGGATTGAACTGCAAACTGCACAGGGAACACAATGACTTGGACTCGGATTCGAGTCAAAACACTATGACACTCTGCTTGCTGACTTGCACACGGACTTGACTAATGGTGGTGAGTTGAAAATGACTCGACTCGAGTCGAGTCACAACTATAAAAGTGCGATTGACTTGTGACTCGGAACCATGCAACTTGGTTACAACCCTGGTTATTGTTTCGGTGAAACGTCACTAATGTCGGAAACGCAGTCACCAATCTCTCAGTCCTGCTGAGCGTCTGAAGCCAGAAACTCCAGTGTACACTACCTTATCATTGTCTTATCGTTACTGGCCGATCATAGAAATTCTCACCACTGCGTCGCCGAATTTCAACAAGTTCCGCGCTGCGATCGTGCTTCCCGGCTTTCCGCTGCCACCCGTGTCTGTCTTATTACCCCCACGCAGCCACGACATCATCATCCACATGAACATAACCCGGAACACAATGCCGGATATCACCTGAAGCGTTGACTGGGGCTGCTGTTGCGGTTGTTCATTGTTTGCGGGCGCTTGCGCGGGCTGTAGCGAACAAAAACAAAGATTCATTTAATTATTGAAAAGAGATACCAATACCATTTCCGGCATTAGAAAGCAATCACTCAAATGCGTGATCTCCGATAGAAGAGATCTGCAGGCATAGTTAGCTAGCTGAAACTGCAAAAATGCCAGATATATGCCAAAATATGGTTTTTGAAAAGGTAGATTTTGATGAAAATTGCTAATAAAAATGTCAACAAGAATTGAAAGAAGTTTGTATGAAGCGACAAAACAAGTGTGTACAGCAAAATTGTTGAAATGGGTCTGTGAATCCTTTGGTGGTCCGTGGACTAGCTTCAAGGGGTTCATGAAAGGCCGATGAAAATCTTATGATCGAAACCAGACATCTTTTTTCTTCATTTTTCACATAGGCCTACCTCATGCCAAAAATGACTATGGTTGCAGCTGCAGATTCGGCATAAAATGTAGCTAGATTAATTGTGGTTCTACACACGAGAAACATCCCAAATGATGACACTGAAAATATAAAATTTTGCAACAATCGATGATTGATTCCCTATTTTCTGTGATAGAAAGATTTTGTTCCCGAAACAACACATACTTTACTGTTACGAAGTCCTTCATAGTACTTTTGGCCAAATCACGAGCTCTTCCAGTTCAGGGAAAATCCCATATCCAAGTAATAATACAACACATGTAATTTTGGCTACTGCAGCAATATTTCCTGGTACTTGAGCCGAGCCAATTCATTTATTAGAACATTGGAAATCAATACTACAGAAATTGAGTATTGTACGAGCTTTTGGTAAGAAAGGTTCAAGAGGCAACCGATTTGGACACAAAATCCGACATCGGCCAACACTGGGGAGTGACTGTCGGATGCCTATGGCAGATATTCCTTTAAAATTTGAGGTCAGTATGCTTTACCAAAGTTCAATATGAATATATTATCCAATTATATACTGAGGAGTCTCTAGGCTACATGCCTACCAATGAGTCACCAAATTATATGTTTCAATTAGATACAATTCCTTGTATTTCACTAAAGGGATTCCACAAGTCGTCACTTGTCAAGTTACAGTTACTAAAACAATGCTTCATTCTTTTGTGGGTTGGTGATATAAATTGAATATAAGCAGTGAATCCTGACAAGGCTGCCCAGTGCCCAGTGACAATATAAGATGTTAAATCAGCAGTAGGCCTACATACCATATTTCAGGCAAAACAAATTCCGTTAATTCAATCTAGCACTCTATGTACTCCAATGAGAAATGGTTGTATGCTTAATAAGTGATAGGGTTGGTAAATGATTCAGCATTCCAACGTACCTGAACACTTTGGGCTTCAGACATTTTGCGAATTTTACTAATAGAAGTGAAAATACTCGACCAAGTGTCGAGATGTACAAAAAAGACCTGAAATCAAGGAAGGAGCATATCATGATCAATTCTGCATTGGGAACCCGTTTCCTCAGTTGACAGTGGCATATCAAAACTTCAATTAACTACGAACACGAAAATAATAGTGAAGAAGTAATATTGATGATATTTAATATCTAATTTGGTGTTACAAATTTTGTTACTGTCTGCATTTCAACAATAGATTCATCTATTTGCATAATCGGGCAATCACATCAATCTAGGTAGACCGATTTCATCTCATTGTACCATAGCTGGAGATTGCCAACAGGATGATAAATACAAAATTTTATCTAACAAGGACCAAGCCTTTCATGCCTTTAAACAGTAAACATGTGAAAAAATGCAAAAAGCTTAGCAAAGACCATGTCGATTAGCCTACACACTACTTATTGAGACAGAATGAAAACATAATTAGTCTAACTAAACCAACAAACTGACGAGACATGAAAAGATGCTGTGCATATCATCATATACTCGAAAATTGGTTTAATGACTACAATACAAATATAAAACAATATCGCAGGTACGAGTATGGTGTTATTTAAAGGGGTTGCAGCATGTACAGTACACCTTCAAAGGCATTGATTTTGCAAACTGGACAAGCTCATTATCATCAGTGTAATGGGAATGTACCAGAGTAACAATGAAATTGAAATCTACCCAACAAGCAGAAGTCTTCTTGTGTGCCAAATTAGAAAAATGTCATGAAAGGTAAATAAACATCAAAGTTTTAACAATAGACCTAATTGGGGCCAGTTTTGATGATATCTTCTGAAAAGTAGCACAATCTTAAGTACATATACTACCAGTTGGAAGATCATAGCAGCAGACTCGGACAGATAGAAAGTTTCCAGCTTTTCTAAAATAGATTAGAATTGGAATTATTCCTATACAGGTTTTCCCAAATGAGATTAGTTAGAATTAGAATTATTGAATTGACGAAAACTTGGAAATTAAATCAGAGCAACCTTGGCTTTTTTCAGCATGATTAAGTTCTCCTGAAGCATTGACAGGAAAAGTAGAAATTAGATTAGAAATAAAATTAGGGCGTAGAAACATTTCACTGATTAGATTAGAATTAGATAACTGGCATTCCGCTGTAATTAGTCAATTAGAGAACTAGAACTATCTAGCTGTCCAAGTCTGCGGAATACAGACTTGTCTTTCCATATTCATGATTTTAGACATTGTACTTGTCATAGTTGGTTAATCGAGCTTGCTAAAAAATGATGCACCTTGATACACCTGCAACGAAAGGCTAGTAATTAGTTAAAGCACGTATTTCATGCATTTGTCAGTATGGCAAGAACAGCCTGTATCAATCATAAGAATTGCTGAAATCAGAAAAGCGAAGTGCCACAATATTCCATCATCAATATAAATATTCAAACTTAGACTAGCTAGTAGCAACCTCTGCCATTTTGCCATGCTGTTGCAGAAGTCTTACCACTATCATCGGAAATCACATCATTTGTATGTTAGGAATTTCAGGTATTGCCCTGTTCAACCCAAATTGAATATGGTTTCTGTTACCCTGTTCTAGAACCGATGGGGCAAGTAATTGATTCATTATCAACACAAGAAAATCGAAAATTTCAAATTGTCTACGTATTCAACTTAACGGTCAATATCTTTATAATACTGAATGATCAATAAACTAACACAATTCGCAAATCAATATAATTTGATTCATATAAACATATCGACACGATTAAGAATCCTCACCACCCCGAAGTGCCTTTTGAGTCCACTCATAAGCTAAAAACAACGCCCCATTGGCAGGGTAACTTCTAAACAAACACGGCCCCAGACCAGAATACAGCTTCAAGAAACCTTCCGTCCTCACAATACTTAGAAATGTTGTAATGAACCCTTGCTGCACACCTTTCGTAGATAGAACTTGTATGCGGGACTTCACAGAGTCAATGGGATAGATTAGAGTCCACAAAAAGACTCCTGCGGTTCCACCAGCAAACATCAAGCCTAAAGGTCCGATGTCATCTTTAGTTTTCCCAGGTGGTGTAAGTACCGACCTTGTTAATTCATAGCCGTAGAAAAACGCAAAGTATCCGGGGAACTCGCGTACCCATGTACTAGTAATCCCAGTCATAAGACCAAGCAGTCCTCTCTCTTTCATAATCATTCTTGTTACATGCCATGGTCCGACTGATTTGTTAGAAACCTTTCCCACAGCGGCCATCTCTGTTAAAGCTTGCATTTTGCATTTTATCAGTTCAGTAGGACAAACGACCATAGCCGAGAAGATAGATGCGATACTCCCTGATAACGCCATTTGCATATTACTCAGATTCTTCATCTCCGTGTTTGACATTGTGGCCACAAATTTTTTCGCAAATCCAAGAGCAACAAATAACACTGCATTCTCAGATACGTTACAAACCAACGCAGGTACAGACCCTTTATACAACCCCCTTATTCCTTCCGACTTGAAAATCTCTCGGAAACACGTGAACCCGTTTTTGTAAAATTCCGGGAAAGTCTGCATTTTCACTTTGATGGTGTCTAAGGGTTGGCCGAAGTAAACACATGCCGTGCCACCCGCGCAGCCGGATAGAAAGTCTATGTAAAAGTCCTTGAAATGTGCGGACAACCCAATTGGTTTGTCCGAAGCCATAATATTAATGAGTAAATCTGAAATCTGGAGCAGAATAATGATAGTAACATTATTAACTGCTAACTACATTTTTGCTCATGTCCGCAACAAAACTATAAACCATTTGTCTTCTACCATCTTTTATAAATAAATTCAGACTTTGGAACATGTTGTTACGTTTTAAGTAATCAAAGAACCTTAAAATAGGAACAGAACCTTCCAGACCTCTCCACCTTTACCAACTCGACAAGCACAACCATTTCGTGTTTGGGGCTCATGCATTTCAGAAATCGATTGAATTTAAGGCGAAGCATCCTAAAATTTTTCCAAAGTCAAAAATATCTGCAAACTGCGATGAATTGCAACAAATTTGCACGACAGAAGCGAGTGCAAATGTGTTGAAAAAGCATGGCTGATCAATACAGACTTACTGTTTCAGTTCAGTTTATTAGTAGCTATTTTGTCAGATCAATACACCACAAGATTTTAATACAATGAAAAGATAGGAAAGTGTCGAAACGACTCAGTGCCTAGTCTTTGAAATCAGGCAACAACCTGGGTTGTGGGCTTAGGCGACGTAAAGAAGAGGCATGCACACTGAATGAATTGTAATATAGACGATAACATAAAACAACAAGCGACAAAATGAGGTGGCATGTGACTTGAGGCGAGGTCCATATAACAGATTGTGGTCCGGATATCTCGACTATAGTAATTATTAATTATAAGCCCTGTCTAAAATCCAATTTCCACCAGCCGCACTTGTTCCTTGCTATGAGTTATGGTTATCTACGAATGCAGCAGCTTGAAGGTGATAGCACCTGATAGCACTACGCTACATAGCTTCAATTTCATGCATCGGCAATAATCCCCACTACCAACGAAGAGGAGGGTTGGTGCTCTCACTTTACAAATGGGAAAAAAAGTTTACAAATGGGTAAGGATTTACTTTACAAATGGGCAAGAAAGTTTACAAATGGGTAAGGATTTACTTTGCAAATGGGCAAGAAGTTTGCAAATGGGTAAGGATTGATTTCACTTTGCAAATGGCTAAGAACGGTCAAAAATCACGACAGGGTCCAGATCCAGATGGGTCCTCTCCCGCAAATTCGGCGAAATCCAAATCCAAATAAAAAAATCTAGATCTTCATCCAAAACGGACGTCAGTTAGTTCGTGCTACCATGTGACCCCCATCGCCAGATTCACCACCACTAATTCGGATAAATCCAAATCCAGATTTAGTTGGTGCGCTGTCAAAACTCACGACATGGTGGGGTCGTCAGCCCCCCCAGTTGAGCAAGGCCCAGATGAGGCCTCCCTCCACACATTCGGCGAAATCCAAATTCGAAAATGTGACCCCCGCATCCCCCATCACCACTACCACCAATTTTGATAAATCCAAATCCAGAAGTAGTTGGTGCGGTCAGCCCCCCAGTCGAGCAAGACCCAAATGAGTCCGCCTCCCACAAATTCGGCGAAATCCGATCGTGGATCAGTATGGATTTTCGGGTTCGGGATTTGGTCAAATAGACGAGGGGTCACCGTATTTCTGGGGGATGAGGGTCATTTTGGGTAGTGCCCAAGTTTGCGGTGCGGGGGGTGGGTGACCACTCGCCTATTTGACCAAATCCCGAACCCGAAAATCCATACTTTCATCAGAGTACACCCGCTCCCGCACTGATTTTCTCTGAAGTTGCAAATGGGCAGGAAATTTTTCAAACGCGAAGGATTTACTTTGCAAATGGGCAAGAAAGTTTACAAATGGGTAAGGATTTACTTTGCAAATTGGCAAGAAAGTTTACAAATGGGTAAGGATTTACTTTGCAAATGGGCAAGAAAGTTTACAAATGGGTAAGGATTTACTTTGCAAATGGGCAAGAAAGTTTACAAATGGGTAAGGATTTACTTTGCAAATGGGCAAGAAAGTTTACAAATGGGTAAGGATTTACTTTGCAAATGGGCAAGAAAGTTTACAAATGAGAAAGTTTACAAATGGGTAAGGATTTACTTTGCAAATGGACAAGAAAGTTGTCAAATGGCCAAGGTTACTTTGCAAATGGGCAAGGTTCACCCCCCCCCCATCATCACCACCACCAATTTGGATAAATCCAAATCCAGAAGTAGCTGGTGCGGTCAGCCCCCCCTCCAGTCGAGCAAGACCCAGATGAGTATTCCTCCCACAAATTCGGCGAAATCCAATCGAGGTCAAAACTCTTGACAATGTGGGGTCATCCCCCCCGCATACTTGGGGGCTACCCAGAAGGATCCCCCCCAGGAATACGGCACCCCCCGTGCTTTGTGTAACTAGTAAATCTACTGGGAATGTCATGGAGATATCTGCCCACATTGAATTTGGTACTGCACCCAGTTATTAATTTTAACACGAATGTATTCCTGTTTTATTTTCAAATATTCTACCAATGGGTATTGTGCATCATTATAAACATTTTGCGTTACCTGAAAAGATACATGTTGCGATTTCGTATGTAGCCACCTCCGACGAAATGTCGAAAGTGTGCGACCACCCTTCCCCCGACCACAAATACTTAGATTTTTCTGTCACTTGAAGTAGTTTTCACGTGTCACAAAAATTGCTAATTATACTGTTAATTGAGTAGAAAACATAGGGAGTTACTTGTGCTACTTGAGTAGCACTTCTTCAAACTTTAGTTCAGTAGTTCTCAACTGGGAGTCCGTGAAGCATTTTCAGGGGTCCACGATCATCATCATCATCATTGGTTTATTAGCAATTTTATCAGTTCAATACACCACAAAAATGCGATACAATGAATAGACAGGAAGATGTCGAAGCGACTTGGATTTGTCAATGGAATCGGACACCCACCTTGGCCTAGGCGTAGTAAAAAGGAGGCATGCACACTGAATGAAAGTAAAGAATACAGTATAGAAAAAGAAAGCGACAAGAAATAGGGCGGCATGTCATGGGAAGCGAGATCGATAGGTCAGTCGTGGTCCGGTAATCTTGAGGATGGACTGCGAAGCGAAGCGAATTTACAAAATAATTGATAGCCTAATTTATATTTTTCAAATTACGAAAATCACGAGGCGAAATTGCCATTAGCCCACTGATACAAATATTTGGCTGCGTATAGAGGCTGCGTATAGAGGTTTTTTACTGGGCATTGTGTAAAAAATAAATGGTTGGATACGTAAAGTCAATCACGGAGACTTCGAAATGTTCACAAAATCCGTTTTCTCCTGTGATTAGGCCTACATAACCATTTCTCTAATAACTTCAAGATGAGCTGCTTGAACAGGCTTGAGCTAAATTTGAACAAAAAAATAGATGTCTATAATTAAGTGACCTCTGAATGTTCGATGACACTACTTCTATTAGCCATACCGGTAAATCTGAAAATGAAAACGTATTTGCAATATGCAAGTAACAATATAATGAACCAATTTCATTCACTAACCATGAAAAATTTTCGCGCTTCGCTTTTCGATGACAATACCAATACACGGAAGAACAGATATCGGTCTGTATAGTTAGTGACATTAGTTCCAACCCCAGCTTTGTGTATCGGTACCACTCTGACTGTTTTCAGATAGCTTGGAATGACACCGCTTTCTATCATGAAGTTTAAAAAATGGGACTTGATCATTGCCGACAGCCTTATTGGATTTCAGTTTGTGGATGGCTACTTCTACTTCGGCGTGATTGGCAGGATCGAGCATACCAGACTGAGATGTCGATCTTAGCTCCGGCCTGGCTGACGCAGGTTTCGCAAGAGAAGAGACAATATTAGGACCTACGTTACAAAAATATTCATTGAAGTGATTCGCGACGATCGCAGGGTCTGAAAGTTTTTCACCGGTATTTGAATTCACAATTTGCAGAACAGACTTCATCATTGGTATATTAGCAATTTTATCAGTTCAATACACCACAAAAAAATGCGATACAATGAAAAGAAAGGAAGATGTCGAAGCGACTATAGGAGTTGTCTATGGAATCGGACACCCACCTTGGCCTAGGCGATGTAAAGAGGAGGCATGCACACTGAATGAAAGTAAAGAAGATAGTATAGAACAGTGGTTCGCAGTCCGCCGGTCCGCGACGACATTCCTGCCGGTCCGCGAGGTATATTACAATTTTATACCTTAATTTCAAGATGCAATGTTGAAGGCGACGCAAGTACACAACATATACGAGCTGACCAGTAAACCACTATCTCTACAGACGAGAAAGAGTTGTCTGATTATTGTGTGAAATGCTACTCTAAGACATCACCAGGAGACAGCACACAATGGGTATTAAGTGATAGACTCCATTTTGTTACGCAACGTAATTCAAGTCGTTTTTCCAGGTCGAATGTAACAATTGCAAAAGATGGACCCACACGGATTGTTCTCCTGGGCAATTTGCACCGGAAGGATCTTTTTATTGCGACTATTGCCACGATGTGTGCTAGGCCTATTCGTTCCTCCTACAATGAATATATATTCGATGATTGGTGTAAGTTTAGTAATGGAAATTTCTTTGAATAAAATTGAACGCTGAAGACATGTTCACCAACTATATGTGGATTTGTATTTATCCGGAATGGTGGTGGTGATGGGGGGTCTAGCAACACTAACCGATGTCAGTTTTGGATGTAGATCTGCATGTTTTTAATTTGGATTTGGATTTCGCCGAATTTGAGGGGAGAGGCCATCCTGTCGTGTTTTTTACCGTTCTTGGCCATTTGCAATGTGAAATCAATCCTTGCCCATTTGCAAAGTAAATCCTTGCCTATTTGCAAACTTTCTTGCCCATTTGCAAAGTAAATTCTTGCCCATTTGCAAACTTTCTTGCCCATTTGCAAAGTAAATCCTTGCCTATTTGCAAACTTTCTTGCCCATTTGCAAAGTAAATTCTTGCCCATTTGCAAACTTTCTTGCCCATTTGCAAAGTAAATCCTTACCCATTTGTAAACTTTCTTGCCCATTTGCAAAGTAAATCCTTGCCCATTTGTAAACTTTCTTGCCCATTTGCAAAGTAAATTCTTGCCCATTTGCAAACTTTCTTGCCCATTTGCAAAGTAAATCCTTGCCTATTTGCAAACTTTCTTGCCCATTTGCAAAGTAAATTCTTGCCCATTTGCAAACTTTCTTGCCCATTTGCAAAGTAAATCCTTACCCATTTGTAAACTTTCTTGCCCATTTGCAAAGTAAATCCTTACCCATTTGTAAACTTTCTTGCCCATTTGCAAAGTAAATCCTTACCCATTTGTAAACTTTCTTGCCCATTTGCAAAGTAAATCCTTACCCATTTGTAAACTTTCTTTCCCATTTGCAAAGTAAATCATTACCCATTTGCAAACTTTCTTGTCCATTTGCAAAGTAAATCCTTGCCCATTTGAAAACTTTCTTGCCCATTTGCAGAGTAAATTCTTGCCCATTTGCAAACTTTCTTGCCCATTTGCAAAGTAAATCCTTGCCCATTTGAAAACTTTCTTGCCCATTTGCAAAGTAAATCCTTGCCCATTTGCAAACTTTCTTGCCCATTTGCAAAGTAAATCCTTGCCTATTTGAAGAGTAAACACTTGCCCATTTGAAAAGTAAATGCTTGCCCATTTGCAAAGTAAATCCTTCGCATTTGAAAAATTTCCTGCCCAATTGCAACTTCAGAGAAAATCAGTGCGGGAGGGGGTGTCGATCAGTGCGGGAGGGGTGTCGCCGTATTTTTTGGGGATGAGGGTCCTCTTGGCTAGTGTCCAAGTATGGGGGGGGGGGGCGCTGACCCCACATTGTCGTGAGTTTTGACCACGATCGGATTTCGCCGAATTTGTGGGAGGCGGACTCATCTGGGTCTTGCTCGACTGGGGGGCTGACCGCACCAACTAATTCTGGATTTGGATTTATCAAAATTGGTGGTGGTGATGGGGGATGCGGGGGTCGCATTTTCGAATTTGGATTTCGCCGAATGTGTGGAGGGAGGCCTCATCTGGGCCTTGCTCAACTGGGGGGGGGGGGCTGACGACCCCACCATGTCGTGAGTTTTGACAGCGCACCAACTAAATCTGGATTTGGATTTATCCGAATTAGTGGTGGTGAATCTGGCGATGGGGGTCACATGGTAGCACGAACTAACTGACGTCCGTTTTGGATGAAGATCTAGATTTTTTTATTTGGATTTGGATTTCGCCGAATTTGCGGGAGAGGACCCATCTGGATCTGGACCCTGTCGCGATTTTTGACCGTTCTTAGCCATTTGCAAAGTGAAATCAATCCTTACCCATTTGCAAACTTCTTGCCCATTTGCAAAGTAAATCCTTACCCATTTGTAAACTTTCTTGCCCATTTGTAAAGTAAATCCTTACCCATTTGTAAACTTTTTTTCCCATTTGTAAAGCGAGAGCACCAACCCTATCGCCAACGAAAGGGCATCAACTAGCTCACCGTGGAAAAGATATTCAAGGATAGACTTGCAAACCCACATGTTCAGTTCGCTTGCGGTCGAATCGTCCACGAATCTCGCACAACTGCTACATATTAATCAATCTGAGGCGAGTTTTGGACTTCCAAATCTTTCTGTATAAATTATAACAGTATATTCAGGCGTAAACAGTTCAGGAATAAGCTCGTAAATTACAAGAATTTAGAATTACTCAAATAGTGCTTCACGTTTCCATTGGTGGTGTTTCACCAAAGAAAATATTTTGCTTGCATAAACAGAACGACATCAACTCCCGATGTCGGTCGGAATGCCGTATCATATTTTGTACCGTTTGTTTCTTAGTATATAAAACTTGTGTTCCTTATTGTGTCATTGTGAGTTTCCTTCAGGTGCCAGCGACGTGAATCTAAACTCAGGTTCTTTATACTACGTGCAAACTAGCTCGTTGAAGGTTGGTCTATTCAAGTCGAGCCCCGTTCGGCCATCGCTTGTTGACAGATATCAAATATTTCATGTGTGACTCAAGTCCTCTTGACACTTCTTTCTATTGCGTTACAGTATCATTGTAATTTGACATGCAATATATCAATGCTTGATCAGCCAAAAATATTCAGGTTCATTTCAATAATCAACTGTATGCTGAAGGTATGTGCCCCCAAGACCATCATCATTACTTGATCCTTTACAGTCGACTTATGGGTGTTGTGCGTACGTACTGTACGTGAAAGCAGAACATAACCTACTAAAGAACTTCAAATGCCATTCATGTTGACATGTAAGCCAATTTGGTGATACAAACCTCTGTAAATTGCTGATAAAATTCAATCCTTAATCCAATCGAAGTTACATTATGGCATCCTCTGTTGGGGGGCTGCCAGTAAAACTGCACTCAAGCCACTGCAGAAACTACAGCATAAAGTACTCCGAATCATAGCTAGGGCCCCAAAGGGGCCTGGCTGCCCATCCAATAAGTCGCTGCTGAAGAGATTCGGCGTCCTAAACATAGAAGATATGCGGAAACTAGAAATCGTCAAGTTTATGTATCAGTTTCACTGCGGTCGTTGCCCCGAATACTTCAATGACTTCTTTACCTCTGAATCAAAAGCGCACAAGTACAACACACGCGCGTCCACGTCGTCCAAATATCATATGATCGACCGAAAAGATCGTCGCTCTATCAAATATGCCGGACCTGATGTGTGGAACAGTATCCCGCCGGCCATCCGGCAGTCGACGAGCATGTCCACATTCAAGTCGAAATACAAGCAATTACTACTAAATAAATACAGTCCATCCTCAAGATTACCGGACCACGACTGACCGAACGATCTCGATTCCCATGACATGCCGCCCTATTTCTTGTCGCTTCCTTTTTCTATACCATCTTCTTTACTTTCATTCAGTGTGCATGCCTCCTCTTTACATTGCCTAGGCCAAGGTGGGTGTCCGATTCCATAGACAACTCCTAGTCGCTTCGACATCTTCCTTTCTTTTCATTGTATCGCATTTTTGTGGTGTATTGAACTGATAAAAGTGCTAATAAACCAATGATGATGATAATGACATTTTGTCCTTGTATGGTTTCATACCATTCTCAGCACCAATCACAATTGTCACCCAATGCAAATTCAGATTTTCTTACAAATTAATAATACGGTATCATTAATGAGCATTTTACAATTGTCACATCATTCGAACTTCATTACCTAACACATTCAACACCTTCCTTTTTATATGATTCGTGTACTGTTACTGCAAAACCGAATAAACCTCTGTCGTAATTCAACTAATGGAGGTACAGTTGGACTAATGGCTGAAGGTGGCGGCTCCAATCTGATCGTACAAGGTGAGGCAGACGAAACTGATGAGGAACTTGATGAATCTGAATTATCCGAACCTGAATCTGTCACTAAAGTGGATGCTCACAGTAGAACGACAAAACCTTCCACGCCTAAACTTACTACGTTCAATCATTGGAAGTTGAGAGACAGTAACGCGGCTCTGAAACGAGACGTGCAACGCAAACACGAGGAATATTGTAAAGAAGTGGGCTTCAAAATGACTAAAATCAACGAGATGCTCTTTACATGTCAAAGCTCTGCTGTTACAGTATCGCAAAACACCAGAGACTCTAAAGAAAATACATTGAAATCAACGAAATTGCTGCACGAAATTTTCAATTTCGCATGCGAGGCTATTCCAAAAGTTAACATACCAGATCCTCAGTCGTATTAAGCTAGTTACTCGTTCTGTCTATGACTGAATCTAATCTGGAAGAGGTTTTATACAATTCATGTCTTCCATAATATGCATGAATGTGAAATAATTCTTGCCATTTAGAGTTGTCTTCTGAAATCTTTATTTCAGACAAAGATTATTATGAAATCAATTGCACTTCTACCAAACATAATCACGTTTGATTTCAATACAATATAAACTATAATGTATGATACCAGCGCGCTCCATGGCATATCAATCTAGAGTGGTGATGTAGTTAGCTATAACTCAAATCTACCATTACCCGGTGCCATTTCCTGTAACACGTAAATCAATAAATGAAGCTATATTGAAACAGTAAGTTTAGTACAGTATAGGATTTACCGAACGCGTATGCCCAATGCCCTAGGTTGGCGACTGATTGCAGAGTTATTGGTATGCTGTGAGCATAAAACGAAAAGGGCATTTACAGTGAGCACTAATATTAAAAACAGGCAGTGCTTATTATACTGCACTGTGAACAGATGTCATAATAGAAATTCAACCATCCAACATAACTAGTATTTTGCTTCGAATCAAAATGTCTTCCAAATATCGAATCTTGAATTGTGGCAAGGGAAAACTTGACATGTGTAACGGGCACATATTTAATACAACAATCAAATAATCATATTAGAAATTTACACAACAAATATCCAAATAAACGGAGCATAACACACCACCTCAAATCCTGAATAGTTGGAAAAACACTAGACCAAGTCTGCTGCGAGTGTCAAACAGAGCTTGTCATAAAATTCCAGCATCCGCCATTGGTTTGAAAAACTTTCCGCTGGAAGTCACAATGAAGATAATGGATGATTCATACCCAAAAATAGGGCTAGGCACAATAATTCGAGTATTCAAATCTCAATCGAGTATCAATTCTAATGATTTGAGTCTTGTGGGAGGATTTTTCCGAGAATTTAGTTTTGATACTAGTTTCCATTGTGAAAGTATGTCGCGTCACAGCATACGGAACATGTAGTACAAAACTAACACGTTGGTGTGAAAATGACATATTTTTGAAGTACTGCCCAAGAAACACAATGAAATAGGTATCAAATTAACTTAAATGTGATGTAGAAGTGACATCGCATTCTTATTGATTGCATAAAGGTACATATTTGATCTTTCCAAATCACTCTTACTATTATGACATCACCATGAGTGGTACTCGACTCAAATCATAATACTCGATTAAGGATCAAATCACTCAGGTAGTCAATTATGCCCAGCCCCACCCAAAAATGACATGGCACTCGACTATATTTCAATCACCCTATTCTCAACCTATCGAGAACCAAGATTAGACTATGAAGTAGCAACACAAATTCCAACGCAGACAAACATAAATAGAATACAATTCATTTTCGTTTCATGTCTCCCATCTTGAGTGACCGGTATAATAGGTAAAAACGTAACAAATCAAGCACTGGGTTGTCGCCTCCGATTGAATCATTACCCTCCAATCTAGTGTAATTTGGCACGTCAATGGTGATGTCCGATATTCAATATCAACGGCAATAGGCACCCGGATACTAATAAAAACACTTCGTATCGGCTCAAGCCCGAAGCGTGAGTCCCGCTAGTCACTTGGTGGGACACTTCTGGCAAGACGTGCACCGTCGCAACGTATAAGAAAGTTCCGGCTGAAAAAAGCATCGCGATGCCGGTACCGTTCATTCCGCTTGGCATTCCAGAAGAGAACTGCAAGGCAAGACACAATGTCAAGGGTATTCATTCGCAGTTGATGTACAGACCAATTTCATCCTACATCACCGGTTCTCACAGGGAAAGAAAAGGACGGAAAGGACGTAGTTTATTTTTGTCCTTAATGTTTTTTGCGGCATATACACCGACTCATGATATGCATACACACGATCTGCGCATATGCATACCATGAGTGCATGATGTGCATATGCCGCTGGACAAGGAAGTGCAGGTATAGCCTTTACGGCTTTCTAAGTCGTGCACCACCCCTCCATGCTATCCCAGTAATGCATGAGCGCCAAGCAGGGAAGCCATGGATACCAGTGTTACTAATCAGGTCTTAGGTCTGACCCGGCCGGGAATCGAACCCACGACCTACCGATCAAGAAGCCGGACGCTTAACCATTACGCTATCAGGGGTTCACCTATTTTGTCAACATTGCCAATGTCACCAACTATACTTGAGTAGCATCAATGTCGGCAACTATCTCGACTCTTCTAGGATATATTTATGCAATTCCACATAATATGAATATACAAATGAAAGTTAGAGCTGAATCTCTCCGGTCGTAATAGTTGCCAGCATTGACGCTACTCCAAGTACAATAATGAAATATTTCCTGTTGGAATCAATAGCTTGTGATATTGTCAAACGTCAACATTGGCTACAAAACAAAAAATACCTATACTTGCACTCACATTCATTACCAAATAACCATTACAAATGCAAGGCCAAATATTTCCCAACAAACTCAATAATTCTTTGTTACTCGTTGTATTTTAGATACAATTCATAGCACATTTTGGCCAATGACTTGCAACTCGGGTTGAGTCTTGACTCGAGTCATAACAACCCTGTTGTACACTTTTCTATGCCTAAATATAACAATTCTCTAGTTTCAACTTTAAAGGCAGAGTCTATTTCTGAAAACCAGTTGCATATAATAGACGAAGTGAACTATTCAATCATAGCATAAATGACCCTAAATGGAGAATCGAACAATTTGAGATTACAAGAATGTAAGTACCTGTTGCAACAAAATAAACGTCAATATCGCCAGACACGGCGCCGCACAGGAAAATACGAGAAGATGCTTTTTAATCCTTCTCACGTCGAGGCCGTCGTGGATTAAGAACGATACCAGTCCAAACGCGGCCGGAGCCTGATAAAATGAATTTCTCGGTAAAATGTACGACCTGCTGCAAAAGAATAGGGCTGGATGAAATCAAATAACCGAGTGATTAGAGAAACGCTCGTTGTGACATCACAACAGTATGAAAGACATGGAAAGTTCGAATAAGAACCTTTTGTGTGATCACAAAGAATACAATACCAGTTCTACTTCACATTAAAGATGGTTTGCTATTTTTTTTACCATACCTATTTCATTGCACTATGTGACAATGCTGTGGGTTGGACGCAACTTTACAGATACCGGTTTGTCATTTCAAGTAATATGCGTAACTTTGTAATACTGGTAGGCTACATCCTACATGTTTCGTATGCTGCCAAGGTTGTAACCAAGTCCCAATGTTCCCAGTCACAAGTCGATCTCACTTTCATAGTTTTGACTTGAGTAAAGTCGAGTCATTTTCAATTCACCACAGAGTCAACTTCGAGTCCAAGTCATTGTGTTGACTGTTCAGTTCTGAGTTAATGTCACGTGAAATTACCTTTCCAACTCTGCTCGGTGATATCGAATGCTTCGCATTCATAATATACTAAGTTTCCTCACTTTCAAGTGTCTGGTCGCATTTTCAAGTACCAGTGGCGATAGACGAAATAATATTGACGTGATAACTTTACTATTCTTCGAAATCACAATCAAATGCCTGTCTAGGTAGACCCAGTCTCGAGTCGTATGACTTGGTCAGAGTCATGCGCACTGCGCAGTGACTCGATTACAAGTCGAGACAAGACACAGATTGACTCGAGTCGAGTCATTTTCAAGAATGTGACTCGAGTCGAGTCACCAAAAATCGCGACTAGAGTCTGACTCGAGTTGAGTCATGACCAGGGTTGTAATGACTCGAGTCACGATTTTATGGTGACTCGACTTGATTGGAGTCATTTTCTGAAAAATGACTCGGCTCGAGTCACTTTGTGCATTGACTCGATTTGTAATTGAGTCATTGCGCATGACTCGGACCAAGTCATACGACTCGAGACTGGGTCTACCAAGACAGGCATTTCATGGTAATTTGGAAGAATTGTAAACACACTATTACTTGAAAATGCTACCAGAAACTGTCTAAAGTGAGGAAAATTAGTATATTATGAATGCAAAGAATTCGTTATCACCGAACACAATGAATTGGACTCGGACTCGAGTCAAAACACTATGACTCGGACTCGACACTCTACTTCATGACCTGGATTTGACTCAGTGGTGAATTGAGAATGACTCGAGTCAAAACTATAAAGTGAAATTGAATTGTGACTCGGAACCTTGTGACTTGGTTACAAGCCTGGTCATGACTCGCGTTATTGCAACCCTGTATGCTGCTATACAATCTATTGAAGTTTTCAGGCTTCCACAGAAGAAAATAGTGTCGAAACCATAATTCTTGATGATAAATCAATTAGTGGCAAGGAGCGTGTCATTTCTGTACTGGAAAAAATCATCTCCCATAGTCAACTCTAATTGCTCAGTCGATTTAGATTCGAGTACTCATATTAATGCAGCCAGCCTTACAAAACACTCGACAAACCTTATGAAGCATGATGGCCAAAAACACAATCAGTTGCAGATCGGACCGTGCCGTGTTTGCGGCCGCTCCCAACGCTATGCCATCTGCGGCTGCGTGCACGACCAGCCCGATAGTGGCAGTCATCCCTTTACCGGAAGATTGCCCTGGTCTGGCGGTGCCAACCTTGCTTTGGTTCAAATTATCTGCAAGTTAAGAGCAATATTGATACGCTGAAAATTAGACTTGTACAGACTACTGAATTTCAAAATGCACAACTAGATACGATTGTTGATATACATTGTATAATATTCGTTATTGTCAGTGTGTTTTTTTGCTTTTCAAAAAAATTAATCACAGATCACAATTTGTCAGAATAAATGCTGAATTTCAACACAAATGTGCGTATATATTGCTTTTGTCTAACTCGTTTTGTGTTCATAATAGAGAAAACTTTCTTCTTAAGACAGATAGAAACATGATGTTTCCGCTGCTTTTGAGCTATATATCATGACTCTACGACCAGCGGTTGCCGAGATGGGCCATGGGGGTTGCCGGCTGGAAAATGGGGGTAATCCCCTAAAGTCAATTTTTATTGAAGTATTAGGTCGTTTGTCGGGATTTAAGAACCCCCTTTTTTCGATTTGAAAGAAAAAGTCATTTTCACTCCACCTTAACATACAATGTGCTTTCCAATTCTCTACTAGTTGCACCCCTGACAAGTGTCAGCCGAAAATATCCGGGGTTATTTCAATATGTATATAATATTCAATTGTATATCGAAGTTCTGTACCTTCAAGAGACTCCAAGCTAGAACTGGAACTATTCACTTTTCAGCACTCGTAACTGGAACTAATGAGCTTAAAAACCGGCAACCAACTAAGACATATAAGAAACTAGACTCAATTTTGGAACAACTCATTAATTCTCATTTTATCAGAAGCGGTGTCAGCCCCCAAACCCCACCCCTGGCTACATTACCGTTAGTAGCGACCTGACCATGAGCTAGCAATGTCCGCAAGAACATCACAAAGCAGAACACTGGTATTACGATTCATGCCAAATGATGACACCTGTTTTCTAGCTGTTAGTCAACTAAATTTATTCTTAACGCGCAAGTACAGCAAGAACTACTAACTTTTCAAAAAACGTAACTAGATCTAGAACAGTGATTCCCAAGCGCGGCCCCCAGATAGCCTTCTTGCAGCCCCAAAAATATATTAGGAAATCGATTTATGACAAGAAATAAAATTTTTATTTATAAAATACTCTTGCTTGGCTTGGCCTCTGTACTTTTTAATTATAGAATTGCAGGAAATTTGTGAGTACAGACTGCTAACGTTACGTCACTGCTGTTTCAATGCAATGTGCCCTAACTTTCCAGTTGAACGAGCAGTAGCTACAGATATAAATAGGTATTGATAACTTTCAAAACCGGAGGAAATCCTGAAAAATGGTAAATTTTTCCCACTCCGTGGTCGCTTGACTAAAAACGAAAAAGAGGCCCAACTCCCGGAAAATACAGTTTTTCTTTTACATTAACAGGTGGTTGGCTGAAAAAAAAGGCCAACTTTCCGGTCCAGCTCCCGAAATAGCCGCCGTAGCGTTCCTACAGTGCTGACTCAATGTATATCAGTCGAATTTGGCCCTAAATGTAACCAAAATCCTCAAAAAAGAAGACATTTGGGCGTCCTCCGAGGACACTTAAAAAAAAATCAAAAAAGAGGACAAATCATCTTAAAAGAGGACGTATGGTAGCCCTATGATAACTAGATGTGCAACACGTGACTCACGCTTGAATACGCCGAAATGCATACTGCTTAGCCGGCTAAAAGCAGCATAATTGGTAGTCCTATAGTCAGGGCCGTAACTGCCGCACCCCAAACCCCCCAATTGAGGGGGCCGAGCTCGAAGGGGGCCCAAAATTAATTCGTGAATTAGCATAAATTATGGAGTATTTTTTGAAAATTTATGCAACTTTTTCAAAAATTTTTCGTGCTACAAGCGATTTCAATTCGCCACATATCTTGATTATTGGGTACTCTTCCCCAAGAAAAAATACGCAAGATTTATAGAAATGGGCATATCAGCGTTTGCCATGACCGCACCACAACGCACCAAGACATATAAAGTTTTAGGCCATGTAACATGTCACTCCAAGAAGTGTGTCAGAACGATCGGCAGCGAGAAAGCCTTGGCCGTAAAGGACTACTTTTATGCTGACCAAAAACTTCGTTATATATACAAAATAAAGATAGGTTTAATCGTCCATATAGGCGACTAAATGACTGGCGCCGAATGTTCTTGTCTTGGCAATCTAAACCTAACTAGACAAATACCATCACACAGGAAAGGAAATTATATGCCAGCGAAGAAATACCAATCTGAAATCGTGTGATCTTTCAGTTTAGTAGGTTTGGGCAATGGGCAATTCCACATTTTTGATATAGCAGACAGGAGGTCACAAAATAACATTATGTAAAGAAGTCATACCTAGGGTTCCGCCCGCATGAAGATGTTTAATTTTACGGGGTCTGCAGTTTCAAAGACACCTCTCACTCAGCTCTACCGGTAAATCTGATTACGTGGGCAAAGAGGACAAACATGCAATTCCCGATCTTATTCACCGATTTTATCATGAATTATCGAAATATTCGCTAGTCGCGCTTTCTCACTAAACAGTACAACTTTAATTTCGTGGCAAAAGCGAACAACGTGATGCGGGTCAGTTTATCACCCTATGGGAGCCCGGGGTCCTGACGAAGTGCTGTTACGTTCCTGCCAACGGGTATACCCACGGAGATGTTTAATTACTATTGATGGGGCCTATACCTTTTCAAACACACCTCACTCAGCTCTACCGGCATAGGCGCTGAACTCAGGTATGCTAGGTATGCCGCGCATACCTAGGAATTTTTTTGGGTATGCGGCATACCCAGAATTCGGTTTGGTCTGTTACTGACTGGCTGGTGAATTGATCGATTTAGAAATAAGCGTTTCGTAGTGCTGCTGAACACGTAAGTAAACCGGCAGCAATACGTTCAGGCGCTTAACAAAACTCCGTCCTTCAGTTACAATTCAGTTGTCAGTATTTTATCAGTGTTGCGCGCGGCCACGGCCAATTAGCCGGAAGCGCGTTTCCAATTTGCGAGAATCGTTTGCGCGCAATGTAACGCAACGCGATCTCGACGCTGAGATGATTGCGAAATTAGGTCATTGATTACCGCGCGCAATCGTCGCAGGCCTGATTTATCGCGTCTCCGTCAGGTCTAGTTCCGCTGGCTTGATGAATCGCATCTGCAATAGGCCCGGTGCGCACTATACCATCACTGGCCTGCGCACGATAACATCGTTGGCCTACACAATTGTGTCTGCGTGGTTCGAAGTATATCATTGCCGGCCTATCTATCGCGTCTCCGGCCTAGCATGCTTTGGCTCCTATCTATCGGTTGTGATTAAAGATTGATATCACGAAACTTACTGACATCGAATGTCCGCAAAAATGTGTGACTTGTGCGTACATGCGTACTTGATTTCCGCTAATACTTAAACATAACCAATAACCATCAGAAGATTCGAGTCAAGGCTTGAGTTTTGAGAAAGGTTTGAACCACCTGAAATCGATGCGGATTCCATTATAGGACACACTCCATAACAACTCGGCTATGCGCCTGAATATTTGATCAAACGCGAGTGGTCAGAAGACGCAACGCGAGGCAACAAGACCGAGAACTCGATACTAAAGATGTCAATTTCTATATATGCGCGAAATGTTGCGATTGTCATCTCCTGCTGTGAAGGAACATGATATCTTATGCGTCGGCCGGAAGTATCGCTTCTTCTGTGATTGTGTTGTCAGACTGGCTCAGACATTGAACAATGAACATGGACGGAATTGATTGAAATACATACTGACCGTGAACAGACAGCGGCGTAATTGATTTTGACTAACGCTAATACTAAAACTGAACGATCAGAAAATGTCTTGCAGGCTCTTGATATTGAAACTTCTAACTCCTATGAAATCAAAGTCACTAATGAATAGAGTCCAGAACAGACTTTCTATTTGGGAAAATAATTCCTGCAACCTTATTAGGCGTCGCCGAAGATGCGTATTCGTTTGTTCTCGAGGCGGAGTGATTGAAATCTCCCGATTGTCGGCGCGTGTGTTGGCGAATATGTTGCGGAGATTGCGAGCTCGCTAATTGACTACACAGTCGCACGCGTTGGTAATCTTATGGTAGCGTGATGTGTCGAGTATATTACACAAGTATGCTGATCCGATCGATGTATTATCGGCATTGGTGCATGTACTTAACCATAATAAACTGATGCTACCTTGGTAAATTTGAATTAGATTCAATCAATTCAGCAAGCAGCCGACTGGCTACGCGGCCTGCTTAATCATATCGTAATTTTGTCACCATATACAAGTGCCAGGTGATATTGAACGCTTGCGAGTCGGCTAATTTGCCAATTCTGGTGCACTATGACGTCATCCCTTTGTGACGTCATCGATCTCGCATACCTAGGGAAAATTAGAGTTCAGCGCCTATGTCTACCGGTAAATCAGATTACGTGAACAGAGACAGGATGAAAATTGATAGCAATACATGAAAATCCCGATCATATTGACCGATTCAGTCATGAAACTAAAGAAATTTCTCGCGCTTCGCGCGTTTAGGCGAGAAAAGCTGATTCACTCAACGGACACCCAATGCAGCAAATAAGTAGCGGTAAACAGTGTACAGTTTTGAAATCTCGCCAGGGCAATAAAACTACTCCGAAATAGCCATGATGACTGTTTGGGTCCGATTCATAGCCGCAGTATTCGTGCGGCCCGACCGTACTCTGAAATTTTAAATTTGGCCCTCACACCGAAAAAGTTTGGGAACCGTTGATCTAGAAGATCTGGTAGTTGGTAGGGCTAAAAAGTCTACTGACAATGTGAATTTCATGCATAGCTTACCGAGCTTGATTTCCGGTGGGGAGTGCGAATGCGCATGGGAGCCGCTGCATTGGTCCACGAGTAACATCGACACAAAGCCAATTAGCAACGAGATTCCGACGACCTTATGGTTATTGGAATGGTCGTGATGCTCATGCTTTTCGCCTGGAGACAAATTATGTATTAATCACTGGAATTTGCGGTTAGCATGAGAAAATTCGAGCTGCAGGCACCTAGTGCAAGTCAAAAAGAATGAGTAAAACAGCCTTAATAGTATTAGTAAGTAAACTATATTTTGTGTGCTGATCAATATTTCAATGGGTTCATACAGCAGACGTTATTCAAACAGCAATGGTCCATCATGTGCGATAAAACTGAAAAATTACTGTTTTCCACAACGTATTTCCTAAGCAAAATACAAAGCATGAACTAAGTCAATAAGTTTTAACTAATAATGACTTGTATGAGCTTGAGAACAAAAGCAATATCATCATAGTAGAGGCTCGCACACCAGGCCTGCAAATAAATTTCAACTATCAATAGCTTGACAGCCGAGCATATAGCTAAATTATAGTCCAATATTACTTTAACATTGTTAATAATATTAATTGAATGTAATAAAAATATATAATTAGGCTACTAAGTATATACCAAACAAGGATTTATACATTCCAGATCAAAGATGATCCAACTCCCAAATGTCAGCTATCCTGCGGCATTAAAATACTCAAGTCTCAGTTGTGGTTATTTTCCATAACTGTATCCTTAACAAGCCGTACTCACCTAGAATGACTGCAGGCGTTGGATCAATATCCTCTGATGCAACTTCGCGTTTCTCTATGTGATGAGATTCTGAACGATAATCAGCAGAAAAGTCAGTACTAGTTTAACACAGACCCACATAGTCCGAGAGGCCAACCTTGATACAGGCATCTACAGGACCAGAATTGTACAACTAACAATCTAGGTTTTGAGAATCCAGTAGTTTGTACAAGTCTGTTCTGGACGCATTGTTGCGACTACTGAAATGAAGAATGACTAAAACTGCTAGAAAAAGCTTCAACTTCTAAAATATAATTTTGTTACCTAGATGCCGTGGTACGTTTCGCAGTTGTTACGCCGATCATAGCAGTGTGTGAAACCATCCAGGAACTACTTTCCACTTGAAAAAAGTCTACAAAATTTAAGTAATTTGACGGCAAAAGCAGTTGGAGCGATATAAAAATAGAGTCATCAATAGGCAGTAATCGAAAAATAGTATTTATTAATTAATAATGATACAATTTCCCGCCAAAATACTAATTTTTCGAATGCAAAACTTATACACAATCACTTTGATCCTACAGGTGGAAATTGAGTCAAATTAGTTATGCAACGTTTTTTAACATTATTCATTATATCATTCAACATTATTATTCAGTATTAAGTATTATAGAATCACCCACCGTAAATATTACTGTTTGGAATCTAAAAATTTTACTTTAAATAATAACATTGCTTGTACGGGTTGGAATTAAGTCAAATGTGTTGTAGCCTACATCGTTTATAGACAACCTGATTAATTTCATTTCTATACCAAGATTTAATGAAATTTTATTTAAAAAGTTTACTTTTCTTTATATCATGATTTTTCAAATTTACTTCTATAGCTTCACTTCTACTGACTGGAATTGAGCCAAAATTAAAACCAATTAAGAATTCTTATTAACTAGCAAGTACAATTCGAAAAAAAAAAAATTTTTGTAATACCGTAACCATGCTGTTCATACCTAATAATTCTTCTGCATGCTCATGGTGGTGCTCCACTCTGTAAATAGTCTCTACGCCTTCTGGAATAATTACTGCGAGAGACGTACCCACCAGCAGACCGGCACCGAATATCGTGAAAAGCTGTATCTTCCTCTGCAACAGAATGCAATTCGTAATTTGTTTTCACCACGAAAAGTCGCAAGTAGCCTTACCTGTGAGAGTGAAAAACTTAGTGGAATGTATCCTGCCGCTAGGCAACCAATCAACATGCACGCCGACAAGGCGACAACGTTAAAAAATTCAGATATCATTTCAAAGCTTTATTTTACTAATAAATATATTATGACAAGTGACTAATTATAACATTTTAGTCCGATTCGACTTAAACACTAGAAATTAATACATGGTTATATAACGGATAAACACTATTTGGTACTTGACTTGACTACTAGGCCTATATAGCTACTTGACTAAGGAACGAAATTAATCATTATTATTAACTGCAAAATATGCTTGGGTGACTCCGGCCTTGAAGACTTCAGTCATATCGGGTCTCCCAGTTACGATGCAGTATATGTTAGGCAGTTTTTAAGCAAATATCTCAATTTTAGACTCGAATGGTTGTGAATATTGCCTATTTCATGTGTTTCGTGGTTGAGGTTGACGAATAAATGAAATCTCTTTCTCTCTCTGGTGATATATGATTGTTTTTGTTGTTATACAATTATTACAATGTTCGTTTCAATTATATAATAGTTGCTGACGATTACCCCTGACGTGTTTATTTAAATTTGGATATATTATTCAATTTTATAACAAGGACGTTGATCGGTGAATTGAACCAACAATCAACTCTAGGGACCCCAAAATACAAAGAATGATGCTGTAGGCTACCAAAGAATTAGAAAATATCCATATAATACTATACGGCATGATAAATGAAGGATTAAAACAATTAAAACTCAATTAAATTAAAACTCAACCCAATTAAAACTCTTATTGCATGCGAACTGCTTACAAAATGAGCGTGTCAAAAGTGATCTGCCTACACAAACACAATTAACATAAGATCTTTTGATTAGCCAAGTTTATCCCCTTCCTGACTGGAATTGCTGGCCGTTTTGCCTGATACCGGTATATCAGGAGAGCAGCGATGATTTTCCAAGTGCAAGTAATTTAATAAAAAATGATAAAAAATAAAACATAGTCTGAGCACAGGACACCGATTCCATAATGACTCGCTCTGGATTGAATTAGCCCAGACTTGCATAGTCTTGCATAAATGCTCTCCCAAGCCAACTCCAAATTGTTCATCAATCATGATAGAATGCTGCTGCGATATTAAATCAATATAAACACGGAATGGATGTCAGACCGATGTCAATTGTTTTGAATATCAGTTTGTTATCAAAATTCCATCCGATGTGATCCAACCACAACATTTGCATAGTCTTTGGAAAAACTTGAGAATATCATAATTACCTTGTCATGGAATAATATACAACTTGTTACAATGCTAGGAATGAGCTGTACAGTAAAATAGTCAGCAGAGGAATCATCAAGATATTAAAAAAACTGCACTGCACTGCATTGAATCCTTACAGCTATAATTTACGTCTCGACTCGATTCTCGAGTGGGCGGGCAATGCCACGCCACGTCAGTTCAAGCAAAACAAATCTCTCATCTCATATCAACCAAGGTCCGTAAGCTGCGACTAGATTCGATCCATTTCGCTACTCAATTGATTGATAGTAGTTGGTTTGGCAACTAATCTATCTCATGATTGTCAAAGGATTAGTAGATATACGAACACGGCACTATGCAAACACAATAAGCTACAACGCACTGCCAATCTGTCATGCAAAGTAGAATCAGACAGTTATTTATTTCATAGTAAGTGTGCTTCCCAGTTGGTCTAGGGGTCAGGATTCCTGGCTTTCACCCAGGCGGCCCGGGTTCGATTCCCGGACTGGGAACATTTTACTAGCGGGTGACAAAGCGTAGTGGTGAGAGAGAATCTTTATTCGTAAGAATTACATATGGATGAATGGAATGGAAAGAGCAAGAAACAACATCAAAATGGACTGCCGAATTAGAGATTAGCATCAAACACTGTGACATCAGTCGTTTCATCGGCATCCTCCTATTTCTGTTCGTTATATCGCATTTGTGTCTTGTGCATTGTGTGTGGCTTGATCAGATGAAATTATGTGACGATCATTATAAACACCATGTAATACAAAGGCAAATTGTTAATAACCGTGCAAATCACAAATGAGATAATTTTTTAGTTCACAAAATTGACATGAAGGCGGAGATCATAATGTCAGCAATAGATTGAATTTTGCCAAGTAGAAATGTATAGTTTTATGATGTTTGCTCAACGTTTATTTAAATTGTCATATTAACTTGTCGAAAAAGCTATTGTAGCGCGTTAACCAAATACACTTTCGAAGATTGCACATTTATAATGTGATTTTGCATCAGTACGCCTGGCTAAGATGTACCGTGCAATTTGGACACTCATGGACAGTCACCCCCTCCAATTTGCTGCTTGAGGTGCACTACTTCTTAACAGAATCTTACCTTTCAACACCTTCATATTTTCAATCTCCACTCGGAAGTCTTGTAAATTATTTCTACTTGGAATGGAGTAAAAATTTACGTCTTAACCTCTAATTCCACAGAGTGCTCCCTCCATCCACTGCGAACCAGGTGGGTGTCCGATCTTCCGACTACTCCTAGTTGTTTCGGCATCTTCTTATCATTCATTGTATTGCAGTCTTGTGTAGTTTTGAAGTGATGAAATTTATGAATAATCTTGAACTTGAAACTGTTTATCATCTTTCAGACTGCTATATACTGCATAAACTATATCATACAACCTGACCCAGCACGCTACAATCACAACAATCCAGCTAATACTGGCTGCGCTGAAATCAACGAATTCAGACCACACGCTTTCGATCCCAAAACATCCATACAAAAACAATCTATTCGAAACCATTGACCAAAGTAAATATTGCTTCTTTGCAGACTTGCACAGAAATTCCATTAAAGTCACTTAAAGAAATTGCATTATAAGGAAAAAGCGCGAACAAAATTACTCCAGTGACAAAACTTCCACCAGTGATTTAGTATCTGTGGAGGTCATCTGGTCGATCCATTTGCAAATACGGATAGCCGGCTCCTTACCGACCAGCCTAACTGTCAGATCTACTTCCGGGTGTGCAAACTGGCCCTTGACTGCGGCTTCCGACACATGCAAAGACTTGGCCCAGGCAAGCAAAGCCACACACGCTTTTGTCGGATTACAGAACGAAGTACGAATCAAAAACGCGGCAGCGTAGCTACGGACAATCCTCGGACCTGCAGGAAAAACAATTTTTCACACATTCTAGAAGTGGTACCTTTGCTAAAATAAGGCATCTACTCTAAGTCGTTTCGGCACGCTCCTATCTTTTCACTATACCAATCATGTGGTGCATTGATTTGATAAACGAATGATACGATTGCTGATATACTATGTTCTTTTGAATTCTCTACTAGTTGCAGACGATTACTCCTGACAAGTGTCAGCCAAAAATATGCAGGTTCATCTGTGCCTCCAAGAAGCTGTTTAACCTAATAAATCAACCTATACGCTAATCTATAATCCTATGGGAACCCCGAATATTCACATTCAGTCACACATTACACTTCCCACATACTACTATAGATAACTGATACACAAAATGAACTGTGCATCAATGGAGTGTCAAAAGAACAAAACCATTAGCCTCTCGTCGGCTATCCGACAGTCGTCGACATGTCCACATTCAAACCGAAATACAAGCAATTTCTACTGAATCAATACCAGTCAGCCGTCAAGATTACAGGGATCACAATCTGACATATCGACCTCGCCTACCGACACATACAGCATTCATTTTTGTCGCTTCCTTTATGTTACCTTTTCTTAAATCCAGTGTGCATCCCTCTTATTTACATGCTATAGACCAAGACGGGTGTCTGATTAGAGACTACCCTTAAGTCGTTTCGGCAACCTCTTATCTTTTCATTATATCGCAATCTTGTGATATTGATTTGTTGGGGCTTCGGAAAAAATCTATTTGCTCATGTGATATACATAACCGCTGTTCCAGAATAACTTCAAGACGAGCAGCTGGAAGGCAATGACAAGGCTGGGCGTTATATTGGTGCCATATATGTTGCGGATAAGGATAATCCGGGGATTATCAACGAAAAATTCAAATAGCTCCGCTTCTACTCGTTGGAATTGACTCAAATTTGTTTTGCATCGTCTTTGAAGACAACCCAACAATTTCATGGGGTTGACAGGAAAATTTGAAAATTTTTTATTTTTTCATTTTTCCTAATAAATTAAAAATTTCAATTCAAGATTGCACAGCCTTTACTGGTTGGAATTGAGTCAAATTTGGTGTACATCGTTTTCTTAGACAACCTGATAATTTAGTCCCCAAGCAGGCGAGGTTTTTTTGAACAACCCTAATGTCCAGATTTATGTCAAAATCGGGCCTAATGTGTTCTATTTCCTTCATAACATCGACTGACAACCAGAGATGGTCACAGTCCGGTTCAGGAGCCGGAGCAGGATTTCATCTAATTTTTACGTGGCCGGACTGGATCCGGATTTTGAATTTGCGGTGACAGCCGGATTTTATTTGCTGCAATATAATTAATTAGCATTGTTTCAGCAGGATTTTTTCGGATTCCGAACGAACATTCACCCGCCAAAAGTTTTTTTGTCGTTTTGCCCGTCAATTTGAGACCAGAGAACCCCGGTTTAACACTACCGACCAAGAGCGCGCGGATTCGACGACTCTGTGTTCATCGGTTCTAGCACGGCGACTTACAATTGTCGAAGTATCTGGTCGCCAAGTTATGCAGAAAGAAACAAACGGTCTCGAACGTTTCTTGAAGATGCGGCAGCGTGGGCTGCCGTTTGTGCTGCTGTTTCTGTTTCAACAAGTAGTACGAAAGAATGCAACCAAACGATTCCAACACCGCTACGATCGTGCCATCGCTAACTGTAAGTAAACACCATTTTTACATCCGCCTTCCCGAATACTAGTTTAACGAAAACGCACCGGTCCTGTTGTTGCTGATATGCCCTGCGGACCAGGACTGCAAGATTGGCCAAAAACGTTCCGTCACAACCTGAAAAAAACATTTTCAAATATCGAATCACGCATACAAAACAGACTTGGAAAACTAGATCAATCTAGTCACAAGGAGGTCCCAAGACACAAGTCAATCTCACATTTATAGTTTTAACTCGAGTCAAGTCGAGTCATTCTCAATTCACCACAAGTCCAAGTCGGTGAGTACAGTGTCGAGTCCGATTAATAGCGTTGTGACTCGAGTCCAAGTCATTGTGTGTACTCTTCAGTTTTGAGTTCACAGCCGTTAAACCTACTTTTTTCTCTGCTCGAGTGATATAGAATTGCTCGCATTCATAATATCGTATTTTTTCTCAGTCCTAACAGTTTCTGGCCCTATTTTCCAAGGTACCAATTAAATGAGTGTCTTGGCCGTCCTAGTCTCGAGTCATGTGACTTGCTTCGAGTCATTGTTCATACACAATACACAATACAATACACAAATTGACTCGAGTTAAGTCATTTTATACATTCCAAAAAATGACTCGACCCAAGTCGAGTCACCAAAAACTCGTGACTCGAGTCGAGTTACGAATTTGAAAAAATGACTCGAGCCAAGTTGAGTCACCAAAAATCCGTGACTCGAGTCGAGTCATGTTATGAATTTGAAAAATGACTCGAGCCAAGTCGAGTCACCAAAAACTCGTGACTCGAGTCGAGTCATTTTATACATTCGAAAAAATGACTCGAGCCAAGTCAAGTGACCAAAAACCTGTGACTCGAGTCGAGTCATGTTACGAATTTGAAAAAATGACTCGAGCCAAGTTGAGTCACCAAAAATCCGTGACTCGAGTCGAGTCATTACAACCCTGCACGCACCTGCTTCTTCAAATCCGGCACGACCATATCCTTGGTCAAAGCTTCCAGGGCGTACAACTCGAGATAAACACTCCGTTCGAAAACACGGAAAGGCCTATTCGTCACACTTTGTTTTTCGTTATCGCCCGTCGTAGCGACCTCGCGCAAATTTGCCGCTTTCACTTTGTCCATCACGTCATCCAGGACCGTCTTGTGTAGCGTCGGTATGTTCGGGCACATCTGCCAGCCGATTTTGAGGTGAATCCAAGTCAACTGACCAAAGAACAAAGGGTTGATCAAAACGCACGCAAACAGGCATATTCCGTTAGATATTGAAGAATTCAACTTCCGCTAACAGGCCTAACGTTTCTTTGCGGGTTTTGGGGAACCACTGATTGAATTGTTCGATTGCTTAAAATAACCCTGCACATCTAATTAGGCTCCACGCCAACTGGTAGATTTGAACGCACAGAAGTTTGTGAATATTCATTTGATTATAAAATAATCTTTAAAAAATTCAGCCCCATGATACTGTTGCATTGTCTACTAAAACGACGCAAAACAAATTTGAGGCAATTCCTACCCATAGAAGCAAATTTTTTCGAGATTTTCAATATTAATTCTAGGATCACCCACCGTCCAGGCTATTTTAGACAATCTAATAATTTCACTGGATTGACAGTAAAATTTGAATTGCTTTACAAAATTTCTTATGATAAATTCGAAATTTACTAACTCCCGTGCGTTCCCATCTGCCAGTTGGGATTGAGCCAAATTAGGTGTTAATCAGCGGATCCCCGGAATCCAGAGAAAATATCTATTTTTGAACAACCCTAACGCACAGCCTTGTGCTACAAGCGGGCAGAGGTGGCCAAAGTAGTCAAGAAAGCTACTCAAGTAGAAGCAGAAGTACCGACGAAAAAATCTACTCAAGCACGAGTAGAAATGCTTCTTCCATAAGCAACCTGAAACTACTTGAAGTAGAAGTAGAATTGACTGACTTTAAACCTACTCAAGTCAAAAGGTGCAAATTGAGCTATGCGAAAGGTGCCGAGCTTCATTCATATTGATACATACCAGAAGGTATCCAATTTTCTAAAGTATAAGCATTCGTCCGTATCATGGAATGAAAATGCGATACTAATCCACTGATCCCTCGAGCAGCGCGTTTTAGAAAATAACATGGTATGGCGCACTCCCCGTATTATAGGGCCCGTAGTTTAGTCGAAGAGCAATACGGAGAAGTTGTATAGATACGGTGTAAACACTTTGCACGATTAGTAAGCGTTAATAAAAAATATGGTGGATCGTAAAAATGCCATATCGTGTAGCGTTATTTGCGGAAATTAACGGCATTACTACACTTGCTTTCATGCTTCAACATGTATGTTATACAGACAGAAGAACTGATATTAATTAGAACTCAAAGAACATGATACTGAGAATTGAAAGTGAAAGATAAATACTACTTCTCAAGGCGGAAAATGTATTTCATGTCTGTAGTCCAGAAAGTCCACGCCATGGACTGCTAGATTACGATATGATAAGTAAATACTAGATTGCGAAACATCAGTTTTAAAAGTTATGATGAGCCATGTCTACTGTGATGAAATATTTCATATGGTGAAGGGCGACAATGTGGTGTGATTGGAACCATGCCAACCCGCTACCTAAATTATATTCACCGATACTTTCGTGAAATCATACTTGTTACTCCGTACACACTGAGCGCGACGAAAATCATGGGCTTTACTCAACTTTTATGAAAATTAAATGTTCATACTCCATGAAAACAGCCCCGAAATTACTCAGGCTATCTTCCTGATTGGAGGATTAAACTACTTCTACTTGAAAAACTGAAAATAGTGAAAAGTAAGTAAGTAGATCACAAAATATTACAACGCAGAAGTAGCTAAATCAGATCTACTTGAGTAAGTACCAGATGTAGAGGAAAACTACTTGACTACTTCGAAAAAGTAGACCACCTCTGCAAGCAGGCTACATGTTTTGGACACGGTTAACCCTCCAAGGCTTCCCATTGAGGGGAGAAAGTATCTGCACTACGGTTGCCGGAGAACCCGGCCCTTGGAGAACCCGGCCCTACCAACTCGGCCCTCGGAGAACCCGGCCCTTGGAGAACCCGGCCCTCGGTGAATTCCTCGGGAAATTTTGAAATTAAGTGTATTCACAAGTATTAATATGAATTAATAAAGTAATAATGTTATTATCAACTGATTTGACAATCTTGTAAGGAGGTCAGGGCATGCGTAGATCATGCAGTCACGGAGTGATCAGATCACGTGATCACGCTTGCGTGGTCGGCTCAGTGTTGAATTGACTTGGCGCTGGGCGGACGTGCGACGTTCGACATACTCGTATCTGTTCATGACATCGCAATGGGTCTTATCGCATTGTACATTGTGTGTGAATTGTTCAGATGAAAAATATATCCCAACCAGGGGCGTAGGCAGGGGGGTAGAATTGAAGAACGTTCTACCCCCTTCCAGGCTCGATTCTATCCCGAAAATCCCAAGTCAACACTACTGCTATAACAACATTTCTTCACGTTATCGCCTAATTTCAATTTGCTGCGTGCGACGCCGATCGCCGACGCTGATTACATGCTTTTTTCTCGTCGATCTCTCGTCTATGGAAGCGCGTCTATGCAAGCGTGAAAGGGGCATTTTTCTCTTCGCGAGGGTTAGCGGTCAGCTTAATCCCTTTGCTTTATTCTGAATGCAGTCGTCGAGCAATAATAACATTTGTCGCGTCGTTCACGCGTTGTTTTGTCATCAATAGTTAATTGTAAACGATAACGAACATTAATAACATGAAAATAACAACTTATAACTGAATGAAATCATGTTTTAAAGCAATCGCATCTGATTCGTGCTTTGCCGAACTCAAGCCTGTTCCCCAAAACAGCGTGAAGACACAATACATTCGATTCGCATTTTATTTTTGACGCCATTGTTGTGCATTGTCTTGACCTCAATGACCATCTATACGTCATACTGGATTATGCCTTTCGTGATCGGTATCCCACCGGGACGCATTCAGCCTTCAATAGCCGCCGAAACTTGTTTGAGATTCCCTCGCTTTGCGAATAAGTCATTATTCACACGCCGGTACAATAAGTATATGCGCCATGTTCGAAATGAATGGAATTAAAACGCCGAGAACAGATTCTGAATATAACAGATTCTGCGCTGTATAGATTGTTCATCGTAAAATGTTGTTCTGGTATTGTTTCAAGGTCGATTACTTATTTGAATACAAATAAGATCTCCTGCACTGTCACGGGATGAGCGCGTGCGCATCGTAACATGAGCCCCGTGTAAGTTGTTGATTGCTAACACGATCCCCGCGCAAGCTGCTGATTGCTAACTCGCTTTCAGTAATTAGATCCGCCAATTAGTTAGGCTTTCAAAAGCGTACGGAATACAGAAGTCGCTATCGCTAAAGGTATGACGCATAGAGGCTCATTCTCCCCCCTTTATTCAGTTCTACCCCCTTTTTATCTCGGCTGGCTACGCCCCTGATCCCAACGATTGTTATTGCTCACATATCAACCACTCGTGGTCTGCTCGTTATTGCAACTGTAGGTTGAGGTGGGGTGTTAGGGTTGGGTAGGGTAGTTGGGAAAGGAGACATTAGGGTTCGGGGAGTGGGGCATTAGGGTTGCCGGGGGTGGGATATTAGGGTTGCAGGGGGTGGGATATTAGGGTTGCCGGGGGTGGGATATTAGGGTTGCCGGGGGTGGGATATTAGGGTTGCCGGGGGTGGGATATTAGGGTTGCCGGGGGTGGGATATTAATGTTGCCGGGGGTGGGATATTAGGGTTGCCGGGGTGGGATATTAGGGTTGCCGGAGGTGGGATATTAGGGTTGCCGGGGTGGGATATTAGGCCACATGCTGCAAAGCTGCGGCATCAAACTCCAAGTGCCGAGTTCCCTGGCAAACAATCATGGTGAACCGGTAGCATGCGTGGTAGATTCTTCGATATCAGGCTCTCGCACTGGGAGATCTACCACGGCACGTGATTGTTCCCTACCTGAGAATCATATCACATTTAATGCATTTTTAATTCAAAATTTTTCGAGGGCCGCATTCACCGAGGTCCAGAGTAGTCGAAAAACGCCATGAATACCACAACAAGTAGACCACGCGTGCTTGATATACAAAATTTCGAGTTCGTCGAGGGCCGGGTTCTCCAAGGGCCGGGTTCTCCAAGGGTCGAGTTGGTAGGGCCGGGTTCTCCAAGGGCCGGGTTCTCTGGTAATCTGCACTACATATTATGTCGATAAAATATTGACGGTGTGACGTTTTTATACCTATGTCCCATTCAATGAGCTGTCTAGATAATTCTAGAATGTGATTTAGAGCAAGATGTCGATGATCTAGTTTTAAGCTAATTTCTGACATCTTTGTTTGTTCTGAAAAGCTGCAGCTGAAAATTAAATTTAGAATTTTGGTTTTTGCAGTTTACAGGTCGAAAAGGTTGAGAACCACTGCACTAAACAAAGTTTAAGAATACCAGTGTTAGAGCTTGGGGTTAAGGTTGCGGTATGTTAGGGCTAGGATTAGGGGCCGACAATGACCGAGTTCAAAGGTAACCTGAACACGCGTACCTTTCGCAACATATCGGTATTCCAGTCTATATTCCCCATTCTTGAGCTCGGCGCGTGTATATCCTTATGAATCCCGTTTAAAACTGAAACGGAAAACCTGCATCAACAAGCGAAATCTGAGCATACAAAAGCTGGAATATATTGTAATTTTGGGTTTTCCTGAAATTCCTATAGGCGATTTCTATTGTGCTGTATTGTAAGGCTCCGAGTCACAAGTCAATCTCACTTTTATAGTCCGAGACCAAATCGGTCGAGTCCGAGTCAAAGTCATTATGTTCACTATTCAGTTTTGAGTTCAATCCAGCTCAACCCACTTTTTACAATTATGCTCGAGTGATACAGAATTGCCGGCTTTCATAATATCGTAATTATCCTCATTTCTAATATTTGCTGGCCCTATTTTCCAAGTATCGGGACTGATAAACGAAATACCAATCATGTGGTGACTGTACTATTCTTCGAAATCACAATGGAATGTCTGTTTTCGCCATCCAAGTTTGGAGTCGTATGACTTGGTTCGAGTTATTCACAATGACTCGAGTACAAGTCGAGTCAATAATACACAAATTGACTCAAGTCGAGTCGAGTCATGACAACCCTGTTTGAAAGTCGTATTTTGTTTAAAATTCAAAATTCAATGCCACTTCCAAGTTTTCGCAAATTCAGTAATATTAATTTTAATGTAATTCGCAATTGAATGATATATTCATATTGAAAAGAACCGGGATATTTCGGCCGACACTCGTCAGCGGTAATCGTCAGTTACTAGTAGAGAATTGGAAGAACATTGTATACCAACAATCGTATCGCCAAATATGACGTGACCGACATGAAATTTCGAATGATCGAGGCAAAAAGATTGCTCAAGCTCAATGGGAAATTCTTCAATTAATAAAGAACTACCCATCGTCAACACTATAATTTTAAAACCAGCATTTTAAACTATGCTATACACCGATTTTCGAAGAAAACTTAACAATTTCATGAGATTGACAGTAAAATGTTTTTTGATAAATTCAAAATTTTGCAACTCTGATAGCTTCGCTTTTACAGGTTGGAATCGAGCCAAATTTGGTGCACAGCGTTTTTTCAGTCAACCCAACAGTTTCATCAAATAGCCAGTAAAATTTGAAGAAAAAATTCAATTTCGAACAACCCAACTGTTGAGCCCTAAACACAAACAATCACTCACGAATCTTCCCAAAGTTAGGCTGCAGGAGTAGCACTTCGGGCCAGCAACAAAGCCCGTCCACCATGGAACCGACGTGGAGGTTGGACCTGTGGCTGAGCAAGTCGTAGCGGCACAGAGCGAATACCGGCACGGACACTTTCGTCATTTTGCATAGGAAGAAAAACGCTCGATGCAACGCGGAGCCTTGGGCGAGACTCAACGGGAGCCGGTTTGTGCCTTGCGCGTGTGACTGCAGCACGGTCAGGTCTGGGTCGTCCCACATGCGATTTGTGCCTTTTGGCAGTACGACGATCAATCTGAAACAGAACGGAGACGTCACGAGAAAGTCAGAGGCTGGTCAGTAACGAAGGACTTCTACTTTTTCCACGGTTGTAATGACTCCAGTCACGATTCTTAAGTGAATCGACACAGGCGCGTAGCCAGCCGAAAAATAAGGGGTGGATTTTGAAATAAAAGGGAGGGGTTTCGATTTTTTTCGAATTTACTAATAGAGCATCAATTCATTAGGGTTAAGTACATGCCTAATTGACGACTATACAATCTCTTCGAGTTGACGATTATACGCGTATGATAAGCTTGTCGACAAGTCCGGAAGTACTGTTAATTAGCGAATCCCTGATCTGTTGTGAACAAATAAATACGCTCGCTTATCAACGTGTCTTACGTAGCCTCGGCGACGCTCTGCGCAAGTCAAAATGTCCGAGTTTTTATGGAATTTGTGCTATGATGACGCCGATTTCAGGCGGTTCAAGCTTTCCTCTTTTAGAACTCAAGCCTTGACACACATCTTCTAATGGTTATGTTCATGTATTAGTGGAAATTAATTACGCATGAACGCACGCGTCGCACATGTTTGCGGACATTCGATGTCATTCAGTTTCGGGATGTCACTTTATAATCACAATCGCTAAGCAGCATACACTAAAACGGCATGGTATTCAAGCCCTCGGGAGATAGGAGCCAAAGCATGCTAGGCACGAGACGCGGTAGTTAGGCATACGATGATATCATTCGCACTAGGCCTATTGCAGATGCGATTGTGTAGGCCAGGGGTCGGCAACCTTTTGCTAGTCGCGGGCCAAATTTCGGATGTACAACTTTCTGGCGGGCCGGAATTTTTCTTGTACTATATTTTACGCTCACTTCGGTATATTATCCTACATTGCTGCAATCTCAATCATACCTATCAGAAGACACATGTATTTACACTTCAACAACACAGAATAAATGTGACAATTGACGCAGCTTGCGTTGTGAAAGGTTTTCAACTTCTGATAACAAGTCAGATGAAACAAAAATCAGACCCTATTTAAAATGGACGTCCGAAATACGTGATCTTAGCTTGCTCTTCGCGAATTTCATTGTTCAAAACTATTGTTCACATGCGTACGTGCTTCCAAAAATCGATGCAATTTCTTCTGCATTGTTGGTCAAGCCGGGATAAAGACCAATTTTAAGAACGTACTCTTTGTCAAAGTCATGCAGCGATATGCTCTTTGTATGAAATTTGTCATTCAATTCAACTGCATCGCATTTCAGAAAGGCCCATTTGAAATTTTCAGGCAATGGTATTGGCGTCCACATCAAACAGAGTACTGAATAGTCAGAATTCATTTTGTAGAGAAGGAATGTGGGAAAATCGGGTGAATATTCAGTAGTTAAATTTCGTATCACAGTTACAAATGTAGTGTCGGTACTAGGGTTTCTCTTTTCCAGTATAGGAAAGTGAGCATAATTTTCTTTGTACTGTTGACATTTCCAGAGTCACAGATTTGTTTTAAATGCGCCTCAACATCTCATGTATTTAGTTGTTTTCCCCCTGAAGTTGCAAATTCAATTTGTTCAGATGTGACGTTAAATGTACCAGGAAAGCAAGATGAGATACCCATTATCGATTACAAGATTATGAGTCAGCGATATTTGTGTTTTCGAGGAAAGTTGCTATTTCATTTCTCAGTTCATACACTCGTGTAAGCATAGCTGCTCGACTTAATGCACGAGCATGACAGACACAGGCCTACATGACATCGCCATATTGATTCTCTGCTTCTAGTAATATCTGGCGTAACTGATTCAGTTAATGAGACAAAAATCATATTAACAGTTTTCACCATTGTGGCCAAAACACTATTCAGGTTTTTTGTCTTGGCACACAATGCCTTCTGGAAAATTGAACTATAGATAGGCTAACTAACATACGGAGGCTAGTTATCTATAATTGAATAGTTTGAGATTGCGTCATTGCGTCTGAGATGTTCCAAGCGTTTTTGAAGCAAAGGAAGAACACCTTTATTGTCACACCCCATTATTAGAGTGGTAAACCCTTTAAAAAAGTATGGAACACCTTCGGTTGCGAGATACAACCGATTGATAAGCACTGATCCAGTCTAGTCTATCTCCATCTCCTACTTCAACCACCTTCGTTTTATGGCGTAACAATGGACTAATACGATGTAGGCTACTATTATATCGTAGCACATTTTTTTCATGCAGTGCTGCACTGCAGATTGAAACTCATTATGAAACGGCGGGCCGTATTCTTGTGATAACTAATTATTATGTCGCGGGCCGGACGATTTCGCTTGGCGGGCCGGATCCGGCCCGCGGGCCGTAGGTTGCCGACCCTTGGTGTAGGCCATCGATGGTATAGTGCGCACCGGGCCTATTGCAGATTAGAGGTTGACCGATATTGATTTTTGCAGGCCGATACCAATTATTCGCACACTCGCAAGGCTGATAACCGATATCATAGGCCGATATATACGGAAGGAGCAGAGAACCATTTGCCAAAAATATTATATCTTAGGCAAGAGGGCATTGGTACATGCCACAGAAAGCAGAACAACAAACGAGAAAACTGAAATTACAAATAATTTTTGCTTAATTGTGCACATTCATTGACATTTGGGATAAACCAAAAAGCAAAACTTGATACAGGATAGCAGATCAGTCCAGTAGAGGTAGATTGTATTGCAGGAAGCATAGTTTCTGTGCATGCTCATTGCTCACTCAGTTAAACTCGTCCTGCAAGGGTATATCTGTCGCGTATCGCCCTTTGCCTCGTCGACTTCTCGATATTGAGAACACGGAGAACATGGAGCATTGCAGCAATCAATAACCTAATTTCGCAATCATCTCAGCGTTAGATCGCGCCGCGTTACATTTACTGCATTTCCATGCACGGCCGATAGGCCCATTTTCGAGAGACTCGGCCGACGAACGGGAGAATTTTTGTTGCGCAGCACACCCACGTTGGCTGACTTGTCGGCCATCGAGTCAATACTTCGGCTTGGCCGTTCGGCCATGCTTGTGCTGTATCTTCGATCAGCTGATTGCTATTTGGTACTAACAATGCACTTTTCTTATCAAATTAACCATGGCCGACACTCTGGACATATCTTGGACGCATTGAGAAGCCAGGAATTTAATTATGACTGCAACGGAAGTTAGTAGTACCGCTACTTCTGCAAATCACCCCTAGGCTACCAAAATCTTCTTCGCTATCTGCTCACATATGCTGCTGCCACAATGCGAGAGTTTGTGTTTTGTTACATGGATACAAAGTACGTTTTGACCACAAACTAGGTGAACTTATTTACAATCCCCTGGTAAGCAAGTCATCAATAAGACACCCGAGGTCTGAATCCCTAGACTACTAGACAACAAGTGACTAGTCTGCGCTCGAAATTATCGGAACACGATATCCCATTTCTATATCGCCCAAATACTAAGATGTGCCACCTTAGTTCATTTTTTTTCTATCGTATTTTATTTTCTGTTAGTTTTAAGCAAGTGGTTCATCACGAGTATTTTACATGTTGGATTTAGGCCTACGTGTTCCAGGTTGAAGCAGGTTGTTTGATTGAATGACCGCTACAAGTCGTCTCGGTTCAGTGCTACCGAGTCATTTCACCGCAATCTTGTGATTATTTTGAAATTATTACTGAGTAAGTAACCCAAAAACGTCATCGCGAACGCTCCGCCCACCTAGTTCGGCCAAGTCACGGTAGGATTACGCCTGGTCATGGAAACACGGCCGCCATGTACAACACATGGGTCATGGCCTTTCGGCTCGCACATCTCTGACAATACGACTTATTGAATTGCAACCGAGTATTAGCATCAGAGCGGGCATTTCAAAAGGACGGGGTTTCGCTTCTAAGGGAAGGGGTTTCGACCCCCGAGCCTCCCCCTCCTGGCTACGTGCCTGACTCGACTGGACTTGAGTCAATACAATTGACTCAACTTCTACTCGAGTCATTGCGCATGGCACGTCCAAGTCGTATGTCTAGAGATTGGACGTCCAACACAGCATCCGTTGCAGCTTCGAAGAATGGTAAGCTACAACATTATCGGTATTTCGTCTATCAATACTGGTGTTTGTAAAATAGTTCCAGAAACTGTGCAAAGTGAGAAAAATTACGATAATATGAATACCAGGCACCCAAACAGAGTTGTAAAAAAGTAAGTTGAACACGAACGGTTTGAATGAACAGTCAACATAGTGACTTGGACTCGGACCTCAACACTGTGACTCGAACTTGAACCTTTGCCCAATGACTCGGACTTGACTCGCTGGTGAATTCAAAATGACTCGACTTGACTCGAGCCAAAACTATAAAGTATGATTGAAGTCGTTATGTTTTTGACTATTTCCACTTCTACTCGAACAGATAATTTTTGACGTTACAATGAAATGCCTCTTTCGGCTGTCCAAGTCTCGAGTCGTATGGTCAAGTACAGTCGAGTCAACACACAAATTGACTCAAGTCAAGTCGAACCATTTTCAGAAATTAAGAAATTGAATCAATGCAGTTCAACGTACTTTTTCAAAATCCTCATGAAAAAAGGGATGACCGTCGTCAGAATGGCATCTCCGCAAACGACACCGGAGCAATGCAGCACCCGCATCCTTTTCAGAAACTTCTGCTCGCACAGCGGCAAATGGTGGATAGCTACGTGCGGTTCCGCGTCTGACTGCTTCTTCATGAGGTTGACTTCTTCGGAAGTGCGCTTCATGATCGAAACGATTTCGTCCAAAATCTGAACGGCGGAAACATGATAAGATTGCGGATTAGGGCTGTTCAAAAATAAGTTTTATTTTCAAATTTTATGGGCTACTTGATAAAATTGTGAGGTTACCTAAAAAAACGCTACACACCAATTTTGGCGAAATTCTAACCAGTGTAAGCGAATTTATTATAGTAGAAAATTTTGGATTTATTCAATAAAAATAAACATCAAAATTTTTCAAATGTTTCTGGCTACCACATGAAATTGTTAGGTAGAAATTGTTAGAGAAAACGATGCACAACAAATTTGGCTCTATTCCAACCAGTAAAAGCTAAGTTATTGATGCTCAAAATTCAGGATTTCAAGCGGTAGCATTAACGGCGGGGAGATCTGTAATAATAAATAATCAAAGAATTTGCCACCGTAGATACTACTTTTTTCTGAATGCAAATTTTGAAGAGCTTCTTGGAGGTGCAGAACTTCAATATACAATTAAATAGTTTATTCATATTGAAATGAACCCAAATATTTTCGGCTGACACTCGTCAGGGGTAATCGTCAGCAACTAGTAGAGAATGGGAAAGAACATTGTATATCAACAATCGTATCACAAAATATGACGTCACCAGCATGAAATTTCAAATGAGAGAGCGTTCAATGTACTATTTTTAGGTGGTACACGAACTCCTTTTGTTGACAGAGTTTTGGTTGGTGTATTTTGATAAAAGTTGATTCCAAGGCACACAAATGGAATTGTGAACGGCCTCGCCCTACGATTCGAAATCGGTCGTCTCGATAATTATTCGCACAAATCGGATTATCCAACAGATGTTTGCCGATGGCAGAATTAATGGCCTTTGATCGATCAGCATCTATCTTAAGTGGATGAGTTAAGGGTGAGCTTTTCACATCGCGTGACGCACGTGTTCTGATAAATCTGGGGACATGTTGGTTTATGCGGTCCTGCAGACGTCTTGACGTTCTTCCCACGTAGCCACAATCACAGTGGCACCTATATTTGTACACTACAATACTTTGTTGAAGTGCAGGAAGCACGTCTTTGCGTGTTGAAGGGAGCAGTTGTGTTGTTGTAAAAATCACATTGGTTTTGACTGTGTCGTAACATTTACCGACAGCAGAAATCAATTGTTTTTCAAAGCGGGTGGAAATGGGGCCAATCCAAGGTAGATGGATAGAAACATCTTTTATTGTTCGTGCGGTGGGCTCTGTTCGTTTTTCTGCGTTGAATTGCGTTAATTTCCTCTCCATGCCGCGGCTGATGACGTGTTCAGGGTAACCGTTATCAAGCAAGATTTTTCGGATGTAGTCAAGTTCTAAACTCAGTTTGTTACCCGAACATATCATCAAGGCTCTATGCACGAGTGTGCAAAGGCCATTAATTCTGCCATCGGCAAACATCTGTTGGATAGTCCGATTTGTGCGAATAATTATCGAGATGACCGATTTCGAATCGTAGGGCGAGGCCGTTCACAATTCCATTTGTGTGCCTTGGAATCAACTTTTATCAAAATACACCAACCAAAACTCTGTCAACAAAAGGAGTTCGTGTACCACCTAAAAATAGTACATTGAACGCTCTCTCATTCGAAATTTCATGCTGGTGACGTCATATTTTGTGATACGATTGTTGATATACAATGTTCTTTCCCATTCTCTACTAGTTGCTGACGATTACCCCTGACGAGTGTCAGCCGAAAATATTCGGGTTCATTTCAATATGAATATACTATTTAAATGCAAATTTTGTACTCCGATATCTTCGCTTTTACTGGATGGAATTAAGCCAAATTTTTTGCGTTCAGGGTTAAACTGGGGTACGTGGGCTAGTTTCAAAGGTCCGTAAAAGGTCAATGTAAAAATGCCAACATTAAACTATTGACTGTAAACTATTACCTTTCAAGTCATCACAAATTCGTAAATTTTTACTTGGAAGTTTGTGTAAGCAAGATAAATATTTGGAATTCCAATTCACAAATTTAGGGTACTAGGACAATAATTGAATACTCACAAAACTCTCGGCAATTTTAACAGGACGCTTCGTCTCACGCATCAGTCGCGCCAAATCCTCGAACTTCTTCAACTCAAAATCATCGGAACGCGAGTCTACAGTCGTATCTGCATCCACGTTGTTGCCTGGAACGTCTTTTTGGACTGACATTGCGCAATGTGACGCGTCAACCACCATATCAGCACGATCATCTTCTGGCACGGAGTCGTGTTGACAATCCCCAGACGCGTCGTCAGAAATATCGATCACCAACTCATCGTCGCAGTCCGCAGACGAGTTATCGTCAGATTGCCTTTCCTTCGTTACATCGTCAGACACAATTTCACTTTCCAGAGGCACCTCTTTACCCGCCTCACCCTTATTTATCACCACCAATTTTTCGCCGACATTCGTCACAACGGAATCTTCCACGACAGCGTCATCACGATTATTCTTATTTCTTACCGCAGTAAGATCAGAGTCCGTCACTATGTCGCGTGTTTCATTGTCATTTTTGTCAACACTTTCTCCTACACTATCTACGGGATCAACTTCAGCAAGTGTATCGTTGACGCACATTTCGACATCGTTTTTCACACCAACTATACTATCAACAGGTTTCAAATCGCTGTTTTCAGACGTTATTTCGCCATGTGTATCACCGTCACTCATTTCAATGTCTTTTTTCACGCCACCAATACCATCGCAAGGATTTAATTTGCTGTTATCAGTTATTTCGCTTTGTGTATCATTGCCGCTCATTTCAACGTCTGGATTTGACTCCATATTGTCATAAACATTGATGTCCGGGTCATTAATTGTTTTTGATTTCTCACTCAAAGCGCTAACCGACATGCTTACATTCGAGTGCCAGTGTGACGGTATATCTTTGCGGCGCTGCGGGAAAGACACCGTGCTGTCTGTAATCGTCGGCGTCCGAATGCCGCACAAATCTCCAGACGCGGGCAGCTTGATAGGCGGGACCGCGACCGCTTTTTCCGGGGCTTCGCAACTAAAACGCCTCGGCCTGAAAGCCTCGCTGTTCGGCTTCGAGATCTTGACGGGCGCGTTACTGGCTGCGCTTGCATGGCTGTCCGCGGATGGCGTTTCGTTTTTGTTCTGCTTTTCGTCCTTGTTTGGAGTGCGGAAACTGATGGCCGTTCGCAAGTCCTTGCTGGGAGCAATCTCCGCTTTTCTGCCACCTTCTTCCGATTCGGGGTTTTTGGCGTCGTCGGAATTTTCCGCGGACTGTCATTATAAACGGGTAATAAGTAAGGCGATTTTTTTCTTCTTAAAATATGTAGGATTTTGACATAAAAAATCAAAATTTCGACAATTTTTGACTTTAAAAATCGTAATTTTGACCAAACTTGACCTAACGTATGTAAATTAGGTGTTTTCCCACATAATGTTACAATTGTACTACTTATCTTCGTTTCTGGTTGCAACTGTCTGTCCTTACATAGTGGTTTGGCCTGAAACAAAAACTTTTTTGTCGAAGAAACTGACAAATTTTTACACGAAAAAAAACTTTGTTTTACCGAAATCTGGCCCTATGAAGAATTCCAGTAGTTACATTACGCGTTAAGGTTGAAATAATCAAAATTTTGTTGAAGTACAACGAGAGATACTTTCTACATTCTCGGGTAGAAAGTGCCCGTCTTTACTAAGTAGCTTGCAGAGAATGGAGAAAGAACGTTTAACAGCAGCAGTTGTCGACTGACATCACTAAAGTTGTGTGCACACTGCCGGTGACAAACTGTGTTGCTTCATTCTGACAATGCTGTCTACGTCACAATTTTTCATCATGCGCTTTTTGATATAAGATCCAATGCCCACATTGGGATATCGCGGTACGTTGAGCATAAAATCATGTCAACCTATTAGTTTCATTTGACCGTTTATGACTCACAATGACCAGACAACACGCCGTCTACAACGGTAGGCCTATAAAGTAGGCTACACGCTATAAAAGTCCAATGATAAGTTCATTGACAGTGCAAACATCTACGATACAAACGAAATGCAGGTTGCAAAAAATTTTAACTTTGTGAAAAAATGTTGACATTTTTTGACCTAACGCTACAATTTTGACATAATTTTGACATATTGTGATAGTTCAAAAAAAATCGCCCCGCTCACGACCGACTCAAGGATGCAAAGGGTCAAGTTCGAGTCATAGTGTTGAGGATCGAGTCCGAGTCCAAGTCATAAGACTTTGATCCAGTAACATAGAATGTCTCAAGTCATATGACTTGGTTGAGTCTTTCACAGTTACTCAAGCACCAGTCATTACACAAATTGACTCGAGTCGAGTCAATGTAAAATTGCAACTCGAGTCCGACTCAAATTGAATCATGACTCGAGTAAATACAACCCTAGAGTTAGTGTTCCTACAGGTGTTCAGTGACCACGTACTATTCTCTTTCAGAGCACTCAAGCCGCCTTTGCTTACTCACGGCACTAATTACTTTAGCACCTATATTTTAAGACTCCTTCGAATTCCACAGTGAAGTAAAGCTACTTACGTTGGAATGTTCGTCATTCGAATCCTCGATCGCGCTGATGAGAGACAGCCCAAACGAAGCGTTGGATTTTGGCTTCGGTGGAGACTTCAAAGGCGAAATAAAGTCTTTCGCCATCAGCATTTCCGCAAATATCTCTTCCAACATGTCGCTGGAAACGGATTTGCGGGCCACACCCGTTTTTCTAGCTTTTGAAACTTCACGTTTCCCCGATGTCTTTCGTGATAGTTTTACGGCATCGCCAGCGCCGGAAGGCTTGGCAAAAGGCACCCTGATACTTATACCTGCGTTCGATTTGGACTGAGACGAATCCTGGACACAATCTTTTGCCGCAATCGAACGCGCTCCATTGTTTGCATCGACACCACCATCTGGCTTGTTCCGAGTTGATACAGGCTTTGGAGTGCCTTGGTTTTTCGCTTCCGCCTTCTGCGTCTTATGAGAGATCCTACGTTTTTTAACGGTAGGCATAGTGTCACCGTCAGAATGCGTGTCGCTCACCAAAGCATCGCTCTCGGACGAGAACCGAGAGGAGACGGGTGCTTTTCCGAAATTTTGGGACGTGCGTTTGACGGCGACCATTTTTGGAGACGTCGCTTTCGAATTTTTCTGATTTTCAGACGGATTATCTTGTTTTTCAGACGTGTTTTTGTGTTTTACGGACGAAGTTTCCTCTTTTTCGAGAATGTTTGTCTGTATTTCAGACGTATTCTCATTTTCGGAAGAATTCTTCAGTTTTCCAGATGATTTATCATGTGTTTTAGACAAATTTTTCTCTTTTTCAGACGGATTTTCCTGTTTTTTAGACAATTTTGCTAGTATTTTAGACAAATTTTTCTGTTTTTCGGACAAACTCTTCTGTTGTTCAGACGTCACTGAATCGGCAATGGCCTTCTTTGACAACAAGTTATCATCGCTATACTTTAGTTCTTTTTCGGGTACCGTTTTCGAAAGCGAATCTGCGGATTTGACATTATCGACAGACGGCTTTCTTTTCAAAAAGTATCCCTTGTAATACTTTGAACTGCGCGTCGACACCGGCACAGACTCCGGGACTGATTTCGTATCGCTATTGTTATCGCGATCATTGGCTTCCATGCTCGAAGATCCTTCGGTTTCCGAGATAATCGAGCAACTACGTTCCAAAATGGAGTCAGATACGGAGGATGTCAAATTCTTTCGTAACGGTGATCGCGGCACGGGTTTTACGGCCTTCGATTTTTGATTAGCCGTTTCAGAACTCGAAGGCTTAACTCGCAAATCTTGCGATTCTTTACATGGCGGCGTTGTGTCCGATTCATCATCATATATTACACTGCCAGACGACAAAGGCAATGATACCTGGGAATTACCACATTCCGTACTTTTTTTTCGCTTTTTATCAACTTCTTCTGTCCCAGATTCTGAATTGGCCGATTTTTTGGCAAAAACGGTCTTATTTTTTTGCGTTTTGTCAAATCCTTCCGTCCCAGATTCCGATTCAGTCGATTTCCTGGAAGAACCAAGCCTTTTAGTCCGATTTTTCTCAAATTCTTCAGTCGCAAATTCCAATTCGGTCGATTTGCTTGAAGAACGAAGCATTTTTTTCCTGTTTGTCTCAGATCCATCAGCCCCAGATTCTGACACGGCCGATTTCTCCGCGGAATCAAGCTTTTTCTCAAATTCTCGCGTCTCACACTCCGATTCAGACGATTTCCTGGCAGAACGAAGTTTTTTTTGTCTATTTTTATCGAATTCGTCCGTCCCAGATTCTGATTCGGTGGATCGCCGGACAGAACCGATTCTTCCGCGTCTGTCTGACAAACTGGACTTGCCGTTACATTTTAAAGGTGCGCCGGCTGAACTCTTAGCCCGGGCCACGCGTTTTTTCCTTGGCGACAGGGTGGGCAGAAGTTCGTCAACGTCGCTAGACCCGGTCGCAGTCATCGAGCGCGTTCTCCTTCTCGATGGAGTTGGAGTCACGTTAGAATTGTCATTTTCCGAGTTCAAATCGCAATTTGACGACGCACCATTTTTCATGGTATCCGAACTGTCGTTCGCAGACTTGTCATCATCATTTTTAGCATTTGTAATTTCAACACCATCATTTTTATCATCTGTGATTTTATGGTCGTCAGTATTCTTATGAGGCTTAGCTTTATTAACCACATTTTTACCACTCACATTATCTACTGTTTCATCCGCAAAAGTTCCGATGTTTGAATTACTTTCATTTTCTGAATTCTTATCAGTGGAATCAGGCAGGTCTGACCCAAGCTCTGGCATTATAGACACAAATCTCTGATCGTGCCCACTATTCGATGACTCAGAGTCGTCAACAATGGTCTCATCTTCAATTTTCACAGTGTCCACAACGTCGATATTGCGATTCGTAGATTCATCCATAACAGACGCGCCAATTACATTGACGGATGAATTCCGTTCATCGGACACGCTTTCCGCATCATCCGAATCATCATTATCCGACATTTTGAGGTCTTCCGAAATACTGTCTGCAGCCGTTTCAAAGATTTCGTGACCTGGGCCGCCTACGTTTTCGATTTCAGGCGTGTCTGGTTCGTCCGCGGCCAGAACAGGCATCACAGACACGAATTCGTCACGGCACTGGTCCTCCGACTCTACCGGGGATTGAAAATGCATGCCCGGGTCTTTTGCAGAGTCCGTATTTTCAGAATTGTTGTCATCAGTAGATTTTTCAATCGATCTTTCACATTCTGGTTCATTTCTTTTAGACGATGCTTCTTCCTGCTCAGATCGGGTGCTATCCAGACGATCTTCTTCCGTTTCCGAGATATCATACTTCTTGCTAGTTTGAGAGTTTGGCGGTTCGTTGACGACAGAGTCTGCAGATTTTGGCGCGCGGTTGGCACGACGAGGTTTCTTTGGTTTTTGATCTTTGCACTCCGCGTCGTCGTGGGCGTCTTCGCGTAACGCGACCGCTTGTTTGACGCGCGTCAGAGCGCATCTGCTTGTCGAGAGAAACTCCTGAAAAAAAAATCAATTCTATCACGAGTAGGTCGGAATGTCGAATGTCTTGGTGCCAGAGTTTTTACAGCTACAAAATTTTCAGCTATTCAAATTAGATTACAATCGGAATTATAGCTCCCCGCTCTTTTTCAAAATTAGATTATAATTACCGGATTCACAAAAACTCGAAAATCGAATAGAATAACGAAGAAGAAATACAACAAAAACTGAGTTCACTTCCTATCAAATTAGAGTTCAGAAAAATGTCTGTACACTGAGGTTGGTTTGTTTCGCACCATACAATTCTCCTGTTAAAAAACAGGAATTAGGTTACAATTAAAATGAGAAACCTTCACAAATGAAATTAGAATTCGATTATCGGCAGTTTTGTGTAACACAGGGGCAGGAAACTTCTCCAGCCTGATATGGGAAAACAAAGTGGCCTACTTTGTGGGCCGGATTACACAACCTGTACCGGTACATTTATCGCGTATTTATCCATTTACACAAGGAATAAACCGAATTTAATGTAAACTTTAAGTTTAAAGCGTAGACGTAGAGGCTAAAAACAGTATTTAATGAATTTATTAACCTGATGCCCTTCAATAGCTGTTGAAGTCAATCAAGGATTTGTGGTCGATCAAAGTCTGCATGTCGTATTAACGTCCATGGTCGAAAATCTTTGCTCGCAAATGTACACGCGAAAAGCAAAACAAATATAGTTTCATGGCCCTTTTTCAGGTTGGCAACTTAGATTCTTTGCGACGCATAAATTTTGTCAACACTTTCTGATTATAATTTCACCATCAGGGTAGAAAATCTCTGCGAGCCGCTGAAAATCTTGCCCCTGGTCTAATACGTTCGTGAATTTCGGTGATTCCCTAATGTCGGACGCCTATCCTACACTGCAAATACATGAGCGAAATATAGGTGTATTTATCAGATTTTCATCCCAGCGCAGGATGTAAATTGGGTAAGCAGCACTTTCAGGTTCCAGAATAGCACGGTGGGGTGGTGCAAGACTTGGAAGGCCCTGCACAAGGCTATTGCTGCAACTTCCTTGTCCAGCGGCATATGCACAATAGGGCTCTTCAAAAATGACTTTTTTTCTCAAATGGCACTGGCTACTTGATAAAATTGTTATGTTACCTAATTTAAGCCTACACACCAAATTTGGTTCACTTCCAACCAGTAGCCGCATTGCTACAGGAGAAGAAAGTTTCTATTTATTATATAAAAATAAATAACAAAAAATCTGAAAATTTTCTGTTCACCCCATGAAAGTGTTAGGCTGTCTGTAGAAACGATGTTCACCAAATTTGGTTCAATTCCAACCAGTGGAAGCGGAGACATTGCCGTCAAAAAATTTGGATTTGATTAAAATAGTATTTACGGTGGGCACCACTATAATAAATAATTAAAGAATTGGCCACCGTATATACTAGCCAGTGCGATTTGAGAAAAAGTCATTTTTGAAGAGCCCTAATGCACAATTGCACATCACGGTAAGCGTATGTACAGATCGTGTGTAAGTGCATGATGAGTCGGTGTATATGCCGCAAAAACATCAAGGACGAAAACATACAATGTTCTTTTCTTATCCCTGACCGGGAATTGTGATCAACATGCCTCATTATATTGATAAAGCTTGCTCAAGGCGATGTCGTCCCGTGGCTCGATCGAATATTTCTCGCAGAAAGCGTCGATCTTCCTGTAGAGAGCGTTCATGCAGTGTTCTTTCTTTGGAATTTTCCTGGCGAACATCCCCTTGTAAGATATTGCGATCTGGTTGAGATCGTCGATCTGCTCTTGCGTCGGGTTATTTTGAAATTGCTCGATGCGGTCCTAAAAAAAAATTCACAAAAATGAAAACCGTTTCGAGGTAAACCGAATAATGTGCATTGCAAATGACTAGCCAAGTCTGCAGTCGAGTCACGATTTTTTGGTGACTCGACTTGAGTCAGTTTTTCAAATGCGTTAAATGACTGGACTCATCAAGTACTCGGAAGGGCTGTTCAAAAATAACTTTTTTCCCGGATTCAAGCCTATCACTGATTAAATTGTTTGGTTACCCTAAAAACGCTGCACAGCAAATTTGATTCAATTCTAACAAGTATACGACTCCGCAGATCCAATTAAAATTTCTAATTTTTTAGGAAAAATTTTTTTTAAAAATTTTCAAATTTTTCTGTCGACCCCACGAAATTGTTGAGCTGTCTTCAAAAACGATGCAAAACAAATTTGAGTCAATTCCAATTAGTAGAAGCAGATTTATTTGAAATTTTCGTTGATAATATAACGATCAAGGATAATCCGTGAATTATCAACGAAAAACTTAAAAGGGAACCCAATGATTTGGACTCAAACTCGAGTCAAAACTCTATGACTAGGACTCGACCCTCTACTCACTGACCTGGACTTGACCCGGTGGTTAAATGAAAATGACTCGACTTGACTCGAGTCAAAACTATAAAAGTAAGATTGACTTGTGACCAATGTTCCCTCTAAACTGCGCACGTGCGCAAATGCGCAGTGCTTTCGTGGTCTCTGCGCACAGAAAATTCAAGCTGCGCACAAAAAATCCGAAGTGATGACCTTTTTTTGAGTCGTTACGCACTGTTTTCCAAGGGTCTGCGCAGTGACCTGGTGAGTGTGCGCAGACTCGTGTAAAATTAGAGGGAACATTGCTTGTGACTTGGTTACAACCCTGCACGAATAGGGGAGGAAAGTACCCAGGTATTATTAAGATTCCTACCAATAGGCAATCAATTGCAATGTAGAATGAAATCTACCTAGTCAGTTATAGGGAAGAGGAGTCGACACCAGACACCAGACTTTCGTACGACCTAAAATTGTGACCCAAACCCGACTCATGTTTAGGGTTGGGCGCAATCATTCGAGCGCACGAATCCAAATTGATTATGATGATGATTTGAATAGAGTAGCGAAAGACGATTTTCCCGAGTACTGAAATTATAAGCTATCAGTTATATAATATCAACGAGAATTATAGTTTCGATGCATTTTCCCAACACGAAGCATTGCACCCTCAATTAGTCGCATCACCGCATCAGTAAAAATGTCTAAACTACACAAGTCAGGCAGCTACAGGGTGACTTTCATATGCAAAGATCCACCGAATTCAATTTTAAAACAAATAAGTGGTCAGGCTAATGCCGTGTCAGTATTACATGTCACCGAGCACACACTGCCGATTTCGATTCGGACTCAACATACGTGTCAGTTCACCGAGAAAGGCGTCGGTCATTTATAAACGGTACTCAAATACCGAGATCACAATAAAAACAAGAATGGGACTGCGCCCAAACCTATACACAGACGTCACAGTAAAAGGAATTTATCAACGAAACTTACCTTATTTGCCAATTCGAGTTTATCGAATTTCGTAAGAGGCTTCGTGTATGATTGCCGGTCGTCGTTTTTTATAGTGACCGACTGCGACTCTTCCGCGTTCAAATCAACATCAACGGGTATTTCTTCTTCCTTCGTGTCCTCGGGGATTTTCTCCACATCATCTGACCTCTGCTGCTATAACGTATTGCGTAAGCCAGGGGTCGCCAACTCAAAACGGGTCACGGACCACTTTTCAAATTTCGTATAAAATAGGTAAAATAGGCCACACAGTTTACCAGCTTTATGTCAGCGCAAGGCTGGCGACTGGCATACATACTATAATAATATATTGAAAAATGCAAACACTACAAAAATATCACGACCGTCCCTTTCATTCCATTTTGAACTATGAGCTACACATGATACCTGACATTCTGACGATACTCTTCAGCGACTAAGGAATCAATATTGGGGTTAGCTAGACACAGTGCATGCTTGGAAAGCATCTCCTTGTACACTGTACAGTAGTGGTCTTCAAAAATGACTTTTTTCTCAAATCGTACTGGCTACTTGATAAAATTGTTAGGTTTCCGAATTTAAGCCTACACACTAAATTTGGTTCAATTCCAACCAGTAGCCGCATTGCAACAGAAGAAAGTTTCTATTAATTAGCAGCACTTCAAAATTCTTTACTAAGCGTACTTCCGAAATCTCAAATCAAGTCGCGAGCCGTAAAATATGACCTCACGGGCCGCGTGTTGGTGACCCCTGGATTAAACAGTGGCTCTTAACATGGCAGCCAAAAGGTAAGCCACTTGATGTCAGAAAGCTAAAAAGCTTACAGTAGAGTTCATAGCAGACTTGTACAAACTGCTGTATTTTAAAAATGCGTAACTAGAACTAGGACTAATTAAACTAACGAACTTGATTTAACTCCAAAGCAACTCATTAATTCTTATTTTATCGGAATATGATCATGATCCACACGAAGATCATTACACGTTTGAAAATAGAGTGGTTCCGACCCCGAGAAACTACCCCCTAGCTACAACGCTGTTAGTATTGATGACTCTGAGCTAGCAATGGCTGCAAGAATACACATAACAGAGCATCAGATTCATGGCAACTAATTTTTTAATGCACAACCAGAACTAGACCTTTTCAAATTTCGCAGCAAGAAATAGGCCTACTTAAAAAAACAATAATTAGTTGACCATCAACCAAATAGATTAGTACTTTGTACAAGTTTGCTGGGTAGTACGAATATGCTGTATGCTGTTATAATGAAACAAAAAAGGCAGTTTCGTTCAATCATCCCAGCCAACACTATATATTCTACTACAAACTTTTCGACGACAGTTCGTCAAATTCAGTGATAAAGTAACTGAAATCCAACACAGAATGATTGGAATAATTACTAAATATTGCCATCGACAAACTTCTTTCTTTAATCAGAGCACAACTCTTAGAAAATACCAAAATCTTACAGAAATCAACAGTACAGAGAGTAAAAAGTTAGCTCTACCTTATCGTGAGACGCGCCGAATAGATAATCACTTGAAATAATGCTTTTACCTCAATTTCTTCCTCTGCTACCTGCGTCGGTGCAGCCGCGAAAGTCGGCGCCTCTTCTTCTATACTAGGAAGCTCAGGAACTGCATGAACATCAATCAGCCTATCCCGTACTGCGGCTTCTGCATTTTCTATGAAAAGATAGAGCATGAGCAAATATACAAGCAGCGTAGTCAGACTCGAGTCGCGATTCTCTGGAGTCTCGGCTTGACTCAATTCACTTTCGTAAAATTGAAAAATGACTCGACATTACGCATGACTCGGACCAAGTCATATGACTCGAGACTGGGTCTACCAAGACAGTCCTTTCATTGTAATTTCGAAGAATAGGAAAGCTATCACACTACTAATATTTTGTCAATCAGTACTGGTACTTGAAAATGCAACCAGAAACTGTCGAAAGTGAGGAAAATGAGTATATTATGATTGCGAAGCATTCGACAACAACTAGCAGAGTTGTAAAAATTGAGATTTACGTGACAATAACTCGGAACTTCTATATTATTATGGTGGTGAATTGAAAAGGACTCGAGTTAAAACAATAAACGTGAGATCGACTCGTGACTCGGAACCATGTGACTTGGTTATAACTAGGGCTGGGCAAAATCGAGTACCTGAGTGATTCGATTCTGAATCACATAATACGCTTCGAGTCGAGTCGAGTAATCGAGTATCGCTCATTATGACGTCATAACAGAATTTAGTACGTCAAACTTCAAATATGTACCGTTTATGCCACCACAAAGAATATAATGCCTGTCATATCCATGTCATAAATGATACGTTGGTTTTTTTCGGCCATACCGATTTCATTCCACATTGATGACAATGTTGTGGGATGATCATGACTTAGGAAATGTGCTACGTCCAGTAACCTTCATAGCTTTGTACTATACGTTTCCTATGCTACAATATCGCGAAATCAAGGTTTCAGGGCTTCAATCGGCGCCTACGTAGGCCCCGCTTCAATGCAACAGTGAAAATTAGTATCAAACTATAATTCTTACTGATAAATTAACTTTCAGTGGCGATAATCGTATAATTTTAGTACTCGAAAAAATCGTCTTTTACTACTCGACTCGAATCAATAAAATTAATACTCGATTCAGATTCGAGTACCATACTCGAATCATTGTGCCCAGCCCTAGTTATAACCCTGACAGGCAAGACCAACCGAACCCATATTATGAAAATTTCAGAAAATTCCACATAACCGATTGCTTCCTTGCTGATCTAGCTCGACACACATACCGGAACAATGATCATCCATCAAAAATGTCACATCCGAGATAAGTTCATACTTGGAATCTTGAAATTAGCCGGTTTCAATTAATCTGTCATTATCATCATCATTATCATCATTATGGTGCCTTCACGCACATGCTGAGGAGGGTCAAAATTGATCGAATCAATTAAATTGTAAGAATACGACACTTCAATCAAATCTACTCTTTTGAAAAGGCTTACTTGAATCCCGATCATACCCACAGTCATTTCTACTTTCCTTCGAACTAGTTTTAACGTGTATTAGAAAATGCTACTTGTCTTGCAATTGAGTAAAAGTTAGTGTTACTTCTACTTGTGTACAAACTTCCAGCTACTTCGATCACTTCCGTCAATTGGCACAGGCCTCGTGACAAAAATTTTCAAGACAGTACACTTCTCACTTGATTGCGACTTGATTCTGCGACTCAGGCTCTTGTTCAGCTTCGTCAACTTTTTCATCGCCTCGTTCTTCTCAGACAATTCTTTTCGCAGGCTGAAAAAAGCGACACAACGGTTTGGTGACACAGATAAAATGGCTGACCAAGCCGCGTACTCCGATATCTGCTGCGCGTGTTTCTTCTTTATATCGGCGACGGCGTTATTCTCCTCCGACGTCAACTCTTTGATCGTTCTTTCGTGAAGTTTACGAGACTCCTACAGCAGTTGGAAGCAAGAAAACAATGTGTTATCAAGCGAAAGTTACACAAAAGTCGGTCAGACTTGTACTAACTACTGGTTTTCTAGAATATAGTTGCCAACCAGTTGCGTAAACTAGGGCTGATATGAGTCACGATGTTTTGGTGACTCGACTTAGCTCAAGTAGTTTTTTCAAATGCGTAAAAAGCTCGACTCGAGTCAATTTTTGTATTAACTCAAAATGTACTCGAGTCATTGCGCACGATGCGAACCAAGTCATATGACTCGAGACTAGGACGGCCAAGACAGACATTTGAAGAATAGTTACCATATTAATGGTATTTCGTCTATCAGTCCTGATATTTGGGAAATATGGCCAGAAACTGTTAGGACTGATGAACATTACCATATTATGATTGCGAGCCATTCTATATCAGTCGAGCAGAGTTTAAAAAAGTGAGATGAACCGGAGTGAACTGAAAACTATCAGTGAACATAATGACTTGGACTCAAAATGCTAACCTCTAATCGCTGACTTGGACTCGGACTTGACAGCGAATTGAAAATGACTCGACTTGACTCGAGTCAAAACAATAAAAGTGAGATTAACTTGGGACTTGGTTACAACCCTGGCCTAGACAGAGGGTAGGATCAGAGAACCCTCTACCGTCTACCCCATTTTAACAACCCTCATTGTTCTCTTGGTGAGTTATTCGTTGATCCCTTATTATGAATGCATTACCATAGTGTTCATATTGTTTCTTCACTCCTTTGTTATACACTATTTAACGACCTAAATCTACATAATTAACCATGCACCATACTAGATTATGCCCCCACGTTCAGTCATCAATAGTGCACCAAGATTTGTTTCTGATTCGCTTCCCCCACTTTGTCAGTAGGTCATTATTCACATATTGGTACCAAGATAAATAAAATCTTTTATATACCGAACTGGTATATGTTTCATGCGTATAGAGACTTTAACATGGCCAAGATTATCCTGTCCTGCGTTTTCTCTCGGCTGGCTACGCGCCTATTGCCAACATTGATGGTACTCAAGTAGAATACTCATTGACATTGTCGTTTGGCGAGTTGTTAGTTCCGATCAACCAGGTTTATTAATATTTTCATCGTTTCAAAACATCACAAGACTGCGATACAATGAAAAGATAGGAGGGTGTCGAAAGAACTTGGAGTAGCCTTTAAGATCAGACACCCACCTTAGCCTAGGCGAAGTAAATATGAGGCATGGACACTAAATGAAAAGTAATGCAGAGAATATAAGATGCAAGCGACAACACATAAACTTACATCGGCTGCATATAGGTCCAATTTCAAGCGAGTCACCATCTTCTCCAATTCTTGATTGCGCGCTTCCAGTTTAGCCCCGTCGGTAAACGACGTCGGGTCTTTTGACAAGGCCAACTGCGGCATAAAATATTCGGGCGTTAATGTACAAGTTCATATACCGACTGTAAAGGCAGCACCTTCAACTGATCTTCAACCAAACTCTTGCTTTTAACCGATTGTTTGTACTTTTTTGTTATTTCCTCCAGTCGCCGCTCAGATTCTTGACATGTCTTTATCAAATTACTAAAATCAGAAGGAGATTGTCCAGTCAACCATATGATTGCTTCTTTCATTAAGATTTTGAGTGGGACGATACAGGTTCACTTTTATTTCTCAAGTATAACAGAAAAATACTATAGTCGCCAATCAACGATTGGACTTGACATGAAGATTCAGAACAGGAAAGTGTTATATTGGCAACGTAAACAACAAAAATGTATTTTTTCTTTAAATGTTAATGGCTATTAGATAAAATTGTTAGTTTGGCTAAAAAAATCGATGCACACCTTGACACAAAATTTGGCTCGATTACAACCTGTAGAAGGGAAGTTATTAGAGACAGGAAATTTAAAAACGAATTTCTACACCTTGCTGGCAACGCCATAAAAAACGGTGAATAAAAAATTTAAACCGATAGGAGCAAACTTATTAGTGTTCTAAATTTTGAAATTGAATTAATAGTATTGATGGTGGGTATTTTTATCATTGATAACTATGGCGGTATTTGTTTACCAAGAAATAGGCAAATTTTGACCTCAAAAGTCAAAATTTTGACATTTTTTACCTTAAAAAAATGAATTTTGTCCAAATTTTGACCTAACATATGCAAATTAGGTGTTTTCCCACATATTGTTAGAAATGTTCTACTTATCTTCATTTCTGGTTGGAACTGTCTGTCGTTATGAAGTACTTTAGCCTGAAAAGCTTTTTTGACTGAAAAGCTGACAAAGTTTTACATGAAAAAACTTTCTATTTATGAAATCTGGCCATATGAAAAATTCCAGTAGATACATTACGTATTATAGTAAAAACAATTAAAATTTGTTGTAGTACAACGAACGATACTGTCCCACATTCTTGGGTAGAAAGTGTCTGTCCTAACTAAGTAGCTTGCCAAAAATGGATAAAATAAATTGTGCGTACACTGCTGGTGACACACCGTGTTGCTTCATTCTGACAATGGTGTCTACTTCACAATTTTTCATCATGCTCTTCTTGATATAAGAATCATGCAATGATCAGTGCTCACGCAGTCTTGCTTCAGTTAGGATGTTGCGGTACAGTGAGGATAAAACCATGTTAGCCTATTTGTTTCATTTGAATGTTTACGAGCACTTCATAATTAGCAGACAATGAGTCGTCTACAACGGTAGGCCTATAAAGTAGCCTAGGCCAGTGGTTCTCAACCGCCGGTCCGCGACGACATTCCTGCCGGTCCGCGAGGTATATTACAATTTTATACTTTAATTTCAAGATGCAATGTTGAAGGCTTGTCCTTTGATAAAATAAATATAACATCTAATTTTAAACTGATTCAAAATTTCGTGAGGTAACATTAGGGCTTGAAACATGTTCGATTTGACTTAAAGTTCAAGACGTTTCATTTGACGACATGCGAGCGACAAATACAGAGCAGATACGGGCTCACTCATCGATAAACAGCGCAGTTTGATCATTGGTTTTCGATTCGTTTATTTTGTGCAGGACCGTAACTGGGGCACCCCAAACCGCCCTATTGGAGCGGGGCCGAGCTTGAAAAGGACCCAAAATTATTTCGAAAATGAACATAAATCATAGTGTTTTATTTGAAACTTTTTCCAACATTTTTCAATTTCTATTGGGGCTTTGCACGATTTGGTGTCCCTAAATGTCTTGCTTATTAGGTGCCCTTCTCCGAGAAATACGCATGATTTATATGCCTTTCGGCGTCAGCCATTACCACACCACGACGTATCCACACATAATTAAGTTTAGGTTAACATATGGGACTCCGAAATTGGGGCCAAAAATTTGGCCGCGAGAAAACCGCTACAGTCGTGAATGATCGAAAATTTTTGCTATTGTCGCGATAAGCTACGTAAACTCTCTACTTACGCTGAGTAGAATGGATGTGATCACAAGTACAGGTGAAAACATTCATCCAAGTATAGGGTCTTGGGACGAAGCCCCCGGAAGTTTGGCTTATCGCCATGTGGGGGCCCCAAGACCAACGTTTTTGGGGGTGGGCTGACGAAGTGCTTTTTCGGCCCGGATTTGCGGATAGCCGGTATAGCTGCTGTAATGTGTTTTCTTGTAGCACGCATGGTATTCGTAGTTGCCAGAGTAGCCTGCGTCTGGTGGCAGTGGGCAATCAACAAGGTAGCACGACAAGGTGCTTGGTTCGATTCCGATACGCTTCTTCTCTTGATATAGTCAAAGAGAAGAATATTATTTGAGTTGGCGTGGCCGTTTAAACCCACGGCCTTCGGCGCGAAAGACTGTAAACGACTCTCGGCGGTAGCACGTTTATCTGGACAAGGCAATTTTACCTCGACTCAGCATACTCATGCACTATACCATAAAATCGCATGGATTCCATCTTGAATATAATTAAATACGATGAAAACCCTCTAAATGTCACTCGCTAGCATCACATAATTGCAAAAAACGGTTGCATGCTTTACATTTTGGCTTCATTTCAATATTGACAGTTCACCGGTCCGTCAGACATTTTTTGAAATTTTACCGGTCCGCGAGGCAAAAAAGGTTGAGAACCACTGGCCTAGGCTACAAGCTGTAACATGTCAAATGATAAGTTCACCGATAGTGCAAAATCCACGATACAAACGAAATGCAGGTTGCAAAAAAGTCAAAAAAATCGTCCTATTGATAATTAAAGAATTTGACACCACAAATACTATTTTTTCAAATCCAAAATCCGCGTACGCATTGACACAAATTTGTTACTTACTTTTTAAACAAGAATTCATGGCGTAGCCAGTAAAATTTGTTGTATAAGACTTACTTGGAATTAATAATCTTTCGTTTTACAGCAATGAAATTGGATAAGATCTTTTCTTCAAATGCCTGCAAGAGAAGAATAAAATATTTGTCAGATTTTGTAGTGATTGTGTAAGACCTATAGACCTAGTAGTATACATACAATGCACAGACATTCAGAAGGTCTTGACGGTTTAAATTCCACTGACACCATGACTGAGCTGTTTTAGTGATGGTAGAGCTGAACAGTGTTGAAGACAGTTGCCAAAATGTAACCGCATTAACGGATTCTACAAAACGCGTACCGGTATTAAAGATTTTTTTCATATGGATTTCAGGCAATTTATACCGACTACTATTTGAAAACTGAACAATATTTTCTGATGTAACATGGTTATCTCAACCCAGAAAAGAATAAAAATATCAATTGCATTGGCATCATAGTAGATTTGCAACTTAAGTAACAGAACCAACTTTGTATTTGAGATTTTTTTGGTATAGTTGTCAATCAATTTAAACCCTTCCATTTGAAAACTGAACAATATTTTCCTATTACTGGTATTTCAAATCAAAAACGGATAACATTACTAGCTCCGAGCCATCTTCAACTTCAAACTCGAAACTTGACATTTGGAAATCATATCCCTAATATTTCTCTGCTTGATTTTCAGAGAGAAATTCAAATCATCTGTTATTAGTTTACCGTGTTTTATTTAGTCAGTTGTGGATTTTCAATGGCAGTTCAGTTCACTCTAGTTCTCTAGTTGCAAGTTTTTAAAAGTGAGTAGTTCTATATATAGTTCTAGTTGCGAATTTAGAAAATACAGTAGTTTGTACAAGACTGGTTGATGCACAATAACTGCAATGTATGTTACTTGGAGTAAACCATGCAGGCAGTATGCATATGTTCATGTCATCATTGCCATCAACAATACTATAAAAAATTACTGCAATTTCGGCATGCTAAGGCCATATGCCTTGCACATATATCCTCGGAACTTGTAACAATTTTTAACAATGGGGAGTATGTTGGATATGCCTCAATAAAATTAATATGTAGAGAAATAGTCTGAGAAATTCAACGACTCACATTCGCTAAGTTTTTACAGGAGGAACACCAGTTATTACTAGCTGCAGCATTCTGACTGGGTGTTGAAGATCCTGCCGCCAATGGGGGCTCGGAGTCTTGGCCCCCAATAATACTTTCCCATTCTTCCATCGTAACCCGAAATACAATAACAGAACAATATGTAACCGCTAAGGATCAACCCGTCTTCATAACCAAAATAACAATCGACGACTACATCACGTCCTACATGCCCACTATATTTTCTACAATCACGGTCACTCATCCGTGGCGCCGTAGCAAGCTCTGTGCAATGTGCTCATTTGCATTTGCAGTGTGCAAACTGCATAATTGCATATACAGACAATACATGCACTGTTGATCATAATACACAATTGCAGACTGTATTAGATAGTCAATTCGGCATGGAAATTATCGCTGTGGTGCAGATATCCCAGAGGAGTTGGCGTAGTGGCGATATCCAACTCTAGCTACGCCTGGGGCCCGGGCTCATTTCCTCGTCGGAGGGCTCCTGCTCCTGCCGTGACAAAACATCCCAGAAAAAAAACGAATAAAGAACGAAACCATAAAGAAGCGAATGGAAAGAGCAAGAAATAGTGTCTAAAAGACCGCCGACTAAAGATTTTGCTTTTTTCTATACCATATTCCTTTACATTTCATTCAGTGTGCATATGCCTCATCTTTACATCCCCTAGGTCAAGGTGGGTGTCTGTCTGATTCCATAGACTACTCCAATTCGCTTCGAAACCTTCCTATCTTTTCATTGTATCGCATTTTGTGGTGCATTGAACTGATAAAGATTGCTAATAAACAAGATAAGGGATAGGCAAGAGCCATCATTTTCATCCAACCAAAATACATAACACATGACAGTAATGGTGGTACAGAAAATATACTATGCATTATGCATGCACAGTATTCGGTAGTAGATAGGAATGATCGATAAGACCGTGAAGGTCATCTAGTATTAGGCTTACCATATTTTGGAAATCAAAAAAGGACACTTTTTCAGAAATTTGCAACTTGCAAAACCGGAGTGAAATTCTCAAAAACCGGTTAATTTTCCCCACTTTGTGATCGGTTGACTAAAAAAAAAAAAAAAAGGTCATCTTTTCCGCTCAGAGCTCAAAATAACGTTTATTACTCCACATTGTCAGGTGGATGACTAAAAAAAAAAAGGTCATCTTTTAGCCCAGAGCTAAAATCACCGTTTTTCACTCCGAAATACCCGTCGGAGCTTCACTTCTGTGCTGATATGCGGCATATCACTCGCAATTTGCTCTAAATCTCAAAAAAGAGGACAAAAGGGCGTCCTCCGAGGACACTTTCAAAAAAGTCAACAAAGAGGACAAATCCTCTTAAAAGAGGACGTATGGTAAGCCTATCTAGTATGATCGCACCAGTATCAAACAGGTACACTTGACTCTAAACAGTCTGGCTGCAAAAAATACAAGTTAAAAAAGGAAAATAGAAGAAAAATTAAACAATGGTAGCAAATGATCAATAAAGCAATGTCTGGGCGAGGTAGCGCAACAGTGTCAGTAGTATAACGACAAGAGGTGATCAGGTAATGATTAAATCGTAAAACTGTGACTTCGCGGGCTTCAGGTCCTGAAGAGACCGCAACTGGTCGTTTCGACATCTTCGTATTCATCCTCCAACCTCCATCCATTCATTACATCGCATTGTTTCTTGTGTATCGCATTGTACAATGTGTTTGATGTGATCGGATGAAAATAGATATTTTAGGCTTACCATACGTTCAGGTTTTTGAAAATGTCATCCGAGGACGCCCAGATTCCCTCCTTTTTGAGATTTTGTCCTTTTTTGAGAATTCTGGTCAAATTGGAGTGAGATTCCGTAAATCAGAATGCGAAGGAAAGCTCCAGCGGGTATTCCGGTAGCTGAGCAGGAAAAATAGGCCTACCTTTTTTTTAATCAAACGACCACGAAATGTTCTCGAGATTTTTTTTCGGAATTCTGGGTTTGAAAATATTGAAAAAGTCTTCTTTTTTACCGATTCCAAATTATGGTTACCCTATTTTATTTTTATTAATTAATCCGCTGTTGAGACGCTTGAGCTATCAGTCAGTTTATTAGTCATTCTTTTATTTCATTACAGCACAGGTATTCGATACAATGGAATCCGCCGAGGCAACTTGTAGTCTTTGAAATCCGCGCATATACTGGTTCTATAGCAGATGTAAACAGCAAGCAGGCATGCACATAACACACTAGATGCGTCTAAAATAAAACGACTTTAATCGATGAATGACCACAGCCGTTTTTGCTAGAGACGAATAGTGATATTGGGCACAATAGAATAGCTTATTTTGAAACAACAACAGCAACATGTTGCAACTGTAGTCAATTTCAGCACTTCAAATTGGTTTTCTTAACTTTCTTCCTACATCTCAAATCAGGTCGCGGGCCGCAGAATATGACTTGGCGGGCCGCACGCGTGTTGGTGACCCCTGTACAAGACACATATAACGACTTTTATCTGGGCTCCTCGTTCCGCGTTTCCCGAGATATCGAAGGTAAGATAGGTCAAGCGTGGAATCAATCCCCGACCGGATCAGTACCATACATAGTCAGACCAAGGACCCCATCAGTAAAATTGGCATCCGTGGCTTCCCCACGCTCAACATTTCCGCGGTAGCATGGGGGAAATGTTGGACTTTCAAGTCCAGATAAGGTGGGAAGAGAGATTATAAGGTCGACGGTTTGCTGTGAACATGGGATAGTATAGGCTACTATCCAACTCGCAATATCGACAAATGACAATACAAATACTCATGAGAGTGATGCAAAAATACTTTATTTTCAAAATCAAATTCTTAAAGAGTACATAGCTTCCCCAAATCCACAGCTACCATATTTTGAGATCCGGAATACTGTTGTGTTGACTGAAAAAAAGTCATTTTTCACATTCGACTCGTGGTAAACTCGCTATAACGTCAGTTCAGTATCAGCCTAGGCGAAGTCCAGATAAAACATGCACACTGAATGAAAAGTAATGCAGAGAATATAAAAGGCAGGCGACAAAATGAGATACCATGTGGCTGAAGGCGAGATCTATATGCTAGGTCGTTATAGTATTGCCATTGAAATCCGATTTTCACATTTTTAGGTCTCCCTGTCAAAGCTATAAGGAGGACATTTTAGATTTCTTGAAAAAGGACGTATAGTAACAAATCTGAATTGTAAAATGTAGATAGTTTTTCCGAAATCTATTCAAGTAGGACTCGAGTAGGCAAAACATATGAAAGTAGAGGTATTATTATCAAGTACTGACATCACCTCCATTTAACGGACAATTAAGGGGCAGATTACTGATGTTGCCCTGGGTGGAAAGCAAGATATCACAGTCTCCTTGCTTTGCGTGTTCACACTTCATAGCAGTGTTGGGATCAAGTCACTACCTTCGAGTCACGAGTCATTGCACATTTTGACTCGAGTCAAATCAAGTCAATCGATTTTCAAAGGCGACTCGAGTCAAGTCAAGTCACTCGATTTTTGGAGGTGACTCGAGTCAAGTTGAGTCAAGTCACAATTCAAGTCAAGTTGCCTTTTCGAAGTATGGGGCATGATATCGTCATTGCATTTTGCTAGCTGTCTGAAATACAGATTGGGTGGTCATCGATTTTGAACCGATGAACGAATATAGAGTTAAATATACACGTAAGAAAGCGCTGTATTGCTCACAGATACGTAGAACTGCTAAACCACAGTTTACAGTTAACAGCCAAAATAGAGAATAGATGCGAATTGATAGGAAGCAATACATTACCCATTTGCAAATAGATATGATACAATTCGACTCTGCGCCAATGTCCGAGGACAATATAAACTATATTCGAATTCAATTTCAATACAACAAGAAGTTTGGTTAAGGTAAAAACAGAGATTAATTACTTTACTAGTTTACGACAACGTAAGCTGTAAGCTTCGATCACTTCGTTTGCGATCAATATATTTGTATGGGAACAATGGAGGCTCAGCAAAACGCACGATCATTAAATGATTGGTCGCTCCCGCGGTTACACCAGCGTTTCGCGAACAATCCGAACATATGCAAGATTCAGTGATTTTTATCGACATCGATTACTTGATGACTTGAAATTGACTCGTGAATTTTGCTCCGTGTCACGAGTCAATCAATATTTTTGATACGCCGAGTCAAGTCAAGTCAAGTCATTTTAGCAAAGTGACTCGAGTCAAGTCAAGTCATTCGAAAAAGGTGACTCGAGTCTGACTCGAGTCATGACTTGACTCGAGTCATCCCAACACTGCTTCATAGTCATGCCAAGATCCCTCACGTGTAAAAAGAAGCAAACCAGTTCTAAGTATTTTCAATATTTATTCATTCCTTGGAAGACTTTCGCTTTGGTTGCGTGGATGAATCGTCAGGGTTTGCCGTTCTTTTGATTGCCTTCGATTGTGACTCGACAAATCCAACCAATTCTCCATCCTCTGTCACTAGATTTTCACAAACTAATAACACAGAAATAATATGCGTTAGAAAGTTGAAGCGGTTTTCATGAACCATAGCACCCACTTTTCACTTCATCAAGGGTAATAGATGACTTGTTGCAACTTGACAAACTTGATATCACCCGATCGATTGCAGCAGTGATGGGATCATCGATGGGCGCAATACACTTTCTGCAATATATTAGGGTCTGGTTTGGTAGCCTTATCAAATTTATAGTATGCTTACCTAGAATTTTGGATTGTCCTGACTGACGGCAACGTCAAGACATTGGTATCTCTGATAAACCTATAGGCCGAAGGAGACTTAGAAAATAGCTTGATGGCCCATTGAATGACGTCAGGATGGTAGCGCCGTCCATTATTCTTTGAACTGCATGATCTATGGCACGAATTGAATAACTTTCGCCACTCCAAAATTTTTGCTTCTTGCTGAATCACCTCCTGTGACGCAGCCTCTTGCTGAATCAACTCCTGTAACGCAATGTGTTCAGTACAAACCAACAATTATATATTGAATGGAATTTACCTCCTTGTTCTCAACCACAACCTCGCTTCTTCTCAATTGAAAGCTAGCACATGCTTGACATACAGTCTTAGTTTGCCAATCTTTTCCTGAAGAACTATACATCAACACTACAATCATATTATACGAATGGGGCAGCTTTACCTAAAATGGAACACTTGGGAGACCTTGATATGCTGGAAGTTACGACTTGAGCCCCATTCCACTTGACAATAGGGTGATGTACTGCTCCAGCAATGTCGCCTTGCAAGCCACGGCATATTGATAATTCCTCCAATTCCCCTGTATGTAAATTGCAACATAACAATATACGGTATATAATTTCAAGAGTTTGTCTGATTGAACTTACGTAACCACTCCAGTATCCCTATTTGCTTTATCTGCGATAGTCCAAGGCGCTTGACATCCCGCTGCCAACCATAACATGCAACGTTTTTTATTTCAACTTCATTGTTGATCACAATTCTGTGCAAGAACGGTATGATTGTTAAGACAAACCATACTCGTAATCCACAAAATTACCTTAGTTTTGGAACCAAACTGCCTTGTTCTATATCATCTTTTTTCTCCACAATCAGATCTGCACCTTCATCAGCAAATAACCAGGCCTCTAAAAAAATTAATGCTGGACTTCAGACTATGAATAGGACTTAGCATTGGTCATTAACTTTTACATGAAATAGCTGTTACCTTGAACTTTTTTAGGAAGGCCATTAATAACTTCTCGAATTGCCTTGAGAGAAGAGTGAGCTTGCTTCCAAGCTTCTGCACGCCTACGATCCTTGCGAATTTTCCTGACCAAAGGCTTTGCACTGTGCGGCAGATGCAAGGTTGGCAAGGCTCCACAGCGAAGTCCTCGTTTTGTACCAGCTATGATGATATCATCCTTTTCGAAATGATGGTCACAGATAGCAGCACTAAAATATATACAACAGTATCATGCTCGCATTTTTTTCACAATAAGACAAGCTATTCATCGAGATGACAGGAACAGGGATAATTATACCAACAGTTGAAGTATATAACTACATTGAACGGTAAAATGGTCCAGGATCACACCAAGTCAGTTTACTGGATAAAAAATAGGAAGAAATAATCTGACGAGATTTTGTAGTATTACACATACTGTAACCTGGAAACAGATACAACTTGGCAGCTGTGGAAGCGGAACAACATGTACTTCGAATCATACAAGTAATTATTATGAAATACTGATACTACCAAGAAATAAGCTCAACTTACGTTTCTTTATGCAGTTGATGTTGAATTTTGTCACCTTTGGAAGGATCCCGCAAATGTAGTATAAATTCTGTTAAAGCTCTTCTGTGACTCCGCTCCTCATCAGACCTTGCAAAGTCTGGCCTTGAAATTGTGAAGAGGGAGCGTTTTACTTTCGATTTCCGGTGCCAGGTACATCCCGGTATTGCACAGTTGGATGCGACCATACTGAGAGTTCAAGATTCAATATTATTATATCAATCTGAAATCAGAAAAATTCTCCAGGTCAAATGCAGAATGTCTGATCAGCGCTATAAGTATAAGTCACAAATTGAATAGTGATGCAAATCTGAATTATGAACCGACAATATAGCGTAATGGTTAAGCGTCCGGCTTCTTGATCGGTAGGTCGTGGGTTCGATCCGGCCAGGTCAGACCAAAGACCTGATTAGTAACACTGGTATCCATGGCTTCCCTGCTTGGCGCTCATGCATTACTGGGATAGCATGGAGGGGTGGTGCATGACTTGGAAAGCCGTAAAGGCTATATCTGCACTTCCTTATCCAGCGGCATATCATGCACATCATGCACTCATGGTATGCATATGCGCAGATCGTGTGTATGTGTATCATGAGTCGGTGTATATGCCGCAAAAACATCAAGGACAAAAATAAACTAAGACGTCCTTTCCTTTCCTTATCCATGAATAATACTTTATGCTTGACAAAATTAGTAACATAAGTAGGGAATAGGGAAAGTAGGCGGTGATGCACGCTAAAGTATTTCTCAGAATAAGTATTACACTACAGTTACGCCTGTATCGAATCGGTGTCCTGTGCTTAAACTACCGGTATGTTTTAATTTTTCATTTTTTTTATGAAATTACTTCAACTATGAGAATCATCGCTGCTCACATGTTATATCGGGCAAAACGTATCGATCGGGATTCCAGTAGGGAGTTACGGAATATATTCTGCAAGAAGCAATCAATATACTGGTTGAGGTTGGTGGATGCATCTCTAGAGTTATTTTATGTCATTTATGACAGCTGACTTCGAAGTGAAATAGCTCCAGTTGTGACTTGTTGAGAGAGAAAGAGATGCATTCTCTCAAACACGTCTTCTCTAGCAATGTATATCAAACCTATGTGTAATTATGATTATACACATCAAACCATTTCAAGGAAACCTTAGCTGTAAAATGAGTGTCAATAATCAATATTGAAACCAATAAATTGAAAACTATAATAGAACGAATTCCATGACTTCTTTTTCTCATCAAATATCCTAATGATAATGCTTCGATGGATAGCAGTGTTGCCAACTCCGGATGGAAGAAAATCGCTAAAACTGGTGTCAAAAATCGCTAGATGGCGCTAAATATTGAGAAAAAAGCGCTAAAAAATAGCGCTAAATCTGCATTAATTGCTAAAGGTGTTAAATTGAACCATTATATTGATATATTCTTCTCAGCTATATTTTACTCGTCTTGGGCCAAAGTAACTTATCATATTTTTAGTTCATAATACGTAATAGTCATATCTAAGCGGGACAAAACGGCAGTGCATTTCGATAAAGCAGATCGCTTTGCGCAGCGATCGCTGTACGTGAACAGTGAACACTGACCAGGTTTGCAGGCATAACCGCTCACTATATCAGCGTGCCTTACTCGATGCGTCTGTGAATACGTGATGCGATGTACCGTGGTTATGCGCTTGACTTCTTCTCTAAACTTTGTTGGAGTTGGCCTACTTGAACACGACATGCGATTGACACACGACATGCGACTTGACCCGACACAACACGACGTTGAAACGGGTTTGTTTGCCACTATAAGTAGAGACCTTAAGAAAATAATCCGAGGACCAACCCGGGGTATGAAATGTAATTAATCTGGTCCTAACCCAGCAAACACCCGATATCCCATGGAGTTACTGGTATGTCCACAATTGTTCCCACTCGTCCCACCTCCCACACATAGTTACGGAGGACATGCTCAGCATGCCCAACATTGGACGTCAATTTATGTAACTCCAGGTGACTACCAGAGGAAGTGAATTTTAGAATGCTCCTATGCTAGTCACCAATTGCCATTCCAGTGGATGTCATAATGGTGCGATGCCTGGATGCCACCTACACAGGAGTTCGTCAGGATGTCCCTACGTGGAAATCGTTTTTATGAATTCAAGTGTGCAATGTGCAATCAATGCAAAATAAGTTTTCTGAATACGCTCATGACACATTTCATCATTTGTAATCTATCGGAGTGAATACGAGAATGTTTATTGATGATATGGCGATGACTTTCTATCGCGCGGAACTTCAGAAGCCCGGCTATCGATGATCGCACATTGTTAGAGATATAATGTACGATAGAGGGATAACAGCTATTTTATTGTGACATTACTGGATCGAAATGTCCACATCAGGGCAAAATATGTTATTTCAAATATACCGTATACCCAAAGCTTGTGAAATCTTCCGACATGAAAACTTGACAACCGTAATAATGGTATGGTGACTATTCCAATCACGGAACTACTCAGTCTGCCCTGCTATTATCGATACTTACGGCCGCACTGCGCAAGAGGCCAGCGATAATGCATATGGCGCCTTCCGATACCTGATCGAGTGGCGAGCCGAGCACGCCTGTTGCTTGAAATTCATTCAACCATAAAACCAAAATACTGCGTTCTTCTGTCTGGCGAGCAGAGGATGCGCACGTGATTCAATTTGAATTTGCCAGAGCAGGTTTTGTAGTAATGGCGGAGTGACGGATTTATCACAGGGATGGTTTAGGTTAGAATAAGATACTTAACGGCGTGGATCGATTGTGCGTGCAATTGATTATTATTGATATTGTCGCTGTCATGAGTACTGGAAAGGCAGAGAGCACGGAAGCTTGGTAATTGAGTGCTATATTTATTAAACAGCAACAGCCTCGATCATCATTAACTGCGATATACCGTAATGAATTTCACTATGATTATAGTGGCACGTCTGCGCCGCGGTTTATCATGTACGAACGAAACTAATCGACCCGCTGCTAATCGTAAACTTATGCAGTACTTGTACGATGAGTATGATGATGATAATATTTAATATGCAATCATTGAAGTTCAATTTGCTGCACAGTGGGTTTCATGTTGTTGAAATAAATAACTTACTGCTTGATGTGTATATACTATGAAACGAATTTCCAAAGACTGCACGATCCATCCAGCAAACCAGATGCAGCATCGATGAAAGTATTATAGCCTCGGTTTATATAGCTAGATAATTTGAAAGTGTATTATAGGATGTTCCTTTACGGAATGTGAGATTGCTGAATTTGTGGCTGAAAACTATATAGTTGTACCTATGCTAATGAATATTTGCATCACATTGACTGGCATATTTATTATCGTATTTGTTGTAATTTTGTGTTGTGTCCACAACAACATTAACCATTGATACTAATCGAGGCTTTCGGTAAACATGTCAAAATGTATGGCTTTAATATTAGTTTAATGTTAGAGTATTCTAGGAGCAATCATTATAGTTAACCCAACTTTAACCTCAGCCTAATTTAATGATACCCCAACGCTAAACCAATTATAAACTACATGAATTTTAACATGTTCATGGGGAAGACGAGTTGTCGCAGTGTCGCCGTGCAACATACTTAAAATGCTTAGCCTACTTGTAACTTGCAATATAACGATAACTTATAATTTACATATAGCTTATCTATATGATATCTTGACCTCCCTGGTAAGAAATAGTAGTCGCAAAAATTATAGTCGCATTTAGCTCATTGGATATGTTGCACGTTCCTCGTCATGTATTAATATAAAAGTTTAAAATGGGTGAAAGTATATAATTATTCCATTTGAATTTTCACTTCTTCTCGGACGTTGAGTTGACATTGATCTTTAGATATTTCGCCCATTACCTTCCAATAAGTATATTGCACGGCAACATTGTGCCGACATTCACAAAATATATTGCACGGCAGGCAATAGCATTGCCTAAATTACAGCTACATTCACAAAGTAGATGGGCCCTAGGGAAAACTGATTGCTGAGTCATGTTGTCGTGAATGAGAAAGCACACTATAGACCCTTATTATCAATGGATTCTTGAGGCAGGGGCATACCTGGGTCTGCGTATACAACATTGCTTCATTTTTAACAGAAGTCTAAATATTGAACAGGCAATGTTATATAGTACTTTTCAACTTCGGAGCAATGCATTGCAGTCGTGGATTGTCCATGGATTAAGAAGTTGAATCATGTAAGTTGGAGTGATGAGCTATGAGGAATTATTATTGTTCGTGTTCATTAATCAGTGATTAAATTAGCCTGAAAAAAGTGTCATAAATGATGCGCAAATAGACTCTGTGACGGGGGCTCCCGATCATGATTTCGCCAGTGGTGCTCAAAATTGCTGCATGATATTTTGATATTGTAACTCTACGACTCGATGTTTCGTTGAATCCAACTGTGCCATAATTCACAGTGACGCTAATCTGGTATGCATGATTTCTATAGATATCTCAGGTTGGCCGCATTACTTCTGTTCTGATTAGTAGGGCTTGGCAAAATCGAGCACCTGAGTGATTGATTCTGAATCTGGTGTTAAGTGTCAAGTATTCGATAATCACTCATTATGATGCTATAATCATTACAGTATGAGTATTATGGAAAGTTGAAAACGTATCTTTTATGTTTCCACTAAGAACATACAATGATGCCATGCCAGTTTTACATCACACTAAATTACATATATTTTGGTGTATTTTCGACCGATACCTATTTCATTGCACTTTGTGACTATGCTGTGGGTTAATCATGACTTCACAGATATGTCATTTCAACTAAAGTGAATAGCTTTGTACTACGTATTTTGTATGCTACTTATGCATTGGAAAATAGTATAAAAAATATAATTTTATTTGATAACGGTACTCTTGGTGGCAAATAGCGTATAATTTCAGAGGGCCTACCTGAAAAAGTCATCTACTTGGCTCGAATCAATAGAATTAATGGTGACCAGTGAACTCGGCCCATGGTGACTTTGTCAATACAAATTATTATAAATGTCGTGAATTGTAGTAATAATTGAAGGCAATGGCGAATTGGTGGTGGTGGATATGTCGTGTGAATGTTATTCCCACAGGGGTGGTATCGTATGTCGGATGTATAAAATGTTATATTAGACATACGGAGCTGTATAATGTTGACAAAGAGTGTAGAACGTCAAGGATCAGATCGCACATGGTGAATTCGGTGTATCCCAAGATTAGGGTGGGAAGGACTTAGGTTTAGGCTGAGTTCACCTCTGAAGGCCGAGTTCAATGGGCCGAATTCACCATGGCCCGAGTTTCACTGGTAATCGAATTATTACTCGATTTAGATTCGAGTACTCATGTGCCCAGCCCTACTGATTAGTGAGTAGAATGTGGGAATAGCCAAGCTTGTACACCATTGTTTTTGTTTTTTAACAGGATGTTATAGATAACTGGCTTGAGTTCTTGACAAATGCCTTCACTACACCTATTCTAATTATTTAAATTTTCTAGATCGACAATGTCTTCAATTATTGGCAACAACTTCAAGCAGGCTGTACGAAGAATGCCTTGTAGACTGGGGCCGACATCGTCTGGAAGAACTACTGCCACCTAGAACAAGCGTTGCTTTTACACTACAAAATCGGTGCTGCATCATGTTCGGGAAAAAGTCAAAAAGCAATTGAAGGTATAAAACGTTGAATACACTATTTAGAAACCAGAGGTAGGCAAAGTAATCATATTTTGTACTGAAGTGGAAGTAACGGCATGAATTTATACACACGTAGATGTAACAAGTTACAGGGTGTGTCAAATCTATTTGAAATAGAAGTAGAAAATTAAGTTCTGAAATATGCTCAAGTAATTACTTTCAAAAAGTAGATTTGGTCGATGTGTTGCATACGATTGCCCGACATATGAACATGCGACACAATAAAAACGACAGTCGAGCATGGAACACTTTATCATGCGTCACTTCAATAAGTGATTTTATTACCCCAAAACTAACCATAAGTCGAAACCTAACACTGAAATTAACCGCTATATATCCTGATCCCAAGCCTTACCCTAACCCAAGCCTAAATTCAACCGTAACCCGTAATTTAACTCACATGCTCATGTGTCGCATCCTATAATGTCGCATGCTTGTATGTCCACAGACCGTTGCCTACTCAATAGTTGGTGGGGTGATCAAAGTAATCATTGTTTGCGCTTGAGTAGAAGTAGTAGCAACGCTGTTAACTTGTACTCCAGTATAGGCTAATTTAGCGATTCACAAGGCTTGTAAAAATCACTTCAAAAAGAAGCAGGAAAGTTCTGAAAAACTAGTTCTGAAAAACTATATTGGTAGCATTACATACTTTTAGCACGTTGTTGTTAGGGCTGGACAAAATCGAGTACCCGGGTGATTCGATGCTGAATCGAGTATTTATCTTCGATTCGAGTATCACTCATTATGATGTCACAACATTGTGAATGACGACAAGTTGTATGCAACTTAAAAGACGAAATTACCAATTCTACATCACATCGAAGATTGTTTGGTAAATTTTCGATCATACCTTGCTCATTGCACTTTATGACAATACATGTGTCATTTACACGAACATGCGTAGCTATATATGTCCTACATGTTTGGTATTCTGCGATTCGACCAATCTAGGTTTCAAGGCCTCATAGTGGTATATAGAATCGAAATTCTAATTCCCCGTAAAGTATTATATAGTTTCGAGTACTGAAAATATATAAAACTTTATACCGACAATTAGAATTTCGATTCTATATTCGTACTCGAAACTTAAATCTTCTTTCACTTACTCGACTCGAATCATTGGAATTAATACTCAATTCAGATTCAAGTACTAGAATCATTGTGGCCAGCCCTAGGTATTGTAGGTGGTTACTTCCAAACAAAGATGGTCAGAGTAGTCCTCGTTAGTACTGAAGAATCAATAGCGATTTACAAGACATCAAACTACCTTTCAAGTATAAGTAGAAAGTGAAGTTCGGAAAAGTAGGCTACTGGGGTGAGTAGTTTCAAAAAGTGGACGAAGTCGAAATGTCGAGACTTATGGCATGTAGTCGTAGGTGCATGCTTCTGAACAGAGATGGTCAAAAAAGTAGTTGTTTTCATCACTCAAGTAGAAGTATTTGTAGTGTCATCAATGGAGTAGAAGTGGTAGTAACGCCATCGCCATGTATTTCCACTCTGGTACAAGCAGTGATTTACAAGGCTTGTCAAAACTACTTTATGTGAAAGCATAATTTCTGAAAAATACCCAAGTATGTCCTTTAGATGTTTCCAGGGTTGTAACCAAGTCACAAGTCAATCTCACCTATATAGTTTTGACTCGAGTCAAGTCGAGTCATTTTCAATTCACCACCGAGTCAAGTCCAAGTCAGCGAGTATAGGTCGAGTCCGAGTCATGGTGTTATGACTCGAGTCCAAGTCATTGCGTTGACTGCTCAGTTTCCTGTTAAATTCTTGTTTAATCCACTTTTTATAACTTCGTTCGGTGATATCAACGGTTCGCATTTATAATATAGGCTACAAATTTTCTTCACCTTCAACGGTTTTCGGTCGCATTTTAAGTACCGCTACCATTAGACGAAATACCAATAGTGTGGTTACTTTACTGTTTTTCGAAATTACAATGTAATATCGGTCTCGAGTCATATGACCGTAGTCATTGCTTAGATTGAATCGAGTCGAGTCATTTCCGAATTTTGAGAAAATGACTCGAGTCATCACAATTACAGCCATAGGTGTTGCTACAAGTTAATTTGATTGGCGTGTTGCATACTCCGTATCGCTAGTTCAGAAGCTATCCACACTCGAGTACAAATAGAAGTAGCGATTTACAAGACAAATCACAATTAATGCAAATGGAAATATATAATGGAGTCTGACACATATTTCATGTGCTATGAAGAGTGGATCTACAAACTATTTGCTGACATTGTTTTATGTGCTTCAGGCGAAACAAGGACTGAGAAGAAACCTGTTGTTGCAACCAAGTTTATTGCCAAAGACGAATACGCGCTCGCGCTCTTAACATTATGCGGTGCAACCGATGCATCATTTTACGTCTTGCAATGGTAGTTTCTACTTATGATTGCTTAGGTCTGTTTTTAATTGTCTTTACAGTTGTCCTTTGTCAAATTACTGTGACACGTTTCTTTCAAATTTCTCATATGCACCTCAATTGGAACGTTTGTCATGTTAGAAGTAGCTGCTGTTACCAAAATTCATGTGACACATTTATTTCATATATTTGTAATTTTGTGATCGAATTTTCACTTAATCTTTATATACTTCGTTAAATAATAATAGTTCATTATGTTGTACTTGTAATTTGCAATTTTCCAGTAATCCAACATAAACAGTTTGTGAGCTTATATGATGTTGGATTTAATGTAGTTGGAGCAGGTATCGAAGTGGAGGAGGTCATCATGGAAATCATGGAGTATGGCGTCCATAGGGTGTGGCGTCACGTCCACAGTACGTGGACTGGCGTCAATAGGGAGTGGCGTCGCGTCCACAGTACGTGAACTGGCGTCCATAGGGAGTGGCGTCACGTCCACAGTACGTGAACTGGCGTCCATAGGGAGTGGCGTCACGTCCACAGTACGTGAACTGGCGTCCGTAGGGAGTGGCGTCGCGTCCACAGTACGTCAGGCGCGTCCATAGGGAACCACGTGACGTCCAGGCTAGGTCAGCCGCGTCAGCCGCTTCATGTCCACAACACGTCATTGCGGACGTACTCAGAGGGCAGACAGGACGTCTCTAGTTGTCGACAAACCCACTCCAGGGAGGTGACGGCCGTAAGTTACCGGACGTCCTGCCGGCAATTCCACCGGAAGTCAACTGGACATCGAGTGTTTGCTGGGAAACGAATGACCAGACAATGGAGCGACCTCAAAACAGCCCCTAAAGTCTGGAAATCGGCATTGATAAGAACAATCGCTGGACGAAATTGTTCATCGTTATGTTCATTGTGTTGCGGCGGTGCCATTGTTGGAGCAATAATGCCAGTTTTCAGACTTTGAGGGCTGTTTCGGGGTGCATGGTTCCATTGTCCAGACGAGATTTTATTTTGTATTTTCGAAATCACTGCGACACTATCTTTCGATCATGGCCAATTATATTAAATTTCAGCGTTCAGGTCGCCAGATGTAGCACTGCCAACTATGCTTCTTTTAGATTGCTCAGCAGGAAGAGACACTGTTTGCCCATGCGTAACCGCCAGGAGTTGCGTATCTACAATCTAAATCTATCAGAGATGAGCGGATTTGAAATTTCTATGTCCTAATCCAATCCAAATCCGAACCTTCAAATCCAAATCATAATCATAATCCATAACTTTTTCTTATTCAAGTCCATGTCCAATCCTAATCCGATTCCAACTGGAAATTCAGAAAAAATACTAATTTATGCAATGGAGGGATTCGAAAATTTTCTTTCACAACCAACGATTCACTTGATTCAAGAGAACTTAGTAACCATAAGTACATTAATACCTGATCTAAATAAAGTTTGTCGCCATTCGCCACACGACATTTCAATCTCCCAGAAAATAGGTAAATCCAATCCAAATCCTAATCCGTTCTGAAAAAAATGTCTAATCCAAATCCAATCTAAATCCGACAAAATTTCACAAATCCTATTTTTTTCAAAACCTAATCCTAATCCATGCTCATCTCTGCTATCTATCGGTATAGGTAGTAATCTATAATTATATATCATCGGAGTCAGCACTCTGGTGACCGGTATAGCCAATGCAGTCGTCAGCCAGAACTGATCTTTAGTGGTTATTTTCGGTAAAAAAGCGGTAAATAATCGCTAAATACTTTTTCAAAAATCGCTAGATTTATCGCTAGGCGCTAGATTCATATTTTTTGGCGCTAAACCGTATGAAAAATCGCTAGATCTAGCGCGAAAATCGCTAAATTGGCAACACTGTGCTAGATGTTCTGTACCACTAAATAACCTGTGCTGGGTGCCCTGCGTTCTTTCCGAATCCGAACCATAAACATAACATAACTGCATTTTTAACAGCCCAATTGGCTACAAGGTTGGAGCGTCTGGGTACTCAACCGTTAATCACGTGTTGGTGTTGCCCATCTATCCGTAGGTCAGGTCATGATTTTTTCAAATTGTATGCCATAATTCCGTAAATACATCCGACAAACATGTTTTTTTGAGCCTACCGACGGCGGGGGACAGGACCGTAACTGCCGCACCCCAAACCCCCAATTGGGCCGAGCTCAGAGGGGGCTCAAAAGTATTTCGTGAATTAGCATAAATTATAGAGTATTTTTTGAAAATTTATGCAATTATTTCAAAAATTTTTCGCGCTATGCGCGATTTCAAGTTGCCACACATATTGATTTTTGGCTACTCTTGCCCAAAGAAAAAATAAGCAAGATTTATAGAAATGAACGTATTGGCGTTGGCCATTACCGCACCGCGATGCATCAAGACATAACGTTTTAGGCCAGAACGATCACAAGACAAATACTATCCCGCAGGTAAAAATTATATGCCAGTGATGAAATACCAATTTGAAATCGTGTGCGTCTTTTAGTTTGGTAGCCTACATTTGGGCAATTCTATATTTTGGATATAGCAGACGGGAGGTCACGAAATAACGGGCGAGCGGGCCCTACAGTTTCCAAGACGCCTCACTCGTCAGCTCTACCGGTAAATCTGATTACGTGAGCAGAGAGGTCAAGAAATTGTGAGCAATATATATGCAATTCCCGATCTCATTGACCGATTTTATCATGAATTATCGTAAATTTTCGCGCTTCGCGCAGGCTCGATAAACAGTACAACGGGGCCTACGGTAGTTATCGTAGGCCGCGAGTACGACTAGTTTCGTGGCAAAGCGAACAACGTGATTGGGGGTAGGTTTACCACCCTATGGGAGCCCAAGACCAAGTTTTTTTAGGGGCCTGACCAATTGCTGTTTCGTTCCTGCCAATGGGTATACGCCCGAAGATGTATAATTATTAGCTATTATTGAGGGGTTTTACCTTTTCAAACACACCTCACACAGCTCTACCTGTAAATCTGAATACGTGGGCAGAGAGAGGCTAAAATTGATAGCAATATGTATATGCAATTCCCGATAATATTTATTGATTCAATCATGAAGTATAAAAAAAAATTTGCGCTTCGCGAGTTTAGGCGAGAAAAGGTGAATCAATAAACGAAGCCCAATGTAGATGATAAATAGCGGTAAAAAGCGTAGAACCTGAGGGGAGTCTGGTGGCGAAGGCCAAGTCATGTGACTCATCGAGACTAGGGGACGACCAAGACGGACATTTCATGCAACTTCGAAGAATAATTGTCGCACCACACGATTGGTAATTCCTCTCAGTCCTGATACTTGGAAAATAGGGCCGGAAACTGATAAAAAATAACAATGTTTTCCTATATTCGTTTCTATATCACTCGGGCGGAGCCCAAAAAAGTGAGAACCCGATTGAACTGAAATCTGAACAGCAGCGAACTGAACACACTGACTTGGATTTGGACTCGAGTCACAACACCGAAGACTCGGACTCGACCCTCTACAGCAGACCTTGGCAAAGTGCGGCCCGCGAAGCCATTCTGTGCGGCCCGCGAAAGGTTGCTTGGAATTCATACCATAAAAACTGCTTTTTGAATGTTGATGCGTGTACTACAAAACAATAGGCTGTATCAACTAACCAGAAATTCGTTGACTTTGAAGGCTGTTCAGTGTTCAAGTGTTCATTAATTGGCCACGATTACGCTGACTACGTACCTCACATGCATAATCTCGATTCATAATAAAGCAAGTGGCAAAGTAGGGTAGCCTATCAGTAGCAATTAAAGTCACAAAGAAATCACTCTTTCCATATAGTTTTGGTCAAAACTTCTTTGTTGCCATTGTCGCATTGCGCATTATATATGCTTTAAATTGTTACGTGAGGCGTTTCCAAATCCCTAATTCGTGAAACAAGTCAATCAGTGCTCGCGTTTACTATCCCATAAAGGATGAACAGGCATGTCAAAAAATGAATGCCGAAAGCTGAAATTCAAAGAATGTTATAGCACTATTTGTATACTGGAGTTAGGGGTAAACCCGTCTTTTCAGTTTTTGCCGAACATGTCGCAGAGATTAAGGATTTAAATTATGGTAAAAACACAGTCAAAAACACTCGGTCAGGAAAGGCGAATTTCAGAAAAACCGCAAACTTCGCTTAACATCAAGACTATTTGAGCTACTGCTCGGAAGGCAGTTGCCGAGACAATAGTCTTTGTACTAGCCTATGCCATATACGTTCCAGTGCAGTGGTTCTCGAACTGGGGGGGGGGGGGCGTGAAATCATTAGAAGAGGGGCGCGAAGCCAAAGTTAAATGATGTTTTTTCGCGCCCCACGCGATTCACTCCGAGATTATGGTAATATAGTTATAGTTATGGCTCTGTGTATTGTCCGACTTTGATATTTCAGAATTAATTCTGTCATCATATCAGCCACAATCTTACCTGCTGTAGCAGACCGCTGGTCCTTTAATGCAATGTCCCTATAAATATCGCCGGGTGTCTGTTATGAAGGAAATATACTGTGGTTGTACTAGGAGTTGACCATATCATGACAACTATTATAAATTTATCTCTTCTAGTGTTGCGCAAGCCAATAGCCATCATCGTTACGCCAAACATAAGAACTATAGCTATAGTTCTCAAGTTCTGCCTTTTTCCTACCGCTTGAACTTTACCAATCGTTCGTTACAAGTACATGCATTGTTACGCATTTTCGGGTATAAAAACCCACGTTTATCACAGGTCGGCCCTTGAGACTTTGAGATTCATCCACGAACCGTACTATATTCTCTGCAATACATCCGTCCGAGTGAACATGTGAGTCACCAACCTAAAGACAGCCAGTCACCATAGCTCGATCAGCTACTCCTCCAGCACGGCACACAGCTTTATACTGCTACACTGTCATCAAACCATCCTTTGGGATTGCAAGCATTCTCGTTGCAAGCATTCTCGTCGTAATATTTCACTATCATAAAGGGAATCGTGCTTAAAAAAAGTTTGAGAACCACTGTTTTAGTGTCTATAGAAGATCGAGGATAGGGGTATCATGTATAATGTTTAACATTGTTTCGAGTAATGACGACAAATAGATAAATTTTTAATTAGGCGCCACTTTCTTATTACCTAACATCAACACACTCAATGATCAGTAGGGCGGTTGTTTTTTGACCTAAACAAATTGAATTTTGACCAAATTTTGACCTAACGTATGCAAATTAGGTGTTTTCCCACATAATGTTGAAATTGTAGCACTTATCTTCATTTCTGGTTGGAACTGGCTGCCCTAACGAAGTAGTTTGGCCGGAAAAAACGTTTTGGGCTTCGAAACAGGTAACTTTTTACACGAAAAAAACAATATTTTAACGAAATCTGGCCTTATGAAGAATTCCAGTGGTTACAATACGTAACCTAGACCCAATGTAGCTGATAAGTAACGCGGGAAAAGCTCAGCTCAGGGGGTTCTGGGGGCGTGCCTCTCAGAAGTTGGGTTTATCACCCTGTGGGGGGCCAAGACCAACGTTTTTTTGGGGGGAGGGGGGGCTGGCGAAGTGCTGTTACGGTCCTGGCTGCAAAGCTATGAGGGATAGGCTACAACCAACTGCTCAGGAGTCGTGTGACGACATTTGAACCAAAATGCGCGATCCAACACTTTTGTGAACGTAAATCGTCTCTATACGAGCGGTTGCGAGGGAGATAGCGTAGTGGTGCGGCGATACCCGCGATAGGCGCCTGCCGCACGGGCGAACCCGGTGCGATTCCGCGTCGGAGGTTATTCTGAGCTCCTCTTCTCCCACGTCGCTGTTCTTACGATAAAAGAACAGCGGAACAGAGACGAAACATCAAAGAAAAGAACTGTGACATCGAGGTGGATGCCAGTTAGGAGACCGCAGCCGCAATTGGTCGTTCGGCAGATCGGCACCCTATCTGTGCATTACAACGCATTGTATGTTGTGTGTGTCTTGTTCAGATAAAAATATCATCCGATGATTAGCTACGTCTTATTATTATATCAGTGAAATATTATATTATTATTATGAAATTAATATGAATGTGAATTGTGCGGCTTTTCGTGAATTTGGCATGCTGAATCCGGCACTCGCATCGGCCATTAGCTACGTAGGATCCGACAAAAATAAAGAGACATAAAAATTGGAAATTGATATGGATGATAACACTGATAGACTGATTATAAAATAGGTCAACTTACCTTTTTTGGTCAACCTCCGCGACAATTCTAGAAAAATCCGGTTTACACGCTACTTTGTGGCGATCTGGCGATTTTAGCAGTTACTGTATAGTCGCCTAACAACACTAAAGTAACAGTAAGTAAGAGTCACATCCAGTCGATAAAAACAAAATTATCACGGAACTTTGTCTGTCCTACAGCCTTAGACGCTTATGTGTTGCTGGGTACTTCCGATACTCTTCAAATCCTTATTCCAATCGAAATTACAATATGGTTGCATCTGCTAGGGAGCTGCCAGACTTAGCGCACTCAACCTACTGCAACAACTTCGACATTATGTCCAGTAGGCCAGGTTGTGCGTCCAATATATCGCTGCTCAAAATATTCGTTGGCCTAAACATAAAATATATGCGAAAACTAGAAATGGCCAAGTTTATGAATCAGGTCCACTGTATTCACTGCCCCAACATGTCAATTAGCCTACTTCTTTAGCTCGGTATCAAAAGAGCATAATAAGCACAGCGCGCGCGTCGTCCGTGTATCACACGAGCGGCGCGAAAGATCGCCGCTCGAATATGCCGGACCTAATGCATGGAGCAATATCTCGCCGGCTATCTGTCAGTCGTCGATCATGTCCATATTCAAGTGGAAATACAGGCACTTTCTACTGAATGAATAGTTGAATACTACAGACATGGGGTGATTACTTCATGAATGTAATCGATTGCGATTACGATTACTTCAGAATCACGCGATTACGATTACGATTACGATTACAGCAAATCAGGAAGTAGTCGATTACGATTAAGATTACATTGGAAAAGTAATCATGATTACTCACGATTACATTTGTTTTGCTTCTTAGGACTAGGGCTGGGCACAATGATTCGAGTACTCGAATCTGAATCGAGTATCAATTTTAATGATTCGAGTCGAGTAGTAAAATACGATTTTTTCGAGTACTGAAATTATACGCTCCTCGCAACTGACAGTTAATTTATCAACGAGAATTATAGTTTTGATACTATTTTCCACCGAGAAAGCCTTGAAACCTGGACTGGCCGTGTCGCAGCATACCAGACATAGTACAAAGCTATGAACGTTACTGGAAAAAACACATTTCCGAAGTCATGATTATCGCACAAGATTGTTAAGGAGTGCTATGGAAGTCGGCATGGTCGAAAAATACCAAAGTAACTTTATTGTGACGGATAACAGGCATTATGTTCTTTGTGATGGCATAAAAGGTACATATTTGAACTTCGACATAGTACATTATTTTGTGACGTCATAATGAGTGATACTCGATTACTCGACTCGACTTGAAGCATATTACGTGATTCAGAATCGAATCACTCAGGTACTCGATTTTGCCCAGCCCTACTTAGGACTATAATCTTAAAGGATATATTGGAAGACAATACAAGGATTGCGATGAAAAGGCTTAATGAGATATCAACTCTCTACATACATCACGCGTCATTTGCTTATTACGTCATAATATACAAATTGCCCAACTTTATTGGGATGATTTATCGCACCCAACGATTTGCATTATTGCCAGGTCTTTACCTGCCGCACCCCAAATTCCTTAATAGGGTGGGGAGCGTGCTCGAAGGGGACTCAAAAGTATTTCGTAAATCAACATAAATTATAGAGTATTTTCGAGAATTTAATTAATTCTTGAAAATGTTCTTCGAGCTTCTCGATTCAAATGTCTCTAGTACAGGGGTCACCAACGCGGACCAAATGAGTCGCCCGCGGTCGCTGTAGCAAATATTAGAATGAAAGATTTTAAAGTTGAAGCTGGTTTCATATGAGCAGCGGTTGAACATGAGTCGGCCGACCCCAAGGAACATACGAGCGCAGTCGCTCGGGGCATTGCTCGTCTTCGCCCACGCGGCGGGTCGACGAAAATCTATAGTTAATATTCCCGAGTCTCGACGCGGAGATTAGCGCTTCGGCGCGCACTGCAGAAACGCAACTGAGCCCAGAGGAGCTGGTGTGAGTCCCGGCGAGTGAGCGTTTTTTGTTCTTGGTAAGGGGCGGAAACCCGGCACAGTGCTCTGATTGTCTTACTCTAAGTGAAGAAATCCAACTGGGCACGGATAAACGGTGGGAGTAAGTGGTAGCCCGTCGGTCGTCGCAACAATCAGTGCACACTACACAAGAAGTAGCTTTTTGTTTCAAAACGGTTGGTGACCTCTGCTCCAGTAGATAGCGGGGTTTGAAATGCATACCTCTCCCCCTCAAGAAAAAACACGCATAGGCTATTTTATGGAAACAGGCATTTCGGAGCCGGTCATTACCGCGCCACGATCCCACAACACACCAAAGCTCACCAAGTTTCAGCCAACACGCAACTCCACGGGATGTGATAGGCCTACCAAAGAAATACCTTGGCCAAAACTTAGGGTATTCGTCCATTGTCAATAGCCGCGCTGGGTGGGCGTGACTAATAATAGTCCTGTCCTTCCAATCTGAGCCCACAATGCAAATGTCACCCGGCGCATCCACATAGGAATATAGCCATGACAATTTGCGTGTGCGTCTCACGAAAGATATTCTTTTAGTCTGCTACGTTTGGGTGAGTACAATATCTGTTGAATAATCAACAGACTGGAGGTCACGAATTAACAACATACAATAAAGTAACTATAACAACATACCAGATCAGAGTTGGATCAATGACATTATTTCAGTTCAATTACAATTACAATTACTTTCATGCATGTTTCAATTACATTCCAATTACAATTACTCCATGCTAAAAATATCAAATTAAATTACAATTACAATTACTCCTTGCATGCTTCAATTACATTACAATTACAATTACAATTGCTGCTGTTGAACATGTAATTGAATAATCATAAATTCAACCGTGCTCCTTGACAACCGTAGCGTCGTAATTAACAACAATTCAAGTATTCATGTTTCATTCATGATACGCAAATACCCGTTAATTAATAAAAAGAAAAGACGTTTTCGAACTATTCCAGTATGCAGTATGTCGTTGAAAAAAGTATTATAATATATGCACGTGTTGGATTTGCGTATATAGTATATAATTAAAGAAATAATATTATTTTTATCGAGGGACGTAGGAATTAGGATGAGGAGTAAAAACAAAACCGTGCTTTGTCAGATAAGACGTTATATAATATCCAGTGGTCTGGTTAGTTAGCCAGACGAAGTAACGATGCAGCATCGTGATCTGAAATCGTATTGTAGATTGCCAACCCACGGATAGATGCGCAAGATGTGAGTCACGGATGAATGCACCGACAAACGTACTGCAGAGCCGGCTAAAAGCAGCAAACTTTGTAGTCCTAGAGCTGGCGATTCAAGCGTCCAAATTTGATGCATCTGGTCTTTATCGTAAGCTATTGATGCACTAATTCCGAAAATACAAATTAAAATCTCGTCAGGGCAATGTAACTGCTCCAAAATAGCCGTTTAAGGCCGACTGTTCTGAAAAGTGAGAGCGCCGCAGCAGCATGACCACAACAATGACCAATTACGCCCAGCGATTGTTCAGAACAATGCCGATTCCCAGACCTTCACGACTATTTTGGGATGGTACCAATGCCTGGAAATATACTTTTATTGCGGAATCAGTGCGACACTAGCTTTCGATTAGGACCATACATATCAAATTTCGACGCTTGGATCGCCAGTTATGGGACTATCAATTCTGCTGCTTTTAGCCGGCTCAGCAGTTCGCTTCTTGGCGTATTCAATCGTGAGTCACGTGTTGCGAATCCATCCGTTGGTTAGTAATCTAATAATTGTATACAATGGCAGCCGAGGCCAGCATAGCAGTAAAAATAAAAAACTTCGCCCGCAAGGGCGCAGTCAAGGGCTTCCGCGAATGGATCCACCAAATCCCTTGTCGACATTTAAAGAGAATGCATTATAAGTCAATTATTTTATGTTGTGCTTGTCAGGTCTCAACAGCAATTTAATGTAATTGAAATTGTAATTGAGCAAAATTTTTGTCAAATTACAATTACAATTACACAAAATAAAAATGCTTCAATTACAATTACATTACAATTACATTGAAAAATGTAATTAAATACATTCAGCTCAATTACAAATTACAATTGATCCAACTCTGTACCAGATGCTATAATTATGAATTACGTGCCCCAGCTCTACAGGTAAATCTGACACTCGGGGCTGAGAGAGGTTTAAAATGAATAGTAATGCAATCACCAATATTATTGACCAAATTCAGTTTTGAAAATTGACCAACGGTTGAACTGGGGGACGAATTGCTGTTGGTTCTGATTCTAGCTAACATGTCACGCTATATGCGGATGGTTAGGGCGGCAGGTTCAAATGCTGAGTAACGAACTGTGAGATAACGATTGGCGCCCGATTCAAGTAGTTATATGAGAATAAGATATAGTGAACATAAAAATTCTGCTTTCCACTTAATATAGATACTGCGAGCTGCTGTTACGAGAAACGGCTAAGCACGGCTCGGTTATGATATAGTATATATCAGCAGCTGTTCATTTGTAATGCTTCGTTGTGGAAACTGCAATGTTTTTTTCGACGAGTACAAAATTCCGAATTTTTGTCAGGTGTACGTGGGTACGTAGGCCTACTGCTCGCCAAGCAGCAACGTTGAAACTGCGTTTAACTACGCACAACCAAGCATTGATACATAAGTTACTATTTGAAACTATAGGCAAAGTGGTGATTAATATCCTGCTGCGAGGTAGGGGCTTCTGTAGTGTATTGATAACCTGATATACACCACGGGGGGTGTTCTTACAATCACACTACAATGTCCATCGCATGTCTGTATACTATGTGTGGATACTTCTTACGTAATGACGAGGGGAGCTAATACTTCTGACGTAATGACGACGGGATCTAATACTTCTGACGTAATAATGAGTAGTGGCGTTTGAAAATCAGACGTTAGTGCTATCGCTAACGTGGTATATTATCTCATTCTTGTTCACGAATATTCAGTTTATTTCATAGTCCTTGTACAAACAAAAAGTAATCGTTCTTTCACAAAGAAATCGATTAGATATGGAAAGTAGTCGATTACGATTACTTAGGATTTTTTTCAAATGTAATCGATTGCCATTACGATTACTTCAAAATGCTGTAATCGTCGTAATCGATTACTAATCGCGATTACCCCATGTCTGGAATACTAGTCAGCCCTCCACGTCGCTTGTCTTTTTATATTGACTTCTTTCCCTTTCCGTTCTGTGCACGCCTCCTCTTTACATCGCCTAGGCCTAGGTGGGTGTCTCAGCTCAAAGACTACTCCAAGCCGTTTCGACCTCTTCCCATCTTTTCATTATATCGCAACCTTCCGGTGTTTTGAAACGATTAAATTTTATTAGTAACTCAACTGAAATAGCTGTCTATTTCATTGTACTATGTGAAAATGTTGCGGGTTAATCACGACTTCATGGAATTGCCATTCCCAATAACCTGCAAAACTTTGCACAGTATGCCACGCTATGACTACGGCCTCCCATAGTGGAAAAGAGTATCGAAACTATAATTCACATTGTTAAATTTACTCTCACCAGCGAGAAGCGTTGAATTTCATGTTTAGAAAAATATCACTTACTAAACTCAAATCATTAAAATTGAACCTCGATTTATTAAGAAAACTAGAATCATAGTGACCAGCCCTAATCGTATGCGATATTGAATCCCTCCTTGCCAAGACAATGCTGTCAGACCTCCCCGTCACAACGTATTTGTAAAATTTATTACTAAGGAGCAAAGTGAAGTTTTCAAGTACAAATATTGGTCTTGAGCAAAGTACCTAGCATTTCATAGAATTAAAATACAGTTCAGCAGAAATCCTCGTATCGAAGCTGGAAATGTGTGAGCAAAAACGGGTAAACACAATGGGAAGATATGACAAGGATTGTATAGTTTCTACATGAAATGTACCACACATTCGACTGCCTAAAATGTCATGATATCATGAGCAGTGGTCCGAAGCATTCGACTGCCGATCGGTACCAGCAGGAAAACAATTGAAGTAAAATAAACAACACGTCACGGGCGTTCACATAAAACTGGTGGGATTAGAAGTAAAATGTTCAAAGTGTCGGCCGTGATAAAATAGCACCAACGCAGTCCCGCAAGAAACAAATTACAGAGGTGCACGTTTCTTACATCCGAGGTCAAACATCTCGGACCTGCATCTGGCTCCAAATCACCGTACATCACATTTTAATCAGACTCCGACCCATCGTTATACATATCGGCGAGACGATTGAACCGCGGGCCCCAATCGTTGAGGTAATCATAATCCACAGAGCCGTCCGTAGTGGCTGTGTTGATAGAAGATAATGATCCCGCATCTGAACCAGCGCCTTCATAATCGAACACGAGTAACGAGTCAAAAGGCGGAGCGCTAGGATCCTCATCCGCGGCATCCTTGGCTTCACCGATGATGTTTGTGATATCATCAGGCGCGTTTGCGCGCCGCGGCCTTGGTGCTTGTTGGACCAATGGCATTTGTGTTTTTCTGATGGGTTGATTCGGGTCTTCCAACAAAGGCCCGCGTAGAGCGCTTAAATCGTACGTGTCTTGGTCTTCCTCGCCACCTTCCTCTTGGTACACTTGAACCGTCTCTCGAATATCATCTTCATCATCAAAGAAAGGCTCTTTCAAAATCATAGCCGCTTGACGTCTCTTGTATGTGACTACTGCGAATACTAGAATCGCGATTAGTAAGATCACAGCTATAACTGCGATAATAATCGCGTACGGGAATGCAGCTGCAGTCGCGTCTTTGCAAGTAAATTCACCATCGTCACCACACTTGCATATAGTCGCAGTCAAAGTGGCCGTGCCTGTCTGAGAAACCGTCCCGCCATCCGTAACTGTGAATATTAGTGAAACAGTAGCCGATCCCGAACTCAAACCATAGTCGGAAAACTCTGCGATTAGGTTTACACTGTCATCATCAACTGGTTCAAAACTCCACTTGGTTTTATCCACAGAGTCATCGAGGCGGAACGTGAACGGGGGTCCATTTACGGCCGAGTCCGGATCAGTAGCCTTGATGTGTCTCGCTGTTCTGTTTCGTGGCTTCTCGCAAACATACGCAGTAGCACCTTCTGGACCCCAATCAGGCGCAGGCGGGTTATCATTGATGTCTTCGATCGTAATAGCTACTTCCTCACTGCCACTCGCTGGATTTCCATGGTCGTAATTATCAGTGGCTATGACTTTAAGATGGTACACACCGTCTGCGGTGGCTTCACGATCTAGAGCACCTGTCAGAGTAATTTGCCCTGTTGTAGCAACTATATCAAACCAATTCTCAGGATCCTCCAAACTATACGTGACGGTTTGATTTTTGTCGAAGTCAATGTCTTCGGCGCGCACTTGTATGATGGGAATCGGCTCGGCGGGAGCAGGTCCTTCTGTGATTCGATAATTGTAGGGAGTGTCTCTGAAAATAGGGGGTTCGTTTGCATCTATCACTGTGATCGATAAAGTTGATTCTGTAGCATACGCCACATCGGCCGCATTCGATGCCTCCTTGTTATAAGCTTTAATTTTCAATTTGTAGCTAACGATACCGCTTTCAAAGTCTAAAGGTTTGACGAGTTGCAGTTCTCCGAGACTTTGACCGGAATCTGACGGCTTCGAGACAATTGTGAAGGCTCCACCCGTGTTCCCGTCCAGTATTTCAAAGTAAACCTTCTTATTGACGCCCTCGTCAATGTCTGTAGCGTACATATTATACAGTGACGTATCAAGTTCTGATATTTCTGACAGTGATTTAGCGGCTAGAGGGCCGAATTCAGGGGCGTGGTCATTGGAGTCTGTGACAGAGACTACAACTTCTCTTGTCACTTTGTTTGAACCAGCACCCCCATTGTTATCAACGGCAACAACATTGAATCTCACCACTGGGTTGGATTCATAGTTGAGATCGCCACCGTTGACGCGCACCCATCCCGAGACTGGGTCAATTATGAATCTGTTCCCAGATGGCGAATCTGGAGTATCGCTATCTTCTTCGATGGAAAATCGGATCTGAGCGAAAAAACCTAAATCTGCATCTGTGGCTTTTACTTGCATGAAAGGAGTAGAATCCGGACCTATGTCGTGGAGTTCTTCCACGCTTCCAGTCAAACTGGACGGGTCGAATACCGGATAATTATCATTTATATCAGTAACGACGATATCAAATCGCACCGGATCCTCAGTTGGATTTCCATTTGCATCAGCGGATTCGGCAGTAATCGTATACCTATCTTTAGTTTCCCTATCTACTGCTTCCACCTGCCAGATCTGTCCAGTTTCGTGATCAATGTCGAATTTGTTGCCAAAATCACCAGATATGTCATACGTCGCGGTTGTAGGATCCTCTGAATGAATTTTAACCACTTTCACCTTGTCGTAAAGGTCTCCTTCTGCGATTCTTTGCTCAGGATAACTCCATTTTCCTTCTGCGTAGTGGACTGCAAGCAGCACCGCAGTGCTGATTATGAGGAACACTCGCGGTCCCATACCACCAAACAGCCTGTGAGCCTCTCGGGTGACCTTCGTTAATTCAAATTTGTATACCGATTTTTATTGTCACACGATAGCTGCATCACAAATAAAAAGAAACGGTAATTGTTATTTATCTATCGCAAACATTCACACGCAATTCACAGAAGGTGCTCTGAATTATCTGCCTTAAAAGGGCATAAATCATCGCTGGAAAACCAAACAGTGTTATGTCCATATTTGGAAATTTTGACTTTGACCACATAATTAGGACATAAGCCAGTTTTTGTTTTCAATTGACCTTGATAATTCAAGTTCATATGGCTACCAAACTAACAATTCATGCTACTTAGTAAGTTGGAACCCGTTAAAACGACAGATCTATGTCCACAATAAGGTAGGGTTGCCATACGTCCGGAATTTCCCGGACATGTCCGGAATTTCACTGTTCAAACTAGCGTCCGGGAGGAATTTCTAAAATATGCCAAATGTCCGGAATTTTGAAGACTTGACGTGGGCTCATAATTTTTCGTAAATCAGCATAAAAACAATATTTTTGGAAATATTTATGCTGATGCATGGTATTTTTCTTCGCGCTGCGCGCGATTTGCTATCACATTTATTGACTTTAATATGCAGACTACCACCCTCGCAAAAACTGCAATAAAATATAAATAAAAACAACCTTAATTTACTGGAATAAGCCTAATTGTAATTGCTATTATAGGAGGACGGTATATTCCTAGAGATCGTTAAGGCCGTTTTAATGCTTTATTTAAAGATAGTGGTTCCACATTTAAAGATAGTGGTTCCAAACGGGGGGTCGTTGGCCTTTATTCTGGGGTTTGCGAATATGTTGAACGTAATCAGCTTTCAAAATAGCCCGTGAGTAAGTCTGGGCAAAGGTGCTGACTTCTTTTAGTAATCAGCTCCACGGAACATTTTCAAATTGGAGGAGTCGCGACCATAAAAGGTTGGAAACCACTGGATGTGGGGTGTTTATAAAGCTCCGTGGTGCGCACCGGTATACGACTGATAGACAATCTTATCGGTAGGACATGAACATGACTTAACGATGTGCAATTACGCTTCCTGTATTTTCGATCTCATCATCCTCCACCAGCTCTATCGCTAACTCTGATCACGTGGGCGGAGAGTAGTATCTATATAGTAATATATGGAACGACCAATATTATTGAGAGAATTCATTCAAATAATATTTCGACCAGATGCATATAGAAACCAGACCCCCCTCCCCCCAGAAGTTGCATCGATTACCCTATAGTGTGGGCTCAAAACCATTGCGTATTTGGGTGGGAGGGGGCTGAAAACATGTGCTTTCGACCCCTGTTACACAACACACAGTCACATACTCCTGAATTTGATCGTGACGACCTCTGGCCTATGAGCAAAGATTTGCCACTGTCACGTCATAACTCATTTGGAAATTCACTAGTGGGCGCTAAAGAGTGTCCGGAATTTGGGTTGCTGAAATATGGTAACCCTACAATAAGGTAAATAGTGATAGGAAAAAAAGTCAAAATTTCCAAAAATGGACATAGCACTGTTTTGTTTTCCAGCGAAGATATAATGTCTATTGTCTATAGATCAGTGGTTTGAGATACTCGTACCGTCTTCCACGAGATGTCTGGGCAATCAGTCCAATATGAATGCAGTAGCCAGTAAATATGAAAAAATGTCGTAAAATTGATATTTGAAGAACTTCTTGGGGGTACATAACTATATTATACAATTGAATAATATATTCATAATTCATATTGAAATAAACTGGCATATTTTCGGCTGACAGTATTCTGGTGTAATCGTCAGCAACTAGTAGATAATTGGAAAAACATTGTAGGCTATATCAATAATCCAATCACCAGCATAAAATTTTGAATGATCAAGGCGAGCAGGTTGTTCCAGCTCGGTCTAAAATACTCAGGTATGGTATATTTCAATACCGGTATGAATATATTATTCGAAAATGATATTAGAGTGGCATCAACCAAATTGAAGTTGTACAGTACTGAGATCCTCTCAGGAGACTGGTCAACTCTGTCCAGACACATGATACCGAACAATGCCTGTTATTTCACAGCGCTGAGATTATTTGGAACAATGCCGATTTTCATTTTTGCGGGCGATTTTGTGTGGGTTGCGGAGATTGGATTACAATTACATGTTCAGAATCATTGTGATAGATAGCTTGAACTAACACCTATTTCATTCCTGGGTTCCATGGGTGCATGTACAGTTGTACACTGTACAGTGATTGTGGGTTCGGTATCTTTCAAAGAGCTAAAAGAAGCACTATAGATTTTAGATCAAGTTTCATATTAATGCTGGACATTACAGCAGAATCACACGCAAATCAAGTTCAAATTGATTTTAGAGTTATCATATAGTAATCTAACGAGTGTCCATAAACTCGAATAATTACAAAAGATTCACAATTGAATAGTAAATAAATATTGAAATGAACCCAAATATCATAGGCTGACATAGTCAGGGGTGATCGTCAACGGTAGAGAATTGGAAAGGACATTGTAATTTGTATATGAACAACCGTATCACCAAATAGGACCACCAGCAATAAATTTCGAATAATCGGGGCACTTATCAAATTGTAGATTGAAGTTCTGTACCTCCATGGAGTTCTACAAAAGATTTCATCTTGATAATCATTTGCAGGTAGGCTAACCGCTAAAGTGTAATAGAGTTTATATTATATATGCATAACAACAGCCTATCACCAGTATGCACGCATGAGGCCGATGAGGGTATATAAGTCAGGTAAAAAAATATTTCAATAATCAGATATTTGACCTATTTGAGTCAACCTAATCTACTCTCGAATGTGACACAGTATAATCAGACAAGTCGGCCCAGAGAAACGCATCATGAATTTTCTATTCATGTAAAAGAGGCTATTTATGACGATACACAATATTGGCTATCCCGCATTTTCCACTCAAATTAGTCAAAGCTTAAAGCCAACTCACGAAGATTTGGATATACAACACATCTACTTCATTTGCTACCCAGGCCTACCAAGTTATATAGGCCTACTACCAGCGTATGAGGACTAACGCACCTGTCACATTCAACTTCCACAGCAAGTATATACAAATAATTACAAGGCATTTCAAATGATTATTGACAGGAAACATTAGTAACATTACAAGAACACTAGGAAGTCATTAACAGTAATACATAGCTACAGTCACATAGTCATTACGCAATGTTCCTAAAATTGTAGAGACCATATCTATATTTCTATTCACTAATACAAGGCAAAACTATACATTTACACCTACTGCTCCTCACCCAACTTGATTTGATAAAGTATTTACTATAGGTATAGTCCACACTCCACAAACACATGTACATGTGCGATAAAAACTGAAAGCAAGCTCGTCCATTAATTCAAGCCTATGTAGATACAATCATTTTGTGATCGTTCTGCGCTGTTACTTTCAGTATTTGGACAAAAATAAACTACGTCCTTCCTTCCTTCCATCCTACAATATTGTGGCCTAGTCTGAATTTTTTGTTCTCAAAGCTCTTGATATCGCTTCGAAATTAATACGAAACGGCCGTAGCGAATATTGAATAATAGTACAATAATACGGACTAATCTTTCCAGGCAATCAATCTGAGCGTCATAATGAACTTTACGCGACAATTATTCTCTTTTTAGCAAAAGCTTTGGATGACAGAAGCGTCGCCAGCCATCGTCAATACCTGACACGCCATTTTTTCTTTTCGTCAAGCCGTAACCGCCAATCAACAGCGAGCGTTGCGTCGGAGAAACGACCTACTCTTATAGTGACGAATGTTGACCTCGCCCATGCGTCTTTTCTCCTCTGGTGTTTTAACCATTTAAGGTAAAATTGATACCCTGTCTAATAAGGCGCCTGAGTCCTTTTTAACTACAAGTTTCCGAAATAAATCGCGAAATATATCACCTCCTTCAAATGTAGAGAACACCGCGCGTGAATAGAATATCCGAGAAAGTTTTAGAAAACCCGAAAACCCACCTGTTTTCGTGACATCGTAAACAGCACTGAACAGAACATCGTGAACAATCAATTCTAACGAGACGACTTCCTTACGAAATCCGCCGTGAATTATATCATTGAAAGCGCGAACAAAGAACTTGTGGCTGGTATGAAATTGGCGTTAAATGATGAGTCAGTCCAATAGTCAGCCAATTTGTCATAAGGATACCTCCCTACCTCATTTCCAGAAATAATCCCACTAGGATAGTAAAAATCTCCTCCCATGCAAGATTACAATATAATTGAGAAGGATCGAGTCGAAACGTCTTGGAGTAGTGGTTCAATCAAACGCTTACCTAGGACTAGAACCCGAGGTGCTCAGTGTAACGAATTACTTCTACCTTTTTCGAAGTACTCATATGTAGGTTTTGACTACTTGCACTGGTATACCCTATACTTACTCAAGTGACTATATTATTTTAGACTGCATCCTCTTTTATGTAGACATTCTAGACAAAGTATGCCTAGAATGTGGACAGCATATGCTCGGGAATATATAGGGAAGAGATGAAGGCTGCCGCATCAATTCATATGAGAACGTATTTGTTTGTTATGTAATATCACGTCGTCTGTGCATCTAATCCCTGGCGACCTGATAATTTTGAATGCAAAATCACGACCCCATTTCGTCGGTTGTTTTTTTCTATACTATCTTCTTTACTTTTTATTCAGTGTGCATGCCTCCTCTTTACATCGCCTAGGCCAAGGTGGGTGTCCGATTTCATAGACTACTCCAAGTCGATTCGACACCTTCCAATCTTTCATTGCATCGCATTTTTGGTGTATTGAACTGATAAAATTGCTATAAACCAATGATGATGATAATGATGAGTGGTGCCCTCTTGAAGTAGGGCCGTAGGGAAATAAGATGACATGAATACGAAAATTTTGCTATGACGAATAGTGTTTCTAGCAGCGACGAATGACGAATGTAAACCCAGGCAATACACATAATATTGAGATTGCGGGCCACAGTCACGAATAACGACAAAGAAAATCTCGGTTGACGCATAAATCAGCAACCGCTGAGTTCTAACGATTTGCAGTCACGTTATATTTGACGGAACATCTATTCCGTACCATAATAATCTAATATATTATAGGTGCTCGTACTGTGGAGCCGACGACGATTTCGAGGGTTCTAACTTCCAAATCGTATATATCGCTATACGGCGTCGACTATAGGCCTATATCGGGTGCAAATCGTCCGTCGGCTCATATTACATGTTTTGTCGAAAGCATTTATTCTTATAAAACTTTTCAAGAAGAAAAAAATACGAATTTTTTTCTTTTTTTAAACACCTGTTAAAAACATGTTTTAAATTCAAACAAAGTTTTATGCACACCATTTGTTTCAAATGCAACCCTACCGGTAGAGATAATTCGGGGAATGTCAAAAAAATGTAAGTCACACGCAAAAGCTGAGACCCTACTGCAATAACGATGTGTTTTCGGGAGGATCCGCTGTTATTTATTATCACTTTGTTCCGTGTTGTTTTTTCTTGACCAGCTCCTATCAGGACTGTCCATATATCCTAGCCAGGAGCGGGCGAAAGAGGCCATGGCCCATGGCCCTCCCCAATTTTTGGTAAATTGTAAAATAAAGTGGAGTAAATTTGAGCAGATGCTTTTAGTATTACATTTTTATCGCCCTTCCTAGGCCAGGTGGGTGTCTGATTTCGAAGACTAATATACTGCCAGTCGTTTCGATACCTCCTATCATTCAAGTTATCGCAGTTGTGATGTATTGAAATGCTGAAATTACTAGCAATAAATTGAATTGAATTGCTTCGCGTGATACTTTCAGTGGTTTTTGATTGTAGAGTAGCCTACTCGTCTCTCGATAAATCAAAATTACAAATAGGCCTAAGTATACGCATGATCTGCAGAATTGAGAATCTAACTGCTGTATTCGTGTGTGTTACCTGAGATTGTGGGACTATTAGGCACCAGATTTACGGCGCCAAAAATACACTTAAGGCAGATAGATTTTAGCCAACAGGAAGGGCGATCCTTGAAAGATCGTCCATTATTGTCAGATTTTCAAAATATGGTAACCCAACATTAAGGAGCACATCTCCCAAAAAGTAGGACATTTAGGCGTCCTCGGGCTACAGGGTTGGTTCGATTGGTTTGAAATAAGGTCAGATTTGTTTGAAATGAGGTCAGTCTCATGTTTGAAATGAGGATAGTCATGTCAGAAATAAGGATAGTCGCTATATTCACTATAAAGTCAGTTGCAGTGACAGGCACGACTTCCCAGTGGTAACCCAGTCCGAAAACATCCCAGACACGATGTCTGATTGGCAGCACAGGCCGAACACACCCCAGACATGATGTTCAAACACGCGCCAGACACGATGTACGAGTGTCAATACAGGCCTAACACGCCCAAGACACCATGTATGAATGGCAACACCGACCGAACACGCCCCAGACACGATGTCCGAGTGTCAACTCAGATCCGAAAACAACCCAGACACCATGTTTGAATGGCCGAACATTCCCAGACACGATGTCCGATTGGCAGCACAGGCCGAACACACCCCAGACATGATGTCCAAACACGCTCCAGACACGATGTCCGGGTATCAACACAGGCCGAACACGCCCAAGACACCACGTCTGAATGGCAGCACAGGCCGAACACAACCCAGACAGGATGTCGGAACACGCCCCAGACTATGATGTTAATAAGGTTAGTCATGTTTGAAATAAGGTCAGTCTCGTGTTTGAAATAAGGATAGTCATGTTAGAAATAAGGATAGTCATGTTAGAAATGAGAATAGTCATGTTTGAAATAAGGATAGTCATGTTAGAAATAAGGATAGTCATGTTTGATATAAGGATAGTCATGTTTGAAATAAGGTTAGTCTCATGTTTGAAATAAGGATAGTCGCTATATATTCACTATGAGGTCATTTGTAGTACCAGGCACGATTTCCCAGTGGTAACCCAGTCCGAACACATCCCAGATCCAGTCCGAACACATCCCAGACATGATATCCGAACTCGCCGCAGACACAATGTCCGAGTGTCAACTCAGTCCGAACACAATCCAGAAACCATGTTTGAATGGCCGATCTCGACCCAGACATGATACCCGAACACGCTCCAGACACGATGTCCGAGTATCAACACTGGCCGAACACGCCCAAGACACCCTGTCCGAATGACAACACAGACCGAACACGCCCCAGACACCATGTCTGATTGGCCACACAGACCGAACACACCCCGGACATGGTGTCTTGGGCGTGTTAGGCCTGTATTGACACTCGGACATCGTGTCCGGCGCGTGTTTGGACATCATGTCAGGGGTGTGTTCGGTCTGTGCTGCCAATCGGACATCGTGTCTGGGGCATGTTTGGACATCATGTCTGGGGTGTGTTCGGCCTGTACTGCCAATCGGACATCGTGTCTGGGGCGTGTTCGGCCATTCAAACATGGTGTCTGGGTTGTGTTCGGACTGAGTTGACACTCGGATATCGTGTCTGGGGCGTGTTCGGTCTGTGTTGCCATTCGGACATGGTGTCTTGGGCGTGTTCGGCCTGTGTTGATACTCGGACATCGTGTCTGGGGCGTCCCCGCAAATAGTAAACGTTTGACACGGCTTTCAAACGTTTACAAAAGTTTCAAAAAGATGTTCAAAATAACGATGGGAATTTGGGTATGTATTTTCATGATCAATTTAAGCTGTGAGGCATGGGGACTTGAATTAACACGAACTAAACTGCAGAGGGAGTGTTATCATGACGTATCATCGCGTATGTCATCTGGAGGTGGCAAACATGTGATTCGCTACTGCCCGACATGGCATGCAAACATTCTCATCTTGACGATACACGCATCATGGTGTCATTTTATTGCAATTGTAGCATTCAGACCCAGTTCACTGATTACCGACAACGAAAATACTACATGCGCACATACCCGACACTTCATATTGCATTATACACAGACGCGTGTCGCGTTGGGAAGTTGGGATACAGCCGGCACGATTTGTCGCCGAGTGACGTAGGGCATTTTTTTCCTACACGAACATCAGCTCGCCCGCCGCGCACGTGTGATGCCGCCAGACAACAGCGCGAGGTCTTACAATGGCGGTTTGTAATCGTAGTTTAGGGTGCGGTGTTAGTTGAGTTCGCGGATTAATCGCGGTAACTGATGTTGAAGCAAGAACAGAGCTATAGCGGAGTGCAGAAAACTGAACTTTGCATGCTAATTTATAATTATGCTTCGTATAAAAACATAGTTCAGGCATACGGTTACTTGATAGACCGTAGTTTTCTGTCGGTCATATCGTCAGCCATAGCTACATGCGTGATTTATCGAGTATAGTATTCATCTGTTCCTTATTAATTGATGGCATGTGCAAGTATGCTTCCTTATCCACAATGACATGTCTGACCATCACCAATCAGTGTTCCTTGTGAACATGTCAAAAATATTAGTCTTTGGTAGAATGCAGATTTCTATTGATCATGAGGTCGTGACATGCACACAGCAAACCGTGGACTCCAATAGGTTCATTAATTTTCTACTCTATTGAAGCAGCTACAGTTCAGTATGCCTAAATGTCGAAAAAGACACCGATTACCGTAGCTTACAGAAAGAGATGGACTGCTGCGACCAGGTTAATCAAGCAGGCTTGAACTAAAAAACGATGAAATTTTACAGTTTGAAGATATTAATAGACCAGTATCAAGTAAGTGTTCAATTTTATTCAGTTTTGGATTTGAGTTTCATGAATCACATGGTATTGGCATCATAATGTTTGTGTGATGTCAATTTTCGAATCAAGCTCTTTCCTCCCAGCCAATAAGATGAAATCTTCAGCTCATTCTTATAATAGCTCCCAGTCCAAGTAAACATTTCATCATTCTCATGCCTGCTTTAATACATGAATTACTTTATCAACAGATGGCCGTAACAGTACAATGTTGGATCCATTTGAGGATGTCACTCCATTACATGCAGAAACGGCTGTTCCTGCCACTATTTCTGATTCAACTCCCTATGAGAGCTCGGACACGGATGGACGCCCAACAATTATGTTATCTGATGTTTCATTGTGTCTGCCTCAACTTCGAAGCAAACTTCGCAGTACCTATCCAAGAAAAAGCGAGGAGGTCTGTTTAATTACAATCTGAAAAATAATTCGATACGTGGCTATGTATTTCTTTCTTAAGTCACCTCAACACAACGACGTCCTGAGAGGCACCACGTAGAGACGATTTTGGAAGGTTTGTTAAACATTTTGTACTCCTGAGATGTTGCTTGCTTTGTAAAATTATTATATATTTATTATCAATTGTCTATCCATTTCCATAGTGTTAGTTTCATCCCAACTTGTATTTTCTGCAGATATTGATGATTCTGACAATGAAGCAGTTCCTGCTGATACTTATATTCATTCTCAACCATTGTCTGCCTCAACTTCGAAGCGAACTTCGCAGTTGCTATCCAAGAAAAAGCGGGCAGGTCTGTTGAATTACAGTTTGGAAAATAATTCGATATGTGACTATGTATTTCTTTCTATAGTCACCTCAACACCAAGACGTCCCGAGAGGCACCAAGTAGAGACAACTTTGGAAGGTTTGTTCAACATTTTCTTCTCCTGAGATGTTAACTTGCTTTGTAAAATTATCAAATATTCATTATCAATTATTATTTATTTATTTTAGGTTGCTCTTCGTTCGAAATGTCTACCGACAGTGTATTCCACAGGCAAAACGGCTATTCGAATGACGGTACGTTCTGAGATTCATATTTTTATAGGAAGTATGGCATTTGATTCACTCTTACATATTACGCTTCCCAGAACTCAAATTTATATTATAAGGGGTCGAGCTTTGAAACATTCATGGCCATGTCGTTACACAATAATTGATGATTTTAATGTACGTTTGTCAAATGTGCGGTATAGATGACTTTTAATTTTCTTTAGAAATCACGAAGAAAATCTTGATTTGTGTGCGAACTATCTCGGAGAAAGTAGATGAAAATCAAGCGTATCTCGTTCGACAAGATGTTGGAAAATGTATGCAATCGCAGTCAAGCACGCAGAATTTCGAGTATTTAATCAAGAAACCTGCAACTAGTGTGGATGAATTAAAAGGCATAGATGAGAAACTTCAGCAGGGGGAGCCAAATATGCCGCAGTAAGTAGTTGTTATAATTACCCAACCCATTAATTTTCGATATACAATTGCTAACATTTTCCCCAGCTGATCAAGTTGAATGACTCTCGGTGTAGTTTTTCATTCACTGTAAAAATACTGTTACAACTAGAATTGGTCAGGATTTAATTTGACAGTGCTGTTGGCACCTGTTTTTATGATTTTTTCTGGATTTCTTGGTTTTCCAGGTATCGTATATTTGTCGTTGGTTGGTGGACAAACTGTGACCGCTACAATTCCAGGCGTGTTGGACAAAATTGCAACCAAGTTTCTACTTGCTCAGTATTCCAAAGACGGACAAAAAGGAAAGCATAAGCATCGCTTCAAAGACCATGAAATGATCTATAGCCTTCTGATATGTGAGTATTGAAGTTAGAGCAACGCTCCCAGACAGTACAAGGTGTAATCAACTTAGCTCCAACCCTATCTTCTTGTAGCTATATGCAGAAAGACCCACAGCAAAGTAACGGAGAAAGAGAATCGCACATCGGTGAAGTCTTCAAGTCCTACCCTCATTATCTCAAGAAGGTACAGTTTGCTGTTGGTTCGTCATTCTGATATCCCTCTGCTATAAAAAAAAATCAGGTATAGGTGCTGGTGCAATAAATTACAATTATTGTTATGATGCGCATTCATGTTGGTGTCATATCTTATTTAGTAACAATCATCATTTTTTCGTGTGCCTTGCTTTGTATTTATACCCTGTGTTCTGTGATCTACTCTCCTTTGTTTATATGCCCTCTGGATAGTAATTGCATGGTGCTTGCTTGTCTAAAGTAATTCTGCTGAACAGGATTTAATACGTTGGATTCTTATTACAAGTTCTTCGTATAGGTTTACTGTGTTACCATGACCTAGAATATAACAATGAACTTCTTGCAGCAATCATCAAGACCACAGGATAGACGCACTACTAGTGAAGAATTCGCCGTGGATGAGGTATGCATTTTTCAAACTTGGTTTTAATGGGACTCGTGAAATCATCCAGATTGAAATAGTGGGAAATTTAACACTGTTGATCCCGCAACACCATTTCTTACATATTCTCAGCATGGGATTCTGTTTTTTTTTGTTAGCTGTTCCAACACAGATCTTGTACATTAAATTGATGTGATATAGTGCTAGCTAGTCATCTATTTCTGACTTACCAACTGTGACTTCTTGATTTCAGGAATGATAAAGTGTGTGCTTTGATGAGCTGCTGCCCATTTGAGAAGAAAGAGGTGGACTAGTGAGCTTGAAAGTTACGTTTAATAGTCTCAAAGAAGACGTCATACAGTTCTTGCATCCAAGTGCCACCTTATAAGGTGAACAGCGGACATCCAGGCACCATGTACTGGTGTAATTACCTGCATTTAACCAAGAATGACATTCCTGCTACCTTTGCTCATTTATATTTGTACTTAGGAAACCTGTAAATAAGTGATTTCGCTGACATCGGCTACGCAGTTTTGCATTTCTTTATTTGTCAGTATCGTAGGGTTACCATACGTCCTCTTTGAAAGAGGATTTATCCTTTTTTCAAGTGTCCGAGCAGGACGCCCAAATGTCATTGTCCACGTTTTGAAAATTTTGCGTAGCTGTATGTTGAATTTAACTGCGATAAAGCAAGCTCAAGTACCGGTTAGGTGGGTCTTACAGGAGTTGTGCAAGAAAAACGACCTTTTGTTTTAGTCATCTAAATGAATATTCATAGAAAGTGTGTAATTCGGAAGTCGAGTCGGAAAGATGACCTTCTTACAGTCAACAAACTACAAACTCGCAAAATGTTTACCAATTTTACCGGATGTTACTGCTGTATTGTAAGTCCGGAAATTTTCATTAGGTGTCCTCTTTTCAGATTCCCAAAATATGGTAACCCTACAGTATCGTAAATTGGCTCACGGTAAAGTGTTTAAAGATACTTGTGATGGTGCTAACACCGGCTATGCAGTTTCTTCATTTTTTATGTATCAATATCTTGCCATTAGCTTGCTGCCAAGTGTTTCTTCAAGTATCCCTGCTTCTCCATTACTAATGTCCTGTCTATCTATACACATCTAGGTAAAATCCAACAATAATTGCTAGTCAAATTTGTCGTAGCTCTGCTGTCTAAGGGGGTAAAGAGTTGTTGCAAAAGTAGAACCAGCAATATCCAAGGCATGTCAAATTTACTTGGTACTTAAAACTAGTAGTTAAAAATGAAGGCATTGAAAGTACTCAAGCTGGTAGTTGAAAACTTCGATTTGGACCAGGTGTCGCATTCTTCTAGCAGTTGTTAAGTGGTAGCCACTTTTGAAATTGTTGCTTTCGTGTTAGTGACTAATATGATGCTACGTCGATTTTCCGAGAATATATAAATTCAGTTGCTGACATTATTGCTGTTATACTGATTGAATTGTGACAAGTCATTGTGAGAGCGACAACCATATTTCACAAAACTAATTCAGACATACAAAATCCAAAATAAAAAAGTTTTTGCTAATAGCACGTGAAGTAGAAGTGGTAAAACATCACCCCTAGAGTAAGTAGTGCAAGTAGCCAAACCTGAGTACTAAAATCAACGGTACTTAGTTTAACACCTCTGGTTAATATGAAAGTGTGTCTGATATTTGAATTATTGACGTCGTAGTATATTGCTATGTTGGTTATACCTTGATATGTTAGTCCTGTGATTTTTGTTTGATTGCATGCATTCTGTAATATTAATTATACCTCCGAGCTTAGTACCTCAATTATACAAAATTGCAATATTGGTGTTGGAATATTTTGCACAATGCTTGCCTTCCACTCTTTGCGCCATTTATGACTGTGTGTAGAACTGGGCCCAACGACTTGTTATCTTTTATGGGCAATAAACTCATTGTTCCTGAAGTATTGTGACTCGGTATTATTGCATTAAGAGCTAGTTTAAAAGGCAGCATTTAGCAACTAGGTCAGGACCAACGTAGTTAAAGTTATCGTTTCAATTACGTCATCAGAAACGTCAGCTCATCGCTACCTTTTGTTCACAGAATGTCGCAATGGTAACGTGAGCGCCAAACGTTCAACGTTCCATAGTTAACGTAATCGTAACGTGACAGGCGCGTGATCTTGTTTGCGGGGGTGTTCGGTCTGTGATATTGCCATTCAAACATGGTGTCTGGGGCGTGTTCGGTCTGTGTTGCCATTCGGACATGGTGTCTTGGGCGTGTTCGGCCTGTGTTGATATCCGGACATCGTGTCTGGGGCGTGTTTGGACATCATGTCTAGGGTGTGTTCGGCCTGTGCTGCCAATCGGACATCGTGTCTGGGGCGTGTTCGGCCATTCAAACATGGTGTCTGGGTTGTGTTCGGACTGAGTTAACACTCGGATATCGTGTCTGGGGCGTGTTCGGTCTGTGTTGCCATTCGGACATGGTGTCTTGGGCGTGTTCGGCCTGTGTTGATACTCGGACATCGTGTCTGGGGCGTGTTCGGTCTGTGATATTGCCATTCAAACATGGTGTCTGGGACGTGTTCGGCCTGTGTTGATATCCGGACATCGTGTCTGGGGCGTGTTTGGACATCATGTCTAGGGTGTGTTTGGCCTGTGCTGCCAATCGGACATCGTGTCTGGGGCATGTTCGGCCATTCAAACATGGTGTCTGGGTTGTGTTCGGATCTGAGTTGACACTCGGACATCGTGTCTGGGGCGCGTTCGGTCTGTGATATTGCCATTCAGACATGGTGTCTTGGGCGTGTTAGGCCTGTATTGACACTCGGACATCGTGTCTGGCGCGTGTTCGGACATAATGTCTGGGGTGTGTTCAGCCTGTGCTGCCAAACGGACATCGTGTCTGGACATCATGTCTGAGGTGTGTTCGGCTGTGCTGCCATTAGGACATGGTGTCTGCGATGTGTTTGGCCTGTGTTGTCATTCAGACATGGTGTCTGGGGCGTGTTCGGACATCATGTCTGGGATGTGTTCGGACTGGGTTACCACTGGGAAGTCGTTCCTGTCACTGCAACTGACTTTATAGTGAATATAGCGACTATCCTTATTTCAAACATGACTATCCTTATTTCTGACATGACTATCCTCATTTCAAACATGAGACTGACCTCCTTTCAAACAAATCTGACCGTATTTCAGACAAATCGAACTAACCCTCCTCTCCTCGGGGGATATGTGGTAAGTTACCCTATTAAAAGGCATTTTTGACGCGTGAAGCCTGGGTAGCGACTCGCGAGATGCCATTACAACTCAGATTTGGGTCGTGGTCTAAAGAGTGAATTTCAAAGCTGTCAAACATATTCCAAAAACGACAACTTGTTACAAACCATCGGAGTGCCTAACGGGGCCCGTTGCGTTAAAATTCAAATGTAGAACGACAGACGGAGTGTCAGCAATCACGGATAGCATGGAGGAGAAAAAAAAAACGGGGGCGCAGACTAGATGACCTCATGGGGCCGTATCGCAACTCCGTCGCCAAAGCATCTCGATGGTGCAGGCGAGAAAGAATATCATATCTCTCTCTCTCTCTCTATAGAGAGTGTCCTAGCATAGTTTTCTAAGAACACTATGGTCCCAGACGTTGACATCGTAACGTTTTCGTGGGTAATCGACCGTGCCAGTAACGACGGATTGCGTCATTGATTACTAGCACGCTGATTGTTTCCACGCTCGATAGCACGATATTGTTTTACGGCTTTTACGCTACTGCGTCGCACTGCTAGATCGTTTTAGCGCAGTCGCAGGTCAGTAAAAGGTTGTTTGTGATTTCTAAATTAGTAGATCCCTACAGTGATTGCAGCATCCATGGAGAATTCAGACGTTACGGTAACAGAAAACTGTTGACATCGTGTCGTAGTCAGGCCGGGAGGAGATTTGATATGTAGGCCTATAGAGATTGTACAGTACATTACGTGTCGTAGAACGGCAAAACCGCAGCAAATTGGTATTAGTCAGTACCAGTTGCCGATAGGTCCTTCCTGCGCCTTCTATTTTTATAATTATTGTATCGTTGTTTATGTAAAATGTTATCATTATTAAAAAGTGCTCTTTAATAAACCCTTAGGACAAAGATCTGAACATCACTCGCATATCATTAGTGCTGTCATTGATCCATGTCGCTAGTTATAGTTCGAGAGATTTTTGTGGGGCTATCGACATTATATTCTCCGCTTGCACAGTATCGAGGCGGTAGAAGGTTTCGGGCTACAGATAATTTGCGGGAGCAGTGAAATGACCCCCCTGGCTACGTGCACAGCAGGGTCTTAGCCAGCCGAGGGTAAAGGGGGGTGTTTCGTCAACAAAGGATGTTCTGAATTCTACCTGATTCATCGGGCTAATTGTATGCACTGATGCTTCTACTACAAGAATCGGATAATCTCGCCCGTGTTAACAACTACATACGCTTATACATAGCCCTGTTATATTAAAATATAACGCCAATGTCGTACGCTACGATCGATAGCAGCCAGAGTACGCCTCTTCATAGGCGCGCCTCTAATTACTGAGAGCGAGTTACGAAATCGACAACACGCGCGCGCAGATCATATTTCAATGACGCAACAGCGGGAGATCTTATAATTTCGCATTCAGATAAGTAGCGGCCTCGACTGGACATGGTACCATAACCAGATTCACGAATGTTAATAGATGCAATGCAGTCGGAATCTGTTACATCGTGATGACTTGTGACATGATTCAGTTCAGTTTGATGCAACGCCTGTCCGACGTTCCGTTCTTTTTTGTTTCGGCCCGTCACTCATCCACATAACGCAGTTGTATTACTACGATATAGCATCACAACTGGTAAGCCGACATAGCAGCCGAAACAGACATAACTTGCCCTCAATTACTAAAAGTGAGCAGAGTGAACAAGTTACAGTACAGCCAGAGATATTGCCGTTTCGCGCTCACATAAGAACGCGACCTCGAGTCGGGTCTCATAACAGATTTCGAAAATGATAATGTCGAATGCGGAATCTCTTATTTATTGATGAAATTGGCGATGAATTAGTTCGGTTGTTGGAGAAACGACTGCCCGTCTTGCTAATCGTTACTCAGCCTCTAACACAGGGGTGGGCAAACTACGGCCCGCGGGCCGCATGCGGCCCGCAACATCGTTCTGTGCGGCCCGCGAGAGTCTAAAGAAACTTTCTAAAAATATTGATAAAATGCGTACTAAAAATCGAAATAATGCAGGGACTTGATTAAACTATTTATTAGTAGGCCTATATTTCACCATGATAATTCTAAGACAGTATTTCTCAAACTGGGGTGCGTGAAAGCATCAGAAATGGGGCGAGAAGCTGAGCTAGGCTAAAAAAATCGCGCTCCGCGCGATTTACCAACAATTTCATACTTGTTGCCCTGTATTCAGTCTGAATTTCACATTTAAAACTCTCTCATTCCTAGTCACCTTCCATGCCGTCAGACTACCCGTTAGGTTGCTAGCAACCTGGTTGCGTTTTGTGATATGACGATATGGGGGAGCGAAATCTTTCACCATCATAAAGGGGAGGGGGGCGTGTCTTAAAAAGTTTGAGAACCACTGTTCTAAGGTAAATACTTCTTATTTTATTTTTTATGTTCAATTTCTGGCCCGACAGGCCGATCTCAAGGCCCACGCAGTTTGAAAGGGTTCAACTGCTAAACATCACAGAAATCCTAAACGAGATCGACATAATTCGGATCACGAGTGGGATTTCAGATTGGCCACTCCAGTTTTAAATATTTCAGTGTTGTGCTTATAAAAACCGTTTCGCGCGTGTCTTAGGTAGATTCGTCCTCTTTATGCGTAGCATTGGGGCATTTATATTTTACCTGCACATAGTGGAAGCGTGTTTGAAGCTAACATGGTTATAATTCTGTGTGCATTGTGTGTCCTGGAAGTGAAACTGAACCAAAAGCGAGATTAGTAAATCTATGAACAGATCGCTGCTCAAAGATTTAAATTCCAATCCTGTTCTAAGAATCGGGACAACCGACTTTCATCTCTATAGGTTTGATAAACTGGTTATTGAGGTCGACCAGCCTATGAAATCTCGCCACTATCTTTCTGAGGCGTGTACGATATCATCAAAACAATGTTTGTTTTAAATAAGCACATATATTATCTCTATGTCCTCAGTATATAATCAAATACCAAAATTACGTTTTGGTTTATAATCCCATTTTATATAGTGCGGCCCGCGAATGGATTCAGATGTTGAATGCGGCCCGCGAGCTCAAAAGTTTGCCCACCCCTGCTCTAACACATCTCCTGATTGTCATGGTTTAATATCCGCGCAATCACGCCTTCACCTTAGCTATGAATTGTTCACAGATCGTTTCTGCGGATCCGGATTGATTCAAATTATGCACCACGAGTTTAGATTTAACATAATATCGTTCGCTAAATTGATGTAGCATTTTTCTATGTTAGTATTGTAAAGAGTAAAAACCAATGTGTGCGGAAGTGCTATGTAATCGTTAATATCAGTAGTCCGTCTCAGGCCCAGGCTTAGGCTCAGGCTCGTAATCGAAAAACCATTCCTTGATTGGATTACGATGCATAAGAGACAAATGCGGATTATCCAGGACTATATATCGTCACGTTATTACCACATTACATCGAACACTAATAGTAATACATAGCTAATCGCTGAAATATCTAGTTTTTCGCGCCTCCGATGCCTCTATGATTATGATTATTTTTATTCTTGGCTGAATGTGTGAAAGCAGGACAAGAGATACCATACCGGTAGCACTAAAAGGCGGGCAGTCGTTACTCACATAACCGAGTTGTATCGAATTCATTCATGTATCGAACAGATTCCGTATTCGGCATTTGATTAATACATGGCAAGATAGCAAGCCGAGTCGCCAATTTATTTGTAACGCGAGATAGCGAGATCTCCCGGTGTGCTGTAATTGTAACATGACACCTGAAGCACTCTCGTTATCACAGACGAGAGAAGAATCGGAGAAAAAGGGCACATTGGCATTGATCGTTCAGTGAAAACACTCGCCGTGCATCAACTACGAATGCGTGATTATGCCACGAAATATTACCTCTAGATTTGGGATTAAAAAAGGGGGGATATTCTAGTTTGGAAAGGGGGGTGTTTGGACACCCGAAACACCCCCCCTGGCTACGCCCCTGGTGCCCAGGGTTGGCAAATCGATTATCTGAGCGATTCGATTCTGAATCACGTATTATACTTAGAGTCGACTGTCACTCGTGGTGACGTCACAACAGAGGATGACGTCATAACAGAATGCAATGCACTTTGTGACAATTCCCTGGGTTCTGAAGTGCGTAATTTCCATTATTGTTAGTAGCTTTGTAGCCTACTATATGTTTTGCGTGCTATGATGTGGCTAATCGAGGTTTTAGGGCCTCCACAGTGGAAGAATAATATTGAAATTATGTTTGTTGTTGATGAATTTACTCTTAAGTAGCAAAGAGCGTGTAATTCCAGTAGTCAAACGAATCATATCTCCCTACTCGAATCGAATCACTGTGCCGGCCGTAATAGGTATACCCACCTCAGAAATCCAATAAAATTAGTTTAGCGCTAGGATCGTCAATCCCAGTTGACATCTTAGGTTAGACTGTTACAGAATATATCCGCTGCAACTAACCCAGAATGAATGCCTGCCGCAAAAGTAGGTGCGATTTCTAAGATACCGTTACCATGATAGGCAGGCCGTGTTATTTTTGGCATTTCAGCAGCCAGATGCCAAAACTGCCAAAAATAAAAATTTGAAAATGCCAAAAATAAGCAATTTTTGGCATATGCCAAAAATAACACGGTCTGCCAAATAGTGTATTTCATTCATGGTGTTGTGTTAACAGGACCGCGTTACAAGCGAGAAGAGCGTTTGTGAAAGGCAGGTTTCTTAATATGGGCCCAGCCCACCCGTTAGGGGTGAAAGCATGGTGTCCTAAATGGTGTGGGTACAGCGAGATTGAATGGTTGACTGCATTTGGTTTACGTCATACTTTCCATTTGTCCAAAGGCAATTTTACGACCATTTTTGACCGGCTTGTCGAGCGCTAAATTCGATAAAACGGGTATCAATGAGAAGCTGCCGCAGTACTGATTATTAAAATATAAATTATATTCTGCTCATGGAACTGGAACCCCCAAAATCAACCACGATTTTTGCATTGTGATCGAGTTGAACATTGTGACGCAACAAACTGTCTGGCTATTTCTGAGCTGCATAGTCTTGTTTTGCCAGACAGTCTTGTTGCGCCAATGTTCTCAAACAAGCTAACCTTCCTAGGACTCTTCCATGCGAGTTGGTAATATTAAAGCCACCTGAAGTGACAAAAGTCCTCCGAAAATCTATCGGTTGACTGAAGGAGAAATGATAGTCGGGCTACTAAATAGAATTTGTTGAGAGACAACACAGGAAACTCCTGGAAAAGTATCGGGAAGAAAATTCTTTCCGCGATTAGATCGATGGCACTGGCAAAGTGATCTCTTTTCATGATGCATGGAAGCCGGTTCGGCCCTCCAAAGATTTCGAAGCTCAGAAAACCTTTTGTGGATGACTGGCAACATTCTTTCCCTCAATGGCTATATACTGTTGAAGCCGATATTTCCCAGATTCGCTGGGCGAGAAATGAATTTAGGAGAAACTTAGCTGACCTGAGTTTGGAAGCACTGTTACAGTGCAAACGATTTGAGTCTATTCAACATCTGTAACAATCAGCTGTTGAGCGTGTTTGTTTGGCTTTTCTTTCTTTTTTTGCTTATTATTGGCACCGATTCCGATGGATACTGCATAATTTGTGGTTTCGTTTGATATTATTAACCTATGAAATCGTTAGGTATTTTCTTCTTATTATTGTTTGTCGGCACTGATTATACGTGGATGCTGCACATTTTGTGGTGTCTTTTGACAAACTAGCCCAAATGAAGCGTTTTTGTGACTAATTTGAGGCTGAAACTATCTATTTAGAGGACGATGCCAAAACTGCCAAAAATAAAAATCGAAAAATGCCAAAAATAAGTTATTTTTAACAGTTTTGGCATATGCCAAAAATAACACGGCCTGATGATAGGTCTATAAGGGCTATCATCAGAATGTTTGAAGTAACATTTCACCCATAATATACTCGGAATCCACAAAACACATCCTGCTTTAAAAAATTGAATTACTCTGTGGAACGCTCTAGCCTCATGATTAAGCAAACATGGTCAAATGTTATAGTACACGGTGTAAAATTCCTACACAGAGATATTTATGAAAATGACCATGACGATTGTGTCATTGGTAATGACCTCACTCCACAATCGGATAATCAACGAATTATCCACGTACCATTGTAGAGCAATACATCTTGTCTCTATTCTCTAGTAGTTGCGTCGCCCTAACGTACTAGCTAGACCAGGGGCGGGCAACTTCTCCAGTCGGCGGGCAGGATTTAGGAAAATGAAGTACTTGGCGGGCCGTATTCCTAAATCGATACAGTAATCGTGAAGGCGAAAACCAGTATTTATGGGATTTATTAACGTCATATAGCCTACTTCAATAGCTGTTGAAATCAGTGAATGACATCTATGGTGAATCAAAGTTGTCGACAAGTGCTTAGAACTCTGGTTGCATGTCAGATGTAGAAACCCTGGGTAAAGACTGCACGTGACCGTCGGTTAGATTGGAACACAGCTTTGTCTGTTCCTTTTCATGGTCGAAAATGTTTGCTCGCAAATGTATGTAGACCGCCTGAACAGAATAATTCGTTTCATGGCTAGTTGGCCACCTTTCTCCGGCCGCAAGCCACATTATTATGAGAGAGAGAGAGAGAGAGTCTTTATTTTCATCAAACCAAAATACATGACAAACGGCAGTGATGGTGGTACAGAAAATATGCGTGCACAGTATTCGGTATTAGATAGGAATGATCGATAAGACCATGAAGGTCATCTAGTCTGATCACACCAGCATCAAACAGGTACACTTGACTCAGAACAGTCTGGCTGTAAAAAATGTTTAGTTAGAAAAGGAAAATAGAAAAAAAATTAAACAATGGTAGCAAATGATCAATGAAGCAATGTCTGGGCGAGGTAGGGCAACAGTGTTAGTGTAACGACAAGAGGTGATCAAGTAGGGCTTTTTTGAATCTATTATAAGGCAATTCACGGATATGTGATGGTAATGCATTCCAGATGATAGGTCCCGAGTAGTCGATAGATCTCTTAGTTAGGTTGCTATTGGGTTGGGGTAAGTAGACGTTTCCTTTAGACGAAGATCTCGTGTAATGGGAATGGACATGTTTAGCATGTATGACCGAAAACTCTCTGCGGGCCGCTTAAAATCCCTTCGTGGGCCGTATGTTGCTCGCCCCTGAGCTAGACAATACTTGCATTTTGGGATGATGATAATTCTACCCAGGACCGTGACTGCCGCAGCCAAACCCCCAATTATGGGGGGGAGGAGGCTCCAGCTCGAAGGGGGCCCAAAAATATTTTCATGAATTACCATAAATTATAGTAGGCTACCTTTTCTGCCAATAAAAAAATACGCATGATTTATAGAAATGGGCACTTCGGCGTCGGCCATTACCGCGCCACGGCGCATCAAGACATATGAAGTTATATAGGCCATGTAACATGCGACTTCGAGAAGTGAGCCAGACCGATCAGCAGCGAGAAGACCTTGGCCGAAAAGGACTGCTCTTGTGCTGACCGAAAGCTTCGATATATATACATGTCTATAGGCGCCTAAATAGCTGGCGCCGGATGTTTCTGTCCTGGTAATCTGAACTCGACATAACAAATGCCATCCCGCACGGAACAATTATTTGCCAGTAAAGAAATACCAGTTTGAAATCGTGTGCGTCTTTTAATATAGTAAGTTTGAGCGATTTCAATGTCTTTTAACATAGCAGATAGGAGTTCACGAAATAGCATCATGTAACGAAGTCATTATACCAGCGGGTCCACCCGATGTTTGATAATAATTTAGGGGTCCTAATAATAATTTAGGGGTCCTACCTTTTCCAGCACACCTCACTCAGCTTTACCGGTAAATCTGATTACGTGAACAGAGAGAGGATAAAATATTGCTAGGAATATATATGCAATCCCTGATTATATTGACCGATTCAATCATGAATTATAGAAATTTTCCGCGCTTCGACCGTTTAAGCGATATCAGCTAACTCGCTAAACCAGTGGTTCCCAAACGGTTGTAATTCCCCACTGGTGTGGAATTCAACGGTTTCTGGTGGGGAATAGACGCATTTGTTAAACATTATACAGGATAGTCTACATATTTACGCCATCTGCCGGTGTCCACTCTCACGGAACTAGATCCGCCACAGCTGGAAATATCTTCATACAGAATTTAGCCGCTAGTGTGTGCCAGAGATCCTTAACTTTTGTTGGTCCAAGGATTTGGAACTCCTTATCAATAGAGCACAGAGGTTTGTCATTTGCATCATTCTGTCGGAATTTTAAGTCTCAGCTCATTTCTACATATTGAGACCTGAGAGTACGGTCTAGTATTTATTTTGAACTAGTGTTCAGTTTTATTTATTTATTTCTCTACTACCACTGTTTTGCGTTTGCGTTTTGTTGTTTAATCTTTTGTTGAAGTGTTACTGACCGACAGTTGCATGATATAAATGTACTATCGTTATGCCTTGACTACAGCTGACTTGATGACTACACATCTTGATGTGGTCGTATCGCTGTGATTGTCTTTTTTACATATTTGCGTGAACTCTCATCGTACGAATAAAGAATCTGTCTGTCTGTCTGTCTATTTACGAAGACCCATCCGCGATTACCGTTACCAGTTACCTGCTCTGGAATGTATGTATCAAAAATAAATTGCTTGTTGTTCACAAAAACTCATTTTTTAACTCTGGATAACCAATAATGGCGTCACAAACGCATCCAGCACAACCAGTATGATGTGAAATAACGCTTTTGCTAAATTGTGAGAGTTACTGGTATCGATTCACAATACCTTTCATGTTGCAGTTATGGGTCATTGTCTTGCGTACTGGTTGGGCTGTGTGTCTTGTGTACTCAAACAAGCAAATAGCTGCTCAGTAATGACAAAGTTATAAGGAAATACAACGATAATTTTGGGTAGTGGGGAATGAAGACTTGGAATAAATATGAAGTGGGGAATGAAGACAAAAAGGTTGGGAACCACTGCGCTAAACACTACACCATTGATAGCTGATAAGTAGCGGCAAATATCGTATAGCCTGTGGGGGGAGTTTTGTTAATCACCCTATGGGGGGGGGGGGGGGGCAAGACCAACGTTATGGAAGGGAGGGCTGACGAAGTGCTGTTACGGTCTCAATTCTACCTGCTACAATGAGGAGGGTTGGTGCGATGACATGCAAAATAAGGTCAAAAACAAGCAAAATAAGGTCAGTCGCGTGCAAAATAAGGTCAGTCACGGCATGCAGTATAAGGTCAGTCACAAGCAAAATAGGCCAGTCGCGACATGCAGAATCAGGTCAGTCACATGCAAAATAAGGTCAGTCGCATGCAAAATAAGGTCAGTCACGACATGCAGAATAAGGTCAGTCACATGCAGAATAAGGTCAGTCACATGCAAAATAAGGTCAGTCGCATGCAAAATGAGGTCAGTCGCATGCAAAATAAGGTCAGTCGCATGCTAAATAAGGTCAGTCACGACATGCAGAATAAGGTCAGTCGCATGCGAAATACAGTCACTCGCCACATGCAGATTGCAGAATAAGGTCAGTGGCATAAGAAAAAAGTTGGATTTGAAGTCAATATCTGGATTTATTCGCGGACTGTTAATATTCGACATGCGAATCACCCCGTAATCGTAATAATCGTTAGATTACATTCTGCTGAAACATCGTCAGATTTAGGATATATAGATGGGGAATGTCAATCATGAAATAACTATATAAAAATATATTTTAAATTTATTTTTCATAAGAAAAAGAGTTGGATTTGTGATTGAAGTATGGATTTGGATTTATGCGCGGACTGATAATAATATTCTACATGCGGCTGACTTCGTAATCAAGATAATCATGATTATCTTTTGATTGAAACATCTTAAGATTTAGTATATAGATAAAGAATTTCACTGTTGAAAGTAGGCTACTATACAGGAAAGATACTTTGAATTTATTTTTCATAAGAAACTAAGTTGGATTTGTAATTGAAGTATAAATTTGAATTCATGCGCTGACTGACCTTATTTTGCATGTCACGACTGACCTTATTTTGCATGTAGCGACAGACCTTATTTTGCATGTTTTTGACCTTATTTTGCATGTCATCGCACCAACCCTGTAGGCTACAATCGCTGTATCTTTTATCAGCAGCCATCCGTTTCATTCAACAGCCTGGCCAACTGACAGCTGATAACTAGGGCTGAGCAAAATCGGATACCTGAGTGAGTCGATTCTGAATCACGTAATATGGTTAGAGTCGAGTCGAGAAATCGCTCATTATGACGTCAGAATGTAATATGTCAAGTTCAAATACGTGCCTTTCATGCGATCACAAAGAATATAATTCCTGTTATCCATCACATCAAAGACACTTTGGTATTTTTTCGACCATACCTATTTCATTGCACTTGGTGACAATATTGTGGGATGAACATTGAACATGACTTCGGAAATGTGCTATTTCCAGTAACGTTCGGGCAATCAAGGTTTCAAGGCTCCAACAGTGAGAATTAGTATTGAAACTATAATTCTCTTTGATGAATTAACTTTCAAATTATACCGGCTGCTTGCTCCGTTATGCCGTGCTACTGACAATGCTAGTCAGCGAAAATGACAAAGAAGCTATTAACCCTTTGCGACCGGCTGTCCAGTATACTGAACCGCGATTGTTTAACACCGTGGAGTCGTTATTTATTCTAAGATAGCTCGACCTGCATTAGTTCCTAAACTGCTTGAAATGCAGATTGAACACGCGAAAACGTTTCCCGCAAAATTGAATTTGTAATGATGTTGGCGTGACTGAACGCCTGGAATGTAAACCATTGTATCGTCCGTTCTAGACGTCATATAACCAATTGCAGTTATCTTCTATGACTTGTTGTTGGTCATACTATTCTGTGAAAGTCCTTATATCGAAGATTAGCACGTAGAAGATGTTTCAAATTGACGTGAAAGAAAGCAATACCTTATTACGTGAAAATCATGGCTGCGTAAGTTCATCCGACTTGTTGCGGTTTCAAACAGATGTACATTGTACAATTGCTTCAGGCAATTGCAAATTGTACATATGGTTAGCCATTATCCTGGCATATTCATCAATATCCCTCCCTATCATAGAGCTTAGTTTTGTATAACAAAGCCGACACCAGCCCTAACACTGCACAAATGAGCGTGCGAGTTGGACTATTTTGGTACCCGAGCCTGTAATAACAACATTATATAAAGACAGTTATATATTTGTTTAGTTGGCACACGAAGTTACTGTTGGCTTCTATGAACACTGTTGATCATACATGGAACATTAGCCGTGTAGAATACAGCTCAAATTGATGTGAAATAAAGCAATAATGTATCACGTGAAATGACTTCTCGAGCGTATGTGGGCACTGGGCAGTGTCGAATAAGGCAATATGTGTATACTTACGAATCCCTTATGCAGTTGCAAGTTACATATAACAAGCAACTGGGGTTGATACCACTTCAATAGCATGGAGATATATACGATAGTTACTATGTTATGTAGAGAGAGAGAGAGTCTTTATTTTCATCAAACCAAAATACATTACACACGGCAGTGGTGGTGGTAGATATACAGAAAATATGCATGCACATTGCACAGTATTCGGTATTAGATAGGAATGATCGATAAGACCGTGAAGGTCATCTAGTCTGATCACACCAGCATCAAACAGGTACACTTGAGTCTAAACAGTCTGGCTGTAAAACATGTTACAGTAGTTAAAAAAAATTAAAATAGAAGAAAAATTAAACGATGGTAGCAAATGGTCAATGAAGCAATGTCTGGGCGAGGTAGGGCAACAGTGTTAGTGTAATGTTATGTAGAATTGAAAGCGCGTTGCCTTCCGCGAGATTACTCGATCGGCGGCGGCCGCGTTATTCGTGCTTATCATGTCTACCTTTCCAACATCGTAGCGCTGGGCTATGAAGCGCTATAGTAGCGTGTAATGTCTCGTTGGAACGTAGAGATTCATGCGGAAGGCAATCAGGTGGTCATTAGAGCTGTTCGAAAACAACCTTTTTTCCCGGATTCCCGCCATTCACTGATTAAATTGTCAGGTTACCCTAAAAAACGCAGCACACCAAATTTGGTTCAATTCTAACAAGTATAGGACGCCGTAGATCCAATTAAAATTTTTAAGTTATTATGGGAGATTTAAGAAAAAAATTTTTCAAATTTTTCTGCCAAGCCCATGAAATTGTTGAGCTGTCTTCAAAGACGTTGCAACACAAATTTGAGTCAATTCCGACCAGTAGAAGCGGAGTTATGCGAGTTTTTCGTTGATAAATCGCGGATAATCCACCGATCACTTTCAGCCATCGCGCGTAGTAATTCGTATTATATAGGGTTACCATATTTTGGAAATGTAACAAGAGGACACATTTTCAGAAATTTGAGACTTGCAAAACCGGAGAAGAATTCTCAAAAATCGGTGAAAGGTCAACTTTCACGCTCAGATCTCAAAATACCGTTTCTTCCTCAACATTGCCGGGCGGTTGACTAAAAAAAAGGTCAACTTTTCGCCCAGCTAGAGCGTCACTGCTGTGCTAATTTACGGTATATCACTCCATTTTGCTCTAAATATGACCTATATTTTCAAAAAAGAGGACAAAATCTCAAAAAAGAGGACAAAAGGCCGTCTTCCGAGGACACTTTCAAAAAAGTCAAAGAGGACAAATCCTCTTGAAAGTGGACGTATGGTAACCCTATATTATAGAGCAGAGGTCTCAAACTCAAATGTGCTTGCGGGCTATTTTTCCAGTTTTGATGACGCCGCGGGCCGCAGCATTTATAGGGGTATTCTATGTCTTTCCAAGTAGGCCTTATTTGGCGGAATGAATTTTCCTATTGAAAGTGAGCCGATCCAGCAGACTGATAGTAAACACACATCGTCAAAGTGTGATTTACGTTTGTATCAATTTAGGCCTGGCACGAAAAGAATCATCACATTTATAACTATTTGAATATAATTGTTGTTGTACATAAGATATAGACACCATATGGGCGGACAAATGTATGATGCCATCATAAAAGCTATCAGGTTATAATTTTCAGCTACTATGAATATTTTGAATCCAACAGACTGATAATAGAGACTGATCTGATATCAAAACATTTTTAAGTTGAGCAATGAGCATTGTAATTCCAATCCAGGATTCGTGTATACTTCTGATAAGTAGGCTATAATCTCATGACCAAATATCTTCAAATATAATATAAATATATTAATGAATGTCTCAAATATAATATAAATATATTATTGAATGTCTCCAAGTGATCGAAATGTCGGAACGCCGAACGGCCCATTGCTGTTACATCGTTGGAGCGTACCACTACGGTACTCGGTACCTTTCAGTGGCCTTAATAACATGGTTTAGCATTAACTAACAGATTGCCAATGGTTGCCATAACTATACTTGCTTAGTTAACGACATACCAAGCTGCGACCTTCTGATCTATTACTAATCCCCTGATACGCGATTAGTTTGTTGGGTCCATGGTTCTAACAAATTTACGGCATTCCGAGTCACATCAAGTTTACTCGAGTCATTTTCATTTTGCCATCGAGTTAGCCCGAGTCTGAGTAATTCTAAGAAAGGTCGCGTCCAAGTCCAACTCACAAATTTCAGTCTAGAATCATCGAAGGGTCTGGTTTTGTCATCATGAATTGGAAATTAGCGAAATAGTGAATGTTCCACTGGATATGGTAGCGTTTGCAATTGACGTGATAGTGAAGTTTGATGAATAGTTTGAGGCTTTTGGAGCAATTTAAGAGGGAATTTTCACTTTATAACCTGAAAATATATATGTGACACTTATATTTTGTAAAATTAAGAAAAATCTAAAATTTCGTCGCGGGCCGCACAAAATGCTCTGGCGGGCCGCGTGTTTGAGACCTCTGTTATAGAGTGTAACGCGCTGCCAATTAGTGGGAAGCGTGTTGCCAATTAACGAGAGCCGTGTGCACAACTGCGCATTGCGCAAGCACGCGATCTCCTGAGTTGGTTTGCCGTTTGTACGCGAGCGAAATTAGGTCACTCGCGCGCGGCAATTCTCGCCAATTCCTCGCGTCAACGACAGGCCCGAACAATTCATACATATACAAGAGGCCATGTGCACAAGATATAATCGCTTGCGCAATCAGTCGCATCTCCAACAGACCTGTTGCGCAAATGCGCATGACATAACCGTTAGCCTAGGCGCAATCGCATCTGTAATAGGCATCGTGCGCAAGATGTCGGTTCGTTTGCCTAAACTAACTTGTCGCCGGCCTCGCAGGCTTTGGCTGCTATCTACTATCGTTTAGAGACAATACCTTTAATTGTATAATGATTCGCAATCGCGGATAGCATGGAGGAGAAAAAAAACGGGGGCGCAGACTAGATGACCTCATGGGGCCCTATCGCAACTCCGTCGCCAAAGCATCTCGATGGTGCAGGCGAGAAAGAATATCATATCTCTCTCTCTCGCATCTGTAAAAGGTCTCCTCGTGGTCAAGATGTCGTGTCGCTAGCCTGAACTATCGCGCCGCCCGCTTCGCAGGCTTTGGCTGCAACTACTATCGTTTAAAGACAATCCCGTTAAATGTATAATGATCAGCGATCGTTGTGTAATGATTGTACAATGTACAAGAGTGACATCGCAAAACAGAATGACATCGTATACGAAATCGGAACTATTCATGCACTGAAATGCAGGGTGGGTACTATACATGGGTACAGGCTTTTTCCCAGAATTTACATGCTATTTTAGGGGTGCGTATTATACATGGGGGCGTACTATGCTTGGAAAATTACGGTATCTGATTTTGCCATTATTCTACTTATATGATAATGTGTTTCAGTAGTTAATCATTTCCATGCTCAGAAAGTACTTTTATTTATTGTATGTGCATTATGCTTGCAAGGGTGCTTCTGGGTTTACTGACTATCAGCAATTCGAGTCAACATACAAATAATATTTCAATTCGTCTTCAAACCCTCTCAGATTTCTCTGCAATATCATGTACAACTACAGTACCCAATTCTGAGTAGAATAGAATTTAATTACTATAACTTTTTTGATCGGTTCTTGAGAAATTGCAGTTTGAAGAATTAGGATTTCGTGCTTACTCAACCATGAAGCTTGATGAGTGGAAACCTGTGTATGATTATAACTGCTAAATTCAATATTTATATGGTCTGCAGGCTGTAATGCTGGTAAGCCCGACTGGAATCTCGGTACGTTTTGCCTAATATAACATGTGAGCAGTAGGGTTGTCCAAAATTTGGAAAATCTTACGAATCCACCATTGTAATGTCTTATTCTATAGATCATTGATAAAAAAAACGACAATGGGCCTAAAAGAAGCTCACAGGAAGGCCGTTAAGATTTCGTGCAAAGCGTTTGAAAGTAGCTGCCGAAGAATGGGCGTGCCACAGACCATAGAACGGCGAGAAGACTAGTAATCACGAAACCACGGCTCTTGATTGGCTAATCGGCTATGCTCCAATGACCACTGCAGCAGCAGCTTGCTGATTAGGTGAACAAGGAGTCTGCTACCGGCGGCGATTCTGAAAGCGTGATGAACAAACGACAGATACTTCACAAAAACGTCTAAAGCATGACCGCTTTATTGTGAAGGAAACCGCCGCAGCCTATATGCCTTATTTTGAACGAGGGAAAGCATAGGCACTTATGCAAGTGGCGACGGATTTCTAGTTTCAGAAAGGATATATCAATATTGAATACAAATATAAAGCTTAACAGTTACACTATAATTAGTGTAATCTTATTGGGCTCAGGTTGTAGTACATAGTTGAAGTTTTGAATGCTCTAGGGATCAGCAGAATCGGACGGTTAGGCTTGGCACTTATCAGATGTTCATTGTTCACACAAATTAAATTCACTTATAAGTGTTTTAAAAGTCCCTAATGATGCCGCAAAAACGAGATGTAAATGTAAGCACAGACTATGCTTGATATGATATACAAACTATGCTGGATACTATGCACTATTCAGCATTGTCTGTGTTTACCTTTACACTCCTTTTCTGCGCGATTATTAGGGACTTTGACATATCATTGACATATCATATCCAGCATAGTATGTGATTACTTCTACACCTCTTTTCTGCGTCATCATTAAGGAATTTGACAACACTTGCATCTGAATACAATTTGATGTAAGCATCTGATGAGTGCTAAGCCTAACTCACTGATTCAGCCGATCCTTAGAGCTTTCAAAACTTCAACTATGTACTACAACCTGAGTCCAATAAGATCACACAAATTATAGTCTCATTGTTAAGCTTTATATTTGTATTCAATAATGATATATAGGCTTACTTTCTGAAACTAGGGATCCGTCGCCACTTGCATAAGCGCCTATGTTTTCTCTCGTTGAAAACAAGGCATATCGGCTACGGCGGTCTCCTTTACAATAAGGCGGCCATGCTTTAGACGTTTTTGTGAAGTAGCTGTTGTTTGTTCATCATGTAGTTCGTACCTCAACACACCCTGAATCAATCCTAAATCATTATATGTCAACCTACATACAATGCGCTTTCAGAATCGCCGCCGGTAGCAGACTCCTTGATCAGCTGATCAGCAAGCTGCTGCTGTCGTGGTCATTGGAGCATAGCCGATTAGCCAATCAAGAGCCGTGGTTTCGTGATTACTAGTCTTCTCACCGTTCTATGGTCGGTGACACGCCTATTCTTCGGCAGCTACTTTCAAACGCTTTGCACGAAATCTTAACGGCCTTCCTGTGAGCTTCTTTTAGGCCCATTGTCGTTTTTTATCAATAATCTATAGCATAAGACATTACAACGGAGGATTTGTAAGATTTTCCAAATTTTGGACAACCCTAGTGAGCAGTGATGATTCTTCAAGTTAAAGTAATTTATTAAATAAGAATGAAAAAAATAAAACATAGTGTGAAGACAAGACAACGATTCCATACAGGCTGGTAAGCAATAATTGATGGTACATGTTCTTCATCGACTAGGCATTCCCCTCCGCATTATAGAATTACGGTTCAAATTTTTATTTGAAAATAGACATACCAGTATGTTAAAATCTGTGATGCGTAACGATATTTCTACACTCTCTCATGGTACGACTCTATGTAACTGAATATTCATAAGTAAGGTGTCATATGGAAGCTGTTACCAATTAGAATACAGCGGAACAGGTCATGCGCTAGTTAGAACGCATCTTTTCAATGAAGTTTTAGACATGTGGCAGTCAGATATCACATAAATACCAAATAAACAACGTTATACTCTTTCCAAGCTTCCATTTGACACCTTCCTCGAAAAAATCGGTTTAAATAGAATTACGCTAGGCAGAGTTACATATTTGTTACACATGGCTGATTTTGAAAACATGACGACTTTGAATTATAATTTGACCTCTAAACCCCCAGTAGTAAAGTTGAAAAGTTAGGTCTATCACAATAAGCATGTACCAAAATATCTTACTACAAAAATTTAAGTCTGCCTGGCTGCAATTTGATGACTACAATGCCAATTGCAATTAGACACAGGCTCCAAGCCGTATAGCGTCATGTCCGAGTGAGCACAAAATGTCATTTTTCAAATTGCAATAACTCTGCAGCGAATCGTCCGATTTTCTTGAAACAAAGTTCGTCATGCTCCAAATTTGATAACTGATCTATGTGAAAATTTTCAATATGATCTGAAATGCAGTGGAGACGGGCATTTGCATGTTCAGTTCTAATTCTAATTCTAATCTAATTTAGAAAAGCTGAAAAGTTTCAAGTTGTCCAACTCTGGCTAACAGACTTCAAAGTCGTAATTAATTCGCATTAGTCCTAAAACATGACGATCATAAGATGTGTTGCAGGCTCATGATAACAAAGCATGAAAAGGATTTCAATCATCTGAAATCGGTAACATTATGAAATAGATTCCAAAACGAACTTGGTTATTTTGATTTGTGAAATTGGTTAGCCGAGGTCCAGTAACGGCGTAAGCATTTGTATGCGACACGGAGCGGTCGATAGAGATCACAGACTCGCTAATTCAGGGGTGGCCAACCTAAAATCGATAACAATTATGTCCTGAAAACTCTGTTTACATGTCCTAGCAGCGCGAAATTTATTGAAAATGAATGAATTCGGTTGTCTCTGTATACCGCTAGGCTCATTTGGCCAGGACATGATTAATCGGCGCTTGGACATATCAATATCAGAGATTTCCGTGAACATGCGTCTACAATTTTGTGCGTCTACAATTTTGTGCAAAGGTTTCATCGCCGTTGCCGACAATCTTTCTGCTAGTGCAGACACGGAGTCGCATGTTGGATGACACACGTTCTCTCATAATTGCGAACGTAGTCCGTAAATTGGACGGATTTTTTATTTTTTTATTTTCATGAGGGGGTACCTATACTAGAAACAATAAATCGAGTGACAAGAAATCGCATGAAGTGCTAAGAGAAATATCAAGTCAACTAAATTTGCCATGAAATATTCTACGTTATGGTCAGAACCGAAGATCTACGAAAAATGTGGATGGCCCCTGGCTACGCCGATGCGACGGAACTGATATCTAAGTCATCAACATCCCAAAGTTTGCGGTCAGGCTAATTAAATATTCGGTTGATCTTGCAAGTTCACAATAAATTACTTGGGTAATTTAATTTTTGATATTCCAACTAGTTTCGAGAATTGCCTCGCTGGCCACCCAAAACCTTCTAGCGGTCCACATTTGACCTGCGGGCCACGGGTTGGCTGCCCTTGCGCTACTTGATTACAGGACGTATGCAAACGAATTTCCATCTTTATTTCGTACCGTACAAAAATGGAACTTACGCCGGCTTATATATATCACAGTCATAGGCGCCGACTTTTATTTTCACATGGGGTGGCCAGATTAAAAAGGGAGGATTGTTTCAAATTTATCAAGTTAGCATGAATTTATTACCGTGAAGTATGTGCGTAAATCAGTAACTGCCCATAATACACGGATAGGACAAGCTTTATCGTGTTTACGTGTTTACGCGTATAAGTAAGCCGTATAAGTAAGCGTAAACTTGCCAGCGAGTCCAGCGGTTAATTAGCGATTCTTCGATCTCGCTTCAATATGAAGTATTCAATATTCACCAACACGCACGCGAGCAATACGCAACGTCGGTGACGACGAACCATTTCACAAATTAATAGTATTGAAGTCTGCTGTGGAATCTGTTCTGTAATGGCACCAATTTCAGGTGATTCAGGCCTGTCGTATCTTTTAATGAATCAGTCTTAACACACATCTTCTGCTGTTTTAGTATAGGCGCTAATCAATTACGTCCGTTCGAGTCTGTCCGTTGTCAATTGCGCAGATTCAAAATTATTCAATTTCACGCTGTCAGTCTGAAGCCAGTATCACATATATCAATCGCACAAGTAGAGATAGCAGGCAAATCATGCGAGAGCTGTAGCAGACACTATAGTTTAGGCCAGCGATGTTATCACATGCGCTAGACCTGCTTCAGTCTCGATAGTTCCGGCTGGTAACGATATCAGGCCAAGCCTGAGTGCAGGCCTGCATGCGGGTGCGCTAAATCAAACCCGCGACGATAGCGCACATCAGATGTCAATGACCCATTACGAATACAAATGATTCTCGCTAACTTGCAGTACGCAGCATCGATGATATGAATTAGTGAATTGTCATTCCAAAAGGACGGGATTTCGAGTTTTGAAGTAGTAACCCCCTGGCTACGCACCTAGGGTTTTATTACCGACAACGCGCCGGCTAATATCAGCCCGGGGCCTACGGAGGCCCCGATCAGCCAGTCGAATTTGATCATGACATGGTGCAGTTTTAATTATCCATGTTATTGCAGCAAGAGTAATATGGGCGCATGCCGCGACCTTCCTTATCAATAGAAATACAAATACCAATGGTTTGTAATCTGATCCGCGATATGGTTGCGCTAGGTAGAGTTCGTCCAGCAATTAATTGGAACATAGAATGTCCCCGTTCAAACAAATCGAATAAATTCAGAATTTGCGCGACCGAGAATCTCGCGTTGCATCAATATTTGACAACGTAATTCAACGCGGTGCAATGCACAATGCGCTGTAATAATACCCAAATCAAACACTGAACACTGACAATTAAGTTACATCGAGGGAATACGAGTGTATAAAGCAGACAAAAATTACTAGCCTACATATGATAGCAAACTAGAAAGCGCGCATCTAATAAGTAATTCCTCAACTTCGAGCCTGACATTGCGACAATTGTTTGCTCATAATAACGACGTTTGAGCTGCATTGCTGCATTTCCCGAAAAAAGTTGGCAAAACCTTGTTAGAGTAGCGTAATGAATACGTAGATTGAGCAGGAAGGACTTTCAACTCGCAATACACATGTCGAAAAAGACGTCGCTTCGATTGTCTGATTACTGATCATGATCACAGGTTACAATTTATTAGGGCGTTTTAAGCACTCTTTCGTCGTCGCCGATGAAGCTGCGAATTCAATTATTTGCGTGCATATTGGTTAACGGTAAATAGTAGGCATTTACGCGGTATCACGGACTCGCTAATTGTCAGCGCTTATGAGCTCGTTGGGCTGATGTCGTATCGAACTGGCCAGACAATAGAAATATGCAAAACTTAGAAATCGTAGACGGCAGGCGTTCAAGCATTTTGTAGGAGGTGGCCTGGCCGCCACCCCATAAATATGGAAGAGAAGCGTGGAACGTCGCTTTCGTAAGATCCAACACGCCATCGGGTGTCGATTGCGTGGTGGGAAACCTAGTCAATTCTGAAGTGGGAAATTCGAAAATCCCTTCTGCTGATTTAGCGGCTATTGCCTTAATGTCGAGCTGTTTACCTTGATCGAAATCTAATAAAGTATTCTTCATAACTGGGGCTGGGCAAAATCGAGTACCTGAGTGATTCGATTCTGAATCACGTAAAATGCTTCGAGTCGAGTATTATATTATCACTCATTATGACGTCACAACATAATGTACTATGTCAAAGTTCAAATATGTACCTTTTATGCCACCAGGAAGAACATAATGCCTGTTATCCGCCACATTAATGATACTTCGGTATGTTTTCGACCATACCGACTTCATTGCACTTCTTGACAATGTTGTGGAACGATCATGACTTTGGAAATGTGTTATTTCCAGTAACGTTCGTAGCTTTGTACTATGTCTATCATGCTGCGACACGGCCAATCAAGATTTCAAGGCTTCATCAGTGGAAAATATTATCAAAACCATAATTCTTGTTAGTTCATTAACTTTCAGTTGTGAGGAGCGTACAATTTCAGTACTCGAAAAAATCGTCTTTTACTACTCGACTCGAATCATTAAAATTAATACTCGATTCAGATTCGAGTACTCGAATCATTGTGCCCAGCCCTATTCATAACATCCGCGATGAATTTGAAGAAGCTAGTTTCTGATAGTGATCGTGTCGGATTGTATTGTGGCAACTGGTTCTTGCGAAGCAGGAGCCGGTCGCATACATGTTGAGAGTGCCGCAGCTGGCAGTATCGTTTGATCCGTAGTGCTGCTGAACAAGTGAGCAAATCAACAGCGCATTATTCTGGCGCTTAGCCAAACCCCGTCCTTTTGCAACAACCATTCAGTCGCAATTCAGCTAGTCGTATTTTATCAGTGTTGCGCAGCGGCCAATTAGCGAGATGCATGTTTCCAATTAGCGCGAATCATCTGTGCGCAATGTAACCAACGCTTTCTCCCGCTGAGATGACTGCGAAATTAGGTCATCGATTGTCACGCGCTTGGCAATCGTCCTTGGCCTGATGTATCGCGTCTCTATCAGGCTCGTTCCGCTGGCTTGAAAAATCGCATTCGCAATAGGCCCGGTGCGCACTATACCATCGCTGGCCTACACAATTAAGTCTGCAATTTGCCTGTTAAGAAATATATTATCATTGGCCTAACTATCGTGTCTCGGGCCTAGCATGGTTTGGCTCATATCTATCGGTTGTGATTAAAGATTGACATCGCAAAACTGAATGACATGGAATGTCCGCAAACATGTGCGACGCGTGCGTACATATGTACTTGATTTCCGCTAATACTTGAAAATAGCTGATTTGTGTCAAGGCTTGAGTTATAAAAGATTAGAGAGGTTTGAACCACCTGAAATCGATGCCATTTTAAAACAGACTCCATGACAATCGGCTAAGCCCCTGAATACATTGATCGAACATGAGAACAGGAGACGCAACGCGGCAAGACCGAGACCCACTGGCGTAGCAGCATGTGCTGCCGCCCCTGGCTCTCGCTTAAAATACCGCCCCCTGAAGTAGACCGCAGCTAGTATCAATATAGATTCTTGTCAAGAAAAATAATTACAAGTAATATGCCGCGTCTGAGCCTCACCGTCTCAACGTTAATAAGGCAAAAAATATTAAAGACAAGAAATAGCGAACGGATGTATTGTGCAAATAGAAAATCAATAGCCGTCTAATAACGTAACTTTTCGGGCTTTGCCGATGCAAAATCAGGGATAATATCCTCAAATTCAAGATTTTGAACGTAGTCTCTTTCCATAGACCAGTGGTTCCCAACCGGGGTCCGCGGACCCCTGGTGGTCCACGAAGCATTTTAAGGGGGTCTGAGAAGCCTCTGGTCATAGTAAAGTCATTGGTAACCTAATTTACGTTTTTTTTAATTAGGAAAAGCATGGGACAGTTTTCGCTTCGCTTCATAATTACTAAAATTTAGGACTCACGTCATTAAAATGGTCGTCTGAGATGAAATATCCGACTGTGCAAACTCATTTTATTGTCAACTTACCAATGGCATGCCAATGCAAACATATATTGCTGTTTATAAATGTTTTGTCAAGGTTTCTGAAAAATTAAATGTTGGAGATAGCAATTTGGATTTGCAGTTGTCAGTCGCAGCAAATTTGTAAACATTCGTTTGAAATAGAAGTTCCTGAACTTTTTTCCTGATCTGTCCCAATGAAGGAATTGAAACCGTGCCGCCACGAAATCCATTTTCTTCTGTGATATACCAACTAAATACCTTCAAAATGAGATGCTGGATGGAAATGACTAAATAGTCTGCGTGGACATGATATGTTCATTACAAACACACACCAAAAGCTGTCGTCGGAAGCGTTAGGCGTTAATATCACATTCGCCACCAATATATCTTTGTGGAAATGGACTTTCGGCACTCGTTCATATCCAATCAAAGACGAGAATTTTCAAGACAATAAATACAGGTGGAAAATTCGTTTCGAATTATTAAAAGTCTACCCAATTTCGACATATAGTGTGATGTTATTTTGAATAAAATTCATTTTCTGGCTGTTTATTACTAACCTAAAATCAATGTTTGCACGAGACAGTTGACGGTTGCGGGATAACTGAGCTAATTTTGAACGAAAACCTCAGGGGGTCTGTGGCGGTCCAAAAGTGGTCCACGAAGTCGAAAAGGTTGAGAACCACTGCTATCGATAGAGCTGATAGCCGATCATCATTCATGGTAGAACGTAAATAAGACTTAATCAGTTTGAGCTTTGAAAAGCTCCTCGCACAGCTCTCAATTGAAACACCGATGGTCAGATGAAGTTCCAGACACGAGTATAAATATGGTGTCGAATGAAGTAGCTTTGCATTAACTAACCATTAACCAACCATTGTTAGGAACACGCGGCCTTGACGGCTATTTCGGAATGGTTCCATTGTAATGTTAACATGTAATTCGTGTTTTCGGAATTAGCGTGACACTAGCTTTCGTTTAAGACCAGTTTGATTAAATTTTAGCTCACGGGACGCCAGCTATAGGACTACCAATTACGCTGGTTTAGCCGGCTGTGTACACTGTGTTAGCCTCATTTTGCCGCCCCCTTGGAGCCTGCCGCCCCTGGCGCAGAGCCAGAACCGCCAAGTGGCTGCTACGCCACTGCCGAGACCTCGATACTACAGACGTCAATTTCTGTTGGCGCGAAATGTGGCGATTGCCATCTGCTGTGTAGGAATATAATATTTGATGCGCCGAGCGGAACTATCACGTCTTCTGTGATTGTGATGTCAGACTGGCTCACACATTGAACATGGACGGAGTTGATGGGAATACCTACTGACCGTGAACAGATAGCCGCGTAATTGATTTTGAATAATATACTCATACTGAAACAGACGATCAGAAAATGTCCTGAAGGCTCTTGATATCGAAACTTCTGACTCCTCTGAAATCAGAGTCGCTAATGAACAGACTTTTAATTTGGGAAAATATTTACTGTAACTTCAGTTTATTAGCCGTCGCCAAAAATTCGTTTGTTCTCGGGGCGTAGTGACTGGAATTTCCTGATTGTCGGCGCGCGTGTTGGCGAATATATTGCGGGAGATGGCACAGTCGGACTCGCTGGTAATCTTATGGTAGTGTGATGTGTCGAGTCTTTGGCAAGTCCGTTACACAAAAATGCTGATCCAATCGATGTATTATCGGCATTGTTGCATGTAATTAACCATAATAAAGTGATGCTAAAAACCATAATAGACTGATGCTCCTTGATAAATTTGAAATGAATTCAATCAATTCAGCAAGCGGCCGGCCGGCTGGCTGCCCGCCTGCTCATAAGTATCGTAATTTTGTCACCATATACAAGTGACAGGTGATATTGAACGTTTGTGAGTCGGCCAATTTGTCAATTCTAGCGCAATATGACGTCAGCAACTCTAGGGAGAATTAGAGTTCAGCGCCGATGAAACCAAGGTATGGATTAGTGTGGGATTTAGAGGTAACCTGTTAACATAATTTTACTACTAAATGTTTACTGTCTTTTCTATCGTGTTCTAACATTCGTAGTCTGCACTTCAAAGAATGTATAACGCTGATTTGTTGTAAAAACTTATTGCTTCACAATGGCCATGCGGTCGGGAAACTTGATCATTTTATTCTGGGAAAGTGATTTCATAGTGACACTACATTATAAGGATATCAAGTGACAGGAATTGTTGCAACCACGATTGCCATAGCTTTACATTTTCAGGATAATTCTTATACTGATTGTTATTTAGATCAATGTCTAGTCAACTGTCATAAAAAACTTTATGCAACTAGCTTATTGGGCATTTTGAGAAGAATCGCGGTAATCAATTCACATTGAAATGCATACTCATGATAAAAGTCATAAATGTGAAATTTGTGGAAAAGGATTTGCCTTCAAGTGTAGGCTCAATGCTCATATTGCTATTCATGGTGGTGTCAAAAGCAACAAATGTGATGTTTGTGGAAAAGGATTTGCAGCAAAATCACACTTGAAGAGGCATTTTCAAAATCATTCTGGTGTGAAAAGCCATAAATGTGAAATTTGTGGAAAAAGTTTTACTGCCAAACGCAGTCTCAATACTCACATTGCTATTCATTCTGGTGCTGATAGCCATAAATGTGAAGTTTGTGGAAAAGGATTTGCTGTCAAGAGTAGTCTCAATACCCACATGGCTATACATGCTGGTGTCGAAAGCCATAAATGTTATGTTTGTGGAAAGGTATTTACTGCCAAGTGTAGTCTCAATGCTCACATTGCTAATCATATTGGGATCAAGAGCCATAAATGTGAAATTTGTGGAAAGGGATTTGCTGTCAAGAGTAGTCTCAATACCCACATGGCTATACATGCTGGTGTCAAAAGCCATAAATGTTATGTTTGTGGAAAAGAATTTGCTGCAAAATCACACTTGAGGAGGCATCTTGATATTCATTCTGGTGTCAAAAGCCATGAATGTGAAATTTGTGGGAAAGGATTTACCGATAAGAACAGTCTCAATACTCGCATGGCTATACATGCTGGTGCCAAAAGTCATAAATGTGATGTTTGTGAAAAGGTATTTACCGCCAAGTGTAGTCTCAATACTCACATTGCTAATCATATTGGGATCAAGAGCCATAAATGTGAACTTTGTGGAAGAGGATTTGCCGTCAAGAGTAGTCTCAATACCCACATGGCTATACATGCTGGTGTCGAAAGCCATAAATGTTATGTTTGTGGAAAAGGATTTGCTGCAAAATCACACTTGAGGAGGCATCTTGATATTCATTCTGGTGTCAAAAGCCATGAATGTGAAATTTGTGGGAAAGGATTTACTGATAAGAGCAGTCTCAATACTCACATGGCTATACATGCTGGTGCCAAAAGTCATAAATGTGATGTTTGTGAAAAGGTATTTACCGCCAAGTGTAGTCTCAATACTCACATTTCTATTCATTCTGGTGTCGAAAGCCATAAATGTGAAGTTTGTGGAAAAGGATTTGCTGCAAAGTCACTCTTGAGTAGGCATCTTGATATTCATTCTGGTGTCAAAAGCCATGAATGTGAAATTTGTGGGAAAGGATTTACTGATAAGAGCAATCTCAGTACTCACATGGCTATACACGCTGGTGCCAAAAGTCATAAATGTGATGTTTGTGGAAAGGTATTTACTGCCAAGTGTAGTCTCAATACTCACATTGCTAATCATATTGGGATCAAGAGCCATAAATGTGAACTTTGTGGAAAAGGATTTGCCGTCAAGAGTAGTCTCAATACCCACATGGCTATACATGCTGGTGTCGAAAGCCATAAATGTTATGTTTGTGGAAAAGGATTTGCTGCAAAATCACACTTGAGGAGGCATCTTGATATTCATTCTGGTGTCAAAAGCCATGAATGTGAAATTTGTGGGAAAGGATTTACTGATAAGAGCAGTCTCAATACTCACATGGCTATACATGCTGGTGCCAAAAGTCATAAATGTGATGTTTGTGAAAAGGTATTTACCGCCAAGTGTAGTCTCAATACTCACATTTCTATTCATTCTGGTGTCGAAAGCCATAAATGTGAAGTTTGTGGAAAAGGATTTGCTGCAAAGTCACTCTTGAGTAGGCATCTTGATATTCATTCTGGTGTCAAAAGCCATGAATGTGAAATTTGTGGGAAAGGATTTACTGATAAGAGCAATCTCAGTACTCACATGGCTATACACGCTGGTGCCAAAAGTCATAAATGTGATGTTTGTGGAAAGGTATTTACTGCCAAGTGTAGTCTCAATACTCACATTGCTAATCATATTGGGATCAAGAGCCATAAATGTGAACTTTGTGGAAAAGGATTTGCCGTCAAGAGTAGTCTCAATACCCACATGGCTATACATGCTGGTGTCGAAAGCCATAAATGTTATGTTTGTGGAAAAGGATTTGCTGCAAAATCACACTTGAGGAGGCATCTTGATATTCATTCTGGTGTCAAAAGCCATGAATGTGAAATTTGTGGGAAAGGATTTACTGATAAGAGCAGTCTCAATACTCACATGGCTATACATGCTGGTGCCAAAAGTCATAAATGTGATGTTTGTGAAAAGGTATTTACCGCCAAGTGTAGTCTCAATACTCACATTTCTATTCATTCTGGTGTCGAAAGCCATAAATGTGAAGTTTGTGGAAAAGGATTTGCTGCAAAGTCACTCTTGAGTAGGCATCTTGATATTCATTCTGGTGTCAAAAGCCATGAATGTGAAATTTGTGGGAAAGGATTTACTGATAAGAGCAATCTCAGTACTCACATGGCTATACACGCTGGTGCCAAAAGTCATAAATGTGATGTTTGTGGAAAGGTATTTACTGCCAAGTGTAGTCTCAATACTCACATTGCTAATCATATTGGGATCAAGAGCCATAAATGTGAACTTTGTGGAAAAGGATTTGCCGTCAAGAGTAGTCTCAATACCCACATGGCTATACATGCTGGTGTCGAAAGCCATAAATGTTATGTTTGTGGAAAAGGATTTGCTGCAAAATCACACTTGAGGAGGCATCTTGATATTCATTCTGGTGTCAAAAGCCATGAATGTGAAATTTGTGGGAAAGGATTTGCCGTCAAGAGTAGTCTCAATACCCACATGGCTATACATGCTGGTGTCGAAAGCCATAAATGTTATGTTTGTGGAAAAGGATTTGCTGCAAAATCACACTTGAGGAGGCATCTTGATATTCATTCTGGTGTCAAAAGCCATGAATGTGAAATTTGTGGGAAAGGATTTACTGATAAGAGCAGTCTCAATACTCACATGGCTATACATGCTGGTGCCAAAAGTCATAAATGTGATGTTTGTGGAAAGGTATTTACTGCCAAGTGTAGTCTCAATACTCACATTGCTATTCATACTGCGGTCAAGAGCCATAAATGTGAACTTTGTGGAAAAGGATTTGCCGTCAAGAGTAGTCTCAATACCCACATGGCTATACATGCTGGTGTCGAAAGCCATAAATGTTATGTTTGTGGAAAAGGATTTGCTGCAAAATCACACTTGAGGAGGCATCTTGATATTCATTCTGGTGTCAAAAGCCATGAATGTGAAATTTGTGGGAAAGGATTTGCCGTCAAGAGTAGTCTCAATACCCACATGGCTATACATGCTGGTGTCGAAAGCCATAAATGTTATGTTTGTGGAAAAGGATTTGCTGCAAAATCACACTTGAGGAGGCATCTTGATATTCATTCTGGTGTCAAAAGCCATGAATGTGAAATTTGTGGGAAAGGATTTACTGATAAGAGCAGTCTCAATACTCACATGGCTATACATGCTGGTGCCAAAAGTCATAAATGTGATGTTTGTGGAAAGGTATTTACTGCCAAGTGTAGTCTCAATACTCACATTGCTATTCATACTGCGGTCAAGAGCCATAAATGTGAAATTTGTGGAAAAGGATATACTGTCAAGAGTAGTCTCAATACCCACATGGCTATACATGCTGGTGTCGAAAGCCATAAATGTTATGTTTGTGGAAAAGGATTTGCTGCAAAATCACACTTGAGGAGGCATCTTGATATTCATTCTGGTGTCAAAAGCCATGAATGTGAAATTTGTGGGAAAGGATTTACTGATAAGAGCACTCTCAATACTCACATGGCTATACATGCTGGTGCCAAAAGTCATAAATGTGATGTTTGTGCAAAGGTATTTACCGCCAAGTGTAGTCTCAATACTCACATTTCTATTCATTCTGGTGTCAAAAGCCATGAATGTGAAATTTGTGGGAAAGGATTTACTGATAAGAGCAATCTCGGTACTCACATGGCTATACACGCTGGTGCCAAAAGTCATAAATGTGATGTTTGTGGAAAGGTATTTACTGCAAAGTGTAGTCTCAATACTCACATTGCTATTCATACTGGCGTCAAGAGCCATAAGTGTGATATCTGTGGAAAAGGATTTCCTTCAAAATCAAACCTGAAGAGTCATTTGCAAATTCATTCTGGTGTCAAAAGCCATGAATGATATTCGTGGTAAAAGATTTACTTCCAACAGTAGTCTCAATACTCACATGGCTATACATGCTGGAGCCAAAATTCATAAATGTGATGTTTGTGGAACGGGTTTCACTGCCAAATGTAGTCTCGATACTCACATTACTCTTCATGCTGGTGTCGAAAGCCATAAATGTGAAGTTTGTGGAAAAGGATTTGTCAAGAGTAATCTCAATGCACACATGGCCATACATGCTGGTGTCAAAAGTCATAAATGTGAAGTTTGTGGAAAGGGATTTGCTTTGAAGTGTAGACTCAATACTCACAATGCTGTTCATGCATGTGATGTTTTTGGGAAGAATTCATCGCAAAATCATCATTAATGCAGCATCATGATACTCGTCATGGTATTAAAAAATATAGATTTAGTATATGTGGGAAACACCATTGAAGAGTAGACTCGAGGCTCATATTGCTTTCCATGCTGGACACTAGTAAGAAAAGCCATAATTGTGATATTTGTGCGAGTCAAATTTATCATAACGGTTTCCTCAAGAAATACAATGCTATGCATGCTGATGTCAAAATAAGTAGGTGTGTTGCTTGTGGGACTTTATTTACTGCTAAATCTTACTTATTGAGTCATCTTGATATTCACGCCAGTTTCATACATATGCAGAGAACTATGCATGAAATAGTATTTTGAAGATTTTTGTGGGTATGGATTATGGTATCAAAATGCATAATTGTATGTTGTGAGACAAAAGGGTTCTCGTAAAAGACACATAGCGATGTATGCTCGACTCTAAACCCAATAAAGTGGTGTTTGGGGATGGAATATACTAAAATATAACGATGCCCCTTGGACAGGTATATTGATATTGGTGTAATCGATGAATCATTATTGGGATGTCGATGGTAAAGAATTAGCTTGTTGAATCTTAGGATATGCATGCAGTTGGAATGAATGGGATTAGTATTTGTGGGAATAAATCGATTTACCGACATATATATTCTGATATGGACATTCTTGGTGGGGATATCAAAAGTTACTCTTTCCTTTGTCTTATCTGATGGTAAAGCTGTCATTGTGTATCGTAACATTTTCATTTTGTATTATCATTTGTTAAACATATAAAGATTTCGAATCTGGAGTGATTACAGACATGTAAATGTTAAAGTGTCTGCCCTATAAGTGCATGGTGCTCAATTATTTCTCATGTGTGGTGTTATTGCGATAATTAACACTTTCATCAAGGTACGAAATTCGTCTTTGGTACATTTCTTGTGCTCCTGTCTAATTTTACTACATTGCAAGTCACTGTAAATAGTAGCAGATTAGATCACAATTAATGCTGTAACTATGAGTCTTTACTCTCACGGTTAGATATTCGCCGGAACTATTGCAATGGTCAACTACCGCGTATCTTGTAAATTTAATTTTCTGATAATCTTTTTGAGAACGCTATTCATTGAGGTAATCTGGAAAGTCACCGTTGTTCGGTCAACTCCAGGTGCTATTTTATTTCACCATTGCAACGCCATTCCACCACCTCACTTTCTCCTAAAATTGTAATTGAACTTACCGCGATACCGTTAATTTTTACATCTTACGAATTCTAATCAATATACAACCAATGTCGTTTGTGAAATCGGCTTTCAGTTGATTGTGTAGTGTATTAATACTGTTGATGTGTGCACTGATTCCTATACTTGTTTCTAGGTTACCTTGCTGCGTTGTAGATCATCACCACCCAGTACTCACCGCACTAGTTTCACCGAAGGCGACTAGCATTTTTAATCAGTCTTCACAATTGGTGTGCATAAGAAGAATACGAAACCATCCTAGTATAATTGTATTTTACTTGTGTATCAAAAGGGATGATTGAATATGAAATGTACATTGTACGTACATTATGCGGTACTTGATTGTTAGAGTCCTCCGGTGGATACTGAATATCTTACATGTGAAGTGGAACCTCATAGACTACATTATTTGTAGCCTATTATGATCCATCATCTCTGTTATTTTTGCGAATTTTGTACATGCCCGTCAGTGTCAGGTTTCTCAATACATCGGCCAATTGTTTTCCATGTTTTAGCCGAAAAAAGAAGTAACCACTCATGGAGGTTCATAATCTAAAATGGTCAATGTCTCCAATTGCTTTCCCTGCAATGCTATAACGAACACTTGAAGTTAGTTATTTTTTTGCCAAGATCTATGATTTCTTTTATGTAGCACCTGCCTCTGTAATATGACTTATTTCGTTTGTGGATTCACGTTTCATTTCCCTCCCTTCAATTTTATGACTTTATGCATAGTCATCAGTGACGATAAAATTCAGAATGCTCTTCGGAAGCATCAGTTGTTCCAGTTCTTTTAAATTTGTGTTCTTGTTTCTTCAGCACAGTCGTTACTGCAGTTTTTAGTAATTCCTGCGACTTATTTATGTTATGACTGGACCTAATAAGGAAGACGAAACCAAATGGCCGCAAGCCTCCAAATGCCAAGACGAAATGATTTTCAGCCCCATCGTGGAGGTCATGATATTTCACTGTCACTTCATATCCAAGCTATGTTTATGTAGCTCTTTGTGATATCGTCAGCACAGTTGATAGCAAATTTGCTACCTTGACATGGATCAGCAGCTGTAACTACAATTTTTTTATGATGCATTAGGTCGGAAATTCCCATCCGGACGTTAACTATGTGGTTGCTGATAGAGATTCTACAAAATCTATGATCATACTTGAAGATGAATGAATCAGACGTTTCGCACATTGAAATGCATCTTGATGTGAGTAATTCATAACATGTTCATCCAGAGCTTTCAACAGAAATAAAACCAGCCCAGCAGGAAAGAGCTTCAATGCTTGAGAAATGGCAAACAAAATCTGTAGCCTGTCCGAACAACCATAGACTCTGAAGTCGAGGAAAATACGAAAAAGTAATCCCTTGATATATCGGCAATTCTTCAAGACCAACTTCAGTGGGGAGACAGAATCGAAAATGCCCAACAAGAATATTGGGAAGCTGAAAATGATATATCGTCCCGTCCAAATCTCGTCAACGCATTTTAGATGAAAATTATCAAGTTTATAATGTTCTTCAGATGATTTGTAATTTTCAACGATGTATCGCTCTGCCCAAGCTGACAAAGTAAATGCAATGCCAAGTAGGATTCGATGGATCGAGTTACTGCAGTTCAGAAATCTCAGATGACGATTTCCTAAGACAAAGGGCAGAAAAATTGAAGATCATAAATCATATGAAGGGCGAAAATGCTAAGCCTAGTAATTATATTTATATTTCCATTTTCCTGCGAAGATTTCTTTTCCACAAATGAACATTGATAAGAGAGAGATTGAATGATTTTATTTTCTGCAATGTTCGATTAAGACAGAGTGAAAAACGGAAAATTTTGAATTTCAAAACGACACTTGATATGTGGTGCCAAATAATTTCTATAGTAATTTTGGGCTCGTGCATCCTCTAGTTGTCGTGCAATTTCACCAAACGAGCGAAAAATAGCTAATTTCGCTGTATATTGATTACCGCTTTCACTAGAAAGCTGAATTCGGGCTTAAAAGATGCAGAAGTTATTAGTTTCTATCTCTCTTCCACAGAACTTTGTCTTGAAAATAATCAGAAGAAAATTACAAGCACATTATTGATTTTTAGACCGTTTTTAGGTAAAATTAGGCACTGCACGAGTGGTTACGATATCAAAAGCGTGTAGTGATTGATCTTATGACTTGCATATCCATATTCAATACACATAAATTGCGATTATTGAAAACACAAAAACACCAATTCTCTATTGAAAAAAGAAATATTTCGAAGATGGTTTCCCTACCACAGTATTAGTCTGCACAGACTTTTAAATCTTCTTTCGTATTCAAGATTTCATTTGCTTTCGAGACTTCAGTTTTTGTCTGAGACCATCTCTACGTTTACATCCCGACACATGGAAGATGCTTTGGTCACCACTTTCACGCGTTTTTCCACTGCCTGGATGTGGTAAGGTTGATTGAGCCTTATTTTATTGGTGATGACTTAAAATGATTTTTCAATTCGAGATCTGACAAGTTTTTGATTGCTGGTGGATGTTCCGTATCTTTTAGATACAAGTTGACAATTTGATGAACTTGATGTTTATAATGTGTTTAAAATTATGATTTTGAACAATCTGATGCTGGTGTCAATGTTGTTTTTAGGCTTCGGTTCATTAAAAAGTCCTCCTGTAAAGTCGCTAATTGTAACCTGAGCCCAATAAGATCACACAAATAATATTGTCATTGTTAAGCTTTATATTTGTATTAAATGATGATGGATCCTTTCTGAAACAAGGAATTCGTTCGCCACTTGCATCAAGCTCCTTTGCTTTCCCCCGATGAAAACAAAGCATGTAGGTTACAGCGCTTTCCTTCACAATAAAGCGGTCATGCTTTAGACGTTTTTGTAAATCAGCTGTTGTTTGTTCATCACGTATTTCGTACCTCAACATGCAATGAATTAATCCTAAATCATTGTCTGCCAACCTACCTAAAATGCGCTATCAGAATCGCCGCCGGTAGCAGACTCCTTGATCACCTAATTAGCAAACTGCTGCTGTCGTGATCATTGAAGCATAGCCTATTAACTAATGTTGTGTCGTGATTACTAGTGTTCTCGCCGTTCTATGGTCGGTGGCACGCCCATTCTTCGGCAGCTACTTTAAAACGCTTTGCACTAAATCTTAACGGTTTTCCTGTGAGCTTTTGACCCATTGTTGTTTCTTATCAATAATCTATAGAATAAGGCATTACAATCGAGCATTTTAAAGATTTCCCAAATTATGGACAATCCTAACTGATTATCCTGCCGAAAAGTTTACATATCACAATGCTTTGATGTATATTAATATCTAGTCTAACCCCATGCAAAACTTTGTATTATTAGTTTTTTTGGGGGGAGGGGGATTTCAACAAGAATCCCCGTTATCTATTCGGAATCCACACAGGATAGCCATGGATTCACAAATTGGAGGTCTTCATTGTCACGCAAGAGATCATCAATGTGATATTTGTGGGAAAGAATTTACTTAAAAGAGTCATCTCAAGATTCACATTGCTGTGCATTCTGGTACCAAGAGCAAGGGATGTGATTCTTATGGAAAACGGTTTACTTCAAAGTCTAACTTGAAGAGGCATTTTGATGTTCATTCTGGTGTCAAAGGCTATAAATGTGCGGTCCGTGGAAAAGGATTCAATACGAAATCATACTTGAAGACTCATCTCGATGCTCCTACTTGTGTCAAAAATCATAAATGCGACATATGTGCGAAGAAATTTGCCTACAAGAGTAGTTTCCATCATCACAGTTCTATGCATGCTGGTTTCAAAAGTCACATATGTGATGTCTGTGGCAGACAATTCACAAAAAGTAGCCTCAACACACACATGGATATGCACACTGGTATCAAAAGTCATAAATGGGAATTGGGATATTTGTGGTAAAGGATTCATTTCAAAATCTCACCTGAAGAATCATTTTGATGTTCATTCCGGTGTCAGAGGTCATAAGTGTGCTGTCTGTGAAAAAGAATCAACTACGAAATCATACTTTCAAGGTCACGACGATGCTCATACTGGTGTCAAAATCAGAAATGCGACATTTGTGGGAAGGAATTGCCTACAAGAGTGGTTTCAAGACTCACATTTCTATGCATGCTGGTGCCAAAATCCATAAATGTGATGTATGTGGGAGTCAATTCACACAAAAAGGTAACCTCAACAGACACTTGGATATGCACGCTGGTGTCAAAAGCCATAAATGTGATATTTGGAGTAAAGGATTTGCTTCAAAATCTCATTTGAAGGGGCATTGTGATGTTCATTCTGGTGTCAAAGTCCATAAATGTGCTCTCTCGATACTCATGTTGGTGTCAAAACTCATAAATGTGGCATTTGTGGGAAGGAATTTACCTACAATAGTGGTGTCATGGCTCACAATGCTATGCATGCTGGTTCCAAAAGCCACAAATGTGATGTCTGTTGGAGACAATTCACGCGAAAGAGTAACCTAAACTCACACATTGCTATGCATGCTGGTATCAAAGGCCATAAATGAGATGTTTGCGGGACACAATTCACAGAAAAGGATAGCCTCAACAGACACATGGCTCTGCAAATTGGCATTCGTTTTGAAAGTCATAAATCTCATGTTTGTTGGAAATAATTTACTTTAAAGTCGCAATCAAGAGGACATCTTGATATAAGACGTCAATACTGTGATATCTGATCGAAGGGTTGATCTCAGTATTCATACAGATATGCATGCTGGTGGCAAGAATCATAGCTGTGGTATTTGAGGGAAGGAATTTATAGTAAGACTTGTATAAATATGTATGCTGATGTCAAAAATCATACGTGACTTGTACATTTTCCATGAACAGTAGGGTTGTTCAAAATTTGGAAAATGTTTGGAATTCTGCGTGTCCATCGCTTATTCTGTAGATTATTGTTAAAAAACAATAATGGGCTTGAAAGAAGCTCGCAGGAGAGCCGCTAACATTTGTCTAAATGCGTTTGAAAGTAGCCGTCGGCGAGTGGGCGGGGAATCGATGAAGTGGGCGGGCAAAGAGAAGCCATTAATCCTGATTGGTTGAAGCCGGTAATAATAAGCTAATGATTGGCTGAAAGACCGACTTTGTGAACACTGCTGGTAACGATTTTTGCGTGCTGTTGTGCAGTCGTTTCTGCTGGTGGCATTACAGACATGATATATTGCCTTTGTTAATGTTGTCACCAAGAGTCCATAGTACAACATCGCAACCGCCCAAGTTAATATCTACCTGCAGAAAGTGCTATGTATTGCACAGGTGCTCTCGCTAGTTGAGATACGAATAAACTAGATGCATGCATATTGCTACCTTTCCAAAAGTTACTGACAGTGAGTGAAACTGAAAAATTTACCACCAGGAGTCAACATCTCAGTAGTACTTGTTATGACTGGTCGACGTCTCACCCATAAACAAACGTATATTACACTTTTTATTCACAATTGAATGAAGGCGAAAAGCATTATTTACAAAAGACATTAAAAAAGTACGTTGCAGATCAGTGTTGCATTGTCAGGCACAAGTTGCAGATTACAGGCTTTTGATTAGAGTTGACTTCCTGCTGTCTCCAACTGTCTTCCTATGCTGTTCCACAGCTTGAAGCAGACTGTCTCTTTGTTGTTCATTGTCAGTCAAGATTGCAGCATAGTCTGTGCTTAGCTTTACACCTCGTTCTGCGGCATCATTAACGACTTTGACAGAACTGATGTAGGAGCTCATTCTGGTGTAGGAATCTGATACGTGCCAAACATCAACCGGTTGAGCTAGCCACGCCCCAGAGCATTCAAAAACATCAAATATGTACCACGACTGTGGCCCAATAAAATCAGACAAAGTAGTGTCCTTGTTGATGCGTACAGTTGCATTCAACGAGGGCGGGCCTCTCCTGAAACTTGAAGTTCGCTCTACCTGTAGGAGCGTCTTTGCCATATTTTCTCGGGTTTCATTGCTTTCACTCGGCGAAAACATGGCATATACAGCGGTTTCCTCCACGATATACCAGTCATGCTTTAAAAGCTTTTGTGAAGCAGCTTTGGAAACTTGTTCATAATGTTCCTTGTAACTCAACATGTCCTGGATGAATCTCAAGTCATTACCGGCTGCATCACGACCGATGCTGGAAGCAACCCAGGCAGGGATATAGAAGAGAACTAAAAATAAATTGAAGCGATGCAGCAGTTCCACTTCTTCAGATTTGTAATGTAACTGATCAGCCCACATGAACATCTGAGCATACAGAATTGTGCCCATCCACCTTGCATGGTGTGTTGCACCAGGTTTGTGAAGATGTATATCTCCATCTGCACCGAGAAGAGCAAGAGCATTAGTCGCACATTGTTTGTAGTCATCCCGTATGAAGAAATCTTTTCTGGCGAGTAGTAGCTTGAAGTTCTCAACTGTCATTGCTGCTCGTTCTTTAAAGCATATAGGAATAGTCAGAGTCTTGAATTGCTGTTTTCTGTCAAGACTGCTCCAGCTCTTCTTAAGGTGCGTGGGCAAACCATGTGTTCTCTGGTCCGGTTGTTGCTTTTCCAAATAAACATTTCCAGACGTCTTTGACTACTAGCTCATACACATGGTGCCGACACGCATGGTAAAAAACCTTCTTTCCTAGAAGGTCCTCAAGGATCTTCGCTGCACCCTTCTTCCAGCCGCTGTTGCTTGCTGTGGTGTCAAAAACCAAAGCTGTTACAGCATCTTGTATACCCCACTTTTTAATTATGTCGAAAGTAGTTTCAGCTTGTGTCTGACCTGCCGCATTTTGTATCTTCTGAATTCCAAGTAGTTTTCCTTCCGAGTATTGAGGTTGACAAGATAGAACAATTGACAAAGCTTCATATCGATTTCCTAATCCATCCACTGTGAGCTTTCCATCCCAATGAATGGCAACATGCTGTGGTCTATTTTCGGCAAATTTTTCCAAAATGTCCTGAGATATTTCCTGGCGATTTGTTTCCCTGGCTCTCTTCGTTGAAGATCTTGACAGGGAGAACATGGCTATATCTCCTCCACAAGCCTTAATAAATGCTCCCATCAGCATCGTTGTCAGTTACTTGCAATCGATCCAGAGCTTGGGAAACATGCGTATTTTTCATAATATTTTTAGGTGCCATCAGTTTAATGGATTGGGTCGAGGTGCCAAGTCCAACATCAGCATCATAGTCAGAACTTGAACTCAAACTGTCACCCCCTTTTGAAGATGACGATGATGCTAAAACAACATAGTCACAACTTGAGTCGTGTGAAACGTCTTCAACAGTTTGATCTGCAATGGCTGCTGTTTTCTTTTTGAGGTCTTTAGCCAGAATTTTTGCGAGATTGCCGTTGAACTTCATAAAATGCAATGTCTTCAAGCTTTCTTTCATGTGATAGATAAATGTCATTTTTTATTGTTGTTATGGCATCTCTACTTCCAATATCCCACAGCTTGTCCAAATCATCAGTGAATTTCCTCCTCTTACCCTTAGGATCACTTTCCGGTTTCGGATTCTTCTTCAGATCACGCCATCTTTCGTGCAGGTTTTGAAGTGATCGCACCACATGTGATTTCTGCATTGTCGCAATTCTCGCCATTTTCCACACTGTCATTACATCATCCACCACCACAGTAGATATACATAGTTCATGAGTAGGGGTTGACTCAGTGGCGGCTCGTCCTATAGGGCAACTGGGGCATTGCCCCACCTAAAATTCTGTTCAATAACAATTCGTTACCATTTATAGACGCACCGCAATCTATATATACCGAAATCACAGCGAAAATCGTATTCTTCTTGTCCTTTCGCTTGTAAATGCCCATATATAGCGAAGTCTCTGCGAAAATCGAATTCTCTTCCGTGTTTTCGCTTTGCGAATGCCTAGCCGGGGCATGCCCCGGTAGCGCTCATAACAAGCTTTCACTGTCTATTCTCTCAAAGCCGCGCACAATAAAGAAACAGTGATTTACTCTCTCCTATTCATAAAATTACCGAGCAGGTAGGGCAACATAGCCTGGTTGCCCCTAAGGTGTGATGTAACAATCGTATCTATACCTGAACTCGGTTACCGTCATATGCGTTTGGTCAACCTTTGCTGGTATAGGTCGATTTTGATGGTGTTTCACACCATGATAATTCTTGAAACTTGGTATGTCATGTTGTGATGGTGGTATTTAACACTGTCCAAAGTTTCAGGGTTTCTACTCAAAGTTTAGGGTAGTAATTCCGTTTCCGAAGTTGAGTGTGTGCTGATCCGTCATGTATCGCAAACAGATTTTACGCAAAAGCCGGTATCGGTATCCATTGATTTTGACGGTGTTCCATACCGAGATCGGTCATGACATTTGCTACGGTAAGTCTTAATGTTAGTATCGAACGCTTTACCAAGTTTCAAGTTTGTCACTGAACTATGTTAGTGGTAATTTCGTTTCCTAAGTCGAGTGAGAGCTGACGCGTCATTTATCGCAAACATATTTTACGCAAAGCTGGTATTGGTCTCCATTGATTTTAACAATGCCCCTTAGCTAGATCCGCCATGAGCTTTTGCATGGTGTGTCTTGATTTTAGTATCGAACGCTGTGCCAAGTCTCAAGGTTGGCACTCAATGATTAGGGCAGCAATTTCGTTATCAAGGTCGAGTATGGTATAGATGTGCGCTGATCTGACACTTAGCCTACCTAACGCATTGCGGATTTCACGCAAAAGCCGGTGTATCTGTGTAAACGCTAACTGTGTTCCATACTGAGATAGGTGATGAGATGATGATATCATGAAACAGTTTACTAACATCCTCGGTTTGCATTCAAATATTTAGTTTTATTTTATATCTCCAATGTCAATTTCACCGTGAAATTGTGGCTTCAGGCCATTTGCTTACAATTACTACCCCTGTGAAGCGCGATAGCTGTTTCGTTTTCGATGGCGGCTAACAGCTGATCGCTTGATCAGCCTATTCCTCAGTAAATTTTACGCAAACTTCGGTGTTGGTCTGCTCGTATTAATTTTGACAGTGTACCATACCGAAAACGGTCATGAGGCTACTTCTCGATGATTTCATGTAACAGTGTACCAAGTTTTCGGCTTTCATCCACGTATTTATTCGGTGATTTATTTTCCAAAGGCGATTTTGCAGCAGACATATAGACCGTAAGCCGTAGGCTATGTGTCGTGTGACAGTCACCAGCCTCAAGGCCAAAATCTCCTATGCTGTACCGGGACCGAATTTCCGAGGCTGCTATCCGTAGTTCTTCAGAATGATGTTTTGTATTCAATATGACAGGCCCAATCTATGAGATAACAATTGCGTATGTGTCCGAATTCGTTGACCTTTCCAGTTGGCAGTGGCGGCTCGTGACAATATCGGGTGGTGGGGCAAGGGCTGCGAGCGACTTTTATCAACATGACGTCACAATGGCGTTTTCCAACGTAAAAAAGTAACTTTATGATGCTCACATGAATTTCCCGACAACAGTGATTTTAACGTAGGTGCCGCGAGAGGTTTGCCGGTGAGCCGTGACTTGAAGTGTGGTAACAAATGTTTTATTCATTTATTTTTTAACAAAGGATTATTTTACAAAATGTACGTGAACTAAGAATCGTCCCTATGCCACGAATCAAGTATCAGGTCATCCTTAGTAGCATGCGTTATGATTTCATGGTATAGTTATAGATTACGCAAATCGATAGACCCTAATTTTTCTAAGCCCGTCCGAAAGTGTTTCGCACACGATCCTGGTGTGTTACGACCACTGAGCTGGTGATTACGACCAGAGATGGGCGGATTCCAAAATTTCGGGATCCGAATCTATCCGGATCCGGCTGGCAATTGGAAATTCATAGTCCAAAGAAATCCGGCTGGTGAATGTCCAGTTCGGAATCCGAAAAAATCCTGCCAGAACAATGCTAATTAATCATATCACAGCAAAAAAATCCGGCTAAAATCCGACCGTCACCCCAAATTCAAAATCCGGATCCAGTCCGGCCAGGTAAAAAAACATTGAAATCCTGCTCCGGCTCCTGAACCGGACTGTGGCCATCTCTGGTTACGACCAGGTGATAATAGGCAACCAAAACGTAGGCACCCGGCGTACGATTGGATCAATAGACTGGACAACTTCTAGACCTCTCATTTTCGCTCTAAAGACAACTGCGTAAACTACGTACGGAACAAAGATTCAATACGATTCATGTTCGCACTTGACTTGACCTGACTCATTCCAATGACTAGAACTCGAGAGATTGCGTAAGCCTAACTGGAAAGGTCAACGAGTTCGGACACATACGCAATTGTTATCTCATAGATTGGGCCTGTCATATTGAATCCAGAACATCAATTTGAATGGTCTTTGAAGAACTAAGGACAGCAGCCTCGGAACTTCGGTCTCGGAACATCATAGGACATTTTGGCCTTGAAACTGGAGACTGTGACACAACACATACGGCTTAGAGCAGCGGTTCTCAACCGGGGGTCCGCGGACCCCTAGGGGTCCGCAAAGCAATTTCAGGGGGTCCGCGAGACCTCTAAATTTTTAAAATGGTTGATAACCTAATTTTTATTTTATTTTTAATGTGAGAAAGCATAAGGCAGTTTCCCACCACAACTGCTAATACCTCATGACTCATATCATCATCATAATTGTCTGACATGAACTATCGTAGTGTGGAAATTCATTTTCATAGCCAATTTTCCATTAACCTGCTGATACAAACACATTGCTGTTTATAGACGTTTTATTGGGGGTTGTGAATAAATAAAAATATGGAGATAGTGACGTCAATCAGGGTGACTTCGTAATGTCTGCGAAACCTTCTCGATTTGAAGTTGTCAGTCTCATCAAATTAGTGTACAGTCGTTTGAAATAAAAATTTCCGAAGTATTTCCCTAATTTGTCCTAATGCAGGAATTGAAACCTCGCCACGAAATTCATTTTATCCTATGAAATACATAACCACTATTTGAACAGTTTTTTGGAGGTGCAGAACTTCAATATACAATTGAATAGTATTATTCATATTGAAATTAACCCGAATATTTTCGGCTGACACTCGTCATAAATCGGACAATGATATGCCTGCTCTTAAAGCTTGGCTATCAGATTTGGCGCATTCTTATTGCGGATGCCCTATATCGACAAGGCTGGTTTTTTGATAAACAAGGAGTGTTTCGTTGCTATCAAAGCATTACGCTCCAACCCTGAAATTCATATCACCAGTTATATTGGTATGCAGCCTTGTCTTGTTAATGTTCAATTGTTCATGGTCAAAACTGTTTACTCGTAAATATATATGTAAACCCGAACAGAACAAGTCGTTTCATGACAGTCTTTCTCAGGTTTGAAATCTTGGATCCATTATTTGGCGCATAAAATTTGTCTATACTTTTAGATTAGGATTTCACTTTGACGGTAGAAACTTTCTGCCGGCCGATCAAAATGCCGTCGCGGGCCCAATCCGGCCAGCGGTCCGTATGTTGACCGTCGCTTCACTAGATACTGGACGTGATATGTTCGTAACATATATGTTTCTTCATTTTGGCGCCATAATTGTTACGATCACACCAAAAGTATCGTCGGAAGCGTTATGCGTTAATATTGCATTAGCCTCCATCTATCTTTGCGGTAATGGTTTTGGGCACTACCCGTTCATATAAAAACGAGGTCGCGTATTTTCAAGACACGACCACGTACTTCAAGATATACAGCAGCAAAATTAGCTTTGAAAAAATAAAAGTCTACCAATTTCTACATAAATACAATGATGTTATTTTCAAGCAAAATCCTTATTTTGCTGTTTATCACAAGCCTACAGTTCATATTTGCACAAGACAGATATGAAGGTTGCACCATAATAGAGCTAAAATTGAACTAAAACTTTAGGGGGTCCGCGAGGGTCCGTGACGGTCAAAAGGGGTCCGCGAAGCCAAAAAGGTTGAGAACCACTGGCTTAGAGTCTATAAGTCTGCTGCGAAATCGGCGTTGGAAAATATACTAATCAATAAATACATGAATAAAAGCCGTAACTTAGTATACTGTTACAAGAAATCATCGAGAAGTAGCATACGCAATCTCATAACCCATTCCGGTATGGTACACTGTCAAAATCAATACAAACAGACGAACACCGAACTTTGAGTAAAATAGATCGAGGAATAGGCTGATCGAATGATCAGCTGTTAGCCGACATCGAAAATGAAATAGCTATCGCATTTGACAGGGGATTGTAAGCAAATGGTTTGAAGGCCACAATTTCACAGTGAAATGGACATTGGCGAACATAAAATTATGTGAATATTTGAATGCAAACCGAGAATCTTGGTCAGCTGTTTCATGCGATCATCGAGATATACCATTGGAAATATCATCACCGATCTCGTTATGGAACGCAGACTATAGATTAGCACAGACCGACACCGGCTATTGCGTGAGATCCGCAATGACGTAGGTAGGCTAAGTATCAGATCAGCGCGCATCTCTACCATACTCGACCTCGAAAACGAAATAACTGCCTCAATCATTGAGTGTCAACTTTAAGACTTGGCACCGTGTTCGATACTAAAATCCAGACATACCGTGCGAAAGCTCATGACAGATCTAGGTATGGAACATCGTTGAAATCAATAGAGACCAATAACGGCTTTTGCGTAAATTTGTTGGCGATAGATGAAGAGTCAGCTCTTACTCGACTTTGGAAACGAAATTACCACCCACATAGTTCAGTGACAAACTTAAAACTTGTTACAGCGGTCGATACTAACAATTATCGTGCCAAATGTCATGACCGATCTCGGTATAGGACATCGTCAAAATCAATGGAGACCAATACCGGCTTTTGAGTAAAATCTGTTTGCTTTACTATGTACATGATAGATCAGCACACACTGAACTTCGGAAACGGAATTACTACCATTATCTTTAAGTAGCAAGCCTGAAACTTGGAGCAGTGTTAAATACTACCTTCACGACATATCATACCAAGTTTCAAGAAATATCAAGGTGCGAAACACCGTCAAAATCGACCTGTTCCAGCAAAGGTCTCGACCTGTTCCAGCAAAGGTCGACTCAACGCATATTACGGTAACCGAGTTCAGATATAGATACGATTGTTACATCACACCTTAGGGGCCAGCAAGCATATTTGCCCCGGTTGCTCGGCCATTTTACGAATAGGAGAGAGTAAATCACCGTTTCTTTATTGTGCGCGGCTTTGAGAGAATAGATAGTGAAAGCTTGTTATGAGCGCTACCGGGGCAAGCCCCGGCTAGGCATTCACAAAGCGAAAACACAGAAGAGAATTCGATTTTCGCAGAGACTTCGCTATGTATGGGCGTTTGCAAGCGAAAGCACAAGAAGAACGCGGGTTTCGCTGTGATCTCGGTATATATTGATTGCTGTGCGTCTATAAATGGTTAAATTGTTATTGAACAGAATTTTAGGTGGGGCAATGCCCCAGTTGCCCTATAGGACGAGCCGCCACTGCCAGTTGGGATTATGCAATCTCTCGAGTTATAGTCATTTCCATTTCTGCAGATAATAAGTCAGGTATAGTTCGAACATGAACCTTGTCGAATCTTTGTTCCGTACGCCGTTTACGCAGTTACCACACTTCAAGTCACTGCTCACCAGCAGACCTCTCGCGGCACATACGTTAAAATCACTGTTGTCGGGAAGTTCGTGTTACCGTACCACCAAGTTACTTGTTTACGTTGGAAAATGCCATTGTGACGTCATCTTGATGAAAAGTCGCTTGCAGCCCTTGCCCTACCACCCGATATTGTCACGAGCCGCCACTGGGTTGACTGAGGACAATGCTCTTTCAGATGCAGCAAGTAACTCATTACTTCTCGTATAGTAGGTAATCTCGAGCCACAGATGTAATCGCAAGTATATCCGACCAAGTACTGCTCAGATTTGGATCTTGTTCTTCGCTGCGTCATGTGTGCAATCTTTCGCCGTTTTGCCTCTGCCATGACTGCACTATTGTTGCTCCAAAGCATTAACTACTGCTATCGACTGTGAAGCATTCAAAGAACACGTGTTACAGTACTACTAATGACTCATCAACACACAACGCGCTTGTACAGAACCACAGCCGCTACTAATAGACTATACCTCAGCAAAACAGACTTTCAATTTAGTAAAGCGAAGCTCCCGAATCCGAGTCAGCTGTTGCAGTAATCAGTGAAGCTTAGCCGATTACCCAATCAAGAATCGCGGTTTCGTGATTACCCGCCTCTGCTGTCGGTTGCCCGCCCACTCTTCAACAACGACTTTCAAACGCATTTAGACAAATGTTAGCGGCTTTCCTGGGAGCTTCTTTCAATCCCATTATTGCTTTTTAACAATAATCTAAAGAATAAGCGATGGACACGCAGAATTCCAAACATTTTCCAAATTTTGAACAACCCTAATGAACAGGCATCTTGATATCCATGCTGAAAATAACAGATTATTCTGTGGAATGCTCGCGCTACCTGTGGAGCCTCATTTCCAGCTCAGTTTAAAGAATCCATGTGTTGGCCTCCATGATAAAATATAGCTGCTATTTTTGATGACACTTTTCTTGCATTTGTCTCTGTGTACTCCGTTGCTTTTTTAACTGTACTGCATATGTAGCGGTCGCTGCAACGACTTGTTGCCAGACACGCTGGTATAGTGCTTGATTGAAGTCGACGCTACAGCTACAGTTCCCGTTGTACGCACTAGTCACTGACTAATGACCGCTCTGAGTATACTCTAGCAATACTGATCACACACGCAGATCCAAGGAGCCAAGGTCAACTGCATCGTCATGACAACTTTGCGGAATCATGTTCAGAATTTTTTTTCATAACGAAATTACCGACTTTCCGTGTTTCAACTCAATCGGAAATTGCCGTAATTTTGACTAAAATTTCCAATATTGGCATGTTTACAGAAAAAGCAGAATGTGCATTGTGACGTCAAGGGAGTGACACATATTATCAACACCGGCCACAGCGGCTGTTTGTGTTCTCGCAGTTTTTATTCTAGTCAGTTATGGCCGAGGTTTCAATTGTAACGGATTTGCCAAGTGATATTGAGACTGAGTCCGAGTACTCGGATGTCGAATGTAAGTATCATTTTTGCACGTACTTACAAAATTACCGTTTAAATACCGGATTAGTTCAGGTGTTGATGCGCTCGATCCCACGTCAGTGGAACCCCTTGCAGTTGCAGCTTCATATGATGGTTCATGATCAGCCTAGCTTGCTCAGCGCAAGCCACTCGTCGAGACTACATGACATACAGTTGTATATATAGTCTGTAGTGTAATAGCTCGTTTCAGTCATGTATCTTGATATCTGATATCTTGATAAGTTTTTGCTGTAAGGAGGTTCCGAGAGTTACTGACAGAATTAAAATGTATCACAGAATTGCCAGGAAGCAATTCAGTGTTCTGGACGTTGACGTATTGCAGATGTCCTACTATGGATATCAACAGGAATATGGCCGCAGAATAATAACATCGACTTCAATGCATGAATGGGATGAGTCTCTGATTCGGTTGCCAAATACTTTTCTCGCACTAATACACTTGTTTTCACTTTTCAGGAAGTTGAAACATACTGCCTACAGAAATTGTGTTCACTGGGTATGGTGATTCTGTGGCAAAAACCAGCGGAAAATCCTGCCTGCATGCGTTGTTACTGCTGTCCGAACAAATTTTAGTCAAATTCTTACAAAGGATTCCAGTTCAGTAACGCCACATTGTGAATGTACAGTTGTATTCCAAATAATAAACGCATATAACTTATCGACCAAAATAACTACTGTGTCGGGCAGAAAAGCATATCGGGTTTTATGTCGGTCGGGCAATAGCTTCCTCTCTGCTAATTTTGATTATGCTGCTAGTCAGAGGAGGTGGAACGGTCTCAGCACAATCGCTCAACTCAACAGTTTCTGGTCCAGTTCCGATGAGTGCTTGAACTTCATCGACAAGCTCATTGCAGTAATCTATAGAACAGGCATAACAATATGACGAAATCTTATGATGCGGTCAGATCGACGGCAGTTACCAAATGTTGAATTTTCAAGTATCTTGTGGACCGTACATTCCCCATTTTTGTACTTCGGGTATTTGACCGCGGTGCTCCTTCTTTCGACATTTTCCGAGTTTTCGAGCAATTTTCATTGAAATGCAGGATTGCCAACTGTATCCTACAAAAAATGCATAATTGATGAGGCTAGTAATTATGCCAAAATCTGATATAGGTTGTTTTGAATAGCCGAGACACTGCAAGGCACCTACCTGGCTTTTTGACTGAAATATGGTTGTAGTGATATAACTTTCGGCAGAAATGATTGAGGAGGGCATTGAATGATTCACTTCCAGCAGTGTTTCCATTCGGCGATAGATGGCGTATGTCATTTTTCATTCGCGTGGAGTAGAGAACATCGCAAATCCTTTCATATGCCAATGAATCTGAAAATGGATTGTCATAATGGTAAACAACAGAATCAAAGATGCTATTCATTGTAACTTAAATTTAGGCCTATATGTATCATGTATATATGCTGAATGGAGCAGTTTGTTTCTTTTTGATACAGTCAAGTAGTAGGCTATTTCATCTTTAAAGGATGTAACGGCATCGGCATCTACACTACCCGTAAATCAAAATCTGGAGTATGAGCAGTTTGTGCAGTCTTGCTTGATTCTCAGTGTGCTACCTAAACCAGACTCTTGCACGTCCGACTCTGATTGACACATTGGACAATGTTGAAAAATGCTCACCAGCTTGTTGCTATTCTCCAGACATTCCTCTGAATCTGAATGCCTGCAAATCAATATTTTGGTGAAGACTTGGTACAAACATGATTACACTGTTCAAGTACTCACTCTGACTCGCCATCTAACTCTGTTGGGTGGAAGCTATCATCACTTGACAGGGATTGGATATCACTTTCTCAGTCTTCATAATCCTCTCCAGCAATAGGGTTTGGACAGCGATGAAAAGACACTTTGGGTACCGAATATCGCGTATTCGAGCAACCATACGCGACACCAGATGTACCTCCGTGCCTCATCTTCTTCATACCTTCCATATTCACAATCAAATCCAGTATCAAAATCAATCCCAACACTATTAACTATCTGTTTACCACACTGAGCTATACCAGGACCAGTGTTGCCAACTCCAGATGGAAGAAAATCGCTAAAACTGGTGTCAAAAATCGCTAGATGGCGCTAAATATTGAGAAAAAAGCGCTAAAAAATAGCGCTAAATCTGCATTAATTGCTAAAGGTGTTAAATTGAACCATTATATTGATATATTCTTCTCAGCTATATTTTACTCGTCTTGGGCCAAAGTAACTTATCATATTTTTAGTTCATAATACGTAATAGTCATATCTAAGCGGGACAAAACGGCAGTGCATTTCTATAAAGCAGATCGCTTTGCGCAGCGATCGCTGTACGTGAACAGTGAACACTGACCAGGTTTGCAGGCATAACCGCTCACTATATCAGCGTGCCTTACTCGATGCGTCTGTGAATACGTGATGCGATGTACCGTGGTTATGCGCTTGACTTCTTCTCTAAACTTTGTTGGAGTTGGCCTACTTGAACACGACATGCGATTGACACACGACATGCGACTTGACCCGACACAACACGACGTTGAAACGGGTTTGTTTGCCACTATAAGTAGAGACCTTAAGAAAATAATCCGAGGACCAACCCGGGGTATGAAATGTAATTAATCTGGTCCTAAACGAATGACCAGACAATGGAGCGACCTCAAAACAGCCCCTAAAGTCTGGAAATCGGCATTGATAAGAACAATCGCTGGACGAAATTGTTCATCGTTATGTTCATTGTGTTGCGGCGGTGCCATTGTTGGAGCAATAATGCCAGTTTTCAGACTTTGAGGGCTGTTTCGGGGTGCATGGTTCCATTGTCCAGACGAGATTTTATTTTGTATTTTCGAAATCACTGCGACACTATCTTTCGATCATGGCCAATTATATTAAATTTCAGCGTTCAGGTCGCCAGATGTAGCACTGCCAACTATGCTTCTTTTAGATTGCTCAGCAGGAAGAGACACTGTTTGCCCATGCGTAACCGCCAGGAGTTGCGTATCTACAATCTAAATCTATCAGAGATGAGCGGATTTGAAATTTCTATGTCCTAATCCAATCCAAATCCGAACCTTCAAATCCAAATCATAATCATAATCCATAACTTTTTCTTATTCAAGTCCATGTCCAATCCTAATCCGATTCCAACTGGAAATTCAGAAAAAATACTAATTTATGCAATGGAGGGATTCGAAAATTTTCTTTCACAACCAACGATTCACTTGATTCAAGAGAACTTAGTAACCATAAGTACATTAATACCTGATCTAAATAAAGTTTGTCGCCATTCGCCACACGACATTTCAATCTCCCAGAAAATAGGTAAATCCAATCCAAATCCTAATCCGTTCTGAAAAAAATGTCTAATCCAAATCCAATCTAAATCCGACAAAATTTCACAAATCCTATTTTTTTCAAAACCTAATCCTAATCCATGCTCATCTCTGCTATCTATCGGTATAGGTAGTAATCTATAATTACATATCATCGGAGTCAGCACTCTGGTGACCGGTATAGCCAATGCAGTCGTCAGCCAGAACTGATCTTTAGTGGTTATTTTCGGTAAAAAAGCGGTAAATAATCGCTAAATACTTTTTCAAAAATCGCTAGATTTATCGCTAGGCGCTAGATTCATATTTTTTGGCGCTAAACCGTATGAAAAATCGCTAGATCTAGCGCGAAAATCGCTAAATTGGCAACACTGACCAGGACTTTAGCCGTGTCACTCACATGACGTCATTTCATAGCTGAATGATTTCATATCCGTTTTTCAGCTTTTCGATTTATAATTTGAATTACTTGAAAACTATCATGTAATTTCAATTTTTATTATTTTATTCATATCCCTAACCACATAACGTACGATATAAGGCAAAGTCATTTTTAAGATGCAGTTGATCTTTAATAGCACAGAACAGCCAAATAGTAGTAATTAGTGGTCAGAAAGTTGTAGATTTACCGGGATCAAATCATACTGCAATATATTAACGAAAATAGAAAGAACACAGTTAGATCCAATGATATATATACAATGATTGGAAACTCCAGTGAGCTATGCGTTTGAGCGCGTCGCGAGTCATGCTTCACTACAGGAATGAAATCGATGTAAACAAACGGTTCGCCAGCAATCTTTCTTCAGGAACTGGCGTTAACGTAGTGAAAAGTTTTTTATCGAGACCTCTTTTGCACGTGAAATGTGTGCATACTGTACAGGTTTTGGCCGATACCAGTAGCATGGCTTAATATTCAGACGAAACTGATGTACCAGTGTGCCTACGTGATGAACATTGTGATCGGAGGTGGTCTCGCAGTATCAAATAAAGGTGGATACTTCATAGTACGAGCTAGAGTTGGGATCAGGTCACTATCTTCAAGTCATTGCAAATTTTTAATCAAGTCACGAAGTCATTTCTAAATTTTTCAAGTCAATTCAGGCAGGTTCTAAAACTGACTTTGAAGTCAGGCCTTCTGAAGTTGTGAAAGTAGGCAAAACCTACTTGAGGATATCGCAAAACGCATCACGTTTTTGAAGTAATAATAGTCATTATTCCTTTGTTACAGAGATTCATCTTGTGATCCGAATGCTCATATATACAATTGAATAAAAATAAAAATATTAGGAGTAATCGTCAGCAGCTTGTAGATACAGTATACAATTGTCTAACAGATGTATACAAAGTAAAGTCGAACTCATTTCTTCATACTACTCGAGTACTTTTCAGACCGTTCATTTTCTGCTTCAACAAGTAGATTTCAATATCCAATTGACTAAGAAACGTCTGCAAAACCTGGTCTTAACCTACTTTTTCAAACTACGGTACTTCATGAGCAATGTTCCCTCTAAGCTGCGGACGTGCGCAAATGCGCAGTGCTGAAGCGGTCCCTGCGCACAGAAAATCTAAGTTGCGCACAGAAAATCCGAAGTGATGTTTTTTTGAAGTCGTTGCGCACTGTTGTCCAAGGCACCACGTAGGCGCGCAAACTCGTGAAAAATTAGAGGGAACATTGCCAGGGGCAAATAGTGTTATCGCTGAAGTCTTACATTGAGGTACAAGAGCGGCCAGCAAAGGTAAATACTGCACTCCGTGAAGAAATGAGACTTTGCAATCACGAGCGCCTAACGAAAAATCTTTTCTTTTAGTATGGTCTCGTACGCGTGAGCGATACTGATATCATTTCAATAGCGCATTATTTTCCGGGAATGGCGAAATAACATGGTTTAACATAGTTATAAATAACAATGGGCGAGCTCGAAGTTAATCTGCGAGAAACTAGCGCATAGTCTTCTCCGCGTGTCATGAACATTGCGTAAGATTTCCTCAGGACCGTATCTGCCGCACCCAAACCCTCAATTAGGGGGCAGAGATCGAAAGGAACCCAAAATTATTTCGTGAATTAACATAAATCATGGTGTATTTTTTGAGAATTTTTCAAAATATTTATCGCGCCGTGCGCGAATTAATTTTGTCAAATGTCTTGATTATTGGGTTCCCAACCCACAACAAAAATTAGGCGTGATTAAGAGAAATGGGCACTTGGGCGTCGGCCATTACCTTATGCCACGGCGCACCAAGACATGTATGTGTGCGCAAGAGCGACCCACAATAGGTAGAAAGTTCCTGCCACTGTCCATGTCAGGTTTGATAGACTTGTGCACAGCCAATGATCTATAAATGATTGTTCACAGCATATACTTTGTATGGTCATTAAATTGTAATGTTGTCCATGTCCAGTCCAGTTTGTCAACTCTTACAATCATAGTTGACTTGCAAGATGGTGACTTCGAAGAATGGGACGGAATAGAGACTATCCAACAATCCCCTTCACTCAACAAATCTCCGACCTTACACATCACCATCTATTCCCTCAACGGTCGAGGTGATCATGGAAGAAGTTGGTCGAATCCGAGCATCATAACAATGTGTCATCGCATGGTTATTGCAGAAGAAGGATTTTGAACAGCTTAAATACCTCACCTCTTCATGGACTCCTAAATGCTCTGATACTAGTCGTGTCTAAATTTCAATGAGGATACCCACACCATAATATCATTAAGAAATTTATACAGGGTATGGATATTTCATTTACTATAACACTTGAAAACTGCATAAACAACTTTTGTTATCATGTCAGACTTGTTGTCATCTAAATTCAGAATAACAAGAACCAAAATCCTAGTCAAGAACCAAAATCCTAGTCAACGGAAAGCATTTAAGTCAAGTGAATATGTAGCAAAAGAGGATTTTCATGTTTATGCAAATTACAATATCAGATGTACCTATGTTTAAGCCATTCGATAAATGCACTGTCTGCATCTATTTTTGTTGTAATTTATGAAACTGTGCTGTGCTATTATGAACAATCGAATAACTGTGCCTAGTAGTTGATAACGTCAATGTTTCTTGTCACGTAACAAAAATATATATTCTCAAATGTTATTTATTCGAGCATTTTTATCCTCTCTTAATGACAATAACAGGACAGCAGCTGGATGGTAGAGCAGCGATCTCACATGACGTTGAACATCGGAGGGCATTCAATCATCAAGTATCATGGCATTTGAACACTAGTATGTTTCAAGCCGTTCAGTCAGTTCATAGTCGTTCAGCAAGATTATTTTTCTCTGCATCAATCGATCCAATGAGTATCAATCCAATCTGGCACCATTCGTCAAAGTATTATTCATTTTGACTACAATCTTTGGAAATATCTCAATGTCTGAAGCAAAGTGGAACATGACATGGTTGCTTCTCATGGACGGCCTGGCGTGCCGAAATCCCATAAGATAATGATTTGCACTTTTATCAAGATCCCTGAATCCTTTTCAATTTCCTCGCGGCTGTGGGTTGCTTTGCGGCTGTTTCAATACACGAACAATCTTTTCTTGAAAGTTTGAATGGACTATAATTTATAAAAAATGTTAACGATCCTGTAAAAAATTTATGCATAAGACATGTCACAGTTTTGCCAGTCAACTACAATTGAAATCAAGTTATTTATTCAATCCGTCAAGTATTTTCCTTACTGCCGCATATGCAATATATATGAGCAATATGCATATTCAAGAGAGAGATTTTGCATTGGATGATTGTGGAGTTACATTGCTGGAAAAATAACATGAGTATTTGAGGCAGCAGCACATACAATGCAAGTTGATGCTCATGCTCAGGTCATAAAGCGTGATGCAAATGGCGAAAAGTTATGAAGGTTATACATAAAAAACCATAGACGTACACACTATACAATGACGAAGGTTACAAAATCATTTCCTAACCTTTCAATGAATAAGACACCATAGAATGTTGCTCGCAAATGCATAAATCATCTATTTTGTACAATCCGTCCAGCTATCAATCTTAACGAGTACTCCATGTTAATTTTCAAGGTTTACAGGCAATTCATGGGGAACACTTCACAACGGGTAGTTCATATCAAATAAGTGCCAAAACGTTTACCAGGTATATTTTGAATAAATGGGCATTGGTAGACGCTTTCGGACACCCCGGTGTGAAAGATTCAACTATTGAGAGTAGTCACATATCACGCCAGGTCGATGTGCCCAATACCAACTATGGAATGATTATCCTCAATGTCATTCTAGTGCATTGTTTTGCCGATGGAATATTGTTTGGAACAATGCCGATTCTCATCATTCATGTGGAATGTGGATTGAACAGCCTGACCCTGTAAAAAGTTATATCTGTTAGCATTTTACCAATCAGTACAATGTTAGTTTCCGGTTAGTTCCGATTTTATATTATATTATGAAGGTACAATCGCTATACTGATACTATGGTTGCCAGTGAACTCGGCCCTACAATATTACAACATATACTATATAAAACAACTTAGTTGCTCACACAATTATCGTAATCAACCCTTCTCTTTTAAAAAATCAGGTGACATAAATGCTGCCAGAATATTTTAAAATCCTCTTTTAACAAGCCTTCTAGGTTCTGCACATCTATATTGACGCTCACCCACAGTATCTATTAATTTTTTTGGCTGTGTCGTACATGCATGGTTGCAACCGATGCTAAAATGCCTCACAGCTAGTCGGTACTCTGATAAATATGCATTGTTAAAAGTTATATTAGATCCTAGTATGCAGCACTGCCTCACTATGCTCAAGAATCCAACAAAAACTAAACCAATTGGGGAAAAGCAGTGAATTAGTACCCCAGAAAGGTCGATTGCAGCACTCCCCCACAGTCGACATACGCAATTCCGTACCTCTACTCAAGCATATCCCGCGACGGACTGATTTCGCCGGGAATCTATCTTATAGCGTTAAGGGGCGTGGCAGTTTCCAATCATTGTATATATATCATTGGTTAGATCTATCCAAAGTCACTCAACTATGACAAGTCGTCCGAACGTATTTTCGTGGAGCGAGAAATGTTGCACAACTCGATGTTATGTACACTACAAAAAAAAATTGGACAATTTGGTCTCAAAATTAGACAAATTTGGTCTCAAATTTAAGAAATGAGGATGATTTGGTCTCATTTTACCACCCACTCACCAGAAATGCTATTTTCGACTCAGACAACCATATATATATTGATCTGAATAGTACTCGTGAGTAGTAAGTGGCATGTACCTTGATAACTATATCTAGTGAATACCTTGTAAACTTAGTACAGGATCATCTCAACACTGCAATTTCTGGTCTCTCTCATCCTTCCCCTCCTCCGCTCAGACCCCTAACATTGAAAAGGATGCCCCCAAGGCACTGCTACCATTTTCGATCAATTTCTGGCTTACTTTTGAGACATAAAGTACTTGGTAAGACTAATTGGTCTTTAAGACATTTTTTCATAAAAAGTCACTTTAAGATAATAAGATAAAAAATGTCTTATTTTTTTTTGTAGTGTATGTACGGGAATTCGAAACAAGCTATGAAGTTAATCGGTCACACTCTAGCCTCGGCCTACAAAGGAAGCGGCATCACACACAAATAAAATAAATTACATATATCCACAGTGTCCCCTTTCTAACCTACATGAATAATTCCAAATACCTCCGTTGATGTTCTACTAGATTCGACTCGACTCGACTCGACTCGATCATTTCCTCGAAGATTCCGATCCGTTAGCTCGAAGCTAAAACCCGTCCACGAACTCCGGACCGTCCAAAATCCAGTTTCTATACGCGCAAATGAATTTATTGAATTCACGGGACTGTGATGGAAATATGCATATTGAAACTGATATTATACGAGAAAAACAAATTGTTTTTAACATAAATACCCGCTTGAACCTTTCTCTATAGGAAATGATCATGAATTCTAGGAAAAAGGTAATGCAGAGGCGTCCAGGTCCGCTAATCTAATTGACCATCCTACGGGGCTCGTTCACTTTCGGACCAAAAATCCATTTTCTCCATAAGGATTTTGTAGAATTGGTCCTCAAGTGAACGAGCCCCGTCCCGGTCCGTATTGGGGCGCGTGTAGTCGCGTTTGTCGCGGGCGGACAGGGGTATCGGCGGTTGTTTTTGTTGTATTTCTGCGTATTCGGGTCGGATTCCGTCGCATATTTTGTTTGTGATTTTTTGCCGAGAACATATTAAAAAATTATTAAAAATGTTCGTGGTATCAGAGGATTTACTCAGATATCTACACCATCGAATGTTTACATTCGATATAGAAGCACTGTTGGAGCTCAAAAACTACCCATGCTTTCCAAATGAAAACCTGATTTTCAGTGCTGACATAAATGTATCACCGGCCCATCTGCATCCAGAGGCCTGCCCTTCTCTTTTCAAAGCCTGAATCTGATCCTTGTTGAAAAAACCTTCCTATCCTCCTCCATATGTTCCTTGTTATCCGAGCTTACATCCAAGTTCCAAAACGATCATAAATTGTGCAATTCCGCTATTAATCACATTTGGGTAGCCTATCTTGTATGGTTTTCATTGTGTATTTGTATCGTCAAAATGCTACAATTAATTTCACAATGATTTCGCATTACCAGCGATTTCAACCCCGCAATTTCTTCGTCTTTCTCCTGACACCGGCCTTTTGGCTGCAAATTGTAAGATGGGTGACTTTATATCGTATTGGGTTGGGTGGTCTATGCTGTTACAGTATGTATGCGGAAAGTTTCTATTGGCCATATTGAATCTTACTAGCTCCATCTCCTGCTTCAACAGGATACAATTCTCACAAAAAGCCTTTAGGTTGAGATTCTAAATATATCGCCATATGTAGGCCTACAATTCGTTGATGCAGCCCAGAAATGCATTTTGCTGTGGTAGTCCGGGGTGATCTGAAATAAAAACGACCAGCAGACAACGAAAATACATAAATTCACCTTGGTTTCTATTATCCCAGTTGCGGGCGTAATCCCATAAATATCACTGCCAATATGACCGAAAACTACAGCCTCCCACATAGGTTCAGGCTGTTTTTGTGGTCTTTTGAGACCAAAATGGATGCCGCAACGTAACAGTGGCATGACGCAACAATGACCTCGCACTTCTTGCCCTTCTACATTCTTTGGGCGTAACCATACCGTATACTTTTTCGCTCTTCATTTTCGCCTTTGGTGGGAGGGATTCGAGCCCCGGCGGCGGCGCGGCGGCGAGGCAAGCACAGTGCTTTTACCTATTAGGCCGGCCACGACGCCCTCGAGAGCGGGAGACGATACGCGGCAATTCGAATTCGCACGCTCGCGTCATCCGCTGGAGGTCTCTCGCATGATCCCGCGGTTCCCGCCGTCCAGGGCTCGTATGTTTGGGGCCGGGCGAACACAATGGCACGGGCACTCAAAAATGAGCAGAGTAACAATTTTGAAGATTCTAATCGTGTAGTGATACATGATTTCTTAGCGTACTGAAATTAGACGATCCTGTCGCTAAGAGTTAATTTATAGTTTCGAAGTCATTTCCCAACGCGTTGCGGCATACGAAGCGGGGTGCGTCATTGTATATGAGATATCTGTGAAGTCGTGGTCGAGCCGCGGCAACAGTGACAATGGATGCGCAATAGGACTGTTGAAAAATAACCTTTATTTCTGAATCTTGCTGGTTACGTGATTAAATCGATAAAACGACGTACACCAGATTCGAATTCATTCTAACCAATATTCGCGGATTTAGTACAGCATGAAAATTTTGAATTCCAAGCCGTAGAAGTGGAGTGATTTTAAATTTTCTTTGATAAATCTTTGATAATTCCGGGATTATCCTTGATCGCTGGATCATCCCAGAATTATCATCAAAAATGCGCAATTAAACGGGTACGCTCGAAAAATATAGCTGTCCTGTCGCAATTACATTTAATCCGATGCGAAACTGACATTTTATTCGCTGTGGCCACTCTACATGTATAATTTGTATACATTTCAACTTTCCACGCCGTTCTCATTGATAATCGAACACTCGACAGGACTCGAAGCCCAAGACACATTGTCGTCTACTTATGACCCGTCGTTTCTAAAAGCTTATCGCTCTTTCAATTTAGAGTCCCAATTTCCAGCGCGGCGCTCGACGCTCAGGCTATCGCTCTCCCCCGTGGCGAGCGAGGGCCGATCAAAATGGGCTTTTGCCGCGTTGTAGGCTCGACGCTCAGGCTATCGCTCTCCCCCGTGGCGAGCGAGGGCCGATCAAAATGGGCTTTTGCCGCGTTGTAGTACTGGTTGGCGACGTGGCAGAACCGGGCTGCGGTCATCGCCTGACAGATCTGAACTGCCCCTCAGACGAGCGCGGGTCAGATGGGGCTGCGGGTCTTGCTAGCTCCGCAAAACGCGGCTTTAGGAAGTAGAAGTGTTAATTTTGCACAGCTCGATCGAGCCGCCCCGCCGTCGAAAACCGGTCGTTTACGCAGCCGTCTCGCGCGGATCCGGAACTTGCGCGCCGGTCAGCGCGCGAACACGTTCCGCCCCGCGAACCGATTCGGATCGGTCGGCCACTTCCGGGGTCGGTGCCACGGCCCGGGTCACGACGAACACTAGCACAGAAAGCCGTGCCCCGACCGGCGTCGGCCGTCGCCGAGAGCTTCATCGTTTCGTTCGCGTCTGCTCGTTCGGCAGTCGTTGGTTATATACGTACACTACAAAAAAAAATTGGACAATTTGGTCTCAAAATTAGACAAATTTGGTCTCAAATTTAAGAAATGAGGATGATTTGGTCTCATTTTACCACCCACTCACCAGAAATGCTATTTTCGACTCAGACAACCATATATATATTGATCTGAATAGTACTCGTGAGTAGTAAGTGGCATGTACCTTGATAACTATATCTAGTGAATACCTTGTAAACTTAGTACAGGATCATCTCAACACTGCAATTTCTGGTCTCTCTCATCCTTCCCCTCCTCCGCTCAGACCCCTAACATTGAAAAGGATGCCCCCAAGGCACTGCTACCATTTTCGATCAATTTCTGGCTTACTTTTGAGACATAAAGTACTTGGTAAGACTAATTGGTCTTTAAGACATTTTTTCATAAAAAGTCACTTTAAGATAATAAGATAAAAAATGTCTTATTTTTTTTTGTAGTGTAGTATGGCGCCTTACGGCGAACGTCGTTGTAGGTTGGATTATTTGGAGTTCGCGGCGCAAATATGGCTGGATGTGCTGTGAAAGGTCAAGCAAATGACGCATGAAGGAAGGATAGCTCAAGAAGGAAGCAAAATAGTGTCTGACAGAGATTGTCCTGTTCTATTTCGCTTCCCAAGAAATCCAATCCTCAACGTCGCCACTTCAGAAGAAGTGGGATCAAAGGTACAGTACCGTAGTATTAGTAGTAAGTCTACTGTAGCACATGTAGTGTTCGTAAAAGTCAAATATAGAGACCTTTAGCTTTCACATACGGTACACAATGAAATGTGGACTGTTAATTTCTCAAAACTAATATGGTGTGAAGTTAACTTGATACAGTCCATTGTTGTTATGATTATATACCAATTGAGTAATAAAAATACTGAAATACAAATTTGAAGTGTCTCAGGTGACCATCAGCATTGATCATTGCCTAGTGATATGACACGTTCATGGTTCATCCTCAGTGTCTTTATATTATCCTAATCATGATTTATATTTTATGCAGCATATGATTTCACTGGAAGAATTCCACCAATGGAGAGAAGACTTTGGAGTCTTGAAATTATTTTTCGCTTGCTAACAATCCGGTCAAGGTGGTACATGTTGTTTCGGATGAGTCTTCGTGCGGATGTGGAAAGCGGCTGGCTGGTAAGATTCAATTGTATACTGCTGAAGAGTACCATTGCTTAGCATTGTATAATACCGTTTGCAGATAGGAATGAAATACCATCTGCTGATCATCTAAGATCAGCCTTGAGTAACCCGTCAAGCATATTCAACCATCCGTCACTAATCACGATACCATATGATGTTGCCAGAACAGCTGCACACTGCACAGGTAAGACATTGTTTGATGCTGCACAACCTTTTACTCATTGGAAACCTTATCCCTCGGTTATGGAACAGTGTCGGGGGTTCTCACAAACCCTGAATTTCTTAAAGTGGCAATATCATTTTCATCATATTGTTGTGCTTTGTCATTATCAGTGACCTTGAGCATTTTTCAAATGATTACATGTGTCAATAAATGAAATTTCCAATAATAGCCTACATGGAAACCAGTAGAAGTCGGCATTTGACTATCGAGCATACTTTGTACATAGCCATACGCAGTTGCTGTTGTCTGCAAAACGCATCCTTGATTTTTTCTTGTTTGGGCAGTCCACAAAGGGTACACTCGCAAATTTATTTAGTTTGGTACGAGATCAATTTTAGTGTATTCATTCATTTAGTATGTTATATTTTTATTCAGGTCTGCATACGGGAAATTATCATGCAACATCAACGTAATTCATTGCTACCTGTGAAAATGATGACGGTACCTCAATTCCATATTCCATGCGAACCCCAAATTGATGACTCGGAATATGAATGCATGGAATCGCTCTCAGACGTATCTTATACTATCTGGCCCTGGTGGGTTGGACATTCACCAATCGTTCATTTTTTCGTGGTGCACTGGACGATGTTCGTGCAGCCAGCCCACTATGAACCGGTCCTATACCAATACCGAGAAAACCATTGCCGAGAACGCTATTACCGAGAATGGACGTTACCGAGAATGGACATTACCGGCAGTCGTCAAGCATGTCTAAGTCTACATGCAAACTGTTTCTACTGAATGAATACAATTCGGCCTGCAGGACTGTGATATGATATGTCGACATTTTTATTGCTAGTCCTTTTTATGGTTTCTTTTCCTGGAGTGTAGGCTATATGCCTCTTATTTACATGCTCTTGGTCAAGGTGCGGGACTGATTAAAATGACCGATCCAAATCATTTAGACACTGTTCAATTGTTTTCCTTATATTGCCATCTTGAGGTGTTTTGATCTGATGGAAATTTCAATAAATAGCTGGGACTACCTATATTTCGTGTCATCCAAATACATGGATCTATCACAGAAAGCACCCGTAAATTTGTTGTCAGATTTAGAATTGTTGAAGAGAAACGAAGAATCGTACGAGGAAGAAACCAGTATGCTTGGAAATGTGCTGCAAGGTCAGGTATAAGACGAAAAATAATAAAAAACTTATTTTTACATCTGAGGACTTTGAGGATAAGGTTTCTACGTGTTAGTTCTCATCTATTGCATAAAAGTTGCTGCAGACATGTGTTTAGAAGCGGAGGCTAGTCAGAAATCCCGGTGTGAAGGGTGGTAGTTGTCTGCTTGCAGGTTGGTTGTCTAGTCAGTGAGTACTCCAGTTCCATTGGGCAGTGATACCAGGTCATGGAATTCGTGCGGCTATGGTGGACTGTAAAACTGGACGGTCATGACCAGCAATAATCCTGCATCCCGACTAGTAATATTTTCGGTCTACGCCAAGATTGATATTGCAGCATATATAAGGTATATTTCGTTTGAAGGTCAACCATATGGAAATATTTCGTTTTAATATCGTTGAAATACATACTGCAATCCTTGAAATCCCACACAGCCAAATAATTCTCGAGAAATAACCGTTAAAAGTCGAAATATAAGGTCGGCAAGCACGGATTTCCATTACCGCAGGTTAGCGCCGACGGACTTTTGTGCAACATTTTGCGCTCCAGTACTCTCATAACATTGCGCTTATTAGTCGGACGACTTGTCATAGTTGAGTGACTTTGGATCTATCTAATGGACGATTTTCATTTTTGCTAACGAGCGCCACCACTATAGTCAAGGGATGGCGGTCGGAGAATCTTGCTCCGTGCGCGCAGATGGCAGTTTTGGAGTTGGTTTCGCTATTTATCTTCGTGGGTTGTCGATATGATGCAGTTCAGGGTATCGATGCTAAATTAAGATAAATAGCATGCTTGTTATTAGCATGGAATCTTTTTTTAGCGAAAAACAGCCGATTTCAGCCGTTTTACGAAGTTTTTCGGTACTAGTTTGTGACAACTCACCTGAAGACAAGAGCGTCATGGCATATCAGCTTGACTTCTAAGATTTAATGTATGTGTAAAATGGCTGGTCATAACGGATATATTTACGTAATTTATATTAGTGATTTTATTCCTGTAATACAGTTTTATGTTTAATATGGACAGGTTGATTTCTTGCAAAGAACTTTTACGATAAACTTTTTTCTTACTATAAGAACTATGTAACTTGTAAATGCTTGATTGGTATTGCGCCACATGGCCCTGTCATTTTTGTTAGTTCGCTTTATTCTGGAAGCATTTCAGACAAGGAGATATTTGAAGAGCTTCTTGGAGGTACAGAACTTCAATATACAATTAAATAGTATATTCATATTGAAATGAACCCGAATATTTTCGGCTGACACTCGTCAGGGGTAATCGTCAGCAACTAGTAGAGAATTGGAAAGAACATTGTATATCAACAATCGTATCACAAAATATGACGTCACCAGCATGAAATTTCAAATGAGAGAGCGTTCAATGTACTATTTTTAGGTGATACACGAACTCCTTTTGTTGACAGAGTTTTGGTTGGTGTATTTTGATAAAAGTTGATTCCAAGGCACACAAATGGAATTGTGAACGGCCTCGACCTACGATTCGAAATCGGTCGTCTCGATAATTATTCGCACAAATCGGATTATCCAACAGATGTTTGCCGATGGCAGAATTAATTGCCTTTGATCGATCAGCATCAATCTTAAGTGGATGAGTTAAGGGTGAGCTTTTCACATCGCGTGACGCACGTGTTCTGATAAATCTGGGGACATGTTGGTTTATGCGGTCCTGCAGACGTCTTGACGTTCTTCCCACGTAGCCACAATCACAGTGGCACCTATATTCGTACACTACATTACTTTGTTGAAGTGCAGGAAGCACGTCTTTGCGTGTTGAAGGGACTCATTATCATTTCTGGACGTATTAGTTGAAAAGCGCAATACCAATAAATTTGAAACGTCTGTTTTCAAAAAACCGACATTCACAGGCCAATACCTTCGCTGGAATTCATTTAGTCCTCGGCGCAGAAAAATTAACCTCATAGGCACACTCGTGCATAGAGCGTTGATGATATGTTCGGGTAACAAACTGAGTTTAGAACTTGACTACATCCGAAAAATCTTACTTGATAACGGTTACCCTGAACACGTCATCAGCCGCGGCATGGAGAGGAAATTAACGCAATTCAACGCAGAAAAACGAACAGAGCCCACCGCGCGAACAATAAAAGACGTTTATATCCATCTACCTTGGATTGGCCCCATTTCCACCCGCTTTGAAAAACAATTGATTTCTGCTGTCGGTAAATGTTACGATACAGTCAAAACCAATGTGATTTTTACAACAACACAACTGCTCCCTTCAACACGCAAAGACGTGCTTCCTGCACTTCAACAAAGTAATGGAGTGTACGAATATAGGTGCCACTGTGATTGTGGCTACGTGGGAAGAACGTCAAGACGTCTGCAGGACCGCATAAACCAACATGTCCCCAGATTTATCAGAACACGTGCGTCACGCGATGTGAAAAGCTCACCCTTAACTCATCCACTTAAGATTGATGCTGATCGATCAAAGGCAATTAATTCTGCCATCGGCAAACATCTGTTGGATAATCCGATTTGTGCGAATAATTATCGAGACGACCGATTTCGAATCGTAGGTCGAGGCCGTTCACAATTCCATTTGTGTGCCTTGGAATCAACTTTTATCAAAATACACCAACCAAAACTCTGTCAACAAAAGGAGTTCGTGTATCACCTAAAAATAGTACATTGAACGCTCTCTCATTCGAAATTTCATGCTGGTGACGTCATATTTTGTGATACGATTGTTGATATACAATGTTCTTTCCAATTCTCTACTAGTTGCTGACGATTACCCCTGACGAGTGTCAGCCGAAAATATTCGGGTTCATTTCAATATGAATATACTATTTAATTGTACAAGGAGATATGTAGAATATACTATTTAATTGTACAAGGAGATATGTAAACGGTCTGGCCTATTTGATCTATACTTGAACCCGGTGATTCGGTGATGGCTGACAAAGGATTTAATATTGAAAAACTTTTGCAGGACCGAAACATTGGATTGAATATGCCACCTATAAATACCGAAGGACGGTTTTCAGGACAGGTTCATCGAACGCAGGAAATTGCCTCGCTGAGAGTCCACGTAGAACGTGCTATTCGGAGAGTTAAAGAAAATTAGCTTTTCAGCCGTCCCCTTCCACTCACTCTTTTTGGTACTGCGAATCAGTTGTGGTATGTGGCATGTCTTCTCACCAACTTTAGGGGCCCTTTGTTTTGAAATTTTCCTTGCATGTTTTATAGAACTATTGGAACTCATTAATTGCAAATTTGATCGCATGGGTCTATAAGAAACGTCATTACATGTATGACGGTTCAATGACGACGCGTACAGTAACAAATCCTCTACCTTGTCTACAACAAAGGGAGGATACAATACTACATAGTGGCTACGTATAGGCAAATCTCATTCACTGCTTTAGATCGATAATCCTCTCATTTCCTATCTGTTCAATAAACAATAAACAACAAATAGCATTCAACAGTCGTGTGCGGTATTGTATATTGACAAATTATCAGATATATTGACAATTTGTCCGCCATTTGCTAGGAACTAGCCAGTTATGCAAAGCTATCCGGGACACAACTGGGAGTGAGCGGCTTGGTGGATCATGAATAGAGTTGTAAGGTTTCATTACTTGTTTCAAATCAATATGCGTATAATCTCGAAATATGACTGGGTTGAAAGTTGGTAGTTATGTTTTTCAAACCTATTTCAATTCACACTATGCCAAAATCAAAATATTTCATTTTTGATTATCTCGATTTACCTGTAGTACATCTGACGAACGGATTCCGACACCTGGATTATTTGGTGATGCTGGAGTTGGTAAATGATAGGATGTGTGTATTTGTCAAGAGTTTGATTTCAAGTTGACAAATTAACAAAATGATTGAATATTTTCGGTAAAGAGATAGTTAGTATTGATTCTATAGGCGTGAAAACAACGGCGCGACATGTGTGAATAATCCAATGCGGCTGAATGTTGGCGTCAGTAATATTCAGGTTACGTTCGATTCAACAGATCGCGTTATAAGGATTTCTCAAAGGATTAGAGTTGTACCGAATTAAAACATTCAGATACGAATCAACTTGAGTTGTGTAGTAAGTTTCATTTCAAGTTGACAAATTGACACATTGCTTGAATATTCTCATGATTCTTATCATGCAACTAAAGTCAGCCACTGTTCCGAAGTGTCAAAACATATAGCGATCGCGTGCAAGTGCCAAATTGTTGGTTTTCGAATCACCGTCTGCGCCGGATCTGTTATTCATTACTTATTACTTGATAGTAAAAAACCATCGACATATTACAATGTAGCGATTGGGATGTATGTAATGGCAAGACGCGAGAAATGGTTATGTCTTAGGCGTTATCTTGTGAGCGATCGTGGGGTTTGTAATAAATTTCACGCCTATTTGAAGTGTTAGTATGCGAACGCGGTTATTGTTGGTATTCGAATCACCGTCTACGCCGGCTCTGTGACCGATAAATTACCAAAATATTACTTGTGCGTGATTCTCACTTCTGTAACACCAAACCACGAGAGATGGTTATGTCTGATGTGTTATCATGTGAGCACTCGTAGGATTTTACAAATATTTCACACATTTTTGAAGTGATAGTATGTGAACGCGGCTATTGTTGGTATTGGAATCGCCGTCTACGCCGGCTCTGTGACAAACTATTACCAAAACATTACCATGCGACTGATTCCTAGATTTAGCAAACTATTTCACACCCTTTTTGCTGAAAGTACGACATGTCAACACAACGTATACCTGAAAGGGTGGCGTCATCAGAGATCCCATCTGCACGACAGGCGAATCACCGCCGCACCCATAAGAATAACGATATATTGAAGTCGCACTCACCGTAAACGTTGGGATTAACTCGAATCGGTCATATTTAATAATTTTGAATATACACGTCAAGTAATGGCGTCGCTGTTTACTATACTTGATATTCAACACCACTTCACCAGAGATCCCTATACCCGTAACGTTATCAGGCAGGTCATCGACACAACATATACCTGAAAGGGTGGTATCACCGACGAGACGACAGGTCATCAGCGATAGGGACTCGAAAAGGGTGGAGTCACCAACACGAGTTTTCACGGCAGGTCATGAGCGAGCCCTATACCTGAAAGGGTGGAGTCACCAGAGATCCCATAAGAACACATGGCAGGTCACCAGCGGAAGGGGGGGTCCAAAGGGTGGGGTCACCAAAACGAGTTTCGCGGCAGGTCACCAGCGGGCCCATAAGAACCCCTGCCAGGTCACGACCGATCATACTAACTACTACCGTGTCAGCACTGCGCACGTGCGTAGCTTTAGAGCAGGGGTCACCAACACGCGGCCCTCGAGGTCCTATTTTGCGGCCCGCGACCTGATTTCGTAATTTCGGAGGAACGATTAGTAAAACATTTTCAAATGCTGAAATTGAGTTCTGTTGAAACATAATTGTTGTTGTAGTTCGAAATATGCTATTCGTAAGCTATTTGTAACCGTGCTCTCCTCATCACGAAAGAAATTCGTTTCTGCGGTAGGCCTACGTTTGGGTGAATCCAATATCTTTCCACCATACTGGCAATCCTGATGGGATGTCAAGAAATAACGGCATGCAACAAAGGGAACTAATAACAAATAGCCCACCCGAAGATGCAGCACAGCATTCATAATAACTTCCCTAAATTTTCGAAGACACCCCATACATCAACTCTACCGCTGAATTGGATCACATCGGCTGACAGAGGATAAATATTTGATAGTAATATGTGAAACTATAGTTGTATTAACGACGAAATTCAATCAAGAATATGAAAAAAATTCGGGCCTTGCGCGACTAGCCAACGAATACCTGCTTGTTCATGACATGATTACTCAGGGTTTTGGTGCGCAAAGTTAGTCGATAACAATGAATAGATTAGTCCGGAGTTCACCGGCAATGAAAATGGACATTCACAGTTTAACGTGGGTATTTGGCCTGCAGTTAGCTCATTACGACTATCCACTTGAAAGCGGCCGTAGCCAACATAAGTAATCGAAATACGGCTGTGAACAACAAAAAGGTTGGCCACATCTGCTTCAGTTGCTGAAGAGTGTTGTCAGGTATTGTGCGCAGCTCACAGTTCACAATAGAATGAAAGTGATGATCGTGATTTTTGTTGTAGGCTATTTGTATTCTTCAATAAAATAATATTTCTTTTGCATTGACTATAGGGTTGCCATACGTCCGGAATTTCCCGGACATGTCCGGAATTTCACTGTTCAAACTGCGTCCGGGAGGAATTTCCAAAATATGCCTAAATGTCCGGAATTTTGAAGGTTTGAAATATGATCGAGATGTTTTCGTAAATCAACAGAAACGATATTATATTTAGGCAGATTTATTCCACTTGAAATTTTTCTTCGCGCTGCGCCCGATTTAGTGTCACAATTAAGGATTTTCATGTATGAACCACCACCCTGGCAAAACATATGAGATCAAAAATTATCAAAAATAGGCTCAACCATCATTTGTTGAAACAAGTCTAATTGTAATCGCAATTATAGGAGAACCAAAGCCGGGTAAAGCCATTTAGATGCTTTAGTCAATGATATTGGCTCTAACTGGGGGTCCTTTCTCTTTATTCTGGGGTTCGAGAAAATGTTGAACGTAATCAGCTTCCAATATAGGCCGTGAGTAAGTCTCGGCAAATGTGCTGACCGTTTTCCGTAATCAGCTTATCAAATTCTGAGCTGGATTACAAAACATTTTCAAATTAGAAATGGAGTTGCGACCATGAATGGTTAAACACCACCGGATGTACAACCGGATCTGCATTTTGGCTCATAAATAGTCTTATCCGTGTGACATGACATGACTTTACGATGTATAATTCCGGTCCCTGTATTTTCGAAGTCATCATCCTCCACCAGCTCCACCGCTAACTATATGATCATGTAAGGGCGGAGAAAGGATCAAAATTTTATAGTTATATATGGAAGAAGCAGTATTATAAACTGATTTTATTCACAAAATTTTACGACCAGATGCATGTAGAAACCAGATGTTTATAGTAAGGCTCCAGAAGTTGCATCGATTACCCTATGGTGGACTCAAGATCAGTGTTTATTTGGACAGGAGGGGGTTGAAAAAATGTTGGTTCGATCCTGTTTACAAGACAAAACCACATAAATGCACCTACCTAACGTTCTTGATCCCGATCGTTACCACCTATTGTGAATAGGCAAGGATTTGCTAGCGTGACGTCACATCGACAAACGATGTGCCATGCCTCATTTTAAAATCCGCTAGTGGGCGCTAAAAAGTGTCCGGAATTTGCTTCGCAAAAATATGGTAACCCTAGACTATGCCCGTCGCACATGTTAGAGAGAACAGCGTTGTACTGACGTAGATTTATCTAAACATGACTGTTAAACTATATTTCCTATTTCATCTCGATGTTGAAATCATGCGGCCCACGGCCTCTATAGATTTTGAAAAGTGGCCCGCGACTCGTTTTGAGTTGGCGACCCCTGGCTTAGAGGGAACATTGCACCTCACTCAGCTCTACTGGTAAATGTGTTCACGTGAGCAGAGAGAGGATAAAAATTGATCTCATTTAACATGCAATTCCCGATGGTATTGACCAATTCAATCATTAATTAGTGAAATTTTTCGCACTTCGCGCGACTGGGCGAGAATAGCTGCCTCAGCAAATGGACACCGAATGTAGATACCTAATAGGCTATCAGCAAATAGCGGACAGCCTTATGGGTGTCTGGGAGTGAAGTCCCCCGGAAGTTTGGTTTATCACCCAATGGGGTCCCAGGACCAACGTTTTTTGTTTGGGGGGGGGGGGAGCTGACGAAGTGCTGTTACGGCCCTGGTAACGAATAATTGTACCTGCGGGCACGCCCGAATATGTTTAATTATTAATTACGTGCCCTTTATTTTCCTATACAACAGCTCACTCCGTGCTACTGGTAAATCTGATTACGTGGGCTGAGAGGATAAAAAGTTTATAGCGACTTATATATGTAATTACCACCTATTCATTCATGCATTATAGAAAATTTTGGTACCTAGGGCGACCAGGCCACACAAACTTTGCTGACCATCAAAATCACGATATGGGGTTCGTGGGGGCGAAGCCCTCAGAAGTTCGGTTTATCACGCTATGGGTGCGCAAGGCAATCGTTTTGAGGGGGTTGACGAAGTGCTGTTACGGCCCTCCCTCTTACTCATTGTCTTCATAACATTCCTTACAATATGAAGTTGGGGGGGGGGCGGTGGAGCACGATAATTTTTGAAAGGGGGCGCTGGAAGAAAAAGGTTAAGAACCACTGCACCACTTCGACATCTTCCTGTCTTTTCATTGTATCGCATTTTTGTGGTGTATTGAACTGATAAAATTGCTAATAAACCAATGATGATGATGATGCATTAGGCCTTTACTACTACATTGAAGATTCTCAGTAACTGGGTACATGGAGCTCTTTCCTTGCATCACTCATAAAACCTGGTTACAGTAGGCCCGATTTTGATGGAAAGCAAATTGGAAACCTGGATTTATATAGCTTTTTCAATTCACAAATCCATTACTAGCTTACCACTAGTACGCATACCACAGCTTGGGAACCACTGCATTCTCCCTTCATGCTCATCTCAGAAATTATGACCTGTATTGAATACCATATTCGTTAGCTTACCGTAACACTAATACACATAAAATTATAATCTATGCCCGCTTCAGTCTATCTCAGTCAGTTTTTACCCCCCCAAAACAGTGAGCACCTTATATTTTTGGACAATCATACACATCTAATGCATCTTAGAAAAGTACCGAATACTTTCTCAAGGATACTCGCTGGAATGTTGTCCACACCTTCTAAGCCGTGAAAAGTTCCACATGCTATCACCGACCAGCTGACAGCTCAAAATTGCCAAGAACAACCTTGGGAACCATTCCAAATTTATTTTATATTATAGACTACATCTCAACCAAGAAAATGTCAAATGAGAACACGACAGATGTACACCAAGGATTAGCGGCTGCTCAGTTAAAAAAGAATGTTGGTATTTCCACTTGCCGAGGGACGTAGTGTTTACTTACAGGATACCATTTCATGCCAGTTGATATTCTAACGTTACACACCTACGTAGTAGTACGTACAGCTATTGTATGCAATATATGAGTCCAACGTAGCGCGAAATAACATCTTGCTATAGGATCAAGTAATCTTTGAAATGACTACATAATAATCGGAGCATTTCTAAGTTAGGCCGTTTCAATTTATCAAATCAAGTAGCATTGAAATTTTAATGGAGCTGCGTTTTAGTTCATAAAATCAGTACTAGATGGGGTTATAGACAATGTCAAGTCTTCGCCACAATACTGCATCCATACACGAAACGATCTATTCTTTGTCTGATGAACCAAATTCGTCTTCCGCGTTCGGGCATTTAGACACCTTCAACTCCACCAACCGCTTCACCGTGTCCGCCACCGAATACTCTCCGTGCACTTTGTTATCTCTGGTACGAACGTTCACAGTATCGTTGTTCATCTCTTTTTCGCCTACCACCAGAATGAAATTGTAATGCTCCACCTGCGCGTTACGTATCTTCTTATTCAGCGTCAGCCCTGGGTCCATTTCAAGGTCGACCTCCAACCCTGCGTCATGCAAGGTCTGTTTCACTTTCAACGCGTATTCGTCATACTTTTGCGACACCGCCAACACCATCACTTGTCTCGGAGATAACCACAATGGCCACTTCCCTCCGTAATTCTCAGTTAGAATCGCAATCATACGCTCCACAGACCCGAGCACGGCTCTGTGAATGATTACCGGATGCTTTTTCTCATCCCCTTCCCCTGTAACGTAAGTCAGGTTGAACCTGAGAGGCAGTTGAAAATCCAACTGTATTGTAGCGCACTGATGTGGGCGTCTCATCGCGTCCATGATTTGAATATCAATTTTAGGACCATAGAACGCACCGTCTGCAGGATTAAGTTTCCAAGGCTGCCCAAACTCATTTAGACTCTCCTCCAGCTGCTTTTCTGCAAAATTCCACATAGCCAGCTCGCCGAGATACTTCTCAGGCCTGGTCGACAAGAACAGCTTGAAAGTAAATCCAAAAACGTCGTACACAGCACGCAAAAAATCCAAAGTAGCTTTAATTTCTTCTTTAATCTGCTCGTGCCGGGCGAAAATATGCGCGTCATCTTGCTGAAATCTCCGTACCCTCGTCAAGCCTGTGAGCGCGCCAGATAGCTCATTCCTGTGTAGCACGCCAAAATCTGCGAAACGCAATGGCAGTTCGCGCCAAGACCTGGTACGCTGCCCGAACATGAGACAGTGCCCCGGGCAATTCATAGGCTTCAGTGCGAATTTCTCCTTCTCCACGTCAAACGAGAACAAGTTATCCTGATAATGATCCCAATGACCCGATGTCTTCCACAGTTTTGAATTGTAGATATTCGGCGAAATCACTTCCGTATACCCACGTTTTCTATACTCACTCCTGATGAACTCGACTAGCGTGTTGTAGATATGAGCTCCTTTCGGAAAGAAAAAACACGACCCCGGGCTCAATTCGTGAAAGAAAAACAACTCCTGCTCCCTGCCCAACTTCCTGTGATCCCTCTGTTTAGCCTCCTCCTGACATTTCTGCCAGTCCTTCATGTCTTTCTTGTCCGGAAAGCTGATGCCGTAGATTCTCTGCAAAGACTCTGCGTCTGCCTTACCCTCCCAGTACGTGGCCGAGTTTTTATAGAGCTGGAAAGCCTTGATTTTGCCAGTGTGGCGTACATGCGGCCCACGGCACAGATCGATAAGCGGTCCACATCTGTAAACTGTAGTGCTGGGTGTGGTAATTCTTTCGTTGATAATCCTTTGTTTAAATTGGTTGTACTTGAACATTTCCAGCAAGTTTTCCTTAGATACAACAAGGCGCTCAAATTCTTGTTTCTCTTTCAGAATCGAGCGCATTATACCTTCTAACGCAGGGAAATCGTTCTTGTCTGAAACTTGACGGTCTTCGATGAACATGTCATAGTAGAAACCTTCTTCTATAGGTGGACCGTAGCATAGGCACCCGCCATACGCACGTTCCATGGCTTCACCCATAACATGCGCAGTAGAATGCCAGTACACCGCTTTCGCTTCATCGTCATCAAATTTCAATAACTCAAGCCGAGCGTCACACTCAAAATGCCGGTCTAGATCCCAAACATGTCCGTCAACTTTCGCTACGATGCAGGAGTCTGCTAGAGGCTGGCTTATTCCCTTCGCGACATCGTAAGGCGTGGTAACCCAGGACTTACCGGGTACTGTTTTGCCATCGGGCAGTGTAATGGTTATATCCTTTGATTCGTCTTCTTGGCGTTCTTTTAGTTTCTGATCCGATTCTTCCTTTAACGACTTGTAAAGCTGCAATCTCTCGTTGATGTACTGCGGCCAAGGGTCAAGCTCTTTCAATTGGTTTGGATCGCTCTCCTTTTGCTTCTTCTTATTCTTTGCGTTCTGCACGTTAGGCTTGGCTTCGACAGGAACATTTTCTTTGCATTCTTCGGACATATTTGTGGAATACAGTAAAGTAGAAGGGCGTCTAAAAGTGTAGAGTTTTGTTAAGTTGGCAGTCTCAAAATCTTCTGACGATATGCCACTGTTAACGAGCGAGCCACACAATCGATCAAACAGACTACAAAACGCATATGCCGATATGCCTATCTTATCCTAGTTGCATAATAACCGTATTCAACATTGTAACCGGCTGCCACTGCCACTTTCCCAAAAATTTTGCTTCCCTTTTTATAACTGTAAAATACGACCTTAATGGGATGCAAAAACAACAAGTAATATATCGATGGATTCAGAATGTCAACGCCTAACCAACTACGCTACGAAGCGAGCAGGTCAACCGCGCGTGTATATAATCGAGAAGACGAGAAAACCTTGAAAAAATGTACATGTTTTGATTACTTCCTTATGGAGTCCACCACGTATATCTAGTGCGACGAAGTACATGCTATTCACTGCGACAGAGACAACATATTTCAAACAAGCTATTAGTGACCGCTTTTGTTCAACTATTTCGATCGATACTATCAATGCATGGTGGAGCGTTTCACCATAAATACGCAGTTTATCTCTCTATTTTGGACGAGATGGAATTGTATTCCAACAATGTCCAATCTTGAGGCATCTACTAAATGTTTTTATGATACACAGACTTCCGGAACAGAATGGATAGAATGATTGGACTAGCAGTGACAGACAATAGTATAGGTTTTAATTGAAGAAAGGAATTGTCAACAACAATGTAACATATGTGATTTTGATGTACCACACCTACAATAATTATATATATACATTCACTACGTAAAGCGATATGCCTGTGCTTTGTTGCACTGGTTTATATGTGATACAAGATCAACGGCTTTCAATGCACCGTTGATTTCAACGCCCGTTCTACAAATTCACTTGACTCATTCAATCAAGAGAACAGATTACCTCTAAATCTGGAAACTTAAACCACATACCCACAAAGTGATGATGGCAGAAGAAAAATCCCAATTATGTGATCTAAGCTAGGGAACATCATAGGTCAAATTCTGGATTGGAATATTTGAGAGCGCAAAAATGCTCACATTTCCGTTTAAATATTGGTGAGGAATTGAGCATTTGGATTTGAGACTGCCTGGGCGAGTATGACACGAACAGATGTGAAAAAATTGTGCCTGTTCTACATCTCAAATCGTCACTTTCATAGGAATGCATTTTGAATGATGGGATCTTCAACTGTGCGTCCAAATGAAAACCAGTTTCCTTAGGTACCGGTATGCAAGAGTCTTCCACGGAAATTCTAAAAGAGTAGCAGCTTACATGCACTACACAGCAGCCGGAATAACATGTCCTATATTCTGACAGGAGATGACAAACAACTAACAAGGTTGGAGCCCGATTTGAAAATTTGACCACTTACGGTACTAAAAAAAGTAACACACGACAAGGGGACATCAATCATTGACAATCATCAATCACAGATTCATTAAATTACCATACCGAGGCTGGTAAGGCAATATAGGTTCCAATGAATCAAAGAAGCTGTGCAGTTCACTTGCTATTGAATTTAGGGGTAACCCTAAAAGGAGGGACCGCGGAAACTGCGGAAAACGCGGTACTCGCGGAAACAGCCCCTAAAACGCGGAAAATGCGGGAAACCTCGATTCCTAAAGCGCTGAAACAAGAGGAAAACGCGGAACAGTCGGTCATTGACCTCTATAGATCACAAAGTAGCCACTAAAACGAGGAAACAGAGGAAAAGGCGGAACGCGGGACAGTCGGTCATTGACATTTGTAGATCTCACAGAGGAACTCTAAAGTCTAAAACGACGAAACTGCGGGACACCAATGTTAGAGTGAGGCGAAGTAGAACTCATAAATGGCAGAGAACTGTTGATGGCGCTTCTTCGTTTTACAATACAAAAATTTATAAACGTCAAAATAAATTGTTTTTTCCTTGGGAGAGACGGATTAGGGTTATCGGAGGGGGTATATTAGGGTTACGTGAGGGGGATATTAGGGTTGAGGAGAGGGGAGATATTAGGGTTGGGGGAGAGGGGGATGTTAGGGTTAGGAGGGTTAGGGTTAGGTTAGGATTAGGGTTAGGTTATATATCCCACCTCCCCCAACCCTAATATCCCAGCCCTAATATCCCACCTCGATGACCGACTGTCCCGCGTTCCGCTGTTTCCTCGTTTTAGTGCCTACTGTGTGATATATAAAGGTCAATGACCGACTGTTCCGCGTTTCCCTCTATTTCAGCGCTTTAGGAATCGAGGTTTCCCGCAGTTTCCGCGAGTTCCGCGTTTTCCGCAGTTTCCGCGTTCCCTCCGTTTAGGGTTACCCTTGAATTTAGTGCCTATTAATAGCCGAATAGGACATTGCATATTTTTGTCCTTGATGTTTTGTGGGGTAGCCTATCATGTCTATAACATTTATTCAAAGTCAAACCATGCAGTTTCTCAACTCTTTTAGTTATTTGTCAAGTAGATCTGAAAATTTAAAGGATTGACAACCATCAGTAAGTGCACAGCACACGTCACCTTACCTATATATCCAACTACAAGCACTGTATTGAAAAAGCTTCTGACCAAACGCAGTGAGATCCTGGTAGTGTTTCAAGCAAGACTTTAACATACCATCTGACGAACAAATTCTAAAATTATTCCACGTATCGACTCAAAATCAGTGAAAGTATTCCTGCTGCTCCCACAACGCCCGCAACAGGCAACACTCCTACAGTACGCCCACCTAATAGCGGTACAGAATGTAACAAGTATATAATTTCATAGCTTTAACATTGATTCAACATCATTTTGATTGAATATACAACCCCGTCGCCTATCGGCACAGATATCTATACACAACACTCACCGGTGTCACTGTAATACTACAATACATGAAAAGATGATGAAACAGATCCGCCCGACTACGCCATCATCGACACACAGTCGCCGCACACGTGTAACATTACAATCTCTATTTGAACGAGTGGCAATATGTTGTTATAAACTGCAATCAGCTGTAGCGCCGCTGTTGTTACGAAATCGAACTATATTTCTATGCTTATTATTATCATTCGTGTTTATACCCTTTGAATGACGTAATCGTTGAATGTTATTATTCACAAAATAGAATATATTCTCCGTTTCTCTCTCTCTCTCGCACGGATACGTTAATCTCACTAACGCCATCTACCAGATGCGATCAGCAGAATGCTAGGTCCGATTGTATTTGAATCGGAGTTGCCTCATTTTCGAAAGTCGGATATTCTCGGATTCCGTTTCCAACTTTTCTACAGACAAGATGCATATTAAGAGATAATAAATTGTAACTTTAACACCAACGATATTTCGACGGAAATCCGACAGTTGACGATCATGTCCACGTCCACATTCAAAATACAAGGAGCTACTACAGCCCAATGATATATATATCATTGCTACAGCCATAGCAATTTACAACGTTGTAAATTGCTATGCTAAAGCGCTCGAGATTACTGGACCACGATTTGATATGTCGACCTAGCCTTCCGTAACATGGCACCTCTTTTTGTCGCTTGTCCATTTATGTTATCTTTTATTACTCATCATTCAAAGCGCATGTTTCTTCTTTATATCGCCAAGGCCCATGAATGATTTCAGAGACGAGGCTTCTCCAAGTCGTTTCGACACCTTCCTATCTTTTCATTGTGTCAATTTTCACAATAAACTGAAAACCACGCTGAGAAATATAGGTTTCAAAATAAGCAATGCTTTCGATTATCAGGACGGAGTACAAGAAACTCATCGCTTTCTCAAATATGCCGGTTCTCAAGTGCGGAACAGCATCTCGCCGGCTATCCGACAGCCGTCGAGCATGTCCACATTAAAGTCGAAATATAACTAATCTCTACCCAATGAATACTAGAAAGCTGGGGTTACCATACGTCCTATTTTTAACAGGATTTGTTCTCTTTTCGACTTTTTTGAAAGTGTCCTCGGAGGACGCCCAAATGTCCTCTTTTTTGAGAATTTCGGTTAAATATACAGCACTGAAGTAACGTTCCGACGGGTAATTCGGGAGTTGCGCCGGAAAGTTGACCTTTTTTTAGTCAACCGACCACAATGTGGGAAAAATTTACCATTTTTCAGGATTTTCCCCCGGTTTAGCAAGTCTGAAAATTTTTAAAAAGTGTCCTCTTTTCACACTTCCAAAATATGGTAACCCTATAGTAAGCCCTCAAGATTACCGGACATCATTCTGACTATCAACCTCCCTATTGACACCTGCATCATGCATTTCCATCACTAGTCGTTTTGTCACCTCTTACTATTCTTTCCGTCGCCTTGGCCCAGGCGGGTGCCTGATTTAAGACTACTCCAAATCGTTTCGACACCTTCCTATCTTTTCATTGCATCACAGTCTTGTGGTGTTTTGAAATAATAAAAATATTAATAGACTGATACTGACATGCGAACGCATTACAATCGACCGCGATCCACAATCCTGAACGTGTTAAGACGACCTACATCTTAGGAAATCTCAAATTCGAGATATCGGCAGACAGCATACAGAGCATTAGCTAGCGTCACATTATCTGCATTGAGTTTTGAGTAAGAGCTTTCCTGCAAGTACTATTCACCTCTTACACCAAACGCAATTAGCAGCAAAATAGAAAAATATTCAGTTACGATAACCGAGATTCTCGGGTGACATAATATCAGACTGCATTTACGAATTCGGACCAGTTCCTCTTCCTCCATATAACGCTGCGAACTGCGATTAAACTAATCGGAAATGCAAGACGTCTTCACAATTCGTCCAAGAGATCCATCGCATCGGCTTCATCGTCAGTCGCGGATTCGTTCTTCACAGTCGATTCCTCCACAATCAAGAAATCCTTGGCTTCTTGCTCATTTACATCGTCGCCAACTGAAAACACGAGTCTTAACACGGGGCTTCCTCGAACACACAGTTGGACGACTAGAAAATTGTGATCTTTTCGAAATTGGACTTTGAATTTTTGCTACACACTTTTTTCACATTAGATTAGAATTAGTACTAGTGAATTCACAAAAACTACGAAATTGAATGAAATTCCGAATTAAAAAGAAGTCTAATACAAATCAAGCTCAGCTCATATGAAGTCAGAGTTCGTTCTTAGAAACAGGAGAGTGGTAAATTTCTGTACTTTTTACCAAGCTTGGCTCGTTTTACGATATACAGTTCTCCTGGCACAGGAAAAGCAGAAATTACATCAGAATTACAATTGGAGCACGCTTCTGAAATTCCATTACAATCAGATTACGGGTATTTCGCTATAATTAGTCTAATTAGAAAACGAAAATTATCTAAGTCGTCCAAGTCTTACCGATCAATGACAAGTTAGCGACGACTATATTCTCCCAATGATTTTTACGGTACGATAAATCTTCTCCCAGCAACATGTTTTTCAGTTGCTTCATGAACGAATTGAACAGCTCGGTGTGTTTCAACTGTAAAAGGAATTTTTGGCGCTGTATCAGATTTGGAACGCACTTTTCTGATCTTAGAAGACGTAAATGTGCCTGAAACTCAAACTGGACTCTAAGAAACACACGAAATGCAGGGTATAGTCACTAGAGTAGCAACGTAATTTGTTTATTGACTCGACTTGTACTCGAGTCATCGCGCATGACTCGACCAAGTTATTTGACTCGTGACATTCTATATTACTTGCTTCGAAAAAAATAGGCACAGAAACCCTATTTGAGTGAGAAAAATGAGTATATTATGCATGTGATGTGCGGCCTTCAATGTCACATAAGAGGTTCACACAATTGAGTTCAACCAAATGATGAACAGTGGACTCTATGACTCGGACTCGACTCGTCGCTCCCCGACTTGAGCTCCGACTTGACTCGAATCAAAACTACACAAGCCAAATTTACTTGTGACTTGGTTACAGCCCGGTAGTAACCTCACCTGGATCGCTTGTTCTCTCAATATCCGAATGCAGGGAATTACTTTGTCAGCACTGAGTCCAAATGAGTCGATCACGAATTCGAATACACGTTGCTGCATCTGCTCGAGTACTGGAAACATAACACTTCTACGACACGGTCTTCTTGTTATAAATAAAACATACATACTCAGTTTTGCATTTTCCTGCTTCGTTTCAAGAAGCGCAATGAAATCGTCTACAGGTGTCACAGACCCGACCGAGGTAATGTCAGGGGCGCGGAATAGGTTGGATATGCCTGCGTCTGTACTGGCATCACCGGCAGCTTTTGCATCATCGTTTTCCTTCTTAACGTTGCTGGTGAGATCACTGTTAAAACAATCGGATAAAAATCACAGGATTGTAATGACTCGAGTCATGACTCGCCTCGCGATTTTTTGGAGACTCGACTTGATTCAAGTCATTATTTCAAATGCGCAAAATGACTCGACTCGAGTCAATTTGTGTATTGACTCGAATTGTGCTCGAGTCATTGTACATGACTCGAGCCAAGTCATATGACTCGAGACTAGGACGGCTAAGACAGACATTTCATTGTAACTTCGAAGAATAGTAAAGTCACTATATCATTGGTATTTCGTCTATCAGTCCTGATACTTAGAAAATAGGGCCAGAAACTGTTAGGACTGAGGAAAATTATGATAATATGAGTGCGAGCCATTCTATATCACTCAAGCAGCGTTGAAAAACGCGATTTGAACTGTGTTGAACTCCGACCTGAACAGTGAACGCAATGACTTGGACTCGACTCGAGTCACAACACTATGACTCAGACTCGACCCTCTACCTACTGACTTAGACTCGGACTTGACTAGGTGGTGAATTGAAAATGACTCGACTTGACTCGATTCAAAACTATAAAAGTGAGATTGACTTGTGACTCGGAAGCCTGCGACTTGGTTACAACCCTGAATAATCATTAGTGAAGTTGAGGGTACCAGGCTCGGACAACTAGATCAATGGTTCTCAACCTTTTTGTCTTTGCGAACCCGCATGTACACCCTCGACTTTTAGGGCAAACTGATTTCACCTGTCGTTCAACTGTCATCTGTGTCAGTAGCCAAGTGATAAACGGCAACAAAATAACTTTTCTTGAAAATAACATCATGCCACCTCTAAAAATTTGGTAGACTTTACTTATTTCAAAGCGAACTCTGCAGCCGCATTCACTGAGATATGTGGTGATCAATTGAAAATCCGTGACTTTGATTTGATATGAACGAGAATATTACATCCCTAATAATATAAAATTCAAATTATCAATCATCTTGCGAATTTGGAGGTTTCACCCCGGTCGAGAACCACTGAAGTATATAATTAGTCTAACTCAGAGGTCTCAAACTCAAATGGGCTCGCGGGCCAGTTTTCCAGTCTTGACGACGCCGCGGGCCGCAGCATTTATATGGGTATTCTATGTCTTTCCAAGTAGGCCTTATTTGTTGGGCATGAATTGTCCTATTGAGAGTGAGCCGATCCAGCATACTGGCAGTAAACACACATCGTCAAAATGTGATGTACTCTTGTATCAATTTAGGCCTGGCACGTAAAGAATCATCACATTTATACCTATCTGAATAGAATTGTTGTTGTACTTGATATAAATTAATTATAAGATATAGACACCATATGGGTGGACAAATGTGTAATGCCATCATAAAAGCTATCGGGATATAATTTTACAGCTACTATGCATACTTTGAATTTAACAGATTGATAATAGAGACTGATCTGATATCAAAACATTTTTAGGTTGAGCATTGTAATTCCAATCCAGGATTCGGGTGTACTTCCGATATGTAGGCCTAGGCTATTTATTAATCTCATGGCCAAATATCTTCACATTATATAAATATATTAATGAATGTGTCCTAGTGATTGAAATGTCGGAACGCCGAACGGCCCATTGTTGTTACATCGTTGGAGCGTACAACTACCTTAAGTGACCTTATATAATAACATGGTTTAGCGACCAAAAATGTATAACTAACAGATTGCCAATGGTTGCCATAACTACTTCCTTAGAAAGCGAAATATCAAGCTGCGGCCTTCTGATCTATTACTGTTCCCCTGATACGCGATTAGTTGTGTTGCGTCCATGGTTCTAACAAATTCATGGCATTCCCAGTCACTCCGAGTCCACTCGAGTCATTTTCATTTTGCCATCGAGTTAGCCCGAGTCTGAGTAATTCTAAGAAAACTCGCGTCCGAGTCCAACTCACAAATTTCAGTCACGAATCGTCTAAGGGTCAGGTTTTGTCATCATGAATTGGAAATGTGACGAAATAGTGAATCTTCCGCTGCATGGTAGCGTTTGCATTTGATTTGATAGTGCAGTTTCATGAATACTTTCAGGCTTTCGGAGCAATTTAAGAGGGAATTTTCACTTTATAACCTGAAAAGATATATGTGACACTTATATATTGTCAAAATATTAAACATCTAAAATGTCGTCGCGTGCCGCACAAAATGCTCTGGCGGGCCGCGTGTTTGAGACCTCTGGTCTAACTAGACCTACAAGGTCTTTTCCAAATTAGATTAGAATTACGAAATCCAGTATATATCAAACCAGAATTCATTCTCATAAACATGTGATTAGCAATTGCCCGCACGGCAAGCTTCGCTCGTTACGCACTATACGTACAGAAAATAGATTAAAATTGGATTACCGGGATTTCCCTCTAGTTAGTCTAATTAGACAACTACAATTACCTAGTTGTCCAATTCTGGCTCATGGTACCCAGGTTGAGAACCCTGCTGCATACCAGTGTTGGGATCAAGTCACTACCTTCGATTCACGAGTCATTTCGAGTCATTGCACATTTTGAGTCAAGTCAAGCCACTCGATTTTTGGAGGTGACTCGAGTCAAGTCAAGTCAAATCACGAGTCAAGTCACAATTCAAGTCAAGTTGCCTATTTGAAGTATTAGCAATGATTACGTCATTGCATTTTACTAGCTGTCTGATATACAGATTGAATGGTCATTGATTCTAAACCAATGAACGAATATAGAGTTAAATATACACACAAGATGGCGCTGTATCGCTTACATTTACGTACGTCGTACAGCACAGCCTCAGTTTAAAGTTACCAGCGAAAATAGAGAATAGTGAAAAGAATTGGTAACATGGAATAGCCTACATTGCCCATTTACAAATTGATATGATACAATTCGAGCCTGCGCCCGTGGTCGAGGACTATATAAACTATATTCGAATTCAATTTCAATCAAGCAATATGTTTGGTTACGGTAAGAACAGAAAACAGAAATACCGTATACATTTTGCTATAAAATTACTTTACTATACTAGTTTTACGACAACGTAAGCTGTAAGTTTCGATCACTTCGTTTGCGGTTAATTTATTTTTGAGAGAATAATGGAGGTTCAGTAAAACGCACGATCATTGAATGATTGGTCGCTCTCACGGGTTACACCTGCATTTCGCTAACAATCCGACCATATGCAAGATACCGTGATTTTTATCGACGACCATTACTTGATGACTTGAAATTGACTCGTGAATTTTGCTCCGAGTCACGAGTCAATCCACATTTCTGATACGCCGAGTCAAGTCAAGTCAAGTCGTTTTAGCAAAGTGACTCGAGTCAAGTCAAGTCATACGAAAAAGGTGACTCGAGTCAAGTCATGACTCGAGTCATCCCAACACTGCTGTATACAATACATACAATATATTATCATTATCGATCTTACATTTCTTCCCACATATCCTTCCCTTTCAATTTCTTTTTCGTCTCCTGCTTCTGGAGAGGAAACAACTTTGAAATTTCGGCTACCGCCGTCTCGGAGCGTTGCATTACGCCTTCGTTTGGCGCCAGTATACTCGATATCCGACTGTCCAACGGTGGCATGGGAGCTTGCGGATTTAGACCGCGCTGATTTAGATTATGATAAACCCACTGAAAATACGGGTTCAGCATCTCCTTTGGAGCGTACAGCTCGGATTCGCTGAAATAGACAGATGCGGTCATCCTTAGTTAGTCAATACAATGCTAATCTGCTGTCTTGGAAAGAGCAGACAATCTGAAATAAGCGGATCTAAAAATGCCACAAAGGATGTACTACTGCTATATCACCTAAAAAACACCAGACACTGTATAATTCCAACAAGAGATTTTTGACATACTTCTGACAAAGATCCATAGAATCAATCAGACGGTCAACAGCGGCCAGTTGTGATTCGTCTGGTACGTCGCTTTTGCGCGAGTCCAGGCTTGGAAATTCAAGATTTCTGAATAAGATCAAGGACAAATTTGAACTAAAACAAAAATAATCAATGTATTCTAACGCTCTACTGTAACAATTATGCAGATGGAATCTACTGATTCAAAAATGATTGCTTTGTTTAACGCTGCATGTGCGTCCAAAGAAGCGAGTCCGTCTAGCCTAGGAGAGAAATTTATGTAAATTGGCAAGCGTCACTCGATCAATCATCCGTTACTCATATCGAGATGAGACAGAGTAACTAATTATTGGGTGGAATATGGACGTGTCCAAGTACTATCTGTACATTACATCTGTACATCTACACATTACACCAACAATTTCATTCGAAAGATGAGTTATTGCTTTGCTGTACCCTAATTAGTAGAATTAGAAGCGGTGATAAGCCCACAAATATACAACCTGTAACAAGAGATGAGGGTGTATTGCATTATAGATGATTATTACACGGCTCAGCTCTATGGAGTCGTACTTTCCGCAGTAAGAACTACGTAACATGTACTGTACATGAATCACACGGTCGATTGCATTTTTAATAACCGACACTATTCTGCACATTACGAGAAGAAGTTGTTTATTGATAGAGTTATATTAGGACTGAACCCTCATTATCACAACTACAGAAAATAGATTCAGAAAGGAAACATTTTAAAGAGATCCTGTATGAGTGGAGGGATACAGGCCTTCGTTTCTTCAAAACACTTTTTCTAGCTATTTGAGCATATTCCTTTCATTTCATAAATATCAGAATGTATTTCGCGCGAAGAGATGCATGCTGCGCTGGAAACTGTAATAATTCAAAACTTCCAATCACGTACCTAACATCTTCAGCAAACGTTAGCGACACCATCACCAGACACTTTTTGCCACCCTTAATCCTAGGGATAAGTGCGACGAGTTTCGGGTTTGTACCTTTCCTGTAAACGTACCGAGCGACGGCGGCCATATTTAAGTTGTGTAACGCCGCTATTATCGCATTCAAGGCAGACTGCGCCGCCTGTAATTAGAATATTCAGTCAAATTGTGTGAAGATATAACGACCAGGGATGTAATGACTCGAGTTATTTTCTTAAAAATGAAAAATGACTCGAAACACTTTGTGCAGCAACTTGGACTCGAGTCTTGACTGTATGAATCAAACTATAAAATTGAGATTGACTTGCGACTTGACTATTACCATAATAGGTACATTAGGGTTGTTCAGAATTGACTGACTTTCAAAAAGTCATGGTTTTCAGTCCGTTTCCCATGCCTTTTGCCTTGAAAACATAATCTAGCTACTTTTTTCTGTACCTCATCCCTTGCATCTGTGTTCATGTTGAGCTGAAGGAACGCCGGCTGAAAATGGGGGATTCCCCAAAAATTATAGTGCCACGATTTTAACTAGCCTACTAAAAGGCCATATATGTCAGGGTTCAAGCGGCTGTTGTGGTTTGAGGTGATACAAAACCTCACTGTGTCTATTTTTCTGAGTTCAGGACACCATCTTCATATTGCGCACAGCCTTAGAAATCCTCAAACTTACGTAAAATTTAGCATAATTATTCACGATTCACCATGTATAAGAATATAACTGTAAATACACCATCCATTTGCACAGCGACATTGTACTTATCTTATTAGTGAATGAAACGTAAGAAATTAATGGGGGAAATGGATAACGAAACGAAAAAACATAACAAAGATAAGGGTTAATTTGACAAAAATCCAATACCAATCAGGTGGATGATGGGTTGATTTTTCGAAATTTTGAAGTCCGCCTGAAGACCGGCTTGTGTTTTCTGTCGTCGGGTATGTGCATAGCGTGGTCGGTATTTAATTTCATCACATATGCCGCTGTATTGTCAAGCTCTTGGCCTATATTCACGCATTTCCGAGCACTCACGCCGTTCTGACACTGGAAGACTCGACCTGATGGTGTTCCACAGCTATAGCATCAGTATGAACCACCAATCTATCCCGATCGAATACACAATTAAAAACATGACCTATGTCTCTGTCATTGAATAGGGTTACAGGAGCTCTTAGAGTCACAAATGTATATGAATAATCAGATCAGATCGAAATCCATGCTAGGGGGGGGGGGGGTGTCAGCTGCCCATGAATAAGATATAGATGTGTTCTAGCCGTAAGTTCACCTACGTTACTCCATGCTGCTGCAGGACGTCTTCTAGTTATTTTCAGTCTTATTCTTTTTTATTTTTTTTATTTTCAACACTTTATCTTTGCCGTCAATCGTTCCTTATCTGGGACCTCCCTAATCAGGGTAGGGGGTTCTGTCTTATAGTTCTTCAATCGTATCAAATGAGCATTTTTGCATAAAATTTCGAAATAGATTCAGGGGTTCGTTTCCTACATCTCATAGCTTACGCAGTACAGCTACAAAGATTAGGAACGATTTGTGCCAAATCTGAAGAATTGTTAGTTAAACTCGGGAACAAGAAAAAGACTGAACTGCTAGAGGTTCATCGCAGCAGCAACCAGCAAGTGGCCAAGTAAACATACATCGTCGACTGTCGGATGGCCGATTTTAGGATGGCTCAGTTTTAGGTAAGTTTGAGGATTTCCAAGGCAGTGCGCAATATGAAAATGGTGTCCTGAACTCAGAAAAATAGATACAGTGAGGTTTTGTGTCACCTCAAACCACAACAGCTGCTTTAAACATGGCATATATGGCATTTTAGTAGGCTAAGTAAAATCGCGGCACTACAATTTTAGGGGAATCCCCCATTTTCAGCCGGCGTTCCTTCCAGACTTGGACAACTAGATAATTCTAGTTGTCTAATTTCACTAAATTGGAGCGAAATGCCAGTAATTTAATTCTAATCTAATTTGTGAAATGTTTCCATGCTCTAATTCTAATTCTAATCTAATTTGTGAAATGTTCTTATGCTCTAATTTTAATTATAATCTAATTTGTGAAATGTCCGTATTCTCTAATTCCAGTTCTAATCTAATTATTGTTTTCCTGAAAATGCCTCTTTGTCCGAGGCATATTGCACTATTGCAGTGAGTTAACAAGAATATCCCTCTTGCGCAGGGAAATCCAGTGCCAAGCCGCCATCGCCTTGCTTACACCGTGCAGTCATAGTAGATATTATGACGAATAATAGCCTGCTAGAGTAGCTTGTAGTCTGCGAACAACATTCTAGTTTTTAAAACTTTACGTTAGTACATCGCCATTCTGACTAACATGGGCGATGCCCGCGGTTACCATAAAAGAAGTAATATTTTATTAAAGTATAGTAAAAATCGAGCCAAGCTTGGTGTACAGAAGTTAACCATTCTCATGGTTATGGGAATGCACTGTTGTTGTTGTTCATTAAACAAAAATATGCGGCGCTTATCGCCTCACAGCCTTTTGCACCACGCACTGTGATTTGATATGAACTGCATTTTGCTGTATTCTTTTCCCATATACAATTTCATTCAATTTCCAAGTTTTTGCGAACTAAGTAGCTCTAATTCTAATTCTAATCTAATTTGGAAAAGGCTTAGTAGCTCTAATTCTAATTCTAATCTAATTTGGAAAAGGCTTAGTAGCTCTAATTCTAATTCTAATCTAATTTGAAAAAAGCTGTGTAGCTCTAATTCTAATTCTAATCTAATTTGGAAAAACTGTGTAGCTCTAATTCTAATTCTAATCTAGTTTGAAAAAAACTGTGGAGCTCTAATTCTAATTCTAATCTAATTCAGAAAAGCTGAAAATTTTCTAGTTGTCCAAGTCTGGTTCCTTCAGCTCAACATGAACACAGATGCAAGGGATGAGTTACAGAAAAAAGTAGCTAGAATATGTTTTTAAGGCATAAGGCATGGGAAACGGACTGAAAACCATGACTTTTTGAAAGTCGGTCAATTCTGAACAACCCTAGGAACATATTTGAACTTAAAACATCATTCATACTGTGATGAAGTCCTAACGAATGATACTTGAATACTCAACTCGAAGTTGAATGCTCAATTCAGAATGGAATCTCCCAGCTACTGGATTTTGCCGAGCCTTACTCGGAACCTCGTGACTTGGTTACAAACCTGACAATAATACTTGAAAAAGAAGCGGCCTACCGTATCGTCTTTTTCCGGTAGAACGTAATGTGCCTGGTCGTCCATCAGGTGTTGAATCAAAATGTTTTTCTGCTCGGTAAATCCGAGGACAGCCAAACACTTGCCCTCCGTTTTGTACTTCATCTGTTCCTCATCGATCTTACTGAACGGCACCACATCCTTTCCGTATTTGTAACCTGAAATAAAGTTTTCAATTCTCTCAAGAACATATGATGTGTCCAAATGCGGTAATGATTTTTCTATTAAATTACAGGCAATCAGGCATGTCAAATATATTGCCAACGAGATGATTTCATCAGGCCTCGGATAGACCCAACCGTCGCAGAGCAAGTGTGTCATAAGAACCGATGTGCGGAATTTGTTTGCACGAATAGATTACATACTGAGAATTTCGACTGGTGGTTTTTGACCTGGGTAGTTTATTTCTGGGGGTCGTGAAGGTGTTGACCTTTTCCTTTTAGTAACCAGCTTCACAAATAAACCCTTAGTAGGCCTGGGAAAAGTTGCGGAACATTTTCAAAACAAGGTTGGGGACCACTGATTTAGACCAGAGTTGTAACAAAGTCACAAGTCAATAGTTTCTAGTTTCGACTCGAATCAAGAGTCATTTTCAATTCACTTGAAATATGCATACGATAACAATAACCTGCAAGTTTTCTCTAAAGCCATATGCGATTTATTAAATTTAGTCCGATATCCATTTTTTTCGATAGGTGTCACCATAATGGATAACAATTCTTAATGCCATAATGCGTCTTTGCTACTATGGCTGACTACAATGATTGGCGGTCTCGAATCTGTAGTAAAAACTTACGCATGATGCTGGAAGCAACATATCTTTGCAGTCGTGATTAATTCGACGCAACTGTGACTAAGCGCAATGACATAGGTATATTTGAGAAAATAACAAATTATCTATAATATGATGTAAAACAGGCGTGATATTCTTTGTGGACAGATAATAAGCGATACTTGAATCCCTCAGATACTCGGTCTAGCCCAGCACTGCTTGCAACTAATAGAGAGCCTATGTATTTATATCTGCCCGGTCGCCAAAAAGGTCACCGATCATGCGAAAAATTACAAACCTTTGCCAAGCGTTGCCCCGTCGACTTCCTGATTATGATCGGTTTGCAGCACATGATATTTCTGCTGTTCGATATCCTCCGCCTTACCCGTCTTCGCATACGTTCTACACACATTTTAAACCATTTTTGATCGTACAACGATGAAACTTCACAATTACAACTCACTTTTTCCAAGTCTGTTTAAGCGCAGACTTTTTTGTTTTTACGTAAGCGACGCACGGCACCGACAAGTCCTCGCCTACTGTGAGATTGCATTTCCACACAGCGGAACGTACCGATTTCTTTTCGAATCCGGTCAACGCCACGACAGCCTGACTGAATACAGGGACCATATCAGAGTAGGACCTAAAACTCGTCATATGCAAGAGGGTTACGGTGAATTTGGCATTTGGTGAACTCGTCATTTATAACATCAGAACTATTACTATTATGAAAGCGATTGTGTTGATAAATTGGAACGTTTCAATGAATACGAATTATATTATACGCAACTTGGTGTATTGGGCAGTCGGTGTGTATTATGTATGTATTAATGCTGCGGTTTTTACCTAAGGTGAAAGCATCTGAGGGGGGAGGGGGGCGTGAAGCTGCAATCAAACGAAGCTCGATTTACCCCCAATACATAGTTATTGTTGTGTACAGTCCGAATTTCATATTTGAGAATTCTCTCATCAACATTCGCCAGGAGTGCTAGCATTCTGGTTACATTTTGTGATATGACGATAAGGGGGGGGGGGGGGGGGCGCGAAATTTTTCACCATCATTAATGGGGTCGTGTCTAAAAAGTTGAAGAACCGCTATTCTAATGATTGAGTAGAGTAGTGAGGTGAGTGGTGAAGTCTTGAAGCCTCGATCGATCGTATGACAGCATGCCAACATCTAGTACAGTGTGGTTCTCAAACTCCACAACAAAATTCACAAAACAGTCCCTTGGAGAAATTTCGACTGACTCGTGGTCCCATCCAAAACCAACACAAAACAAAACGGAGTTTATGGTGTCAATGTCACTGGTTCAGCTGATTATTTTAATAACTCAGCACCAAAGTACGCTACGTTATGTTGACTAAGGATATAATTTTGGGCTACCATTGAATTTGGTTTGAAAATAAGTATTTATACTACAAAGATCTGTTCTTTTTCTGGATCATGTGAATGTTTTGGAACTTGCTTCGCGGTCCTAAAAAATGGTTTTGTCGACCTTGAAAGGACCGCGGACCCCAGTTTGAGAATCACTGATCTAGTACAAAGCAGGGTTGTAACCAAGTCACAAGGTTCTGAGTCGCAAGTCAATCTCACTTTTTTAGTTTTGAGTCAAGTCAAGTCATTTTCAATTCACCACCGAGTCAAGTCCGAGTCCCAGTCAGCGAGTAGCGGGTCAAGTCCAAGTCATTGTGTTGTGACTCGAGTCCGAGTGAAAGTCATTTCCACTTAAGATCTTGTTAAACCTACTTTTTATAACTCTGTTTGGAGATATCAAATGGTTAGCATTTATAATGTACTAATTTTCCTCACTTTTAGCAGTTTCTGGTTGCATTTTCAAGTACCAGTACCATTAGACCCAATCCCAATAGTGTGGTTACTCTTACTATACTATTCTTAGAAATTACAATATCGGTCTTGGCCGTCATAGTGATTCAGTTTCGAGTCGTATGACTTGGTTCGAGTCATGCGCAATGATTCGAGTCCAAGTCGAGTCATTTCCTTATTCAAAGTCAAAGCCATTGTGTTCGCTTGCAAGTTTTAAGTTCAATCCGGTTCAACCAACCTTTTCCAACAGTTTCTGGCCCTATTTTCCAAGTATCAGGACTGATAGACGATATACCAATTATGTGGTGACTTTAGTATTCTTCGAAGTTACAATGAAATGTTCGTCTTTGTTCGAGTCATGCACAATGACTTGAGTATAAGTCGAGTCAATACACAAATTTATTCGAGTCGAGCACGACTGGTAATGAGGCCTTGAAGAGGGCCAGGAGAAAGTGATGACCTATTTTCCAAAGTCCGCAATTAAGCTAATTTTTATCCATGTCAAAAGCAACCCTAGATTTGTAGAGGTTACAATATGGGCTCCACACCACCACTGAAAAATCTTTGTGGTACGTGCTCAGAAAAGTTTAAGAATTACTTCATTAATGTCTCCGGGTTAGCGTACAGGTAGGTTAGAATTAGGGGCCGCATTAACCAAGTACCGAATTCAACATGCCAAATTCACAGGCAACCTTCAAGGGATCATACTCGTAGGAATAAGCGCATCCCTGCACGCCTTCCGTTAAAATATGGCAAATCAGTTTCTCCCCGGCTCGTTGCTGAGCCGTTTTGGGTTTGGCGCACAGCGTTTTCCGGTTATTGTCGACCCGCCTCTTCTTGTTGCTGGGCCCCTCCCCGCACGAGTTACTGTCGCTCTCGTCGCCATCATCTGCGCTCATGAAGGGGTTTTCAAATTCCGGCGATCTGAAAGAGTACTAAAATTACAAGCTTCTTTCCAACAAGAAACAATGTTTCAATAGCATTTTATCACTTTTGATGCCTCTAAAATCTCGATTAGTCGTATCACAGCATCCAATACATTTACTACAAAGCTACCCACGTTAGCATAAATGACATTTATGCTAAGTCTAAATCGACCTGCAGCATAGTCACATAGTGCAACAAAATAGGTATGGTCGAAAAAATGCCTACGTTACTTATCTTTAATATGGAACTGGCATTTTTTTGTTGTGGTTGCATAAAAGGTAGAGCCTACGGTAACATAAAGTGACCAGTAATACTAGAAATAGGTACGATCTTGAAATATGTATTCAGCAGTTACTGTAATGTCTCCTTCACACATTTCTTGCGATAATTGCATAACGCAATTAGCGCAAACTCAACACTAAACTACTTTCAACTTTTCCAAAGTGTATAAAGTAGGTAGGTATGTTCTACAATACAGAAACAGATATCTAATATTACTCACAAAAACAAACACGCAGGTCATTGCCATGAGCAGTCAAATAGCCTAAATATCGCAAGTCAATCGCAAGCTGCTTAGCGCAAACTACATACTTACATTACGTTCAGTTGCACCTGTGAGTCAGCATTGAATCCCGAGATGATGCCTTCCAAGCTGTCGTCGCTGAATTGATGATCGAAATTTGTGAACAGAACGAGTCGGCGATATTCGATTTTCTTTCCTCTGGCGTAAGAGAACTCGACTATAAGTTACTGTGAAAACTTGAAAATGAGACTACTTACTGGGTATGCTCGTGCAGGACATTCAACGAAACGACGATAGCGTTCAAGACTGATCTCATACAAGCCGGTATTAAGGTCAAACACGCCACAGCATATTAACCAGAAAAGTACTAAAAGAGTCGAGCCGCAAACAAAATTAGGCCTATCGGATTTGATGACAATATTCTTACTATATTGTAGACACAGTATCTCGCAAACCAGAGGTCTCAAGCTCGTTCTTTACCAGCTGTCTTCCAAGAAACCAGCCGCAGGTATGCAAGACAAGTGAAACAGGTGCATGTTGTAAATGATTTCAATTAGCAAATCATACCGAGCTTCTTGAAGGTACAGAACTTTAATATACAATTTAGTAGTATCTTCATATTGAAATGAACCCGAATATTTTCGGCTGACACTCGTCAGGACAATCGTCAGCAACTAGTAGAGAATTGGAAAGAGCATTGTGTATCATCAATCGTATCCCAAAATATGACGTCACCAGCATGACAATTCGAATTACTACTGCATTGTATTGAAGCAAAGACAGGTCCACACTGCAAGCTCATATTCCTACTCCAACAAAACACTGCCGATCACAGCGGAACAATCAAGGCGTTGATGGTAGATGTAAGCTTCAGAAAAATTATTGACTCGTGCTGCGTCGCACCAATGATGTTAGCGTTTCATGGGGAACCATTGAAACATTACTACATCTAATAACTTGTTGTGTAACACAGGACAATCTATCACAGAATGATAATGCTCTGCAGAAATCCAGTTGAACACAGACTACCAGTCGTGGTTCTGGCTCTAGACCAGTGGTTCCCAACGTGGGCGATATCGCCCCCCAGGGGGCGATTTGTCGGTCCAGGGGGGCGAAAATAGCCAAGGGGGCGATAGGGGGGCGAAAACGAACGAAGGGGGCGATAGGGGGGCGATGGCGCGTTGAAATGGCTATATTGGCGTCCATGACCGTAACCGCCACACCCAAGCCCCCAATTGAGATGGGGGGCCCGAGCTCGAAGGGGGCCCACAATTTTTTCGTGAATTAACATTAATTATAGAGTATTATTTTGGAAATTTAGGCAAATTTTCCAAAAAATTTTCGCGCTGCGCGCCATTTCGTGGTCGCATATTTCTTGCTTATTGGATACGCTTCTTCCAAGAAATAATACGCATGAGGTATAGAAATGGGCATCTCGGCGTCAGCCATTATCACACCATGACGCACCAAGACATATGAAATTTCAGGCCATGTAACATGCGACTCCGAGAAGTGTGCCAGAACAAGAAAACCTTAGCGGAAGAGGACTGCCTTTATGCTGACCGACTTCGATATATATATACGATATACATATATATTTGATTGTCCATAGGCGCCTAAATGGCTGGCGCCAAATGTTCCTGTTCTGTCTAATCAGAACCCCACAAATAAATGCCATCTCGCAGAGAAAAATTAGTTGCCAGTGCAGAAATACCAATTTGAAATCGTATGCGTCTTTTAGTTTAGTACGTATGGGCGATTTGAATATCTTTTGACATAGCAGACAGGCCACGAAATGTCATTACGTAACGAAGTCATTATACCCACGGGTCTGCCCGAATATGTTCAATTGTTATTTACGGGCCCTACATTTTCCAAGACACCTCACTCAGCTTTAGTGGTAAATCTGAATACAAGAGCAGAGAGAGGATAAAAAATTGACAGCAATATTTATGCAATTCCCGATCATATTGACCGATTCAATCATGAATAATAGAAATTTTTCGCGCTTCGCGCGAATTAAGCCGACTAACTAGAGAGTCCAACATGTTGTGCTGAGAAGTAGCGGTAAAGATGTATCGGGGGAGTTAGGTCTGTGGGATGCAGAAGTTTGCTTTATCGCTCTATGAAGGGGGTCAAGACCAACGTATAGGGGGCCTGACGAAGTGCTGTTACGGTCCTTTGGGAATCAAGTCGGAGAAATCACCTTTTTTGTTAGTCAACTCACCAAAAATTTAGCTGGAAAAGTATAATTTCGAGGTCGAGCCGAAAAGTTGACCTTTTTTCTTAGTCAACTCGCCGGTGATTTCAGTCTGTATGCCCATTTTTGTGTTCCCAATATTTGGGGGGCGATGATTGGTGTGGAGTTTGAAAAGGGGGCGATGAGTCGAAAAAGGTTGGGAACCACTGCTCTAGACTTTGAAGAGTGTGCAGTTCTAGTTTTAGTTATTGTTGCGGATTTTGAAAAGTGAGTAGGCCTAGTTCTAGTTGTAGTTTTAGTTGTAGATTTTGAAAAGTAAGCAATTTTAGTTGATAAAGAACTAGAAAACCAGTGTCATCTTTGGCGTGAATTGTAATACTGGTGTTCTGTTGCGTGCTGTTCTTGCGACCATTCTTAGCTCAGAAATTACCACTACCCTTAGAAATGCCAGTCCGATTCTGATAACATAAAAATTAACGAGTTGCTTCCGAATTGAATCTAGTTACTTGTGTTTTAGTTAGCTAGTTGCAGATTTTTAAAGGTTGGCACTTCCATTTCTAGTTGCCCATTTTGAAAATCCAGCGGTTTGTATAATTCGTTCAACCGATAACGGTGTAATGAATAAGATTATTCCTTCGCGAGTGGTCATTAACTGGCCGGCCCCGGCGGTTTTTTCCGAACAATTTTGCTTCACTTTTCAAAACTGTAAAACACGACCTCAACGGTATGCGAAACCAACAAGTAATATATCGTTGGATTCAGAATTTCAACGCCTAACAAACTACGCTACGCAGCCAGTCGAGAGCAGGCCAACCGAGCGTGTATACAGCCTAATCAAGACGAGATAACCTTGTTGTAAAATGTACATGTTTTGGTGACTTCCTTATAGAGTCCACAACGTATACATAGTGCGAACAAATATGTGCTATGTAATGAGATGGAGATTTGTTCTTCGAAACAAGCCATGAGTGACCGCTTTTGCTCAACTACCGTAATTTTCCGAATATAGTGCGCCCCCATGTATAATACGCACCCTTAAAATGACGTGTATATTCTGGGAAAAAGCATGTACCAATGTATAGTACGCACACTGCATTTGCAGTAGATGAGTACATGAATAGTTGCGGTTTGCCGTTTAGTATTCGATGTTGTACTGTTTTGCGACGTCACTGTCGAACAATCATGACATAATGATCGCTAATCATAATACAATTACCGGCATTGTCTCTAAACGCGAGTAGATAGTAGTCAAAGCCTGTGAGGTCGGCGACGCGATAGTTCAGGCTAGGACACACGACATCTTGCGTACGAGGCCTATTACAATTACAGATGCGATTGCTCAGGCCAACGGTTATGTCGGGCGCACTAGTCCTGTTGGAGATGCGACTGATTACGCAAGCGATTATATCTTGCGCACATGGCCTCTTGTGTATGCGATTGTTAAGGCCTGTCGTTGACGCGATGAATCAACAAGGATTGCCACGCACGCTTGTAGCAATCAGCGACCTGATTTCGCTCGCGTACAAACCGCAAACTAACTCAGTAAGAGATCGCGTGCTTTGCAGACGACTCTCGTTAATTAGAAACACGCTTTTCGTTAATTGGCAACACGCTTTTCTATTTGGCAGCGCGTTACACTCTATAATACGAATTACGGGGGTCCAATGGCTAGAGGTGATACGTGTTTTAAACAAACATGAAGAAAGGTGTGATTTCAAGCTTTTGATCGAGGGATTTATTTTCAAGGCTTGCTGTACCCATGTATAATACACACCCCTATTTTTGGGCAAAAAATCGGTAAAATTTTGTGAATTATGCATGGAAAATTACGGTAATTCGATCGATACTATCAAAACATGGTAGAGCGTTTCACCATAAACACGCAGTCTGACCCCCTGTATTGATATATTACCTACTTGCTGGTTTCACATTCCATTGAGATCTTGTTTTACAGATTTGAAAAGTGAAGCAAAATTTTTCGGAGAAACCCATCGGTGCCATGCCGGTTAAACATTACGTCGTACAATCATCAAGTCTTGGCATACATACGATAACTCACATTACAAGCCACAAGCGGGGCGAAAAAATTCCTCTCAATCACCCAAAAGGATACAGTCAGTTTCTTCAGGCCCTGGCTTGATCTCGTTCACCCTCTCCAGTAGAATGAAAGAGGGGCAACACAACTGCTGGAAGACTCTGATGTTTTGATATTGGCCGTCCTCGGCGAGATCATTTTCTGTCTCTTCCGTGCCGAATAAGACGACGGCAACCTCGTCTTTGGACTCGGAAAATATCTAAATGAAAGGCGAAAACATTTCAACCAAATCCAACACTTGAACTAGTTAGCTCTAGTATTGAAGTTAGATTAACTGGTGCAAAATCCCGATAATCAAATTCTAATCTTGTTTGTGGAATGTTTCTATGCCCTAATTTTAATTTTAAATGTAATTTCTGGTTCTCCTGAAAATGCTAGGGAAGAACTGGGTAGTGAAAAACGTGTACAGACATTTGCCACTGAGCTTTGACTTGATACGAAGTAACCCCGATTTTTTTTAATTTGGAATATATCATTTTCCAGTTTTTACGAAATCATCAATTTTAATTTGAATCCAATTTGAAGAAAAAAACTGTGTAGCTATAATTCTAATTTTAATTTTATTCGGAAAGGGTGAAAATTTTCTAGTAGTCAAATCTGACCCAAATACGTTAAGATGATAAGCCCCTGAGCAGCGTGGAACCAGGCAAGAAACGATCGTGATGACTGTTTCTCAATGAGTGTGCATTAAGGCATTGATGTTCAAAATTCAGGACTTCAAATCATAGTATTTACGGTGGGTATGTCGGTATTACATAATTAAAGAATTTGCCATCGTAAATACTATATTTTTCAAATCCAAAAATTCAAATCCAATAACTCTGCTTCTACTGGTTGGACTTCAGTCAAATTTATTGTGCATCGTTTTTCTAGACAACCTACCAATTTCATGGGGCACCCAGTAAAGTTTGAAAATTGTTTATATTTATTTCGATTTAATAAATCCAAAACATTTTCCTTGCATAGTAATTCATCAATAGGTTGTAATTGAGCCAAAATTGATGTGTAGCGTTTTTTTTAGGCAACCTAACAATTTTATCAGGCAGCCAATAAAATTTGAGAAAAAGTCATTTTTGAACAGCCTTTCATGTTCTTTTTGATTGCTTCATTTAACCAAGCCGTATCGACACCTTCCTATTGTTTCATTGTATTGCACTCTTGCGGTTTTAATCTGATGGAATTCTTAATAAATTAAAATGAACATCGCGTCCTACAGTCGGCATACACAGAGCAGATCGAAAATTGAAACCAAAATCATCAAGTAGACTTCTCTTTTCATTGAAAATACAATTTTGAATTTGTTTTGATGATTTGGTTGTGAAACATTTGCGATCACATCTTAAAAGTTGAAAAACCGTGAAAACGGACTTAACAGTTCATGGAAAATTGATTTCAGTCAGTTTAATACAGTAATTACTTTTAAAGGAACATTTTGAAATTTAATAGAAGTTGATCTGATATTCTACGCCACGCACAACATGTTCCTAGAACATCATACACACATATTATGTTTCTGCACAATTCCTATCTTTTTTGAAGCTTCTTATAGTTGAAAACTCGTAATATTTTCCAGATACCAACACTGCCGTAATCAAGTCATTGCCTCATTAAAGAGTCTTAGGAACTGGCGGGGCATGAAGATGGACAACCCGGTTTACGGCACTTGTATGCAATACTTCGACACAGATAACAAATCTTGCTTTACTAAATTCAAAAACTTACAGCAAGCTAAGTTGTTTGCATATTACCTGAGAGGCTATCGCTTATCACAGCTTGACAAACATTGATTTAACCCTTTGCGACCGGCAGTCCAGTATACTGGACCGCCACTGTTTAACACAGAGGAGTCGTTATTTAATCCAAGATAGCTATACCTGTATTGGTCATAAACTGTTACACTCGTTTTATAAGGATAGCTGTTTTGGATACGCATACATCGGACCATGTATAATCTATTATATCAATGTATATCCTGTTTGAAATGAAGATTGAACACGCAAAAACGTTACCAGCAAAATTTAATTTGTAACAATGTTCGCTTGAATGAACGCCTGAAATGGAATCCATTGTACCTTCCGTTCTGGACGTCATATAACCAATTACAGTTATCTTCCATGACTTGTTGTAGTTTATACCATTGTATGAAAGCCCTTATATCGAAGATTAGCACGTAGAAGATGTTTCAAATTGACGTGAAAGAAAGCAATACCTTGTCACGTGAAAATCATGGCTGCGTAAGCGCACCTGGCTGGTTGCGGTTTCAGACAGATGTATAATTGCTTCAGGTAATTGCAAACTATACATATAGTTAGCTACTATGCAGGCAAATCCATCAATATCCCTATCTTGGAGCTTAGTTTTGTATAAGACAACCGACACCAGCCCTAACACTGAACAAATAAACGTGCGAGTTTGGCTATTTCGGTTGCCGAGCCGGTAATAACAACATCACATAGAGGCAGACTATGTCTGTTTTAGATGGCATAGGAAGTTACTGTTGACTTCTATGAATAGTGTTGATCATGCGTAAAACATTCACGCTATAGAAGACAGTTCAATTGGATGTGAAATGAAGGAATACTGTATCGTGTAAAATGAATTCGCAAGCGCATACGGGCAGTGTCGACAAGGATATAAGCCAATATACGTTCACTTGGATTCCCTTATTGCATTTGTGTTACACACAATAACCAACTGAAGCTGATTACACTTGAATAACAGGGATATATATAACTTAGGCAATGTCGCCAGGGCAGTGCCTATTATGTTACGTAGAACTGGACAGTTGACACGCACGTTGCCTTCAGCGAGAATACGCGATTACATAATCGATTACTTATCGGCGGCGGCGGCGTGAGTCATGCTTCTTTCCAATATCGTAGCGCTGGGCTATGAAGCGTTATAGTGGCGTGTAATGGCTCGTTGAAACGTAGAGATTCATGCGGAGAACAATCAGGTGGTGATATACCAATAGATGCCATATGAATGACGTCAGGATAAATTGATAAACGAAATTATCTTCCATTTTCAAAGAATTGTCAACATATCCTCGCATAACTTCATTCCCTCTCGCGTCTGAGCCGTGCGAGTGTCTCAGTCCGCTAGGCGGCTACTTCAGGTTTACGGCAATATATTGGGCGTCGATTTAAGCCCTATCGATGGCATTTTATCGGGATTTTCATGGATGCTGTAAAATTTTGGTCAGTAGGCCGGCCGATCACAAAGGGTTAATAACTCGTTGTTCTCATGGCATCTATATCAGGTTGACATTGTCACCTTTCTTTGCAGCATCATTGATATAATCTTCAACGAGGCTTCGAGGGGCGTATCAGAGCCGGGTGGAGCATGCTGCATTCCCGGTCCCACATCAAGACATATCACGAGTGCATCCTGAATAAATAAGTGGATTAAAAAAAAATTAGCAATTAATCATCGTCGATTGCAATTACCTTTTGTCTAGCACCCATTATTACCACTGGTATCAGTCGGCACTGTTGAATTTTCTAATTGGAAACCACCAGTAGGCCTACCGCTTATGTGCCTATGAGAGAGATAGCAGTGGTATGACAGCGTAACAATATCAAACAATGACACCCCAATCAACACACAAATACAATGCAATTGAACTTTTAACGAATTACAGAAAAATATTTTATCCCAATCGACTAAATATATCGTATGTTTCTGATAGGCTATGAACTTGTGACAATTTCATGGTTTTGAAAATCGTTAGTCAAAAGCAAATATTTTTTCATGCAGCAACCAAATGTGATTTTGAAAATATCACATCAAAGTTCTTTATATGCAAAATAATCTCTAAAATATCCCAATTTGTTCGAAATAAAAAAACACTGGATGACAACAATTCTGATTCCATAATTACTTTTGATGAGTATGTCATGAATTTGTTGGTGACAATTTCATGCCGACAAAATCGTGAATCGAAGTAGTTAAGTAGCTTATGTCCAATTTTTCAAATTGATTGAAAATCAAGGTTTTGTAAAATTTTCATTTTGTTCTGCCATCTTGGCCATCTTTATGTTTTCCACATTATTTTAAAGTTAACCATGGCCAAGATATGGACAAAAGAAAATCAAAACTTCACATAAAGCGAAATTTTGCAACATGTGTAAAATGAACATAATATACTTTCGAACCACACCGACGATTTGTTCTAAATCCAAAACACTGAATGACAACAATTTGATTTCTTAATTCCATAATGACTTTCGATGGGTAACACTTCATATTCCCATAAGATAACAAAACAAATTATGAATTCACTGAGTCGGCACTCTACCCTTCAAGTAATCTAAAACAGCGGCGGTGCCTTGCAGCAGAATGTTATGTCTCGGGATCCTGAACGTGTTGCCTTCCAATTGCAAATTTCGCAAGCTAGTCACCAATCCGAGTTCGGGAGGCACTTGAGAAATGCTATTGTTCTGCAGAGATAGAGTAGACAGTTTTGTGAGCTTTTGAAGTCCCGAAGCGTTGATGCTTTCAATTTGATTTCCAGACGCAAGCAAGTGCTCCAATGCGTGCAAGTCATAAACGCACATGGGTATCCCTTTGAACTTGTTTTGCATTATATTTAACTCTATGAGCTTCCGCAAGTTTGTAATCTCTATTGGCAAAGATGTCAGCGAGTTTGATGCCAAGTCCAGGTGAGTTAGTGATGTGAAATTGCCAATAATGCTGGTTACTAAGGATATCTTGTTGAGGGAGCATGTCAGTGTTTTCAAAGAATCTTGGAAATGTGATAATCCATCTGGAAATTCAACAAGGCCTGTTTTGTGAAGATTGATGGTTTCCAAGGGAATATCAGATAAATCTGTGAGAGATTTTGGGGAGAATGGCTTATTGCTCAAATCTAATGACTTGGAAACATTCAACTCGTGCATTTTTGTACGCTCTGCCAATTCTGAAGATACTGGCAAATTGGATTGGCTATGCTGATTGTGGTTGTCACCAACTGTCCCAGTCACTATCCGAGTCCGGAGATAAGTCATGATAGCCGTGGTGCCTTTACTGATGACATCTCTTCTTATGCCACGCATTGGATTTCCGTCCACATTCAACGCTTTGATATGCTCCATAGCGCCCATTATGGGCGGCAGCGTAGAAATATCGTTATTGGAAATGTCAATTCGTTGCAGATTTTGTAGGTCCGATATATTTTCTGGAATAATTTTGATTTTATTGTCGCGAAATTCCAAAATCATGATGCTTTTTGGGATGTCACAAATGCTCACAGAGACAAAAGCGTTTCTGGCGCAGTACAACTCTTTCAAGTTATTGCATTCGGAAAGATTTGGTAAAGATTGTAACTTGTTATTTCTCAAATATAATTCTCGTAATGATGTCAAATTAGACCAATCGCCAGGAAGACTTGACAGATTATTGCCGCTAAGATCCAGGTAGCTTAAAAGCGGGATGCCACAGATTGAATATGGGAGCTTTAACAATTGATTAGAAGCCAAATTCAGTTTTTGAAGACTAGTTATCTGGCTCCAATCTTCTGGTAGATACTCCAATTTGTTGTTTGAACAATCTAGCGTTGTCAGGTTGGCTAAATCGCCGAAAAACTTGGGCAAAGATTCCAGTGCATTATGCTGCATCAAAAGTGTTGACAATCGCTTCAAATCGACAATTCCATCCGGTAAGCTCCTCAACTCGTTGTGGCTGATATCTAACTTGTCCAAAATCTTTAGTTGCTCGATAGATTCGGGTAGTTTAATGAGCTTATTGTCATGCAAATCGAGAATGACCAGAGCGGGGAAAATCGCAATATCTTCGGACAGAGTGGTTAAATGGTTTGAAGCTAGAATGAGTTTCTTTAGTTCAACCTGATTCCACCATCTCTCCGAATCCTTGGAATCGAAATTTACATCGTCCTCAGAACGGGCGTAAAGCTTCCACACTTCATCCGGTACAGTTTTCAATTCTCTACCAGATAAATTCAATTGGCCAGTTCTGCACGCCTGTTCTAGAACAACCTTCGGTACGGAGCCTGTTTCTTGCACAGATTCTTGCAGCGCGCGTTTTCGAAATCTTGACATAGTGGGATGTATCAGAAACACTAACGAAATATCGCTAAAAATATACCAACATTCAGCGCTCCGGTAGCCTTTCAAAGTTTTCCCTCGGTTGCAATATTTTGCTCCTATTTGCAGCATATGTTACACTTGAGTAGGTTTTCGGATATAGGAAATCATGGATCATCATGAAAACGCGGAAATGCCTTGATTAGAAACTGACCGATTGTAATCTCGGTTCGCCGATAATATCGACTCAGTATCAGTATCAGTTTAATAATCATGTTATCCGTTCAAAACACCACAAGACTGCAATACAATGAAAAGATAGGAAGGTTTCGAAACGACTTGGAGCAGTCGTTGAAATCCAGTGGTTGGGACGTGTCGAATCAACTTTTCCCGATGACTAGACTTGACTCGAGTCACTTTTCAATAATTACTTGACTTGAACAGCACTTAGTCCCCCCCCCCCAAAAAAAAAAACTCTGGTCTTGGTCCCCCTTTGCGTCCTACGTTCTCACCGCAATCGCGTTCTTGTTATCGGTGGTTGCTGTACTGATGTTGTTTATTCGAACATCGCGCGAAAAAAATCAAATACATGGTTGAATTCGGTCATTGCGTATATCACTGTTGTAGAGCCCTGGCTCTCTCTCTCTCTCATATCTGTATGTAGATAACTAACCTACGGTAGGTTAGTTATCTATAATCTGTATATCACGAGATTTATATGTCTTTCTTCTAGTACCACGTGACTTTACCATTTATTAGCTCGTGTATTCGAATTATACGCTAGACCCATTTGCGATATCCTGCTGTATAGTGTATATTCCATGCATATTCGACCAATATATCTAGAGCAGTGGTACCCAACCTTTTTTTAGACACGCCCCCTTTATGATAGTGAAAAAATTTTCGCCCAGCTCCCCCATCGTCATATCACAAACTCGAACCGGGATGCTAGCAACCCAAACAGATTTTTATGATGGCATGGAAGGTTATAAATGTTGATGAGAGAATTAAAAAATATGAAATTAGGTGTATATATAGAGAAACACGCGTGAATTGGAGGTAAATCGCGCAAAGCGCGATTTTTTTTTAGTTGACTGCTTCTTCGCGTCCTCCTTCCGAGCTTTCACGCCCCCGCCCCCCAGGTTGGGAACCACTGATCTAGAGGCAATACTGTCGTTGCATTCATGAAGTTTTTAGATCAAGCACTAACGCAAGGAACGTGCGTCTACCACCGCGAATTAGACGACATACGCCTTCCATACTGTCGAGTTTTTAACTACCGTTTTTACCGAGTTTTTACCGTTGGTACTGACGGCATTGGTGTATTTGAAAATTTAGGGCCCGTAATTATAATAATTATTGATCTATGGGCGGACCCATTGTTTTCAATACATTTTTTTTCTAAAATACCTTTGGCCCACCTCAAAATGCTTCTGTGGTCCACTGGTTGAAAATCCCTGGTCTATATACCGAGGCTCCCGTATACACCAATCTTATCAGTATATCACATTACAATGAATTGTAAGTTTAATATGTATGTTATTGAGTTGCACGATTGACAACAAATGACCTGATGATTCTCTCTCTCTCTCCGGGATTCTGGATTCTGTTTATGTAGCTCAGTGTTCTGGAGCCGTGCCGAGTGATCCATTATGCTTTCGAGTCTTCTCAGGTCTTGTATTGCTTTTGCTAACGAAAGCGAAAACATAGATTGTATACGGCTGGTAGTCAATAGTCACTATCTTGTTTGTAAAACTCTCGTCGAACTCAGTATAAAGCTTTGATCGGCTATGCATGAAGCGTACCGGCAGATTGCGATATTAAGAAGCCTGCCTCTTCCAATAGAATGTATAGCATGTTGGGGTGAGTACAAATCGTTTAATTTTATATTACCGATGTCGATCTTAAAAGACGAAAACAATAACAGCAATGCTAATGTGACCCCCATTAACTTGTACAGGCAACAGCAGGGTTGCGGATTCAAGCTCCAGATTGATGAATGGAAACGGCCCTTTAAAAAAAGACGAAGGAGAATGCCCAAAAGCAACATTGCTAGTTGGGACAAAGCCCGGCCATCTGTTGGTCTATTCGGTGAGTTATTTAATGTATATCATACTGCAAAGAACCACGCATTTATATTCGCAATTTATTCACTTAAAGCTTTTCAACTGGCACTCATTGTGAGCGGCCGTCGGTAAATGAGAGATTGCAATTCGAAATATATAAGATGATATAGATATAGTGTGACGGAAGAATGGTACAGAAACAATTATCAGAGAATTCACAAAACCAGAACGTTAACTAGAAATGCAATTAGCCCAATACAGAGACGCAACACTAATGTAATACACGGAGGATATAGAATCGTTGCGTTTGTTGACAGACAATTGGTTGCTCGAGTTTTATTATAGTCAATTCGAGAACATTTAAATCAGAGATCGCCAACTCAAAATGGGTCGCGGGCCACTTTTCAAAATTCCTAGAGGCCGCGGGCCGCATGACTTCAATATCGAGATTAACATAGCCAACGCAGCTTAACAACTACGTGCTCTCTGCTGTGCCCTCTTACATGGGCGATGGGCATAGTCACCACAAAATAAATAATATGTTATTGAACAAACACAAATACAACAAAAAATATCATGCTCATCAATTTCATTATATTTTGAACTATTAGCTGCACACGATACCTGACAACACTCTGTAGCAACTAAAACAGGGGTGGGCAACCTGTTTGCTATTCACGGCCGGATTTCGATTTCTGATGTAGCCCGCGGCTGCATTCCGGTGCATAGTGGTAATAAACAAACTGGGGTCAAATATCCACGTCAAACTCACTATGTGCATTGCTGGTACACTCCGGACAAATCTATTTACTGATATCGGCTTACTATGGGCACCGAGACCGTGAATATAGTCATGTTATGAAGAGCGACATGGATGCGCACATGAGTGAATTCCATCATTTAATATTAGTATAGTTTCACATATTACTATCAAATATTCATCCTTTCTCGGCCCATGTGATCAGATTCACCGGTAGAGTTTATGCAGGGGGTGTCTGCAAAAAGTGCTAGGGTGCATCTTTGGGTAGGCCAATTCTCATTAGTTCCATATGCTGCATGCAGTTATTTCTTCACCTCCCATTAGAATTGTCATTATAGTGGAAATATATTGGATTCGCCCAAACGGAGGCCTACCAGAAAAAGTAAATCGGGATGAGGAGAACACGATTAGAAATTAGTATTTCTTTATGGGTCGCATCATTTTTCTCCGCTGTTCGCATCTGTACTGTGGGACTCGGACTACAAATGACACTGCTGTATTAAAATCCAAAATCGACTCGCATTGAAGCGAGTATAGCGCGAAGAAAATTTCAAGAATAATTCAAACCTCACATTAATTAGGGAGTCAATTCGTAAATTCAATTTGCATAATATTGACAGCCACCAACACATCCTAATTGAATTGAGTGTCGACGGCCGCATAATTTTTCTTCTACTGCCGCAGATTAGCCGCCCCAGGATTAAAGAATTGGGGTTAGTTGTAGACACGGTACGACGCTAGCCTATATTTGCTGGAAAACTATCTCCTCGTAAAGCATGATCTCTTGGAGAGTCCGAAATCGTTTATCAAGCCTCCCGGTCTTGGCAGTGGTGGGCCATTACACGCCAAGGCAATATGCCCATTCATATCAGCAAATTATTCCTCCATATATTGATAATACCTTGCCGAACCGCAGGAATAGTGATATTGGGCACAATAGATTGGCTTACTTTGAACAACAACAACAATATGTTTCAACTGAAAACAATTTCGGCATTTCGAAAGGGCTTTCTGACCGTTCTTCCAAAATTTCCCCAAATCAGGCCGCGGGCCGCAAAATATGACCAAATTATGCGGCCCGCGGGCTGCGGGTTGGTGACCCCTGCTTTAAATGGAACTGATTATCTATATTTTGCACATCGATTCGAGTCAGGCTTGAACAAACTATACCAATCTATTTAGTTGATAGTCGACAAACTACTGGTTTTTTGAGTAGTTCTAAATAGCTCTGTCTGTGGATTTTTAAAAATGAGTACCGTACCAGTAGTTCCAGTTCTTGAATATTTGGAAATTTGGTTGCCGAACAACTATAAAATACGTGTTTGTCGATTGGCGTGAATCGTGATACCAGTGTTCTGTTTTCTGATGCTCTTGCAGCCAGCCATTGCTAGATCAGAGTCACCACTCTACTAGCAATGATGTAGTCAGGCGTGGGTTTTTTTGGTCGAAATCAATGGTTGTAGTCGCAAGGTAACGAGTCGCAAGTCAATTCTACTTTTATTGTTTTGACTCAAGTCAAGTTGAGTCATTTTCAATTAATCACTGAGTCCAAGTCAGGGTTCGAGTCCGAGTTGCAGTATTGAGATTCGAGTCTGAGTCCATGTGTTAACTGTCCATTTTCATAATCAATCCTGTTCAACACACATTTTTCAACTCTATTCAGGTGATATTGAATGACTCACATTTATAAAATAGTAGTTTTCCTCACTTTACTCAGTTTCTGGCCCTATTGTACAAACAAAGGCCTGCTGATAGTCAAAATATCAATAATGTGTTAGTTTACTGGTTGTTCAAAGTTACGAAATGCCTGTCTTGGCCGTCCTAGTATGGAGTCGTATGACTGGTTGACGAGTACAAGTCGAGTCAATACACAGATTGCCTCAAGTTGAGTCATCAAAAATTCTTGAATCAAGTCGGACTCGATTCGAGTCATTACAACCCTGTCGAAATCCCTCCTATTACAAAGTTGAACTGATGTTAATGTGAAAAACAGTTCCGATTCCGATAATATAATAGTTAATTAGTTCCTTCAGTATTGAATCTGGTTAGTTATGTTTTAGTTAGTTAGTTGTGGATATTTAAAAGTTAGTTGTGGATATTTAAAGGTTGTTGGTTTTAGTCCTAATTCTAGTTGCAGATTTTCAGAAGCGAGTAGTTCTAGTTCAAGTTGTGGGCTTTGAAAAGTGAGTAGCTCTGGTTGCGCGAGTTGCGCATTTTGAAAATCCTGTAGTTTGTACAATTCTGATTCTAGTTTCCAGTCTTGATTTTTCATTGCAATGTAAAAACATCCACAATTTCACAGGTCGAGCTCAAAGCCAATCAGAACCGTGCAGACGTGATGTTGGAACGTTCGAATAAGACCTTCTCCAAAAAACCGATTCAGCAACTTTTCGTTTGTGACGAATTGCAACTTATCATCAGTTTATCGGACAACGCAGTCTCGATCCATCACCTTACCACGCTTCATTTGATCACAACCATCTCAAAGTCGAAAGGAGCAACATGCTTCTCCGCTGACTTGGAGGTATGCGATGTATTTTATGGAATTAGAGATTATTTGTTCTTGATTTTTAATATGTTAGCCTCGGCGACTGATTTGCGATAACGTCATGTGATAAATGTGTAAATTTTTAAAGTTTCGGGTGGCATGGGTGCTACTGTTGAAACTGTCTTACCAGGACACGTACCGGCTACAAAATATTGTTGACGTGATTGCCGTTAACTGAATTTGTTCAGTTTTGGGTTTTCACCCCAATACTTGACGGACCATTGACCTTGTGGAGCTACTTCTCACATAATTTGATATTGTAGGTCATCTTGCTCCAAGTCCATGCCATAGTAATTGAGTCGCAATATTTTTCTGGACGTTATAGTGTGGTATTAAGTTGTACAATGTACATTGTTATGAACGAAATCAGGGTTGCTTTCCTCACTCGCTCAAACATCGTCTCAGGTTTTCAGCTTGGAAATGGGTCTTTTGAGTATAGGTCACAAATGCAGCAAACCAAAAGATTTTTATTTCGTGTAAGACTGTGAGGTATTGTTTTAAGAATTGTCGCTAATTGGTCACAGTTCCGAACACCATTTTTTACTCCGAACCCTAAAATCTATGTTTCAAATATTGCTGAAAAGTGTAATTATTGACAATGGTCACTTGAAAGCCGTAATTCATCCTTCAGTCAATTTGAGTTGTGGTCCATGCACAATTTTATATAGGTGGTGTTACTTTTAATATCAGCCTAACATACTCCATCCTAAAAGTTACTGATAGGGAAGTAGTTCTAATTAATGAAATATGACCCAAGTAGTTGTAAGCAGAATTGTTTGAAGCCGCCTGCACCATTTTAGACATTGTACTATTTCAATTGACGTTTTAGTTTTTTAAATATTGTGTTGTTACTAACAAATGGAGCAGTAAAGTTTGATAAAAATGTTCATCATGTTTGCAGTCACAGATGTCGTCTCGTGGCGATGTCGAACATATGCTCCGATTATGCATTGCCGTCAAAAAGAAATTACAAATATACTTCTGGAACAAAGGAAAATTCCGCGAACTATATGTAGGTTTGTTGCCACTGATGCAATCCACTCTGTATTCATTATCACATTGTTTGCCAGCCGGATATCAATATGCCTGACATACCGAAGTGTATGGCTTGGTGCAAAGACTCGATATTTCTCGGATTTAAAAGAGATTATTACATGGTATCCATGAAGTCAAATGCAACTCCTGCAGAATTGTTTCCAACGGGTATGCGGGTTGTATTTGAGTCTACGTGCTTGTGATGTCACTCGTAAAACCTCATTACAGGAAAACTTATGGAGCCAGTCATGTCCAAGTTTGATGCGGATAAAATTATTCTTGTAAAGGATAACATCAGTGTTTTTGTGGATAATCTCGGCAATACGGATAAAAGAGTGTTCAAATGGTCGGATAATCCTATACTTATTGGTAAGTTGCATTAGCATTAGGGAATAGGATTATGTTTATTACTCGTAAGTAGGGCTGAGCACAATGATTTGAATACTCGAATCTGAATCGAGTTTTAATTCTAATGATAGAGTCGAGTAGTAAAAGATTAGTTTTTCAAGTACTGAAATTAAGAGTTACGTTATTGATCAGAATTATAGTTTCAATACTGTTTTCCACTGCTGAAGGGTGTACGTATTGATTGGACGTATCGAAGTATACGAAACATGGAGCACAAAGCTAAAGCTACACGTGACATATCTGTGAAGTCATAATCAAACCCCAGCATTGTCACAAAGTGCAGTGCAATAGGTATTGCCGAAATAATATCATATCTTCTTTAATGTGACACAAAACTGGCATTGTATTCTTTGTGGTCGTATAGAAGACACATATTTTAATTTTCCACATCATTCATACTGTTGTGATGTCATCTTGAGTGATACTGAACACCAGGGTTGTAACCAAATCACAAGGCTCTGATTCACAAGTCAATCTTTCTTATATCGTGTTTACTCGAGTCAAGTCGAGTCATTTTTAGTTCACCACTGAGTCAAATCCAAGTCAGCGAGCAGAGGATCGAGTCCAAGTCATTGCGTTGACGGCTCGAGTTGAAATCTTGTTAAAACCACTTTTTATAACTCAATTTGGTGATATAGACTGGTTCGCATTTAAAATATACTAATTTTACTCACTTTCAACAGGTTCTGGTCGCATTTTCAAGTACCAGTACCAATAGGCAAAATACCAACAGTGTTACTTTACTATTTTTCGAAAATACAATGAAATGTCGGTCTTGGCCGTCTGAGACTCGAGCGATGACTTAGTACGAGTCATGCGCAATGACTTGAGTCCAAGTTGAGTCAATACACAGTAGTTAAGAACCATTGTTCTAAATTCTCCTTCATTAACTCCTTATCCACTAGGTTGCTGTAATACTTCAGTACTTCTAAGCGTAGCCACTATATTTATGGCATAGTATAGTATCAGTATCAGGGAGTAGATTTGGCCTAATGAATTGGTGTCTCATCCCCGATTGAAGAGCCTATCTTGTCTGCAGAATCTCAGTTACCTTACGTGCTCGCCATTTTACCGTCGTACGTCGAGGTGCGAACGACCGAACCCAATATGCAAATTCAAAATTTGGAATTTCCGAAAGCGAGATTACTTTCCAAGTGGAGGTAAGGCGTGCTTTGGACCGCGGTAAACGTAGCTCTCATTGCAATTGCTTTGTAGAGAATGGGTTTTCATCGCGTCGACCACCCATATTTGGGCGATCGTCCAATATCCTGCCACGCATCAAATAAAACAACTCCTGAAGGACAAGCAATTTGAGCTAGCTCTGAAAATAGCTGTGAGTAATCGTGATGTGTTGTCGGAGCAGCTCTTTGTGGTTTCGAACTTTGCAAACTAATTGATTGTGACTGCCGGAGATTTTTCTATTGCAGACTGTTTTATGATATGCAATGTTCTTTCCAATTCTCTACTAGTTGCTGACGATTAGCCCTGACGAGTGTCGGCCGAAAATATTTGGGTGTATTTCAATATAAATATAGCCTATTATTCTATATCACCAATTAGTAATTACTGGACAAGTGCCCAACTTCCTACATTTTGAAATTGAGATATAAGATAATTGAGGATCAATATTTTGTGACGTGAAAAAGACTCATCGATTATTTTGTTTGATTCGTGTTGAATTTTGAAAAATACTTCGGATTTACGAAGAGCTGTCGATATATTCACTGCAACATTGGAATTGCCACTGAACTATCCGCCATTCGACTTTTTACCTTCCAATCTATTTAGCCAACTAAATTCCATTCAGGAATCGACAGACGAAAACGACGAAGAAATCTCGTACCGGGTGAACGACATCAAAAATTTGTACGCTTTCGAGTTATTCTGCCAGAATAGATTCGAAGAGTCGCTTCAAGTCTTTCGGAATCTCAACACAGGCGAGTCTATTATTATCGTTGTGGGTAGTTGTATATATTTCAACTCTAACCTTTCCCAACCAGATCCGGCTCAAGTAATCGGGCTTTTCCCCGGGCTGTTGCCGCCAGATTACAAAAGACACCTTCATTACCCTTCCGAACCTCCGACGCTCACCGGGATTTATTTTGAGAAAGCGCTACACGCTCTCATCGAATACCTTACGGAGGCGAGCTTGGTTTTATGTACTGTAATGTTGGCAAGAACCTTGTTTTTGTGTGCTTGCAGAATGCAGAATGTTGAATTTGTTACAATTATGTGAATTGAATCTACCCTGGATTAGTTCAAAAAGCACAACTTTCTTCATTTTATGGCCAAACCAGTGCCGTGGCAGAAACGTATCATTTTTTTTCAAGAAAACAGTTGTTTCACGCAGCTAGTGATGTCACCTAAGCATTTTTTGGTTATCTTATGTTGTTTAATGGTAGGCACGGTTTCATTGAGAGCCCGCGCTCAAATTATTAGTGCAGTATCAGACACACAGGCCTGTTGGATCATAAATTAAGGATAGCCTGAAACTCTTTGAGTAGCCTAACCGCCTTCGCCCTGTTCTAATCAAGATTAAGATTAATTGAAGGGGCACTCCACTCTAAAAATGACGTGGTCTCAAATTGAAGGGCAAAACGAAAAAAAAATTTTGGCCGCAGTCGTTGTCTTCAGAACGCCACCGTAATGGAACTGCAATTTATTGATATTTCCACAAAAACTTCACGCTCCAGCAGTCACACAGAGATCAAACTTTATATAGTTGTTAGCCGATGATGTTATGTCGTCCACGACAAGGTGGTTTAGATACCGCGTTCAACGGAAGATGTCCAGTCAGGATATTGATGTCAAAATCGGGCCCAGTGTATTCTATTTCTTTAGGACAGAAATAGATCATGTTCTATTCTTATGTATAAAACATTGTTAGACATGATCTATTTCTGTCTTAAAGAAACAGAACACACTATAATACAACTACAACTACATAAAGTTTGATCTCTGCGTGACTGCTGGAGCGTGAAGTTGCTATCAAAACTTAAATAAATTGCAGCTCCATTACGGTGGCGTTCTAAAGAAAAAGGCTTCGGCCACATTTTTTTCTCGTTTTGCCCTTAAATTCGAGACCACATCATTTTAGTGTGCAGTGCCCCTTTAAGGACATTTGTCAAATAAAAGGACAAATCTTATAAATAATAACAATGTCGAACTTTTATAAATATGATATGGCGGCAATACTGCCTGTATGTGTATGGCTATTGATTTCCTTAACGTCGTCGAGTTGAAATTAAGCCGTTTTCTACGAATTTAGAAGCGTAACGAGGCTTTGACAAATGAAAAGTGTCTGGCCGCGACTTCGATCATGGAGGGTAACAAACTCATCAGGTCCAAAAAGTCACTCCTCCAGATTATCGATACAACGTTACTCAAGTGCTATCTTCACGTAAGTAACCGTCGAATTCTCTCCATTTTGAGTTTGTCAGGCGTTTCGAGGTCGGTTTTAAGCTACATTCATACTACTTGTAATCGTCAATTGTAAGCTAAATTACCTGACATTGTAAGCAGAGATGATCGGCAATGGAGTCCTTCTACTTTTTCGGAGCAGGTACTCAGGTAGGTTTTGTCTACTTGCTACTTGCACTATGTGGTTTTGGCAGGGTTGTGATGACTCGACTCGAGTCTGGCTCGAGTAGCGATTTTTTCAAATGCGTTAAATGACTCGACCTGAGAGTCAAGTCGAGGCATTGAAAAATTGCCACACAACCCTGGCATTTTGCTGGATTTTTGCTGCGTAATAGAGGTAGCATGGTGTTTTAGTACTAATCTGAACCGTATGCAGTTGAGATTTCGAGTAAATTCCCGAAAAGCGGGATTACATCCAAACTCTGGCATTTTCTTATTTTTGGCAGTGCCAAAACAAAGGCTCACATATTCGGAATAAACTTGCTTTACTAACACCGGCTACTATTTTGCAGACTAACGACGCCTTAATAGCTCCCTTACTTCGGCTGCGCGAAAATTATTGTCACACCGAGGAATGTGAAAAGGAGCTCAAGAACGCGAACAAACACGCGGAATTGATCATTTTATATAAGAAGAAAAATTTACACCGAAAAGGTAACGTGTTTGTGATGTATTTTTACTTTGTTTCGCTTTATTTAACTGTCTTATTTCTGCAGCGTTGGCGTTACTGATAGAGCAAACAAAGTCTGCTTCCCAAGACGCCATTGTTGAGTATTTGCAACACCTTGGTGAGTTACGTCATTTCCAAGTTGTTAGGATAGGCAGTGGAAAAAGTATTCCAGTATTGTTCCGATTGATATTGAATGGATTCTAGAAGAGAGACCGACTGATATCAGAGAACATAATTATTTGGCAGTGATTTGAAAAAATACATTCCCTATCAACTTGATTTATTTAGAATATAACTGCAGCTTGATGGCTGAAATTGTACCAATATTTTTACGGAGGCAGATGTCGCCCAAGTTCTAATATTGATACTACTACTGTTGTTGAGTAGCTCTAGTTTTAGTTGCGCATTAATAAAAAAATAAGTTGCCGGACAACTAGAAAACAATTGTTTGGCATGAATCCTGATACTGGCGTTTCGTCGTGTGATGTTCTTGCGGCCATTTCTGGGTCAGAGTCCTCAATTGTCAGTACTAACAGTGGTGTAGGTAGGGAAAGGTTTGAGGGGTCGAAACCCTGTCCTGTTTGAAACGTGTACTGGTGTTCATTAGGGCTATTCAAAAATGACTTTTTTTCTCAAATCGCACTGGCTACTTGATAAAATTGTTAGGTTACCTAAATTAAGCCTACACGCCAAATTTGGTTCAATTCCAACTAGTGGAAGCGGAGTTATCGCCATCGAAAAATTTGGATTTTGAATAAAATAGTATTTACGGTGACCAATTCTTTAATTATTTATTATAGTGGTGCCCGCCGTAAATACTATTTTATTCAAATCCAAATTTTTCGACGGCAATAACTCCGCTTGTACTGGTTGGAATTCAACCAAATTTGGTGAACATTGTTTCTATAGACAACCTAACACTTTCATGGGGTGAACAGATAATTTTCAAATTTTTGGTTATTTATTTTATATAGCCTAATAAATAAAAACTTTCTTCTCCTGTAGCAATGCGGCTTCTGGCTTGAATTGAACCAGATTTGGTGTGTAGGCTTGAATTAGGAAACCTAACAATTTTATCAAGTAGCCTGTGCGATTTGAGAAAAAAAGTCATTTTTGAATAGCCCTAGTGTTCATGTGTAAAACCGATCCAATTCTGATAAAATGGTTGTTTTGAAATTGGACCTAGTAACTTGTGTTTTAGTTAGTTGATCGCAGATTTACAATTGTTGTTAGTAGTGTTAGCTCTAGTTGTGACTTTTGAAAAGTGAGTAGTTCTAGTTACAGTAGGCGCTACAAGTCTGGATGTGCCTGCGTGTGGTTTTTAGTCCCGACATGCGCTGTGCAAAGTTGATTGTACTGTACGTTTTGCTTTCAAGGGAACGAAAATTTGGACCTGATCTTCGAGTTTTCCCCGATCGTTTTCGAGAAAGACGAACACGACGGCTTGCGTGTAAGTTTGTGATATTTTACTGTAAATTTAGCTCGTAAATTTTTCTTGTTCTGGCCTGTCTTGTAGATCTTCACGGAGGACATACCGGAAGTCGAGTCTCTGCCGAAAAAACAAGTGCTCGAGTTTTTGGAGAAGCGATCGCCGGAACTTTCTTTGAAATATCTGGTAAGACTCGTTGATCTTATAATATGGGAAATTTTTTCCTGTCCTGTCCAACACGTCCCTTAGGCTATGGAGACGACTTTTATCAAAATACACCAGCCAAGGCTATGTCAGCAAAAGAAGTTCGTATATCCTATAGCAAACGTTCTTTCCAATTCTCTACCAGTTGCTGATGATCACCCCTGACGAGTGTCAGCCGAAAATATTCGAGTTCATTTCAGTATGAAAATACTATTTAATTGTGTATTGAAATTCTGTACTTCCCAAGGCCCTTTCGTAGACCTCGCACAACGAGTTCGGGGACCCCGGTTAAAGAATCCTTGATATAAAAAGAGACGAAAATGTGTTAAAATATGGTATTAAACATCGAATTTACAATAATAGCACTGTGTTGACGCAAATCGTTCCTAAAAGACAGATTGAGATCCATAAATGTCGATATCTTTTACGCTGCCTGCATTGGAAACGAATATCGGTAGACACTCTGAAAGTAGCACTAAAATTGGCATATCCAAATCCTAACTCCTGTTCGTAGGTGCATCTGGTGCACGACGCCGACGACCGAACGCCAGAATTCCACAACAAACTCATACTGGCGTACCAGAGGAAAGCGCTCGCACTGATGAAGTCCTGCCGGAACGAACTACCTGAAGGTACCGATTTGAAATTTAGCTCGGCCAGAAAGTGAAAAGTGTTGATAAAATGTCGCCAATCCAACAGTAGACAAGTATTCATCTACGGCTGGTCCTGCCGAGCTAGTGGAGCTGCGAAGCAAGCTCCTCTGTTTTCTCGAAACCTCGACCAGCTACAGCGCCCGCAGGCTTTTGAAAGAGTTCCAGGACACGGGTGAGATTTGCCGTAGATGCATCACGCTTTGGAAACCTCAGTTTTATCTCCTCCGTTCAGATCTGGTCGAGGAACGAGCGATTTTGCTCGGCAAAGACGGCCAGCATGAAAAGGCGCTCGGCATCTACGCCAACGACTTGAAAAGGCCCGACCGGGCGGAAGAGTATTGCAGGAAGGTTTACGAGGAGAACAGCGTCCTGAATAAAGATGTATGATCGTCTAAGGGGGCACTGCACTCTGAATGTGATGCGGGTCTCAAATTAAAGATAGAAATGTGAAAAAGTTTTAGCCAACAACCATTTTTAAGGTCTGGGTAAAATCAAGTATCTGACTGATGCGATTTCTAATCAAGTGTTAGGCTTCGAGTCAAGTATTGAGTATGAATTTCAATGAGAGTTTAAGCACATACCTTTTATGCAACCACAAATAATACAATGCGGGCACTTCATCATGTTTAAGATAATTTGGATTTCTTAGACTCTATACCGGCACCTATACTCTGTGACAATGCTGTGGGCTTATCACGACTTCACAGAAATGTAGGGTTGTAAGTAACCAAGTCACAAGTAGATCTCACTTTTATAGTTTTGAGTCAAGTCGAGTCATTTTCAATTCACCACCGAGTCAAGTCCAAGTCGGTGAGTGGAGGGTGGAGTCCTAGTTATATCTTTGTGACTCGAGTATCAAGTCTTTGTGATCACTGTTCAGTTTTGACTTCAATCAGGTTCAACCCACTTTTTATATAGAATGACTCGCCCTCATAAAATTAAATTTTCCTCAGTCTTAACAGTTTCTCGCTCTATTTCCAAATATCAGGACTGATAGAGGATACACCAATAATGTGGGGCTTTACTATTATTCGAAATTACGATGAAGTTTATATCTTGGCAGATTTGTCTCGAGTCACCAAAGAATTGTTACTGGAGTTGAGTCGTTACAACCCTTCAGAAATGCCATTTTCACAAATGTGGGTAGCTTTGTAATACATGTTCCGTATGCTGAGTTACGGCCAATCGTGGTTTCAGGACAGTGGAGAACAGTATCACAACTATATTCTTCGTTGATAAACTAATTCTTAGTGGCAAGGAGCATATAATTTCAGTACTAGAAAAAAACATCTTCCGCTACTCGACTCGAATCATTACAATTAACACTCTGTTCTGATTCGGGTGCTTGAATCATTGCACCCGGCCATACTGTTTTCCTCAGAAAGCCACCCTATTGTAACTGTAGGTAAAAGATTTTTCGCGACTGTTTCTTTTATGGTTGTTACCAAGTCGCAAGGTTCCAAGTCACAAGTCAATCTCACTTTTATAGCTTTAACTCGAGTCATTTTCAATTCACCACCGAGTCAAGTCTAAGTCAGTGAGTAGAGGGTAGAGTCCGAGTCGTAGTTTTGTGACTCGAGTCCAAGTCATTGTGTTTATTGTTCAGTTTTGAGTTCAACCCAGTTCAACCCATTTTTTCAACTCTGCTCGAGTGATATAGAATGGCTCGCATTCATAATATCGTCATTTTCCTCAGTCCTATCAGTTTCCGGCCCTATTTCCCAAGTGTCAGGACTGATAGTCGTAATATAAATAATGCGGTGACTTTACTATTCTTCGGTGTTGCAATGAAATGTCTGTCTTGGCTGTCCTTTTCTCCAATTGTGCACAATGACTTGATTACAAGTCGAGTCAATACACAATTTGACTCGATTCAAGATGAGTCACCAAAAATAGTGAATCGAGTCGGACAATGTACTGGATTTCCAAAATGCATGACCAGCTCGAGAACTAAGGACCTTCTAAAATTTGCAACTAACTATATTTGTAGTTTGCACAAGTCTGACATTATTATCTCGCATTTGAGACCGGTTCCCATCATATTTCGAACACGGTGCCTCTTTATCGGGGTGTTGCTGTCAAGTGTTACAACAGCCATTGATCTTGTAGGTGTTTTTGAGTTTGTTGAAGATGTATCTGCATTCCCAAACCGACGGGTCAGATGGGGACGAGCATGGCGGAAGTTCAGATAAGGAATCGGCTTTTCGAGTTCTTACGGAGAATTCAAACAGGATCGACTGTATCGAGGTATGATATTATTGTCTTCAGCGATCAGGTCGCCAGCATCCCAAATTTCTCGGAATGTAAGTTTGTATGTTGTAAGTTAGATAGGCGTTCAATTTGCTTGCATATGTCATTTCAAAAATTACCAAGCCGGCCATGGGTTGGCCAGCCCTGCTCTTGGGGTTATATTTTATACCAGTGCTTTCCAACCTTTTTGAGCTCCATTCGCACTTGATAAATAAAATTCATACCCACCAGCCAGCCGGAATTTATTACACAAAAAGAAAATTAAGAAACTAATCACTTTTGTATTCGAAGAGCTTCTTGGAAGTACAGAGCTTCAATATTTTACATTCAGCGTAAGCGTATTGTATTATTGATTAATCAAGTACTAAAATCACTGCAGTAGAAAAATCACAAATATCACAGTCCCGTCGATGTGTTCGTTGCTTTTTCCGGGGGTCTCGTGCGGTGAATTCCTTTGAAGCTTAAAGGGCGAACTCAAGAACAATATTCACTCGCAACAATATCACTTTTCCACCAAATCGACATGTTATGTCATCGCGATGTGAATGTGTTCGTATTTGGAACATACAAAAGAGTGAAACTGCACTTGAACCATTGTTGCGACTAGCACCTTTATTTGTTTATTTTCTGACAACATTCGAAAAGATGCTTCACCGTACTAAGGTAGGTTAGCCGATTGGATGGTACGGTGGGCGTTAAAAACAGGAATGCATTGCTATACAAACTCACACAATCCGAGTAATTGGGTCATTTACGGATAGAATTTCAAAAATAGGAAGTAGTTTTGGAATATTTTTGAATCGCTTTGAAGAGTAAAATTGTCATGAAAATTGTGTGAAAATAGCCCCTGTATCACGGTGTCGGGCGAGATAGTGTAATGGTTGTGCGTCCGGCTTCTCGATCGGTAGGTCGTGGGTTCGATCCCTGGCCGGGTCAGACCAAAGACTCGAAAACTGGTATCCGCGGCTATCCTGCTAGGCGCTCAGCAATTACGGATAGCATGGAGGAGAAAAAAACCGGGGGTGCATACTAGATGACCTTACTATAAAGGCCGTATCGCATCTCCGTCGTCAAAGCATCTCGATGGTGCAGGCGAAAAAGAATACCATATCTCTCTTTTATATATCCATTTTTAATAGCATTTTCAAAGATTGTACCCACCTGTAGCATTATTATTATTATTGCATATTTTTGAAGGTGGCTAACTTTTGACAAAATTTACTTTATGAAACAGAAACGCTGACCACTGTCCACTCTGATCAGATCTGTCCGTTTCTAGGCTTTGAACGTGCTGCCGGGAGACACGGACATCAAGAAGATTCGCGGATTTCTCGAAAACGTCATCGAGAAATTAAAAGAGACTCGCAGGCAGACCGATGTCTTGGAGAGCTTGATGGTCAGCGAGAGGCGTCTGGTAAATGCTTGCCATATCTTTTTAGGTTCTTAATCAATGACTTTGGAGTGGCTACCATATGAGCTGACCTGACTGTATTCAATTTGTATTCAATCATGGTTCAGACTGTATTCAATCATGGTTATCATGATATTAATATGAGGACATGCCTAAGATGTATGCCTATTACTGCTGATCGAATTGGCCATGTCGAATATCAAAACATAACTGGGATCTAATAAACAGAGGATTAGCATTGACCATCTGGATTTGTGAAGTGATGTTAGAAGTGTTGATGAAAGTTAATCTGAAAATCAGTCCGAGTTCAAGGTTAAATCATTCAGAAAACGTGACTAAGGCATCCCAACACTGTCTGTGATCTCTTGAATCGGAACAGAGTGGAGAATACTGATTGAAAGTGTTGCTATTGTCACCTCTAATAGCCGATATACTGACGATTCTTTCAAAGTGGGATATCGACTTGATATTATCGGCGAATCGATATAATCACTTGGGCCTAAGTTATGTTGCATATCTAGGCACTGAACTTTCTCGTCGTGCTCTCTGTGTTATCGCTTTATTTCTTTGCCCAGCTCAGCAGACGCTGCTGTGGACTGTCTTTTATCGCCGACACCCATCTTTGCAGGTTCACGAAAGGAGAATGTACAGTGAAAATCGACGATGTGATATCACGGAGGAAGTAACGTGTCCCGTTTGTCGGAAACGTATTGGAGACAGGTGGTTTGAATTATTCGTTGGCGAAATTACGCTTTGTTACTGCTGAGATCTGGGATTGAGTCGGCACGGATAGAATTGCTTCATTTACTTCCGAGAGCCTTTCAGTAGGGTTACGTCCTTTGTTAAGAAATCGAAAATGTCCTTTATTTGGCAATTCGTCCTTGTTTATCACTTTGAGAGCCATGCGATTGAACACAGACAACTGAAGAATGCCGTGAATGACGTGGAATATGGATTTTGACGGCAAGGTTTATTAAAAAAAGGTCGACACCAACCGATTTTACGTGGAAGTGGTCCTTCGGAAGTCGAGTCTGAAAATGACTTTTTTTTAGTCAAGCAAATAATATGCCCCGTAAAATTTATTTTAAATTACCCGTTCTCTCATCCGCTATTATATATTTTGTGACCTGTAAAAAGTGTCCACTCTCAAAATATGGTAAACCTACTTTGAGGATCAGACAAAATTAATACCTTCAACTCAATTTATTGCTAAAACAAAAGAGGATGCTTTTTCAAAATTTTCACACTTACAGTACCGGGGTCAAATCCTGAAAAAATGGTGAATTTAAAAAAAAGGTCATTATTCTTGCTCAAGTCCCGAAAAACCCGTCGGACCGTTACTTGGCCGCTGATTTCCTATATCTCAGTCTAACTTCGACGGACATTCAACCTAATTTCTCAAAAAAGATGACATTCGGGCGTCCTCCGAGGACACTTTCAAAAAACTCAAAAATCAGGACAAATCGTCTTAAAAGAGGACGTATGGTAACCCTAACCTATTTGATCTGAATTCCGTTACTGTCCGCCCCTGCTAATAATAGCTGTTTACTATTGACATGTTCTGAGGTGAATTCGTAGAAACCCCTTATGTAACGATTTTATCTTGTTTCAGCGCATTCGCGAGGTATCCTGACGGAACTGTGGTTCACTATTTCTGCAGCAAAGACCGAAAATTCGCCGCGCGAACGGACAATTAGTGAACAACGTTTTTATTGTGTTGGTACGCTAAGTGCAATAACCATTTTAACGCTATATCGTTTTTCCTTTTTCGCATGTTTTGATTTGATCTTGACCGGTGACTATCCGATAAATTCTATAGTTACACAATACTGCAAGTCTAGTGACTGAGTTTGCTGTACTTTCGGGCAAGGACAGGAATTCGTTAGGTAGCAATCTGGAACAATACCGGCTAATCGTACCGTCTCGGGTTACGCTGGTGTTGTTTTATTCTTTGTTATGTACCTTGTAGGATCGTTAATAGCTACATCAACATTGTATCAAATCGGAATTGTAACCATACTCGTTTCACAACGCTCCGAGTAAATAACCGGGATGTTAACGATAGGTCTTGCGATTGTGAAGGGATTTGTCGGCTAAACAGCAGGAGAATACGTTCTCAAAACTGTATATACTTACTGCTGACGTGGTTTTGTCACTTGATGAGGGTTTAGGTAGCAATCACGCCAGACTACAGAATTGCAGGGTGCTGTCATACGCAGAATGAGAATTAATTTACTATAAACTTTTCAGCTTTTCCTATCACAAAGTCTTGGAAATTGAATTGTCCTCGGGGGACGCCCAAATGTCGTCTTTTTTCAAAATTTTAGTTAAATGCATGTGGAAATTGGACTGAGGTATAGGAAAACAGCACTCAAGTAACGGTCCGATGGGTCTTTCGGGAGTTCAGCCAGAAAGTCCACCTTTTTTTACCAATTATTCCGAATTTTTCTCCGGTACTGTAAGTCCGAAAATTCTGAGAAAGTGTCCTCTTTTCATATTTTCAAAATATGGTAACGCCAACTTAGACAACTTGAATCAATTGTCTAGTTGTGTGTCTGGCACGTAGGTTACTTATAATTGCATATATCGATTCCATGCAGCTTTATCTTGTCGATATATATATAGGCCTATATAACCAGCGAGAGTATGGCGGGTGCAAACCCATCATTGGAATCTGGTGCTAGCACCTTGCAGTTTTACAACAATGATATGGTTAAATGCATCGACGATCTTTGCAGCCGACGTGACGACATAAACAAGCAACTCAAAGAAGATTTCGATGAAAAAGACAGACTACATAACGATATTCGAATTCTAACGACGAGGTTGGTATCATGGAAAAACGAGTCACATAAGAGCTCTCTTCATCATCGAAGTAGGCCTATATCAAATACAAGCACGCTGTGAAATGTTTTGGATCAAGGCCAGTCACACAAGCCAACACAAGTACAGTTATTGAATGTTAGAATCACAAGATATAGAATATCTACACAAGAAGCTTACGTAGGCCTACCTATACTTTCGGTCCTTGGCCCGAAAAACAATTACCACAACCAACACACTCTTTCAACGGAAGCAGTGCTATCAAACTGTCTGCTATGAGTTATTAATTTCGAGCGCTTATACTAACGATGAAATTCAAGTTAACCACTTATTGTGGGTATGGTATTATTAGCCTATCTTCGCGACTTCCGAGTCGCACGGAACACCCTGGTGTCGGGCATCGTAGCATAGTATAGGCCTGGATGTGGTCAGAATAACGAATTATAAGCCTATACTATCTTTTCGTAGTAGCTTACCCAAGTACGATATGCAATACTTTCGCAACTCATGCTACTAACTCAAGTGGTTGTTTTAGTACTTCTACCTATCAGTTTTGGAAGCAAAAGTAGGCGTACCCCTTTTTTACACTTTGGAAGTTGAAAGTAGTTTTTGGATAAGTTTGCTTGTCATAACAAATGGTATATATTAGTTGATGTGTATCACGGTAATTTGCTATATTTTCGAATATTGCAGTGTGGGAGTGCAATTACAATCTAATCTTGGCGTTAGTCAGAAGATGCATCTTATTGCTATCTCCGTCCCTTTACATAATCTTTATCACTTTTCATTCAGTGTGCAATCTGTACAATGTGCATGTGCTGCATGCCTCTTCTTTACGTCACCTAGACTCGGGTGGGCGTCTGATTTCAAAAACTACTGGAGTCATTTCGAGTTGCTAATTTCCATCATTTCACTACACCTCAAGACTGCGATACAATGAAGGATAGGAACGTGTCGAAACGACTTGGAGTAGTCTTCGAAATCAGACACCCACCTGGCCTAGGCGATTGAAAAAAGGAGGCATGCACAATGCACATTGCACAGGCACGCTGAATGAAAAGTAAAATAAGATGATAAAAAAGGACAGGTGACAAAAAAGGTAGCGTATGTCGGAAAGGCGAGATCGATAAGTCAGGTTGTGGTCCGGTAAACTAGAGGATTAACTAGTATTTATTTGGTACGATTTTTTTTGTATTTCGACTTGAATGTGGACAATGGACAATTGGACATGCTCGATGACTCGAGGAATAAACACTAATATTATTTGCTATGCTTTGAACTTAGTTATATATAGGCCTATTTTCCACTCCTTTATCTTTCTACTTGTAGTAGCCTATTATTTTATACCAAGGCTACTATACCAACTCCGAGAATATTTAATTTCATAATTTTTCAGACTCGCGAAACTGAATGAGCTTATTGCTCAAAGGATGGCGTCGAGAATTGAGTTCGACAAAAACATTGTAGAAGTTCAAGCCGCCTACACAAAAATCATGGATACGTCTCAAAGCCTCATTCAGTCGGTACGGGGAGCATCGTTACAACTCAAATTGAAGGAAGCAGTGGCGTCCGGCAACGAATCGATTTTGAAACTTCCTAAAGCTGGAGGGAAACGAGATCTAACATCTCGGAAATGAAGCACTTCGTCGCGTAGAAGTGCTTTTACAGTGTGAACTGCGGCATAGCCTTTGTTGCACAGCAACCGCACAGTCGAAACATCTACACAGTATTGTTTGTATTGCTATCATGTTATATTCAATATCCATTATTATTATTTTTATATGCATAATATATTCTTTATTCACAGTAAAACAGACTACACAATCCGGGGAGCAACCTTTCCCACAAGGAAAATGTCGAGATTGGAGCAAACTTAAAATTTCAGTATTAGAGTAAAATTGTTATTCCAACGCAATACACGAAGGGGTTAGATTACAGAATTGCGGTAGATGAAGTATTGGCAAGGGTTCTAGAAGTGGAGATGATTGAATTGAAAGATCTGAAATTAGGCTACAAAAGTTATGCTGCGATATTTGTGTCCAAATGAAATTAGTCCAGTGGTGCTTTCAAGGTCTTCCGAGGATTCGGGCATGCACATTAGGCAGGGGCGGGCAACTTCTCCAGTCGGCGGGCCGGATATAGGAAAATTAAGAACTTGGCGGTCCGGATTGCTGAATCGATACATTATTCGCCCATTTATCCACATATACAAGGAATAAATCGTATTTAATGGATGTATTTTAACGACAGCAATGTAACTTCAAAGCCATTTCTCGCCAATAATGACGAAGACAATGTGGATTTGAGAACAGCATTGTCCTATAAGCACCACCATGTCTGCTTCTCTCTGATCAATCAACACACGGTTCAATTCTTAATTAAGATTTCAAGGCGTTCGATAAGCCCGCGGTACCCCAAGTTTACCAAGATATCAATTCATTAGGGTTTAGTAGGTGACGAGATAGCGTGGTTGTTCAACTTATGTGGCCTATTTTATCTCGATATTGAATCCATGCGGTCTGCGGCCTCCACGAAATTTGAAAGGGGCCCCCGAGGCCCCGACCTGTTTTTAGTTGGCGACCCCTGGCATAAGCGGTGTCTTACAGAAGCCTAGAAGTGTGCCGTGCTACAAGTCGACGGCTACGGAATCAAAAATAAGAAATATCGGTCTGGTGTAAATGACCATTGTAGTTGACAAACACCATCATGATTACCACAAATGACATTAGGGTTGAGTACATCGTAAATGCAGTGTTGGGATCAAGTCACTATACCTTCGAGTCACGAGTCATTTCGAGTCATCGCACATTTTGACTCGAGTCAAGTCAAGTCAATCGATTTTCAAAGGTGACTCGAGTCGAGTCAAGTCACTCGATTTTTGGAGGTGACTCGAGTCAAGTCGAGTCAAGTCAAGTCAAGTCACGAGTCAAGTCACAATTCAAGTCAAGTAGCCTTTTCGAAGTATAAGGCATGATTACGTCATTGCATTTTGCTAGCTGTCTGAAATACAGATTGAGTGGTCAATGATTTTGAACCGATGAACAAATGCAGAGTTAAATATACACGCTAAACTATGCTAATTGCGCTAATTGCATAGCCACAGTTTGTAGTCACCAGTCAAAATAGAGAATAGAGAAACGAATTGATAAGATGCAATACATTACCCATTTACAAATTGATATGATACAATTCGAGCCTGCGGCAATGTTTGAGGACTATATAAATAAACTATATTCCCATTCAATTTTAATAAAACAAGAAATTTGGTTAAGGTAAGAACAGAGAACAGAAATAGACTATTTGCTTTTAAATTACTTTACTATACGTAGTTTACGACAACGTAAGCTGTAAGCTTCGATGACTTGATTTGCGGTCAATTTATTTGCGAGAGTACAATAGAGGCCCAGTAAAACACACGATCATTGAATGATTGGTCGCTCTCACGGGTTACAACAGCGTTTCGAGAATATTCCGAACATATGCACTTATATACTTGATGACTTGAAATTGACTCGTGAATTTTGCTCCGAGTCACGAGTCAATCCACATTTCTGATACACCGAGTCGAGTCAAGTCAAGTCATTTTAGCAAAGTGACTCGAGTCAAGTCAAGTCATACGAAAAAGGTGACTCGAGTCATCCCAACACTGCGTAAATGCCGATAATGCAATAAGTCTTCTCGCTTCGACGGATTTACGCGTATGCTCCACCCTCGCTCGCTGCGCAATGCGCATACATGTGTATTGTGTATAATGACAATGACATACAGTCACTAAAATTTGACGTATGTAAGCAAGTAGCGGGGAATCTCGGAAGACTGGGGCCGCGGGCCACACCATCATGTAAGACGGAAAACTGTCCGCGGGCCGGACAAAATCCCTTCGCGGGCCGTACGTTGCCCGCCCCTGACATTAGGCCTACCCAATAAAGTGATCATTTTGATCATGTCGTTTACCGGAATCTGTTGGATACGCATCATGGGTTTATACAATCACTGTAACGCCAATGACAATACATTGCAATGTGTATTTTGCAACCCCCACATATTCTCACAAGACAGCGTAATGGTAAAGCCTCCGGCTCCTTGATTGTCTGATTGATAGGTCGGGGATTCAATCACAGGTCGGGTCACGTGAGTCCGCAAGACTGGTGTGGCGGTGTTCGTGGCTTTCCCGCTTGGCGCTCAGCGGAATAGCCCTTAGTGTGTAGGTGCAGGACTTAGAAAGCATTACAAGGCTATATATGTACCTCCCTTGCCCAGCTGCATAGACAAAATGCACATTATGCACTCATGGCATGCATATATGCAATGCAGCTATGCACAGAGCGTGCGTATATCAGGAGTCGGTGAATTTGTATATGCCACAAAAACATTGAGAACAAGGATATAAAGGTCATATGAGGCCTACGTATTTCGATTATATGCATTATTATCATAGTTATCAGTAGGGCCATTTTTATATGACCTTAAAAAATCCATAATATGACTTTATTTTTCGGAAAATATGACTTTATGTGAAAATCGTGTATTTTTATATGCGAACAACGTCACTCACGGAACTAAAGAGTAAAACATACGCAACATAACACATCCATTTTTATTTGAAGCCACCGTTGTAGTACAGTTTCATGTAGTGCCGAATGCTAGAGTCTTTGAAGTTACGATTTGGACGTAAAAGGACTTTAGTAAGGAGAATGAGCGCTCCACAGACGCTGATGTGGCTTGACACTTCTGCAGTTTTGCATAAAGCGATAGTGAAATGTCTCGTCTTTGTACAGCTCCATAATTTTTTTCACATCGTTTTTGTCCAATTGCTTCTTAATGTAATTTTTGAGCTCAATCGGATCTTTTCCGAAATCAAGGGCATTTTGATCAGCATGGGCGTGTACGTACGCTATAACTTTCCATTACAACATCACATCAGGTTGATGGTGTACGTAGGCTATAATTTTCCATTTTCAGTATTAAGTTTAAAATATTGTTATAGTTGAGGCAAATTGGCTGAATAGTCAACTTTGGATCGTTGACTGAATTTTTGATGCTCTTTACAATAACTTCACCTTCCTACGTCTCGGCATAATATTGAGCAGCATTCGACCAGCTACCCCAACGAGTAACTGCCTTAGTTTCTTAGTGCTTGATTGCTTCACCGCGTAAATTGGTACTTTTTATTTAAACTATACTAAAAATATGACTTTATAACTTTTTATGACCTAACCAGCAAAATATGACTTTATAACTTTCTTAATATACCCCATAGGGACGGTATTTTTGCGTTAAAATTGATTTCACAACTTACTGATGCATACAAAAAAATATGACTTAAATGACTTTAAATGGCCCTAGTTAATTAGTTATCCACAGAAATAATTTGTACAATGCACAATGCACATATCCGATGCAATTCAGTCGGTAAGGGGTGGCATTATTTTCCATATCACCTGAAAACACACGATGTACAATTTGATACACGACAGACAATTCCTTGATAGAAGGCTGTCAATTGTCCAGTTTCGACTGGAGTCATCCCAACACCAGATCGCAGATGTACAACATCGCCATAATCCTTTTTCAAATGACAACATATCCAAAGTCTCAAATTCGGTTCCTCCACTCCAAATAAAATCCCCACAAGACAAATTTTGTAAGAAAATATATTTTGACAAAAAGATACAAAAAAGAAGCAAATAAATATCAGTCATGTATGATCATTGTTCTGACGCTCCAATGACCTGAATAGAATGTATAAAATTTAAATGTATTTTAGTAATACAACAGCTTCTTGCAGTTAAGAAACCGCAATATACAATAAAAAATGTATTCATATTGAAAAAAAATATACATATTTTCGGCAGACACTCGTCCGGGGTAATTGTCTGCAACTAGTAGAGAATTTAAAATTATAAACATATCGAAATGAACCCAAATCTTTCAGGCTGACACTCGTCAGCGACTAGTACAGAATTGGAAATAACATTGTATATCAGGATTGTAACCAAGTCAAGGTTCCGAGTCACAAGTCAATCTCACTTTTATAGTTTTGACTTGAGTAAGTCGAGTCATTTTCTATTCACCACCGAGTCAAGTCCAAGTCAGCTAGTATAGGGTCGAGTCCGAGTGTTCTGACTCGAGTCCGAGTCCAAGTCATTATTTTCACTGTTCAGTTCAGTTCAGTTGTCAGTTCAATTCGGTTCAATCCACATTTGCAATTATGCTCGAGTGATATAAAATGGCTCGCAATGATAATATAGCAATTTCCTCAGTTTTAACAGTTTCTTGCCCTATTTCCGAAGTTTGTTTGTGGTATTCCTGGTGCTTGTCGACTACTGTGGTCATTTACACCAGGCCAATTTCTTTATTCTTATTCTGTAGCTGCCGACTTGTAGCACGGCCCACTTCTACGCTTTTATAAGACGCCGCTTACACAGGTGATATGGCGAGGACGAACCTAGATAAACCTCACACACTTAGGTGGGTATTTACGAATTATCAGGACTGATAGACGAAATACCAATAATGTCTATAATAATGACTATTCTTCGAAGTTACAATGAAATGCCTGATTTGTTTGTGTGGGTTATTCATGGCGTTTGTCGAATACAACGGTCATTTACACCAGGCCGATATTCTGCATTTTTGATTTCGTATCTGCCGACTTGAAGCACGGCCTACTTCTAGGCTTTTTGTAAGACACCGCTTACGTGGATGAGATGGCGAGGAGGAGCCTCCAACCTCCAACAATTAGGTAGGAATTCTGGAGTCGACCTCTGTCGTTCTCGAACCCGCAACCCATTGGTGTTGCAGCCCTGGATTACGGCACTGCGCTATTTCGCCTATCTTGGCCTTCCTAGTCTCGAGTCATATGACTTGGTTCAAGTCATGCACAATGACTCGAGTACAAGTCGAGTCAATACCGGTACAAAAATTGACTCGAGTAGAGTCGAGTCATTTTACGCAATTGAAAAAATGACTTGAGTCAAGTCGAGTCACCAAAAAATCGCAACTCGAGTCATTACAGCCCAGCATAGAATGTTACCAGCATAAATTTTAAATAATCGAAGCGAATAGATCGTTCAAGCTCGATGTACTTATCTTCAGATGATACACGAATTCCTTCTGTTGGGACAAATCAGGCTGGTGTATTTTGATGAAAGTAGAAAGAACATTGCATACCATAATATAACAAAGGGTTGACAGATAAAGATGAGAAAAACAGATGCTTGCTACTTTGACCAAGCAAAATGGCAGAATCATTCTAGATTTTAAAATACCCAGTTTCCGCATACTTTATCTGCAAATCCAAGAGTCGCATCTTTTTCGCATGGATTTCTACATTCCTACATTCTTGGTTTTCCAGACACCTCTTTTTCACCTCGTAATACGAGGCCTTCGATGCTTCCTCACTTTTGGCGATTGAGAGTAGGCTTTGCTGCAGTGACTTTCCACTCGCTGAATGAGGAAGAAAAACAGGTTGAATGAACTTCTATATGGAATTGTTTAAACACAAGTTCAACACGTCTCGAACAAGTATGTATTGGAAAAGAAGCGTGACACTAGGACTGGTCAAAAATATATTTTTTCAAATTTGACTGGCTTCTATATAAATTTTCACAAGCTTTGTAGTGCACTGATAAGGCCATATAGTTAGAATTCATGACAATTGAAACTATCTGTGTTCATGCAAGAGCGCAGATGCGAACAGAAGATGCAAAAACATTCATACACAGCTACGGCGAAAAGAATCAAAACTCAAATTTATGATCCAGAAAATTTTCACCAAAAATATGAATAACACAGTCGCATAATAAAATTCACCTTCAACGTCAGTGACAACTTCCACGTTTTCTTCCTCATTATGATTCCGTAATGAGTCATCGTCATGAGAAATTGCGTCCGTTTGACAGTGTGCAAAAGCTGAAATGAAAATCATGTTTATCATCGGCAAATTGACATTGGATACTATCGGCTTATAGTATATAGGCAAGATTAGAAGGGTCAAGTTCTAGGCCTAGTTTAGGCTAAAAAACTGATATCTGTAGAAGTAATCTCAAATCATAACCAGATAAATAGGAAAGAACTACTTGAGTAATGTGAAAAAGTAGAAGTAGGTAGTTCAACACGTACCAGTTACCACCACCCCCTTGATTACAATAACGTAGGGTTATAATATTTTGAGATTTGAAAAAGAGGACACTTTTTACAAGTTACGAAAGTTTCAATAGCTGACGAGAAACAATGTGTAATTTAGAAATTTTGACGGTTATTGGGTTGTCCAATTCAGCCTATAGTGCCCGATGCAGGATTTTAAACACGACCTGCGATTTTTTGGTGATTCGGCTTGTCTTGAGATATTCTCAAAATATTGAAAATGATGCGAGTCAGCTTTAGTCAATTTGTGTATAGACTCGACTTGTAGTCGAGTCATTGCGCATGAGTCGAACAAGTCATATGACTCAAGACTCGGATGGCCAACACAGACGTTTCATGGTAACTCTGAAGAATAGTAAAGCTCCGACACTATTCACATTTTGACTATCAGTAATTGTACGTTTAGAAAATGGTTCAAAAAACTGTTAGGAGTGAGTAAATTAGTATATTATGAATGCGAGGCATTCGATATGACCTAAGCAGAGTCGTAAAAAAGTGGGTTGAGCAGAACATGAACTAGAAACGAAACAGATAACATACCGTAATGACTTGGACTGAGACTCGAGTCACAGCACTCTGACTCGACTCGCTGCATACCGACTTGGAGTTGGTGGTGAATTGCAAAAGACTCGAGTCAAATGTATTGAAGTAAGATTGACTTGCGACTCGGGACCTTGTGACTTGGTTACAACCCTTGCCTGATGTAACAGTGTTTGATCGTATCATCATAATAATCTACCTCCCCAAACAGGCCAACCTACTTACTTCAGCAATTTTGATAACATTTATTTTTACTTATAGTATCATCGATGATCACTTTCGTCACATCTACTTGTAAACGTAGGCTGGATTGTAACCAATGCACAAGGTTCCTACTCACAAGTCAATCTTACTTCCATCTAGTTTTGACTCGAGTCAAGTTGAGTCGTTTCCAACTCATCACCGAGTCAAGGAAAAAATGGTCGGTTCTGAGTCATAGTGTTGCTACTCGAGTTCGCGTCCAAGTCATAGTGTCACTGTGCATTATCGAGTTCCAGTTCAACTCATTTTTTGAAATTTTTGGGCGACATCGATGGTCTCGCGTTCATAATACGGCATATACAATTATACATTTCCTCCTCTAAACCTGTTTATTCAAACAGATGAAGCAATTTCTGAGCCGATTTTCAAGTATCAGTCCTGATACACGAGAACGGAATCAAGTCATATAGAATGTCTCATCAACTGGTCATGTCTTGGTCGAGTAGTGCACAATGACTCAAGTACAAGTCGAGTCTATACATAGAGTGACTCAATTCGAGTCATTTCCACTTTCATAAAAATGACTCGAGGTCTCGAGTCAGCCAGAAATTGCGACTCGAGTAAAGTCATTACAACCCTGACCTCAGGTTATGATATTGCTATGCCAGTGCTTTGCCTATTATGACACACATGAAATCGTGACACTAGTTTGATGCGGTTTATCATGTTTGAGGTTTTTGGATTTTTATGAAAAATAAAACCAATCATGAAACATACCACACGCAGCTATAGTCGGAAGAAGTCTTACCATTAACATTTTGATTCATTGGAGGGTCTTTTTCAGGTTCTCCTATGGTGTTCAAAACTTCATATCTACATCTTTGCAGCCAGTATTTTGCTCTAGCACGATTCTGCATATTATGCCAAGCAGACTTCAATTGTTTTACAGTCCTTTTCTCGTAAACATCTGCATTAAACTCGCTGCAAACGTTATCCCAGCACTTGCTTTTAGCCCTTATCGTCGGCATTTTTGTATCTTTATTCAACAGTATTGTCTTGTATTTTTGCACGAGTCGATACAGCAAGTCTTTATCTTGTTCGGTGAAATTTTTACAGCGCGGAGTGTCATTCATTTTCGGCAAACTGAACCCGCGTTGAACTATAAACTGCTAGACAGCTGTCAGCTGAACTACCGCAACAAACAAACAGAGAGTTTGGTATATTCACGCCCGAGTTCACACTCCAGTTCAGCAGAGGTAAGCGGATTTTACATTTATAAATCCAAATCCTTAACTTATTGACTTTCTGCTTTATTTTGGATCGAAATACAAGGTAAGGACGTACAGTTTTTCTTTCACATAATCAGGTGGTTGACTAAAATAAAAAAAGGTCAACTTTTCGGATCAGCTTCCGAAATACCCGCCAGAGCGTTACTTCGTTGCTCATTTACGGTATTACCATAGTGTCCTATATGGTGTCGACACAAGCAAATCGCACGGTTCAATGAAATTGTATCACGTCACAGTTTCCATTTGGCTACAGGCAATTTGACGGTGATTTTTGACCGGCTTGCCGAGCATTAAATTTGATGAATCGGGTATCAATCGAAAGCTGACTCTGCACTGATTACGAAAATATAAATTTTATTCCGCTCGCGGCCCTGGAACCCCCACAATCAGCCCCCAATTATTCATTGTCGATTAGATTGGCAGTGTGACGCAACAATGATGTCTGGCGAAACGATGAGACTCGCTCAAGAGCAAGGATGCGGCCGAGCGGCGAGAGTGGGATCAGCTGACGTCGCGGCAATAGCGATGTGCAAACGCGCGACAGAGAAACGCTGCGCTGTTGATACTTTTTCTATGCGTTTCGGTACAAGCGAGCACACACCAGCCTTTCCTTGACTTGTAAGGGTAGAACTGGGTCCACAGAATGTATTAGGGCCCTACCAATTTTCGCGCAATATCCGTCAGCTGATAAAGATATGTAGGCTACGTCTAAGTAGTCTACATTGGATATGTCAGATTATTATGATATCGATTGCCTTAGCCCGCTTGTTGCGTAGGGCTCCAGAGACACGTCGCGCTGTTGATGGCGGGTGTCGATAGTTTCTATAGTCGCTTTTATAGTTAAGTGTGAGCAGGGAGCATTGAGCATGAGCATACATTACAAGCTTTTATTTGATCCGTATGGGTAGGACTTGGTCCGCGAATGCAGCAGGTAAAATGTTGATTGTTGAATAAAGTTTAACAGCAGGGGTGTCGAATTAAACTGGTATCGCTGTCCGGATTCAATCCGTTACTAGAAAGCTTGCGGGCCATACCTGCCAAATGATTCCAAAATGTTACCACCAAATTCATACCTTTGTTTTTCACTGGAATATATCTGATATCACTATAAACGTTGACGTTGGAAGTTGGTTTAGCATTTTTCAATCACCAAATAGTTTTTTTGAATGCCGGGGACCTTTTGCGTCAAAAGTAATACAGTGGTATCACAGATATTTGAATTATATTCATTCTGCAGCCTGTATATATATTCCTAATGTAACTTACGTAATACGGTTTTGCAGTATTTTTTTCGCATCTGTGAATAACTGAATGTCCATTGTCCATTCGGCCCAACAGAGTTTGCACTTTTTCGCCTTCTCGGAATTTGGCAAGGTCACCGACGTGGTGCTTATGGGGACTAGAGTGAAAACTCAACACTATAGTTGTATTACTACAATATGATATATTTACATTATCTAAATTTGCTGTCTTGAGTGAATCTTATTACTTGAAAGTATATTTTTCTTACTAGAAATATCTCTAACAGCTGAAGGATTGCGCGAAAATTGGTAGGGACCAAAGACATTCTGTGGAGGCAGTTCTACCATTACAAGTCAAGGAAAGGCTGGTGTGTGCTCGCTTTTAGCGAAGCGCATAGAAAAAGTATCAACAGCGCCACGCATCTCTGGAGTCCTACGCAACAAGCGGGCTAAGGCAATCGATATCATAATAATCTGACATATCCAATGTAGACTACTTAGACGTAGCCTACATATCTCTATCAGCTGAAGGATATTGCGCGAAAATTGGTAGGGCCCTAATACATTCCGTGGACCCAGTTCTACCCTTACAAGTCAAGGAAAGGCTGGTGTGTGCTCGCTTGTACCGAAACGCATAGAAAAAGTATCAACAGCGCAGCGTTTCTCTGTCGCGCGTTTGCACATCGCTATTGCCGCGACGTCAGCTGATCCCACTCTCGCCGCTCGGCCGCATCCTTGCTCTTGAGCGAGTCTCATCGTTTCGCCAGACATCATTGTTGCGTCACACTGCCAATCTAATCGACAATGAATAATTGGGGGCTGATTGTGGGGGTTCCAGGGCCGCGAGCGGAATAAAATTTATATTTTCGTAATCAGTGCAGAGTCAGCTTTCGATTGATACCCGATTCATCAAATTTAATGCTCGGCAAGCCGGTCAAAAATCACCGTCAAATTGCCTGTAGCCAAATGGAAACTGTGACGTGATACAATTTCATTGAACCGTGCGATTTGCTTGTGTCGACACCATATAGGACACTATGGTATTACAGTCGAATTTGGCCGTAGATTTCACCAAAATTTTCAAAAAAGATAACGAAATCTCAAAAAGGAGGACATTTGGGCGTCCTCCTTGGACACTTTAAAAAAAGTCAAAAAAGAGGACAAGCATAATTTTTCTCCATTTTCTTCATTTGTACATCGAAAATGGTCATCAGTTCGGTCTGATCATCATCAGTGTGTGTCCGCGCACGCGCACAGCCTACAGGTAAGATCGTAACGTAATGTACAGGCCGTGTTATTTTTGGCATTTCAGGAGCCAGATGCCAAAACTGCCAAAAATAAAAATTTGAAAATGCCAAAAATAAGCAATTTGCCAAAAGTAACACGGCCTGCCTAATAGTGTATTTCGTTCATGGTGTTGTGTTAACAGAACCGCGTTACAAGCGTGAAGAGCGTTTGTGAAAGGCAGGTTTCTTAATCTGGGTCCAGCCCACCGATTAGGGGTGAAAGCATGGTGTCCTAACTGATGTGGGCACAGCGAGATTGAACGGCTGACTGCATTTGGTTTACGTCATACTTTTTAGCCGAGCGCTAAATTTGATAAAACGGGTATCAATGAGAAGCTGCCGCAGTACTGATTGTTAAAATATAAATTAATTTCTGCTCATGGAACTGGAACCCCCAAAATCAACCACGATTTTTGCATTGTGATCGAGTTGAACATTGTGACGCAACAAACTGTCTGGCTATTTCTGAGCTGTATAGTCTCGTTTCGCCAGACAGTCTTGTTGCGTCAATGTTTTTAAACAAGCTTACCTTCCCAGGACTCTTCCATGTGAGTTGGTTATATTAAAGCCACCTGAAGTGACAAAAGTCCTCCGAAAATATATCGGTAGACTGAAGGAGAAATGATAGTCGGGCTACTAAATAGAATGTGTTGAGAGACAACACAGGAAACTCCTGGAAAAGGATCGGGAAGAAAATTATTTCCGCGATGAGATCGATGGCACTGGCGAAGTGATCTCTTTTCATGATGCATGCAAGCCGGGTCGGCCCTCCAAAGATTTTGAAGCTCTGAAAACCTTCTGTGGATGACTGGCAACATTCTGTCCCTCAACGGCTACTGTTGAAGCCGATATTTCCCAGATTCGCTGGGCGAGAAATGAATTTAGGAGAAACTTAGCTGACCTGAGTTTGGAAGCACTGTTACAGTGCAAACGATTTAAGTCTATTCAACAGCTGTAACAATCAGCTGTTGAGCGTGTTTGTTAGGCTTTTTTTCTTTATTTTGCTTATTGGCACCGATTCCAATGGATACTGCACATTTTGTGGTTTCGCTTGATATTATTAACCTATGAAATCGTTAGGCTTTTTCTTCTTCTTGTTGTTTGCTGGGACTGATTATACGTGGATGCTGCACATCTTGTGGTGTCTTTTGACAAACTAGCCCAAATAAAGCGTTTTTGTGACTAATTCGAGGCGCTGAAACTATCTATTTAGAGAACGATGCCAAAACTGCCAAAAATAAAAATCGAAAAATGCCAAAAATAAGATATTTTTGGCACATGCCAAAAAATAACACGGCCTGGTAATGTCGCCTATATCGACAAGATAGCGTAATGTAGGAGCGCCTGGTTCATGGTTCAATCAATCCCCCGCTGGGTCAGGCAAAAGACCTGAACAGTAGGGGAGACCGGGGACAATTGTAACACTTTTCGTATTTTCCAACATTACGTGTTCTTCTCGTGGAAATTTCACTTCCAAAGTTTTATATAAAGAAGCCAACAACTCGATAGTTGATATGAAAACTAAATTGGAACTCAATCAACAATCAATCATGGAAATTTTGGGTTGCAAAAATCGCTGCTCAAATGTTACAATCGCCCCGTACCCAGGGGCAATTGTACCACCCTTGCGGGGCAATTGTAACAGTGTTATTTATAACTAAACACAAACTGAATGAACAACGAAAACGGAAGCACAAATTGTAATATTGCATGAAATTAAAGGAAAAGACGTTCGAACGCTTCCAGGCTACGCCCCATCGCATTTATGGCATCTGAATGCAATATCACCCTTCGTGTCTTGTTCAAGCTTATAGTGTAAAAGAGACACATTCATTCCATCATCTCCCTATAGTGCCTACACATATTCGGCCTCTTCTACCAAGGTTCTATTGTTCAGCGGGCATAATGGGTTGGTCACTCGATCACCTGCGAAGGTGCGAAACCGACCTGGCTAACATATCTTGGTTGAATGGGCCGATGATAGTATAGTAAAACGAGGACGCAACATTGTGTGGCGTCAAAGCTATAATGACATTTATCTGTGCTGTAGAAAATTAACATAAATTGTTCACATCAAATATCAAAATGTAAGTGGGCCATGATCAAAGTCAGAGGACGAGAATTAAGACATGACTATTGAAGTTCGACATACCAAAAGTCGATCAACATGAGAAAGGGTGGTTGAATCACGAAAATAACCGAACCGTCAGATTCACATCACCACTATTGTATGGCCTTTTCGACAGATGATCATGTTAGAATTGGTATCGCAAGGCAGTATCTGTTCTGTTGAAATTCTGGCTGTTGCAAGATTATTCTGCAGTAGATGAATGGTAATACCAACATATGAACAAAAATCAGAATTGATAACATATTGTAACGGGGCAAAAGTAACAGAGTGTTACGATTGCCCCTGACACGCTCGACCATGATTAATGTCTCAGTATGGTAACTTCCCGGCGATGCAAGTCCTATTCTTTCCATCACTACGGTAGACTATAGTAACATTGTTCCAGCTACACATATTACGTTGTAACTACTTGAGGTACTATTCGTCCAGACAAATTATTCCAGACCAGAAAAACTTTACTCGAGGGTCAAAAATTTCGTTTTTTGCAAATTATTCCGGGGTTTCGCATCGTAGCTCAACGTAACTCCAGGTATAATAGGAGAGATAACTACTGCATGCGCACTTAAAATATCAAGGTGATTTCTCCATCCTACTAGCGGTGAGGTCGATTGTTACATTTGCCCCTAGTTACATTTGTCCCCGGTCTCCCCTAAAACTATTATCCGTGACTTCCCACTTGACACTCAGCATGTCCGGTATAGCATGTTGGGGTGGTGCAAGACTTGGGGCTGATCGCAGATCGGTCTAGGGTGCCCCTATAGGACATCATATCATGTCTGGGGAATGTTCGGACTGCGTCGCTTCTCGGACATCATGTCTGTTTCGTGTTTGGACTGCGTTTCTATTCTGGCATTATGTCTGGCGTGTGTTCGGACTGTGTTGCCAGTATCAGTTTATTTATATTTTCATCATTTCAAATTACCACAAAACTGCGATACAATGAAAAGATAGGAAGGGGGTCGAAACGACTTGGAGTATTCTTTAATTTTAGACACCCACCTTGGAAATTCAGATAGCATATAAAAGACAATAAGCGACAAAATGAGGTGGCATGTGGCGGAAGGCGAGATTGATATGTTAGGTCGGATGGCCTGGTAATCCTGAAGGCTGACTAGTAATTAATTAGCAGAAATTGCTTGAATTACGACTTGAATGCCACCCGGACATCGTGTTGGTGCTATGATAGAACAGTCTTGCCACTCGGACATCGTGTCTGTAGCAGGGATGGTGTGAACGCGAGGTTCACGTTCGCGCTGTTTGTGAACCTCGGAAATTTAGAGGTTCACATTCATTGACGAACCTTGGTACGTTCTGCACTGTGAACCTTTTTCATATATTACAATATTTCACGTCATTGTACCATAGGGTTACCATATTTTGGAAATGTGAAAAGATGACAATTTTTCAAAATTTCAGACTTGCAATACCGGAGGAATTATAATTTTTTTGCACTTCGTGACAGTGTTGGGATGACTCGAGTCAACTTTTCCGTATGACTTGACTTGACTCGAGTCACTTCGGAATAATGACTTGACTTGACTTGACTCGGAGCTTCAAAAATGTGCATAACTCAATGCTTACGTTGCGCAGTGTTCACATTTACCAACACTCTTGTATGATTTGAATCGAACAAATATAATAGTTGGTGCGTTTATATTCTCACGGATGTGTAGATGGGTGGTGTAGGCTATTGTACCATATCAATTTGTTTCAACATCTCGATGATTCGTATTATAGGTCATATATTTTGGCTGACAATAATTGACTGAGTACCATGTAGCATACAGTTACTCACGTATTTTATTAGCAGCTCTACGTGTGCGTGAAGGATACAACGTATTTTTCATGTATAGGCCTATTTAACTAGATATTCGTTATTTGATACAAGATAAATGATCAATTATTCTGTTTTTCACATAGCTAGTAAAATGTAATGACTTTAAATCATCACTCATACTTCGAACATTCAATTTGACTTGAATTGTGACTTGACTCGAGTCACCCCAAAAAACGAGTGACTTGACTCGAGTCACCTTTCAAAATCGATTGACTTGACTTGACTCGAGTCAAAATCTGCAATGACTCGAGATGACTCGTGACTAGAAGGTATAGTGACTTGATCCAAACACTGCTTTCGTGGTCGGTTGACTAAAAAAAGTAAGGTCAACTATCCGGCTCAGCTCCTGAAATCGCCGACGGAGGGTTACTTCAGTGCTAATTTACTGTATCTTAGTCGAATTTGGCCCTACATTTAACCAAAATTTGGGCGTCCTCCGAGGACACTTTCCAAAAAGTAAAAAGGGGTATGGATTGTAACCCTAAATTTTTTAGGCATTCCTCGATGCTTGCATGCTTTGTACGATATATAACATTGAAGTGACTGACGTGATCCTTAATCGCGGTAAATATACAGCGGATATTGACGTTCTGATTCGCTCCAATTCTATAGGCCTACTGCGAAGGGTAAGTATTTTTGGACTATTGTCAAAAATTTGTCATAACATATAGCATTAGGTCAAAATTGCTAGCCAATTTTTTTTCCTTTAAATAAGCTTTGTCGCGGTGTCGTAGATATTTAGGACTGATATTTGCCAAATGAATTGAGTCATGCCGCATTCACGGGAATTTTGCTACTCGCGTCTGACTCGAATCGTAACAATCGCAGGAATTTATATTTTCATTTTCTCACCAAGCCACACAATGTTTAATCCGATACACATGAAACATTGCGATGCAATGAACAGATAGGATGATGCCGAAATCACTATGGCGGTCGGTCAGTCATCACAAGATTAATGCGATTTTATGAAAAGATAGGAAGGGGTCAAAACGACTTGAGTAGTCTTTTTGATCAGTAACCATGCAACCTTGGCCTAGCGTGAGCATGTAAACAAAAGGCATGAACACAGGATGAAAAGTAGCCTAAATATAGGATAACACAAAACGATAATAGCCATGAAAATGACAGTGGCATGCTTCGAAAAAAAGGAATTAGGGTCAATTTGTCATAGCGGGGTCCTACATGTAATAATGAGTTTTTTGTATTTAATCTTGACGGCGACTGTCGGATAGCCGTAGAGATACTGTTTCGCAGAGGGCGGTGTTTTTTCGTGTAATTCGTGCTGATCATATAGTAGTTGGACGACGGGGACGCGCATCTGTGGTAATTACGCCTCATCTTTACATCACCAAGGACCCAGGTGCATGGGTGTCTGATTTCAAAGACCATTCAAACTCCAAGTCGTTTCGACAATTTCCTATCTTTTCATTGTGTCGCAATCTTGTGGTGTAAGATCGGATTAAATTGTGAAGTAGTCGTTGGAATTTGTGGGGCAGGTTACCACACGACCCCCTTTAGAGGGATTTCCCCTCTTTTCGCCCTCATGTGCTCCTTTTTGACAATTTGTCCTCCTTTTTAGCCTATAACAAGGTGAAAGCAGGTATTTCGGGAATCAAATCGGGAAAATGATTTTTTTTTAGTCAAACATTAGAGAAGTATCGTTAAAACGTGGGTAATTCGGTAGTCGAGTCGAGTCGAGTCGGGTGATGACCTTTTTTTAGTCAACACAACAAGATTCCTGTAAATATTTCAAAATCAGCTGTTTTCAATTACGGTAAACAAACTTTCATGATTTGATAAAAGTGTCGTCCTTTCCCGATTTCAAAATATGATGACCAATGTTCCCTCTAATTATTGACAAGTCTGCGCACACTCACCAACTTACTGCGCATACCCTTGGACAACAGTGCCCATCGACTAAAAAAAAGGTCATCACTTCGGATTTTGTGTCCGTACCTTGGATTTTATGTGCGCAGAGACCGTGTCAGCACTGCGTGTTTGCGCACGTGCGCAGCTAAGAGGGAACATTGATGATGACCCTAGGGCAAACTACCGTTTTGTGCGGCCCGCTAGAGTATATAGAAACTAATTGAATATATTGATAAAATGCGTGCAAAAAAAAGCGAATTTTTGAAGGGATTTCTTTCATAGTATATTTTACCATGATAATTCTAAGGCAGTGGTTCTCAAACTGGGGGGCACTCCCCCCTTGGGGGCGTTAAAGCGTCTGAAGGGAGGCGCAAAGCTAAGCTCAATTGAAAATTTTTCCCGCGCGAGGCTCGATTCACATCCAATTCAAATTTTGTGCTCTGTATTTAATCTGAATTTCATATTTAACAATCTCGCATCAACAGTCGTAGCCTTCCGTGCCATAAAACTATCCGTTAGGTTTGCTAGCATCGTGGTTGCGTTTTGTGATATGGCAATAAAGGGGGCGCTTAATCGTTCACCATCATAAGAGGAGGGGGCGTGTCTTAAAAAGTTTGAGAACCACTGTTCTAAGGTAAATACGTCCTATGTTATTTTTTGTTTAATATTTCTGGTGCGACAGCCCAATGATATATATACATCATATATCATATATATATATATCGTATATATATCATTGGACTATAGATAACTAACCTAATCGGCATTGTTCTAAACAATCGCAACCACGCACGGACCGTTGTTATGGCCATTGTGCTGCGCCGTTGCAATTGTTTTAGAACAATGCCGATTTTCATATTTTGAAGGCTATTTCGGGGTGGTTCCATTGCCTTGATGAAAATTTAATGTATATTATCAGAATCAGCGCGACTGTAGCTTTCAAATTAGATCAACTTTATTTAATTTGAGGGCTCGGGTCGTCATCTATGGGATTAGCAATTACGCTCCCGTTTCATGCTATGAAGCGACAACAAATCTGCCGTTGTCGCATCACTCGACCGTGACTCTCGTGCTGCCCATCTATCCGTAGGTTAGTTATCTATAATTGGACAGCCCGATCTCAAGGCCCGCGCAGTTTGAAAGGTTTAAACTGCTAAACATCACAGAAGTCCTAAACGAGATTGACATTATTCGGATCACCAGTTTTAATATTTAGTTGATGTGCTTATAAAAAACGATTTGCGCGTGTCTTAGGTAGATTCGTTTTCTATATGTGTAGAATTAGGGTGTTTATATTTTATCTTCACATGGTAGAAGCGTGTTTGAAGCTAACATGGTTATGATGCTGTCAGCATTGTGTGTCCTGGAACCAGGGCATGGTATGGTATGGTATGGAACGAGAATTTTCCATACTCCATACTTGTCTTACTCTCTCCATACCATACTTGCAATTTTCCATACCATACCAACATTGTTCCATACCATACTTGATACATATTCCATACTTTCAAATACTTCAATATCATAAGTATAGTACCTTTTCTAGAACCTATATTATTGATATTTCGGATGTCGTTATTGCTTAACCTAGCCATGATCCGAATCTAACTCCTGGTAATAGTTTTACAGAGTCTGTTTTGGTGAGGTTTAGTTCACAGTGGTGAGGTGCCGTGTACCTCTGCTCGACAGCTTCCGCGAGCAAAATGAGATAGTCAGCAGATTGTTATCTAGGAATGTCCACAAAAGGGACTGGCAACATACGGCCCGCAACGAGATTTTGTCCGGCCCGCGGACATTTTCCCGTCTTACATGATCATGTGGCCCGCGCCCCAATCTGCCGAGATTCCCCACTACTTGCCTAAACATCAAATTTTAGTGACTGCATGTTATTATATAGGTCTGCGCACTGCGCGAGAGTGGAGCTTAGGGCTAAGCTCTCCGAAACGAGAAGACTTGCATTATCGGCATTTACGATGTACTCAACCCTAATGAATTGATATCTTGGTACAGTTTGGGTAAAGGGGCTTATCAAACGCTTTGAAATCTTAATTGAGGATTTCACTGTGAGTTAGTTGATCAGAGAGAAGCAGACATGGCGGCGCCTGTATGACCAGACTTGGACAACTAGATAATTGTAGTTGTAATTTCACTAAATTAGAGCTAAATGTCAGTAATCTAATTCTAATCTAATTTGCGAAATGTTTCCATGCTCTAATTCTAATTCTAATCTAATTTGTAAAATGTTCCTGTGCTCTAATTCTAATCTAATTTGGTAAATGTTTCTATACCGTAATTTTAGTTCTAATATAATTTACTGTTTTCCTGAAAATGCATCTCTGTCTGTTAGTGGCGAGTTAAACAAGGATATCCCTCTCGCGCAGGAAAATCTATAGTGCTAATGCCGCCATCGCATTACTTACACGGTACAGTCATAGTAATTATTGTGATAAATAATTGCCATCCTGGCATAAGTAGCTTGTACCCTGCAAACAGCATTCTAGTTTCGACCACAACAGCGAAGTATAGCAGCGAAGAAAACGATAGATAGTTAACACAGGCTTGTTCACTTTCATGCTCTCAACTACATCAAAACAAAAGACTGATTGATATATTAAGAAATATATTAGAAAATGAAGTGGAAGGATATTTCGCAGCAGAGCGCGAGAGTAGGGACTGTGATGTATTCAGCTACTGGAAAGGAGATAATTGTTTTGCTAATCTCAGGGCAGTGGTATAGTACAAAACAACTCAAGCTTGGTGTATAGAGACGTTAACCATTCTCATGGTTATGGAAATTCACTGAGATTTGATATGAACTCATTTTTGTTGTATTTATTTCCCGTTAACAATTTCATTCAATTTCCAAGTTTTTGCGAATTCAGTTATTCAAATTCTAATCTAATTTGGAAAAAAAACTGCGTAGCACTAACTCTAATTGTAATCTAATTCGGAAAACCTGAATATTTTCTAGTTGTCCAAGTCTGTGTATGGCAATGCTGCTCTCAAATCCACATTGTATTTTCATTATTGGCGAGAAGCGGCTTTGAAGTGACATTTCTGTCGATAAAATACAATCAATAAATACGATTTATTCCTTGTCTATATGGGCGAATACTTTATCCATTCAGCAATCCGGCCCGCCAAGTATTTAATTTTCCTATATCCGGCCCGCCGACTAGAGAAGCTGCACGCCCCTGCTCCATAAGATATCATCGCATTTCCGGTACATTGGCATGAGGCACATGCAAGTTTGAAGTAAATACTCGCAAAATAATTTATAACATAGGCGCAACCATAAAATATTCCAGCTGCAGGCGATCAATACTGCAGCGATCTGCGTGATTATTAGTATAGCATTTGGTTGGGGTTAGTGTGGCCAGAATTTCAAACTAGATCTACCCCACTCCCTGATCTATAATCCTAATGCGAGAGCGTTTGGGATATGACCAATAAGAAAGCTCGGTATGTAAATAGTATAAATGTGCGGATAATGTTCAGAAGAAATGTAACTATCAATCACATTGAGCATTAAGTACGTTGCATCATGATTGCTTGTAAGCTCTCGTCACTCAAGGTCGAGGAATGAGGTAGTTGAGTAGCCAACATTACCAATTATTGCGTCACAAGATAGACTATGCTCGGAGACGTCGTGTCTAGAGTCTAGACCAGTGGTTCCCAACCTTTTTCGACTCGTCGCCCCCTTTTGAAGCTCCACACCGATCATCGCCCCCCAAATATTGGGAACCGAAAAACAGCACTTCGTCAGCCCCTCCCCCCAAAAAACGTTGGTCTTTGGCCCCATGGGGTGATAAACCAAACCCCAGACCCCCCTCAGCCAGTAGGCCTTTTATCGCTACATATCAGCTATACCCTATTTCCTGTACTGTTTGGTGAGTCACCGTATTTCGCCTAAACGCGCGAAGCGCGACAAGTTTATATAATTCATGTTTGAATCGGTCAATATGGTCGATATGGTATGTTGGAAAAGGTACGACCCCTAAATAATAATTAAACATCTTTGGGCGGAATCTTTGTTATATTGAATTCTTAACATGATGATATTTCGTGACCTCCTATATCTGTTATGTCAGAAGATATGGAAATCGTCAAAACGCACCAAACTAAAAGATGCACATGATTTCATATTGGTATTTCTTTACTGGCAAATTTTTTTTTCTTGCGGGATGGAATTTGTCCTGTAGGGTTAAGGTCACCAGGACAGGAACGTTTGACGCCAGCCTCTGAGGCGCCTATGGACTATTAGACATATGTGTATATGTATCGAAGTTTTAAGTCAGCATAAGGTCATTCCTTTTCGGCCAAGGTCTTCTCGCTGCTGATCGTTCTGACACACTTCTCGGAGTCGCATGTTACATGGTATCTAACTTCATATGTCTTGGTGCGTCGTGGCGCAGTAATGGCCGACGCCGAAGTCTTCCATTTCCATAAATCATGCGTATTTTTGTTGGGTGACGGGGACCCCAACATCAAGATACATGAAAATATTAAATCGCGTACAGCGCGAAAATTTTTTGAAAATGTCGCCTTCATTTCTAAAACATTACGCTATCATTCATGTTAATTCACGAAATAATTTGGGGGATTTCGGTCCCCCCAACCCCAATTGGGGTGTTTGAGGTGCGGTAGTTACGGTCCCGACTCCAATATAGCCGTTTTACCATACCATCGCCCCCTTCGTTGTTTTCGCCCCCTATCGTCCCCTTCATCCGTTTTCGCCCCTTATAGCCCTCTTCGTTATTTTCGCCCCCCTAGACCGCCAAATCGCCCCCTGGGGGGCAATATCGCCCACGTTGGGAACCACTGGTCTAGACTCAATAAAATATCGGATCAACATTACTGTTGTCATTATTACATCACAAAATCATGTCATTCCAAGTGCTCGTAAAACCGTTGCACAAGCGTGTATTTGATCCTACACAGCGTTCAATAGTTCACGTTCACACATAACAAAAGCGATCATATTCCGTGAACAGCGAACAACGTATACGCTTCTTGAAGCTTGCACAGATCACGATAAAATGTATAAAACACCAAAGTATGGAAGTATGGAAATGTCGTTCCATACCATAGATTAAAATCTTCCATTCCATACCATACTTGCATTGTTCCATATTCCATACCAAAATATCGATCCATACCATACCATACTTCCATACCATACCATACCATACCATGCCCTGCCTGGAACTGAAACCAAAGTGGAATAAGTAAATCTAAGAACAGACCACTGCTCAGTGCTCACAGATTTAAATTTCAATCCTGTTCTACGAATCGGGACAACCGACTTTCATCATCATCATCATTGGTTTATTAGCAATTTTATCAGTTCAATACACCACAAAAATGCGATACAATGAAAAGACAGGAAGATGTCGAAGCGACATCTCTATAGTTTTGACAAATTGGTTATTGAGGTCGACCAGCCGATGAAATTTCGGCACTGTTTCTGACACGTGTACGATATCATCAAAGCAATGTTGATCGAGCGAGATATTGTAATGGTTGTGCGTCCGGCTTCTCGATCGGTAGGTCGTGGGTTCGATCCCCGGCCGGGTCAGACCAAAGACTCGAAAACTGGTATCCGCAGCTATCCTGCTAGGCGCTCAGCAATCACGGATAGCATGGAGGAGAAAAACCGAGAGTGCAGACTAGATGACCTTACTATAAAGCAAAGCATCTCGATGGTGCAGGCGAAAAAGAATACCATATCTCTCTTGCCTTGTTCTAAATGAGCATATATATTATCTCCTTGTCCTCACTATATAATCAAATACCAATATTGCAATTTGGTTTATAATCCCAGTTTTATAAAGTGCGGCCCGCTGATGGATTCAGATGTTGAATGCGGCCCGCGAGCTCAAAAGTTTGCCCACCATGCCCTAGGTTCTAGGCAGTGGCCGCCAGTGGATGTCAATCAGTAAAATCCTGCATGGTAACAACACAATCACATTGGTTAAGTGCTCATTTCGTGAACCTACTAAATCCTGTAGCGGAAATCACTTCGGAATACGAAAGGAAGTTTCTATCTCGTTCCGCGTTTTGCAACCGTGCGATCACCAAATTAGTACGTAACCATATAGTAGTACCCTACGCACCACGCGAGATTTTCAAGAAGCTGAAGCTGTCTGCACTTTGTCTGTAGCGACAATGGCTATAACGAGCATTAACGTGGTTGCTGTAACGAGTATCCACAATGGAAATCCCCAGGATGAAAACGGTAAAGATTGACTTCGAATAATATGTATCAATAACGTTTACCTGCGATAAAACTTCATAGTATAATCATTTCTGTATGAGTTGAGCTGACCTTTATGGAGTGATTGATTTACCGCTCTGTATCGTTTGTGTTAGAATGCAATACGGGTGATCATCATCATCATCATCATCATCATTGGTTTATTAGCAATTTTATCAGTTCAATACACCACAAAAAATGCGATACAATGAATAGACAGGAAGATGTCGAAGCGACTTGGATTTGTCAATGGAATCGGACACCCACCTTGGCCTAGGCGTAGTAAAGAGGAGGCATGCACACTGAATGAAAGTAAAGAATACAGTATAGAAAAAGAAAGCGACAAGAAATAGGGCGGCATGTCATGGGAAGCGAGATCGATAGGTCAGTCGTGGTCCGGTAATCTTGAGGATGGACTGTATTTATTTAGTAGTAATTGCTTGTATTTCGACTTGAATGTGGACATGCTCGTCGACTGTCGGATGGCCGGCGGGATACTGTTCCACACATCAGGTCCGGCATATTTGATGGAGCGATGATCTTTTCGGTCGATCATATGATATTTGGACGACGTGGACGCGCGTGTGTTGTACTTGTGCGATTTTGATTGGTGTCGATCACTGCTAGGAAAGTCTTGTGCACATGTTAAGACATGGCACAACCAATGACACAATTATATGGTCGCTTTTAATATGCATTATTATTTTATCTGAATCATTCTTTTTGTGAATTGATCAATTCAAAATGCCGATAGATTGAGGATTGGCTGGGTTGTTCTTCAAAAAACGTCTTATACTGGCTATATAGCTGCTAAAATTGTTAGGTTGGCTTAAAAACGATGCACATCAATTTTTCTCAATTTCAACCTGTATGGAAGCGAAGCTATTAAGGTTAAAAAAATTGAATATTAAAAAAATATTTTTTCAAAATTTGCGGGTTACGCTGTAAAATTATGTTGTCTATACAAAAACAATGCAGAACAAATTTCGCTCAATTCCAACCATTAGACGTGAAGTTACGGTACGTGAAGTGGAGTAGGCCTACAAAATTTTGGATTTGAATTTTCAGTAGGAAATTCTTCGATTAGTTACATAAATACCCACCATAAATAGGCTAAGCAGCCGTAGTAAGCGGATTTGACCGGCGTGTGATGCATTTGCTTCCACTTGGTAGTATAATTGATATTATTTGCCTTGCCGTGCACCTCTCAACTTCATGTCATTATTTAATCAAAACACTGCGAACCACGTTAGTTTCAAAATCCAAAATGTCTTTCCAATAACTAGTTACTTTGATAAAGAAACATTATACAAGATTGCTCATTATGATGTAAATTCTGCCCTTACCTCAGGCATATTTTTGGCTTATATATTGGCATATTGTGACATAACTTCTTGATTATCTATCTAACGGTTGATCTGTCATATATAGAAATTATTTACAATCCACAATTTGTACAGAAATACAATACCTATAAATTTTGCCTGCTCATCTATCATTGTGCATTTTATTTTGCAATTCTTTTTTTGTACCGTAGTATATTTTTCCATACTGCGACCAGGCAATCTTTTCCGTGACGTTTTTAGCTTGAATCACATGCCTGTGTGAAGGTTTATCTTTTTTAGTGATGATGAAGAAAATTTATTTTTTCTCCCTATACTGAATACTGATGCATGTCCATTCAGTATCATTGATTTTTCACAATATTTTCAATGTAGTGTAGGACTGCTTCGCTCTTCAAATGTTCGTATACACTGTGTCATTCAAAAACGTTGCGACCTTCATTCTGATTCTTTACAACTTTCAGATGCGACGGTTAACGAGTAATGCAAACAGAATACTTCTATTGTTGAATGTGATCTGGACTCTGTGCTTATTTTTTTCGTGGATATTGTTCCCTTATACTGAAACGAATTATCGATCAAATCGTCACAACAAATTCAAAAATGGCAAAGACACTTCTTTGGCAACTGTCAGAAGACTTTTACGTCAAAAATATCCTAACGATCAAGGTTTATTTTCCACATACTTTGACTCAGAGTTACCTGTGATATACGGTGTGACTCCTACGTATACCCGGTGGACGCAAAAAGCAGATTTAACTCGTTTGTGCCAAACGTTTTTGCACGTTCCCAATTTTTTTTGGATCATCATCGAGGACGCGGAAAACAAAACAACTCTTGTTGCCAATCTCTTGAAAAATTGCGGTCTGCCTTACGCTCATCTCAACGCGAAGACTGATCAACGGGTGAAATTGAGAGATTCCGATCCAAATTGGGCGAAACCTAGAGGCGTTTCGCAAAGAAATGAAGGCCTGAAATGGCTCCGAAAAAATGCTGACTCTAAAGAACCTTCTGTGTTATATTTCATTGATGATGATAATACGTATTCTTTAAAATTATTTGAAGAAATGCGATTCACTAGTACGGTAAAGGTCTGGCCCGTTGGTATTGTAGGAGGGCTTAAATTTGAAGGCCCGGTGTGCAAAAACGGCAGGGTCGTGTCTTGGTACACTGCGTGGAAACCGGACCGACCGTTTCCAATTGACATGGCAGCTTTTGCAGTCAATATGAAATTATTTCTGAGCAAATCGGACGCCATGTTTTCAAACGACGTGCCGAGAGGCTATCAAGAATCACATTTTCTGACAAAACTGGTGACGAAAGACGAGGTTGAAGCCGGCGCTAATGATTGCTCTGAGATTTTGGTGTGGCATACGAGAACTGAAAAACCAAACACAAAGCAAGAGGATAAATTGATCAAGGCAGGAAAATCTTCAAATCCTGACATGGAGGTTTGAACTGTTGTGTATATTCAGAAGCAATCAGCAATCAAATTTAATTTTTATTGAAATCAGTACTTTTTGAAGTGTTTTATGTTTTTCCTGCACAACTTCTACTTTGTTTATCGTGTGCTACTTTATGGGTACAGTACTTGCTTTAGCATACAATTGAATAATATATTCATATTGAAATAAACCCTAATATTACGGGGGATAATCATCAGCAACTAGTATATTTTGCCGTATATTATTCAATTGTATATTAAGTTCTGTCAGTGTTGGGATGACTCGAGTCAGACTCGAGTCACTTTTTCGTATGACTTGACTTGATTCGAGTCACTTTGCTAAAATGACTTGACTCGGCGTATCGGAAATGTGCATTGACTGAGCAAAATTCACGAGTCATCAAGTAATCGGTGTCGATAAAATCACTGTATCTTGCATATGTTCGGATTGTTCGCGCAACGCTGGTGTAACCCGTGAGAGCGACCAATCATTCAATGATCGTGCGTTTTACTGAGCCTCCATTGTTCCATCACAAATATATTGATCACAAACGAAGTGATCGAAGCTTGCAGCCTACGTTGACGTGAACTATAGTATAGTTAAGTAATTTAATGGCAAAATGCATATTTCTGTTCTATATTCTTAACCTAACCAAACCTCTTGTTTAATTGAAATTGAATTCGAAAATAGTTTATATAGTCCTTAACCACAGCAGTCTCGGATTGTATCACATCAATTTGCAAAAGGGTAATGTATTGCATCTTATCAATTCGTTTCTCTGTTCTCTATTTTGGCTGGTAACTATAAACTGAGGCTGTGCAATTACTTACGTAGTTTATTAGTTCTACTTGTATGTGAGCGATACAGCGCCTTACTTGCATGTATATTTAACTCTATATCCCTTCATCGGTTCAAAGAAGTCAATGACCACTCAATCTGTATTTCAGACAGCTAGCAAAGTACAATGACGTAATCACGCCTCATACTTGACTCGAGTCACCTCCAAAAATCGACTGACTTGACTCGAGTCACCTTCGATCGATTTACTTGACTTGACTCGAGTCAAAATGTGCAATGACTCGTGACTCGAAGGTAGTGACTTGATCCCAACACTGAGTTCTGTACCTCCAAGTCTTCAAATACTTGCTTTACTTTTGGTAATGTTTTGTCCAGGGATCAGAACTGTTATTTGGTTACCAGTAGGGCAAGTTTTTGTTGCAGTTAAATCCGTGGAAAGTTGCATTTATTTATTTATTTTTGACAAATGTTGCAAAAGACCGCATTTTACTCGGTTGACTAAAAAAAAAAAGGTCAACTTCCCAGATTGACTAAAAAAAAGATCAATTTTCCGGCTCAGCTCCCGAAATACATGTAAAAGCGTTAATTTGGTGCTAATTTACGGTGTTTCGGTCAAATTTAGCCGTGTATTTCACCAAAATCGAAAATACTTTCATGAAAAATCAAAAAAGTTGCAAAATGTTGCAAAAAGTTGCATGAAAAAAATGAACAAAAGGTGCAAAAAGTTGCACTATAAGATTCCTTCAATCACCTTGAAACAGCATTCCACATATCTTACGAGTATTTAGGAAGCTGCAAAAGTTGCAAAAATTTGCCCTAGTTACCAGTATTGTGGCCTAACAATTCAGCTATTACTGGAAATATTTTGCGGCATATTTTGTAATGGTTTCTGTGCCTTGATTAGGAAAAAAATACCTATCCCAGTTACAATGTAATAGTAAGAAAGTAACAGTAGCGAAACATAATAGGTATCTTACATTACTAGCGTGCTGCTAATTTTTATGCATGGTAGGCTCAAAATTTTCGTAAGGAAGCATTAAGAGTGCACAAATATAACAATAGAAAATGCCGTTCACAAAACAACTTGTAATGATTGGACATGATAGCAGGGCTTTGGAGCCGGAGCCGTGCATTTTCACCGGAGCTGGAGCCGGAGCTCCACATAAAATTCAGCCGGAGCCGGAGCTGGAGCCCGTTATTTGAGTAGTGGCTCCGGCTCCGACCTATTTCATAAGATGCCATTATATATATATGCAATAACCACATCTGCTGATTTATCATAATTGAACAGCAGGCCAGAATTTTAATGCTATGCACAGCAAAGGCATAGATAGAGTAAACTGCGTTCTAGTGCAACTATGATGTTGTCGACAATTGACAAGTATTCAGTATGACGTCACAAGCTGGCACGGCGGCACTTATATGTCTTCGTTGCTACATCGGGTGTTACTGACGGCTGACAGACTCTAGATTACTATAGATAACTAACCTGTGGGTAGATTAGTAATCTATATAGACCAGGAATGGCCAACCTTTTCGGCTAAAGGGGCACATGCAATTAAAGAACGAGTGTGCGGTACACTAGCCACGCCAAGCGGATAAACTTTTCTAAGTTTGTAAATAAACAAGGTCAATAATATTATTACTTGAGTATTGCGGGTCTATTGTCTACCGCTCGCTAGGCTCAGTTTGCAAGGACACGACTATTCGGCGTCTGGCCACATCGATATCGAAGGTCTCTGTTAATATGCGACAGTAATGTTGTGCCTACATTTCACTGTCGACGATCTTTATGCGAGCGCAAACACGAAAAGACTTTCACGCGTAATTGCGAGTACAGTTAGACTCAATCGGGTAAATTGGGCGTTTTTTCATTGTCAGTAGCGGGTAGGCTACCAAGCAAGAAATCGTGTGACAGTTAAACACGCGAGGCGTGAAGAAAAATGTCGCTACTATTTTAGTTTATTGTTATGTACGACGATTTACTGAAAATGTGACTGGACCTTGGATCTGCCAATGCGTCGGAACTGATATTTTAGTCATCAATATCCCAAGTGTCGCAGCCAGAATTGTAATTTTTGGTTGGCATTGCAAGTTCACAATCTGAGCAATTCATTTTCGATAATATAATAGGAGATTACCTCGCGGGCCACGCAAAACCTCTCGCGGGCCACATTTGGCCCGCGGGTTGGCCACTCCTGATATAGATAGGCCAATTCGATAATTTCAGAGCCGGAGCTGGAGCCGGAGCAGTAGTAATAATGCGGCTCCGGAGCTGGAGCCGGAGCTAATGTATGATAGAAGAGAGCGCCGGAGCAGTTTAAATTTACGGCTGCTCCAAAGCCCTGCATGATAGGCTATATGCGTTGATTCGTATACACTATACAATGATTGAATTATATTACCGTATATATATTCATATAGATATAAACCCAAACAGTTTTGGCTGACACTTACAGGGCTAATCGTCAGCAACTAGTAGAGTATGGAAAAGAACATTGTATATCAACAATCGTATCTCAAAATATGACATCACCGGCGTGAAATTTGAGGCTAAGAGATCCCTTAGTACTATTGTTAGACGGTACACAAACTCCTTCTGTTGACACAATAATGATAGTTGACGTAATAATAGCGTTTATAACAACAATATAACATAGGTTACATAGCCTCGCCACAAAGATATGTATTTTCTGATTTTTGACTTCGCCAAAATTCAGCTGGAATGCGTTATTTTGTTCAGCTCATTCAGGAAGCAGTGTGTTTTCTGCACTTCTATTTTCTTGCTGCTTCCAGAAGTAGATTTGCTCTGTTCCACTTGTGCTCGAGTCGAATGTTCCTGCGTGTCTTGTGTTGGAAAACGATTTCCAGCAAATCTCACTGCTTAGGCCTATATCATATGGCTTTGCACAATATTGCTATATTCTTCAAAACGCTTTTATATAGTGCAATAGTGAGTACTATAGTGCATGGAGTTAACTGTGAGCGTTGTTTGTGTGAAAATTTGAAGACACCATCGTTCTGTGCTGAGATCTTAATTTTTTCCGTAGAATAAATTAGGGTAATATCTGTTTGGTGTGTTTTGCAAACAAGGATTGCACCTTAGCATTTCATAAGCAGACTTTGTGATGTAGGCCTATTTAGCAGTAAAACATGATGTAGCCATAGTAATCCAATTTTTATAATTCCTTTTGATCAGCATGCCAACAAGGCATATTTATCTTGTGATATATCACTGCAATTTTTGATCCTTACTGTTTTCAGAGGATTAGATTTGGTGATCCATAGATTAAAAAATGGACAGCCTTCGAACTTACCACGTCCAAAATCCCTTTCAGGTAGGGTGTACCTCATTCAAATTTTTTTCTTCATGGATTTATTCGTTAATGGATATTCCACGCAGGCGCTCGGGGATCATCCGGCAGTTAATATCGTCATAGGTAAAAGCGGGACGCAAATCAAGTCTGGTCATACTACCTATGAACAGCAGAAACTCGCGAGTCAGCAACCTAGAGGAACAAGATTGGATGCAACTGGTAGGACAAGTTATAGCTGATCTCAAGATCTAGTACTGGTTTTCATTAGAGCTTGATCGATACCGATAACCCCATTATATATTCAGCCGATATTCAAAAGATATGGCATCTTGCTTAAGGCACATTTCCTAAACTTCAGATCATTTATTAAATAGTCTTACTGCCATATTTCTATACTTGGACATGAATGAAACTACTTGGAGGTACAGAACTTCAATATAAAATTGATTGAATAATATATAATAAACTTTTGCTTTTGACTCTGGAATTACCACACATCGGTGCATGGTTCTAACTTATGGAATTGTAATTTGTCAACGGCAATTCAGGAACACGAATCCAAGTGAAGGGCGCTCGCAATTACACTTCTCGTAATCTATACATCAGCCGCGAGGAAATGTACGACGATGTAGTGTCTCGGGGCCTGCGAGCCGACGGACTTTCCACGAAATTAGGAGTAAAGAATCACAAAGACGGAATCGGGAAGGTATTTACCGCGAACTTACCAATAAGGCTGTCCACAATGATTCGAGTATTCATATCTGAATCGAGTGGTAATTCTAATGATTGTAGTTGAGCAGTGAGAGACGATTTCTTCGAGTACTGATAGTATATGCTACTTTTCATGTATTACAATTTTCACTTCATTAAAATATCTTTGGTTGAAATTTATTGCATTTCAACTGCGGGTCACTATAAAAAAATCATCACTAGATGAACTTGCACCTTGATATTCTCAAAAATTTTACTTGCTTTGTTACAAAAGTTTGCTCGAATATTTAGTGACTGTCTGCTGTGAGCTTATGACCCGCAATCACACAACATCATGAGCGAAATACACTACTTGTAGATAGTCAGCGAATGATGCTTATTGAACCAATCAATGAAGTTGATATCGTTGTCTGATGTAAAAAATGTTGCAGGCGTGCGGGGTCAATCTCGATTTCATATGTTCAGTGAATCATAAAAACCAAATCTGTGCGATCGGGGCGTTGGCTACTGCTGTATAACTTTTTGGCCTAGACCTTGCAAGTCCTCGTCAAAATTGTTGGTAAAGCGGAAGATATTGAATTTATGGGATTATTTTATCATTTGATTGATACATTTGGTGACGTTTAAACGTCAATATGTACTTCAACATTGCGGCAGTATGTGGCCCGAGTCGTTGCTAGGTATCGTGTACATTAATATAGGCTATCACTACACTGAAATGTAGGGTTGGAATGATCATTCTGACGTCACGTGACGTCATGAGGTTCATGTTCGCGTTCACACAGAACCTTTCAAAAAGGTTCACGTTCACACGAACCTGAACCTTTCAGAGGTTCACAGCTCACACCATCCGTACTATTTTCCACTGTGGAAATCTGTAAACCTCGATTAGTTGCATAACGGCATCCAAATCATGTAGTACAAAGCCACGAATGTTAGTGGAAATGACATTTATGTTAAGTCCTTGTCAACTTATGGCATTGTTAAAACGTAATAGGCATGGTCGACTAAATACCAAATCATCTTTATGTGGTGTAAAACTTCCATTTCTTTTACGGTGGTCGCATTGTAATGTATACATTTGAGCTTCATACGTCATCCATGCTCAGCGGTGTATTACACCGTACTGAGTGATGCTTGACTTCTCAACTTGACTCGAAGCCTATTACTGCATTCAGAATCTAATCACTCAGATTTACTCAACGTTAGTTACAAGTAGCGCTTGCTTTAAACTTGTTCTATCTATTGCAGTTGATCAGCGAGCTATTCGAAGGCGATTCCCGCCTCCCGGTTGTCGAGGAGCATTTTAAAACGCAAAGGCAGAAGTCAAATTCGGCAAAAACCATGTTTTCTACAATGGCACACGAGGAGTTGCAGGTGGATTGTTCTGTCATGTCGCTACAGATTAGGATGTAGCTGTATTTGTGATTTCGAACACGTTCTATGACAGTTTAACGTACCGTACCTAGTTTGGAACAAATTCTGTCTCTTTTTGCGGATGTCGCTTTGTTTTTGATCAAGGAATAATAATGTATAATTGAATAATATCTTCATATACAAATTAACCTGGAAATTTTCAGCTGACACTCATCACATCAAGGACAATCGTCAGCAACTAGTAGAGAATTGGAAAGAAGATTGTATATCATCAGCAATCGTATCACCAAACATGGCGAAATTTTATGCTGGTGTCGTATTATTTGGTGATACGGTTGTTGATATACAATAAAGGTTGTCCAAAATTTGAAAAATCTCGAAAATACTCTGTTTCAGTGTCTCATTCTATAGATTATTGATAAAAAACTACTTCAAGATTTTCCTAATTTTGGACGACCCTAATATACAATCTTCCTTCCAATTCTCTACCACTTGGTGACGTTTACCCGTGACGAGTGTCAGCCAAACATATTTGGGTTTATTTCCATATGAATATTTTATTCTATATTTAAGTTCTGTATCTCGAAGAATCTCTTGAACAATAATGTGCTATTCCAGCAATAGTAACTCGATAGCAATAGCTTTGCTAGATCCATCAATAATGTGCTGTTCTGAAATGGTAACTTGCATGATGGTACGGATGCCTTGCTATGTCAAACCTTTTCCAGTTCTGGGCTTCCAAGGAAATCCTTCAATCGTTAAGATTTAGAACAATTATTATACTCCATTTTATTTAGACATTCGAGCTATGCTATTAAATAACCTCAAAAATCTCAAATAAAAGTCAAGCAGCGACTCTTGTAAATTAATTTTTTGCCTAATTGTGCACCTGTTTCTGTTATACAGTTTTTGAAACAAGAGACGTTCCCGTCAAGAATAGATGTGCAAGTTCGAGATTACTTGCTGAACGCTTTTGTGGAACACCCCGAAAAACTTCAAGCGGCAGTGGAAGTATTGAAACAGGTATGATTATGGATTTGACGATGTGCCGACAATGTGTCAGGTACGAATAGTAATGTTTTGGTGTGATTGAGGAAAAGGGACTTTGGAATTTAGGCTATATTGAAATAATTCGTTGAACCGATAAAGGTGTAATGAATAAGATTATTCCTTTGCAAGTGGACATTAACCGGCTGGCACCAGAGGATTTTACCGAATAATTTGGCTTCACTTATCAAAACAGTGAAGCACGACCTCAATGGGATGCAAAACAATTAGTATATCGTTGGATTCAGAATTTCAACGCCTAATAACTACGCCACGAAGCTAGCCGAGAGCAGAGCAACCGAACATGTATATAATCAAGAAGACGAGATAACCTTGTTGTAAAATGGAAAAGTTTTGTTTACTTCCTTATAGAGTCCACAACGTATCGCTAGTGCGAATAAGTACGTGCTATTCACTGCGACAGAGATCTCTTCTTTCAAACAAGCCGCTTTTGCTCAACTAATTCAATCGATACTATCAACACTTCGTAGAGCGTTTCCATATATAAATGGAGTCTGACCATCTCAAGGAATAGCCAGAATTGGTGTGCAGCGTATTTTTAGGTAACCTAACAATTTTATCATTAACAGGGCGATTGTTTTGGACATATCAAAATTTGTCAAAACTGTAGCGTTACGTCAAAATTTATCAAAATTGTTTATCAAGTCAAAAAATTTTTGACCTCTGCATTTCGTTTGTATCGTAGATTTTGCATTGTCGGTGAAATTATCATTTGATATTTTACAGCTTGTAGCCTACTTTATAGGCCTACCGGTGTAAACGGCCCATTGTCTGCTCATTGTGAATCATAAACGGTCAAATGTAACAAATAGGTTGGCATGGTGTTATGGTCAAGGTACCTTACTGAAGCAAGACTGCGTGGACATTGCATGGTTCTTATATCGAGAAACGCAAGATGAAAAATTGTGATGTAGACGGCATTTTCAGAATGAAGCAACACGGTTTGTCACCAGCAGTGAACCACAACTTCAGTGTTGTCAGTCAACAACTGCTGCTATTGAACGTTCTTTCTCCATTCATGGCAAGCTACTTAGTAAGGACAAACTAGTTCCACACGAGAGTGTAGGAAAGTATCTTTCGTTGTGCTGCAACAAATTTTAATTATTTCTACCATAATACGTGATGCAACTACTGGAATTCTTCATCGGGCCAGATTTCGTTGAAGTACTAGTTTTTCAGGTTAAAATTTGCCAGTTTTCAAGCCAAAAATGTTTATTCAGGTCAAACTACTTAGTAAGGACAAACAGTTCCAACCAGAAATGAATATATGTAGTAGGCTACAATTTTAACATTACGTTGGAAAACACCTAATTCGCATACGTGAGGTCAAAATTTGGTCAAAATTCATTTTTATTTGGGTCAAAAAATGTCAGAATTTTGATTTTTTAGGTCAAACTTTTCCATTTTTCAAGTAAAAAAAATCGCCCTATTTATCAAGTAGCCAGTAAAATTTGAAAAAAAGTTATTTTTTGAACAGCCCTATTGCACATGACTCGACCAAGTCATAATTCGTGCTATCTGACTTGATTCAAGTCTTGTGTATCAGGACCAATACTTGAAAAGAGGCTCATAAACTGTCTTTTATCGGAGTTGAACCTGGCTTAAACTCCATAATGAACAGTGACAACTATGTCTCGGACTCGAGTCTGAACATCATGACTCGGACTTGACTCTTTGCTCCCTGACTTGAACTCGGACTTGTGGTTCCATTGGAAATGGCTCGACTCGAGTCAAAACTATAAAAGTAGGACTTGTGACTTGGTTACAACCCTGTCCGAAACCTGATATAGGCCACGGGTTCGTTCCATGCCAAAGGAAATAGGATCAATATTCGACACGGATGATACTTTGAATTTTAGATACAGCAAATCTTCAAGGCTGTCACGCCTCACGCCGATTTTCTATCCAATCATAACTTCCAAACGAGAGGCTTCTTCCTCGATATCATCTTGATGACGTGCAGCTTTCTAATGGTGAGTGGCTTTAGGATTACGGAACGATAACGGAGATGTCTCAAGGTGACGCTTCTGTTTTTGCGGTCAGCAAATAATACAAGACTCCGACCAGGTGGAGACCGTAACTGCCGAGAAGCAACAGCGGGATGAAGTGTATGACGAGCAACAATTTTCAGAAGAAAATCTTATAAAAGAGGTATCTGCTAATTTTTTGATAAAAGCATGAATTTTTTGAGTGACTGTTGCTTTATGGGGTTTCCCCCTCAAAGACAGATTATATTTATCGCTCTCATATGTTTGCTTTTGTCAATTTCACGCGTGTTTAGCGTTTCGGTGGTTAGCATCACAGCATGTTGCTTTCTGTAGTGATATCTTGCCCCGATGGATTCGACTAGCCATCGCTGCGAAACTTATCTTTGTTTTCACTCGAGGCTGGGAAAAATCGAGTATCTGAGCGATTCGATTCTGAATCGAGTATTTGGCGTTGAGTCGAGTTAGCGATTATGACTCATTACGGTGTCATAACAGTACGAATGATGTGGGTGATTCAAATATGTACCTTTTACGTGGCCACAAAGAATATGATGTCGGTTCCAGTGTTGGGATGACTCGAGTCAATTTTTCGTATGACTTGACTTGACTCGATTCGACGGTTTCTTAGAAGACTCAGTGCTTACATTGCGCTGTGCTCACCTCTACCAGCCCTCTTGTATAATTTTAATCGAACGAATGTAGTTTATACGTTTCTATTCTCACGGATGTGTAGATGGGTAGTGCGTTGTACCATATCAATTTGTTGCAACTTCTTGTGGATTCGTATTTGTTCCTCTATTTTCGCTGACAATAGCAGTCTGTAGCATGTAGCTGTACAGTTACTCCCGTATTTATTTGGCAGTTCTAGGCGTGCGTGAGCAATATAACGCCTTTTTGCATGTATATTTAACTCCATATTCGTTATTTGATTCAAGATAAATGGCCAATTGATCTGTCTTTCACCCAGCAAAATGTAATGACTTTGCATCATCACTCATACTTCGAAAATTCAATTTGACTTGACTTGACTTGATTCGACTTGACTCGAGTCATCTTTGAAAATCGATTGACTGGACTCAACCCGAGTCAAAATGTGCAATGATTTGTGACTCGAAGGTAGTGACTTGATCACAACACTGGTCGCACACTCACGCACAGAATTAACTGTCCATCGACAACAGCGTTACAAGAACAAACCTGATTTTTTTTTTGACAAAACGAAAAGATTATAAATCTCTTCAGAACAAAAGAGCGGCGGAAATACTGCTGTCGGTGGGCTCGGATATCGTCGAGAAAACGAGAGACTCTCCCAGCAGAAAAACACACGCGACAAAATTTGACAAGGTGGGAACAACTGCGAAACCAGCTCCGACAACCATAGTCGTGGAAGGCTCCGGGACCAGTTACAAGGTATGATATGGGTCTGTCGGTAATGTGTAGGGTTGGACTACTAGAAAATTTTTAGCTTTTTCAAATTAGATTAGAATTACTGAATTCACAAAAACTTGGAAATTGAATGAAATTTTTAATTACAAAAATTTAAAACAAAATCAAGTTCAGTTCATTCTCATAAGAATTAGAATTAGAATTAGAATTAGAATGGAAAATGTCTCTACAGCAAGCTCGGCTCATTTCACACTATACAGTTCTATAGATCACGCTTGGCTTGTTTTGCACTACACAGTTCTGTACCATAGATACCATAGAAACATATCATGAGTTAAATCAGAATTAAGTTGCTGGCATTTCTCTCTAATTGGTATAATTAGAGTCTGCCCAGTCGATTGCTCGCAGATCTATAAATATGGTGACTCAACATTTTATTACGAAGGCTAACGACGAATGGACTACGGTCGAAATGGTTGATGCGTCGGGTAACGCAAGATACGTTTTGATCAAGGCTGACGGCGAGGATGGAGGATCGATGAATACTGCCAAAATATTGAACGTTAGTAGAGTCACACGATGAATATGCGATCACTGTTGTCTTGCTGTGTCTTCAATTGACTATCGCAAAATCTGCATTTCATTAGCCTAGACCTGCGGTCCACAACCCCCAGTCTGCAGATGGTTAATACTGTGGGAAAAACTTGGATTTTTGGGACTCCAAGTTTTGTTGTCCCCATGATCCAATTGTCTCAAGAGTATTTCAGTCTGCCGGATTATCTGTGTTGCTTATAAGGCTGCATTCATTGCAGTATAGTTTATTATCTGTAAAACTTTTCACGTCTCCCATGTGAAGGGTTAATGGCACTATGACAAAGCGTATATAAACACAGCTTCAAATGAAAACTGATTTGGCAAAACTATGGCGCGACAATGTAATTTCTAAGAAGGAAAATGTCCACTCCCCCTTCATTTTGTGGTCCTCAACTTAATTATCACACGAGAACTGCTTCCACACACAAAAAGGTCAGGGAGCACTGGTCTAGCCTACTCACTCGTGTGTATCATATTCAGAAACTTAAGCATCATAAAACTCTTGGCTCGACGTTTGTAGGCTATCATCAGTCCAGGTGGGATTACTCATTTTTAGTAGTAATAGGTAGGGCTGGGCAAAATCGAGTACCTGGGTGATCCGATTCTGAATAACGTATTATGCTTCGAGTCCTGCATTCGAGTATCACTCATTATGACATCATAACAGAATATAATATGTCCAAGTTCAAATATGTACCTTTTATGCGGCCACAAAGAACATATTGACTGTTATGCATCACATTAAACATACTTTGATATTTTTCCTACCATACCGATTTCATTACACTTCGTGACAATATTGTGAGATGATCATGACTTCGGAAATGTGCTAATTCCAGTAACGTTTGTGGTTTGTGCTATATGTTCCTTATGCTGTAATAGGCCAATCAAGGTTTCAAGTCTTCCACAGTGGAAAATAGTATCAAAACTATAATTCCCGTTGATAAATTAACTCTTAGTGGCGAGGAGCATATAATTTCAGTACTCGAAAAAGGCGTCTTTTACTACTCGACTGGAATCATTAAAATTAATACTCGATTCAGATTCTAGTACTCGTATAATTGTGCCGAGCTCTAGTAATAGGTTACATTGGCCGTCATATCATTTCAAATTGTATTGCTGCGGACTTTTGATAGATAATGTAACGACAGCCATATCAGTTTGCTTGGATCACTTTTGACAAAGTATAGCACACAATTATGCATGCAGTAGCCACAACATAGCCTATTGTATGTTTATGCGCTCGAAAGTTGAAACCCCGCTCACATCAACACATCAGTATCAGTTTATTAACATTTTCATCATTTCAAAAACACCACACAACTGCGATACAATGAAAAGATAGGAAAGTGTCGAAACGACTTGGAGTTCACTAAGTAATTATTATAAAATGTAAACTGTTAGCTGAATTGCTTTGCACTACTTTCAGATCCGAAAAAGTTCAAGAGTGAGGAAGAGCGACTTGGTGTAAATATTCAGATACCTGTTTCAGAGTAGAGTTCTACTAATTTTTTAATGAATGCCTTATAAATAGTCGAAGCTGCTATGCCATGGCCAAATCGCAACATGTATTTAATGGAGAAGCAAAATTTTGAAAAACAAAAACTGTTAACTGCCCAACAACCATGAAATTTCAGTGCTCTCTTCCCATAGGTACTGCAGGGTCAGAGCGTGACGTGGGACGACAAGATTGAGGTTTCCTTTGACAACAACAATATTTCACAAGTACCGGGCGTAGCGGATCAAAAGGAAAATGATTCCATTCTTGAGCAGGTCTTGCGTGACGCGGGTGGCGATAATTTGAATTTGAAGATCAATGTGCGCGGGCCGTCTAATAGTACTGGATCGGATGTTAGCAAGGCCGGTACCAGTTCTGAAAACTATATCTCCGAGCAAGGTGACGCGGTGAGTGAAAAATGATACTATATCTTTATTTTGTATGTTACATGCAAATGTTTCATTAATGTTGGTCTATAGTCATCAATGCAATAGTGAGTGTAATGATCTATTTCAACAGCTGACTAGAGTTCAAAGGTGGTCGAAGTGGTCGTCGTCGGTACTCAAGTACTAATACTTGTAACATCCTACATTTTTACCTATTTACAAGTAGAAGTATTGATTCCAGGTAGCTTAGCTCTTGAATTAACTATAACTGCGTCGGTTACATATGCTAGATCTGCCTAATTTTGTTTCAGATAATGACACAGCATGACCAAAGCCTCCATGAGAACACAGAGCAGCTGCTGGCTGCGATAGGGAAAGATCTTTCAAGTATGATATGATGCTATGCCCATTGTATTCACTTAATTTTCATTTAACTTAACACTTGAAGCAGGGACTAAACAAATATATCATGTTTAGAATCACATTCAACGTTGAAGAGGTCAGATTGTGATCCATTTTCGGGTACATCGAAAAAGTTGAAGATTGACGATTTGGAACCCACATAGCATACTTCCTTGTTGTCTTTTTTTTTAAGTTGTCGCATGTAATGTCGCTGCTCCACTGTATCATAATTGTGGAAACGTCTATGTGTACTTACGATTGGGAAGCATTAGAAACTTCATTGGAACGAAAACCAAGTAATAGAGTACCAACCAGTTATGGGACGGACACATCTAGCTAGGTCTCAAATTTCTTACGCAGGGACATGCAGACTTGTCTCAATATCCTTGGTTTATGACCAACGACGAAGTTATGAAATTAGAACTTCACCATGCACACAGAGACGGGAGAGAATAACTTTCTGACCAGACAGTCCCACGCTTTATGTGCAATAGTAATATTCTTTCGACGGTGACTCAACTTCCTAAAAAAATGGAGCTAAGAGATATTGTGACTGAGCGATCGCATGGTTATAGTCGCATTTTGAGGTACAGAAATATATGTCGTGATCACCAATGAATGTAAGAAATAACATAGTTCCCAACGGTTAGTGTTAGCGTCAGGTTTCGACTGATTCTAATCGAACCTAGGTTTGTGATTATGTGGTTATGTGATGTAGAGGCCTGCACCAGATTGCACGTCCAAGGCCGAATGAGAGTAATAGAAGATGACATACAAGAAGAGGTGAAGAAGTCACTGAATTTTTCAGGACAATGACCGCTGATACATGAACTAGGTCTACTAGTTTCCTCATATCCTTTATGTTCAGGGCACTGAATCACTTGATGGCTGTGCAGTGTGCACTCTCCTCAGTGCGGCAATGACACCAATCTCTGGGGTTACCATATTTTGTGACACTTTTAAAAAGTTACAAGATTTATAGTGGCGGACGAGAATCTGGGTCAAGTAGGGGAAATATTATGTTTACAAAATGAAGATCATTTTAAGATTCGACTCCCGAAAAAAACCTTTCCCAAATTAAATCGCTAGTTTTTTAGGCCATTTTTTAGTTGTCCATGTACACATTATACAATCGCCTGGTTCTCAAAGCTCGAAATAAAGACATTTTTGGGCGTCCTCGGTGGACATTTTCTATTTCTTGAAAATAAGAATATTTGTGAGTCCTCCTAAAGGAGGACGTATGGTAAGGGTAACCCTAACCAATCTCTCTCTGTATATGTAAGTAGTTATGGCGTTGGAGCGCATTGGTGCTTATTCCGACGCAGCACCAGTTACTCTACTATTACTACATTCGACTCCACTAACCAACCACCGAGTTCCCCAGAAACTATCCCAATCAGGATACTCTGAAGTCAATGACACGTGACGGTTGGCAAGTCAGGTGACTGTTCTACAACTTTGTTTACACTTTGAGAATACGGAATGCAAATGTATTGTATATCAATATGGACTACGCAAATGTCAGTGGCGAGGTCGTTTGTAGGTGGCCTAATTAGAGAAATATGAAGTCGTAGGATTTTTCTAAGCAATACTCAAATAAGGAGATATGATAATAGTTGTACGGTGTTTATCCTCTCTTGATGTACGGTAATTGATGTTTTTGTTTGGAATCTCTCTACACAAGTCCATTGAATTCAGGCTAATTATTTATACCGTCATTCCACATAGCTAGATGATACCTCTGTAATGTCCCAAAAGGACGAGAATGCGTCGTCGGAGATGGAAATTTCCTTATCTGAATGGATGATGAAACGTTCCCGAATAACAAGGAAATGGAAAAGGACGTTTTTCATACTAAACGGCTACCATCTCTCTTATGCAAAAGCAGAACAGGTATATACTTGATGGTAACCGGTACTGGAGCCCAAGCCTGCATTAAAGGCTTGGACAACTAGATGATTCCAGAGCGGAATGTCGGTGATCCAATTTTTGTGAAATCTCAATCTTTGCTCTAATAATTTTAATTCTAATCTGACTTCTGGCTGTCCTGAAAATGCTACAGGATAGCACTATACAGTGTGAAACTAGCCAAGATTTGTGTACGGACATTTGCTATTCACAAGCTTATGAATTTTATTTTGTTGATAGAAATTGAATTTAATCCAAGTTTTTGTGAATTCAGTAAAATACTGATTAGGCCTATAATCTAATTTGGAGAAAACCATGTAGCTGCTCTAATCCTAATTTGGAAAAGTTGGAAATGTTGTAGGTATATTTTATTTGTGAATTCATAAATTGTAATTCTAATCAGATTTCGAAAAAAATGCAGCTATAAATTCCAATCTAATTTTGCAAAAGCTGAACACTGAACAGTTTCTAGTTGTCAAACTCTGCAATGGTCGATTTGATATGTTGTAAACCATGCCACGATATTTCCAGGGTCCGTACAAAACGATACCGCTCCAAAACACTGTGATTGAAGAAGCGCACATAGACGGGATGAAATATGTATTCAGGCTAAAGCCTCCCAAGTCGAAACGGGAATATTTAATTCAGGCCCCTAATGAACAATCTGAACAAAGGTGGATGCAAGCGGTTTGTTTTGCAAAAGCGGGTGCGAACAACGGGGATGCATCACAGGCGTGCTCCATTCAATAGGCTCTTTCAAGAAGAATTGTGCTTGTGCATTTATCTATTCCACTTGATATTTTTACATTGCTGAATATACAAGGAGGGTTGCTGCGATTATGTTCATAATGAGGTCAGTCTCTATGTTCTAAATAAGATCAGTGTGTTCACAATAAGGTTTGTCAAGGGTTGGGGGTGAGGGTCCTAATGATACTAACCCACAATCCTAATGACCTGACCCCATCCTAAGGACTCTGACCCTAATGACACTAACCCTTTACTTTGCACTGATCTTATTTTGAACATAGAGTTAGACCTTATTATGAACATAATTGCACCAACCCTGTAGGAAAATCCTATCAATCTGATGCAATTGCAAATAGTAATTAGATCGTTTCTTGTCACTGTCTGATCCTTATCCATTGTCAAACCTATATAACATTTAACCATTCATTTAGTTATTTTCGGTACATCAAAAATTTTGATTCATCATTTGCATTACATTCCAGTATCTGGGCAAATGTAAAAGAATTACTTTTGTACGTCTCATCTTGGTGTACATTTTGGTGCAAGATCAATGCGGTAATTGGTTCCTACAATTTATGCCAACAAATTTTCAATGTGGTTGAACAAAATCCCTTGTTGGTTACCAATATCTGAAAACTATGACAGGGTTTGATGTATATTGCCAGTATAGAACATGGGTGTATTTCAAACAGGGATATGGAGTTGGTTCAGATCAACATTAGAGAAATTTTAACTACCATTAATAAACCTGAATAGGATATTAGATTTGATGTCTTTATTCTCTTGATCCATCGTCAAGAAGAAATGTCACAGTACAAAGGTTGATTGAATGGCCATATCTTATTACCAAATTGATCATACTTTCAACTCAGTGACTGGCATGGCTGGAATAAATTCTGGTATTCCACAAGTGTGTTGACATTGAGAATATATTAGATCTCGGTGAAATAATTCACAATTTGAAATAGACGATTTCAACTTTGGTTCTACTTGGTTTTGCCTTTGATTCGTACCACCATTTATTGACCTCACTGATTCACTCTTTGAATGTTTCTAACAATCCTGTCCGATCATAATGGATGTGTTTTGTGTAATAATGACAATTCCTTATTGTCCTGTATAGGGTGATGTGCTACCAAAAGTTACACACGTATTCTCAGTTCTGGATAGCCATAGAACTTATCTTCATGCAGCCAAGTACTCTGAAATCGGCATTATTATCAAATGTGTCATATTGGCATCTGTCTTTGGTACGATTTTACCATTACTGGAATCTAATATTTGCACACAGTTACGAGTTGGTCGCAGCTTAGTATGCCATTAGCAAAGTTTTCACAGCACAATATCTTCCTTTGTGATAAATTTGCTGTGCCTATTGTGATAGAATTGTTTGTTCATTTATAACAATTGTGATATGGTGCCATTAACATCGCCCATTCCAATACTTTATGCTGTAGAGTGTAGTGTATACTGTAAGGTTTGCCTGTACCTTAACGTAACCTACTCACTCTATTTTCCCCTTCGGTAATCTTCATTTCTTCATTGATATACTAAGCTCATGTACGTCATATATCAGGTTATTTCTCCATGCACAGATTTTTTAATATAATATAGAGATCTATGACAATGTGGATGATCAGTGGGCAATGTTTTGTCTTTTCTTATATTTCCGTCATCAACAAATAAATTTTTGCCTTCTCTAAATTGCGACCGTGAAATTATGCATTGGTTGGTCGTCAGACCTGGCAGTGGGGGCATGCCGCGCGTGAACAGGTCATCCGATTTTAGCAGCGGATTGCGCAATGTAGATGTGCGATTTTAGAGTACCGTGTCTTGCTAGCGCCAACTGTGCATAAACTGCGCTCAGTGCGCTGTTGCGAATTTGAACGGCCAGTTCTTCAAGTAGGCTATAGTTATAGTCAGAGGTGGTCAGTAACGAAGTACTTCTAATTTTTCAAAGTACTCAAGTAGTTTTCCTCTACTTCTGGCACTTACTCAAGTAGATAGAATCTACGCTACTTCTACTTCGTAATATTTAGTGATCTACTTACTTTTTCGCTATTTTCAGTTTGTCGAGTAGAAGTAGTATAACTAGGCTTACCATATTTTGGAAATCTAAAAAGAGGACACTTTTTGAGACTTGCAAAATCGGAGAAGAATTCTCAAAAACCGGTGAATTTTTCCCACTTTGTGATCGGTTGACTAAAATAAAAGGTCATCTTTTCCGCTCAGAGCTCAAAATACCGTTTTTCTTCCCGCATTGCTAGGTGGATGACCGAAAAAAAAGGTCATCTTTCGGCCAGGAGCTGAAATAAAGGTCAACTTTTCGCTCAGAGCTCAAATCGCCAAAATCTCAAAAAAGAGGACAAAAGAGCTTCCTGCGAGGACACTTTCAAAAAAGTCAAAAAAGAGGACAAATCCTCTTAAAAGAGGACGTACGGTATGGTAACCCTAAGTATAGCCCCCAATTAGAAGAGAAACTTGGGAATTCTCGGGTTGTTTTCACGGATTTCCAACTTTCAATTTCAGGAGAAATTGAGTCAAACCCGGAATTTCCGTCGCGCTTTACATCAAGTAGATATAGAGTTACAAATATGTTTTCACGAAAGTGAATATTATTTAGGTTGCAGGTTGCATTGCACCGCATTGTCGACCATATGAAATATTTCATCACGGTAAATATGACCCATCATAACGCTCGAAACTACCGTTTCGCAATCAAGCATTTGCCCATCATATCGTAATCTAGCAGCCCATGACGCGTCCTAATCTGGGAAAGTGGGCTCTGACTTTTTGAGCGTTAGATCTGTTTTAGCAGACCACCGTTAAAACTGTCTCAACAAAAGACATAAAATGCATTTTCCGCTTTTCTGATGTAGTACTTGTAGTTCTCGTTCAATTCATAGTATCATTAATTGGAGTTTTAATTAGTTTTAGTTCTTTTGTCTGGAGAACATACATGTTTCAGTTTAAAAGCAAGTGTAGCATCGCCGTCGATTTTCCTAAATTACAATTACACTATATGACATTTTTACGTTACGCCATATTTTTTATCATCGCATACGAGTCGCGCAAAGTGTTAACGTCGTATCCATACAACTCCTCCGTACTGCTCTTCGACTAAACTAAAGACCTTAATATGCGTGAGAGAACATGCCATGACATTTTCTAAAACGGAATGTTCGAGTAAACAAAAGATTAGTAGCCTATCTAATTTCCATAGCAAAACTATCATTTGCATCTCATGATTCGGTCGAATGCTCATGCTGTCGGAAATTTATACCTTCTGGGATGCATCAATATACATTGTTCATGAAGCTCTCTGCACCTTCCGCATATCTCAATTTGCAGCTTTTGAAAGTCCATGCAAACGTATTATGACCGTTTTCAAAACTACTTATACTTACTTGAGTAGATTTAAAGCCGGCAAATTCTACTTCTACTTCAAGTAGTTTTAGGCTGGTTATGGAACAAGTACTTTTACTTGTACTTGAGTAGATTTTTGCGTCGCTACTTCTACTTGAGTAGCCTTCTTGACTACTTTGACCACCTCTGGTCCTGGGTCCTCCTAATAAGGTTGTCACATTTCATGTTGAAGACTGAATTATCGTCAATAACATTAGTAATTGCATTATATTACTATTCATTTTTGATCCTTTCTCAGCCCGCGATAGTCAGATTTACCTGTGGGGGTGAGGGCACGTAATTCACAATTATAACATCTGGTATGTTGTTGTAACTACTTTATTGTATGCTGTCATTTCGTGGCCTCTGGTCTTTTATATAATCAAAAGATATTGTAGTCACCCAAACGTAGCAGACGAAAAGAAAGGCTTTCGTAAGACGCACACACAAATAATTGCCATGCATTTATTCCTCGGTGGGTGGCCCGGGTGGCATTTGTATTGTGGGCTCGGATCATAAGGATAGGACTATTAGTCACCCACACTCAGCGCGGCTATTGACAATGAACACATGCTCAAAGTTTTGGCCGAGGTCTTTTTTTAGTAATACACTTCTTCTAGTCGCATGTTGGCCGAAACTGGATTTGTCTTTTGGTATGTCGTGGCGCGGTAATAACCGGCACCGAAATGTCTATTCCTGTAAATTATGTACACTTTTTTCATGGGGGTGAGAGGTATGCATTTCAAAATCAAGCCATCGAGAGACATTTAAATCGCGAAGCCCGAAAAAATTTTCAAGTTAATCAAGTCTCACGAAAATACTTTATAATTTATGTTGGTTTTACCAAATCCTTTCGAGTCCCATTCGAGCGCCCTCGCCAATGCAAATCGTTGGATACGATAAATCGTCCCCTATAAAATTAGACAATGGGTACATTATGACGTAACAAGCAAATGGTTCATCATTTATTGAAAAAGTTGTTGTTATCTCATTAGGCCTTTTCAATGCAATCCTTATGTTGTCTTCAATATATCTTCTAAGATTAGTTCTAAGAAGGAAAATAAATGAAATCGTGAGTAATCGTGATTACTTTTCCAATGTAATTGTAATCGTAATCGACTACTTTCTGATTTTGCTGTAATCGTAATCGTAATCGCGTGATTCAGAAGTAATCGTAATCGCAATCGATTACATCCATGAAGTAATCACCCCATGTCTGCCTTTTACTCTTCCATACGTAGGTCACATTGTACTGTGCGGTGGTATACCTCCAGACAGACACATTTTTTCACCTGAAAAACGGAATATTTCGACCTAAAAAATATATGTTTTCCACATATAACGTTATAGAATTGTACTACTTATCTTCATTTCTGGTTGGAACTGTCTTTCCTCACGAAGAAGTTTGGTCTGAAAAAACTTTTTTGACTCAAAAACTGACAAATTTTTACATGAAAAATCTTTATTTTAACAAAATCCGGCCCTATGAAGTATTACAGTATAGTTACATCACGGAGGGTTACCAAATTTTGGAATCGGGAAAGGAGGACACTTTTACCAACTCAGAAAAGTTAGTTGATAAAAACTGAAAGCCGATTTCGCTATTTTTGCTGAAAAATTTGGTGGGTTGACTAACATATAAAAAAGGTCGTTGTTTCCGATCGAACCACGGATTTTCTATTAACACCATTTATGCCCATTTTCACTCGAATCTAGCCATTACCTTGGCTGTAAAAGCTGTAATGAAGGTAGGACGTATGGTAACCCCATATCACGTATTATGGCAGAAATAATTAAGATTTGTTGTAGTAGGCTACAGCAACGAAAGATAGCCTGCTTCCCTACATTTCGGGTAGAAAGTGTTTCTCCTTACTAAGTAGCTTGCCAAGAATAGAGAAAGAACGTTCAACAGTTGCAGCTTTTGAAGTTGTGCGTACACTGCTGGTGACACACCGTGTTGCTTCATTCTGACAATGTTGTCCACATCACAATTTTTCATCGTGCGCTTCTTGATATAAGAAGTAATAACCATGCAATGCCCACGCAGTCTTGCTTCAGTTAGGCTATCGCAGTACGTTGAGCATAACACCATGTTAACCTATTTGTTTCATTTGAAAGTTTATGCTTCACAATGAGCAGACAATGGGCCGTCTACAATGATATAGGCCCAGAAAGTAGGCTACAAGCTGTAAAATGTCAAATGATAAGTTCATCGACAGTGCAAAATCTACGATACAAACGAAATGCAGGCTGCAAAAACTTTTGACATTTCTTGACTGTACGCTGCAATTTTGACGAAATTTTGACTTGTAAAAAAATCGCCCCACTAATAAAAGACATCTGCAAAGACATAACTAACGAACACGAATTGACATTTGATGTCGCTCATAGCAATGCTACTGCTTACGCTGCGTTTGCTGGAGGATGTCGCGAGTAAGCTTAGCTACTGTCAGACCGATATCGGATGTTTTCAGCTGATTCCGATAAAACCGACATGTTCAATTCAATTTACTGCTAAAACCTTCATCATATCAATACATCACAAGACTGCCATACAATAAAACATATGAAGATGTCGAAACGACTTGAAGAAGTCTACGAAATCAGACACCCGCCTGGCCTAGGCGACGTAAAAAGGAGGCATGCAGGCATGCAGCCAGACTGTTCAGAGTCAAGTGTACCTGTTTGATGCTGGTGTGATCAGACTAGATGACCTTCACGGTCTTATCGATCATTCCTATCTAATACCGAATACTGTGCACGCATATTTTCTGTACCACCATCACTGCCGTTTGTTATGTATTTTGGTTCGATGAAAATAAAGACTCTCTCTCTCTCTCACACTGAATGAAAAGTAAAAGACGATAATATTAAAGGACAGGTGACAAATAAGATGGCATGTATCGGAAGGCGAGATCGATATGTCAGGCCGTGGTGCGATAAACTATAGAGTATTAACTATAGGCACATGCTCAAGAGATACGACATCTAGCTTGAGGAGTACTTCTAAAACTTCAGAGCCTTGATTTGAACAGCTTTATAGTCATTGTCATGCTTGGACAAGAAATATACTAGAAAGGCCGCATCTGGACCCCGGTCAGCTACACGAAATAGATCAATATTGCCAGTCTATCAATCGCAGATTATAACTCTCTGACTTTCTACTATCATGTTATGACGTCAGGAAATTTGTCGATCTGATTTTACTTCAAAATGGTCGATACCTATTTTTCTATGTGATACCGACTGGATGTTATCAACGAACCGAATATCTAATTTCATAGTCGGTATTTAAGACGGTCATGTCATATTTTGCCATATTGGTTTCACTTTTGAAGCTGTTTAAATCCCATTCGTTTAGTGTTCCGACAACTCCTTAAAAGAGGCACTCAAAAAGTCTTCTAGTCGATAATAAATGTATTCATGCAATGGATGCTGTGATGAAGGCAATATCCAAGTTGTGTTCCACGAACCAGCTATGCGGTTTTTCGTAGCAGGGAACCTTTTCTTCTAAACCCCATCATCCTTGTAATTTCTTAAACCCGTCTGTAGTTCCACATAAGAACGTATATGTACCTTTTTCCTCTGCGGCTTCAACCTACCAGCGATGAAAAAAGTGCTGACTGGGAATGTCGAATAGTTTTTCTTTATAATTCCTGAGTAAGACGACGTTCCGAAGTATAGTCTACTATTGTATGCGTTCAAACTGTTGGATAGCGAGGTCAGACATTGCCTTTTATCTGCTAAAGTCCAAGTGCATCGTTCTTTCTTCATACAGAACATAATTATATATATATGTATATTTAGAATAATTTGAGGCTATTTATAATGATTCACGAATTCGGATTAGTTTGTACTCTGTTCGCATGCGCCGGCTATCTTTGGACCAACGTAGACCCGTGTTGGAAGAAGACGAGCGGTGAATTGAACGTAAAGCCATACGACATCTGTTATGGACTTTATAAGTCTTGCGCGATAACATCAGTTGGGGAATGGCTGTGTGACGAGAATTTATCATCAACCCCTCTGGATTTACATATACCGGGTACTAAATGCGTCATGACAACCCTTTTGCTGTCCACGATTACCAATGGTGTTCAATTTAGCGAGGAACCACTACTGCCGAACTGCAGCGATTGTCGGGACTATTCTTACAGCTGCCGCGTTGCTGCTTGGTGGATTCGCTAGTACGTGCTGCACAGCAGGTAATATTAATGACGTGCAGAAGAGGAAATACAGGACACGGACAGGGTGGATACTGCTTTTCGCGTGTAAGTCTCTGGTCTTCTGCAAAACCATTGAATTTAGGGCCAACTAGAATTCGATTTCGGTATGTGTTAGACGTGGACAACTAGATAATTCCAGTTGTCTAATAATTAGACTAATTTGAGCGAAATACCGCTAATATAATTAAAATTTATGAAATGTTTTTGTGCTCTGATTCGTCTAATCTCTGGTTTTCCTGAATATATGCTACAGGAGAACTGTATTGCAGGGGCGGGCCACTTATACAGTCGGAGGGACGGATGTGCTTAAATGAAGTAGTTGACGGGCCGGATTACAGAATATAATCGCGTATTTATCCACCTATACAAGGAAAAATTGTATTAATTTAAACCCTAAGTTTAAAGCATAGAGAACAAGAACAGTATTTAATGAATTTATTGACAGTAGCTGTTGAAGTCAATCAGACATCTGTGGTCGATCAAAGTTGTCAACAAGTTCTTTGAAGGCTGCATGTCGTATGTAGAAATGTGTTTATAATATAGCTCAGTGGTAGAAACCTTTGGAAAAGACTGCACGTGAACATCATTTGGAACGCAGCCGTATCTCGATAATGTTCATAATAGTCGAAAATGTATAGACCCGAACAGGGTAAGTAGTTTCAGGTCCATCTTTCTCGGGTTGGCAAACTTGGATTCATTCTGTGACACGTCAAATTTGAAAATACTATCAGAATAGAATGTCGATTTCATAGTAGGGTCATATGTTGTCCGTCCGTGGTAGGCTATATAGTGCGAAACGAGCCAAGTTTGGTGTACAGACATTTACCGTTTTTGCGGTTTGAGAATAAAATCTTATTTCATACGAACCAAACTTGATTTGTGTTGTATTTTTTTACAATTTGGAATGTAATTCAATTCCTAAGGTCTAGTTAATTAAACCTGCGTATTAATAATTCAAATTCAAATTTAATTTGTAAAAGCTGAAAATTTCTAGTTATCTCACTCTGCAATGTGTCTGCACGACACTGCCATGTTTAATATCATGCATGCCCCTGTACAGCCGGCTTCCATATATTTCAACCAAATTATTTCTTCATAGGTCTGATGCCTGCGAGCGGCGCCGCGTGGACCACACACGAAATTCTGCAGGAACGATACTGGTATCAATACACGAACACTCCAGGATCGAGGTTTACAATCAACCGCGGGGTTTATATCACTTACGGGAGCGCCCTTTTATGTCTTTTTGCAAGTGAGTTACTACCACCTCATCTTTTTCATTCTAGGAGATACCTTCGATGTGTTGCAGGCGCTTGCTTCACTGTTCTTTCCGACAATGGGTGTTGCAATACCGGTAGTAAAGAGGAAAAAAGAGAATATCGATACGAACCGCGTCCGTTTCCACAACCAACGAAACGTACAAGAAAGCCCAGCGCCATTGAATACGTTTGAACATGGCATCTAACGAGAAAGAGTGATATAGAATTTAACACGGCCATGTCTCAATTTTAAAGGAAGGAAGCCAAGTTTGAAGTTACATATGTCTCATGCTTATTGAGAACTGAAATGTTGTTCGCAATATACGACTCAAATGGTGCCTAGTTTGCTGCAATGTATTGAGCGATTCGAGTCGCGAGCATCATGACAATATTATATTATCCGATTGTGGCGGTACTATAGTAGCAATCAACAGAAATGACGTCGCTTCATTAATATTGAATAATTTAATATGCTATATCATATTCGACTAACAATTTCGAGCAGGTTTCGAGAATGTATACGTCGAGATGATTGAGCAAATCAAATTATGATTACCCCCTGTAACATCATAGCTTCGAATTACTATAAAATCATTAACTTACCAGCTAATTTGATTAGAATCTCGTGGCTTGCAAACCTCGCAGCAGCCTGGAAACCTAGATTTCTACCGAATTCGAATAGAATGTCGCAAACAAACGCGTCCAGATATATACATTTAAATTGTGCATCTTTATACAGAATTTATTGTTGTAATATCAGATTAACAGCGTAATTATGTTCCCAACTAATCTGCATTCGCGTAATTTATAATTGATTCTAATTATAACTGATTTGTTGTTAGTAATTTATGTTGAGTGTTTTTATATTAACTGCTATCGAGACAGGAAACCTACAAACATCATTTCGTCAAAGACGTATTGAAACGAACTTTGAACTTTACATGATCTCGAGTAAGAATTTATTGAATAAATGAAAGAATTCTGGATGTTCACGCTTCAAGTTACGTTGACAGAATTAGCTCCAGAAAAAATAACTCAGCTGGTCTGTTACGGTGGGTTGCTGTGCTAACACAACTAATTTAAGAGCGGCGGGCGTGGTGTTGATTGCTTACAGCGAAACATAATTAGGCCTAAGCTATGTCAAAGTGAAAGCCGTATGGCGCAAACTTTGCAATCCTTATAAACACAAAGTTCGACGTAATGCCGGTGAGAGTTGACAGAGAACACGCGCGATACAAAGAATTGCGCAACGTTTTGTTCAACGCAAATTCCTCGCGTACCGAGCGAACGATGTGTAGGCCGGATTGTAGAGAAAAAAGTCACGAGCAATTCAATACTTTCAGTATTGGTTTAATAATATTGTCATCTGTTCAAAACACCACAAGACTGCGATACAATGAAAAGATAGGAAGGTGGTGACAAAGACTTGCAGTAGTCTTTGAAATCAGATGTAAATAAGATGATGATTATATTCTTAAGTTGGTATACTGAAAAGGGTGTGAGGAGCGAATTATTATCAAGAATACTGTGAAATATCACGCTACTAAATTCTCATTGAGCGATGCTGTTTCATGCACTAATTACAAATTTCTGGTGTATGAAGAAAATGACTATAGAATCATATCTATTTGTTCGCGTTAATCACAAATCATCTCCAACAAAAGCTGGGTTTCCAAAGGAGCCACCAAAATCGCTATCCAATGCACTCATTTGTGGCCATCCAATGTTCTCAGTCGGCACTGTGCGAGCTTGACTCTTCTTTGGCTTGGGACCGTGATCACTGCTTTCAAATTCCTGCCCTGGGCCGACCTATCCGATAATTTGTACCATTCGCTGTTAAATTTAACCTTGTATAATGTACTGTACGTATTTTTCAGAGCCTTACCTCTGTAATGTGCGGTAATTGGTAACTGCTCGTTCTACTGTCATCTAATTGAAAGTCCACCCGACTTCGGCTTCTGCGCAAAGGAATGTTGAAATATGTTAACTGTATCGCGTGAACCTTGAACGCCCAAGTCGATAAAAATAATTGTAGAAATCAGCGTGCTTTTAAATCAATGCCTCAGTCTGGAAATGTGGGTTAATGGGGTTTGAAGTCATTAACTAATACTTAACTCTTATCACCTTACTTCCATGGTTGAACTACAGATAGAGATCGAACATTTAACGGTATCCCTAATCGCGAACATCGACGGGTGTTTCACTATAGGCCTATGCATGCAACCGGGCGGCGTCTGGATGTTCGACTTCAGAGCGGTAGTCCATACATTTTGACTTAACAATGATTCATCCCCTCACTAAATATACAGCCCGCAAGTACACTAGCTTTAAATACACTAATGATACCGATATGCCTGGTTGAAATATCTTGAGTATCATTAGCAATTCGACTATTGCTCAGCTGACATCACAGTCGTCTAATGATAGTAACCCGACTAATAGTATGGATTGGTGTGGTTAAATTCGAGAACCCGACGACATAAAAGTATGAATGATTGGAAAGTTCAAATACGTACATTTGATGCGAACCCAAAGAAAATAAAGGCTGTTATAGATCACGTTAAAGATCATTTGATATTTATGATTGGTACTTATTTCATTGGGCTTTACGACAATGCTGCGCGCCGGTGGCCGGAATCGAAACTATGCCCCTTGCAACTGATCACTATGATTAGTGAATGCGGAACATGCTGCTGAAGCACACCATTCAATTGCTTTAAGCACGATCGATAGTAGCCGCAACCAAGGAAGCGAATGGAAAGAGTGAGAAAATATTAAAAAGAACGCAACACGAAGCTGAAGATCGAACACCGTAACATTATTGAGATTGTACCATCTCTATTGTAACATCGTGCACTCGGCCGTATAGTGGATGTTAAATTAAAAGACATGGTTGCTTCGAAATCCCCCTGTTTCTGCGCGGCAGTCTGAATCCTGCGCTGCCGATAACAGGCGCAGAAGCCTGTCTATGGGGTTATCTACTGATGCTAAACGTTGTAATTCATACACGTATTCCATTACTTTAATAACGCAATAGCACGCTCAAGTCAGATTCGAATGAAGATAGCTGACAATTAGTGTAGCAACAGCAACATACAACTTGATGAAGATAGCTGACACTTGGCAGCAGCAACATACGGCCGACGAAAGTAACAGAAATAAGATTAACGTAAGTAAGGAACCAAAGTAAGATTTACAATTAATTTTGCGTCAACGTAAATAACCAACAAATGGTGGTTCACACACGCTTTATATAGCAGTGTTGCAGTGGCGGCTCGTGACAATATCGGGTGGTGGGGCAAGGGCTGCGAGCGACTTTTATCAACATGACGTCACAATGGCGTTTTCCAACGTAAAAAAGTAACTTTATGATGCTCACATGAATTTCCCGATAACAGTGATTTTAACGTAGGTGCCGCGAGAGGTTTGCCGGTGAGCCGTGACTTGAAGTGTGGTAACAAATGTTTTATTCATTTATTTTTTAACAAAGGATTATTTTACAAAATGTACGTGAACTAAGAATCGTCCCTATGCCACGAATCAAGTATCAGGTCATCCTTAGTAGCATGCGTTATGATTTCATGGTATAGTTATAGATTACGCAAATCGATAGACCCTAATTTTTCTAAGCCCGTCCGAAAGTGTTTCGTACACGATCCTGGTGTGTTACGACCACTGAGCTGGTGGTTACGACCAGAGATGGGCGGATTCCAAAATTTCGGGATCCGAATCTATCCGGATCCGGCTGGCAATTGGAAATTCATAGTCCAAAGAAATCCGGCTGGTGAATGTCCAGTTCGGAATCCAAAAAAATCCTGCCTGAACAATGCTAATTAATCATATCACAGCAAAAAAATCCGGCTAAAATCCGACCGTCACCCCAAATTCAAAATCCGGATCCAGTCCGGCCAGGTAAAAAAACATTGAAATCCTGCTCCGGCTCCTGAACCGGACTGTGGCCATCTCTGGTTACGACCAGGTGATAATAGGCAACCAAAACGTAGGCACCCGGCGTACGATTGGATCAATAGACTGGACAACTTCTAGACCTCTCATTTTCGCTCTAAAGACAACTGCGTAAACTACGTACGGAGCAAAGATTCAATACGATTCATGTTCGCACTTGACTTGACCTGACTCATTCCAATGACTAGAACTCGAGAGATTGCGTAAGCCTAACTGGAAAGGTCAACGAGTTCGGACACATACGCAATTGTTATCTCATAGATTGGGCCTGTCATATTGAATCCAGAACATCAATTTGAATGGTCTTTGAAGAACTAAGGACAGCAGCCTCGGAACTTCGGTCTCGGAACATCATAGGACATTTTGGCCTTGAAACTGGAGACTGTGACACAACACATACGGCTTACAGTCTATAAGTCTGCTGCGAAATCGCCGTTGGAAAATATACTAATCAATAAATACATGAATAAAAGCCGTAACTTAGTATACTGTTACAAGAAATCATCGAGAAGTAGCATACGCAATCTCATAACCCATTCCGGTATGGTACACTGTCAAAATCAATACAAACAGACGAACACCGAACTTTGAGTAAAATAGATCGAGGAATAGGCTGATCGAATGATCAGCTGTTAGCCGACATCGAAAATGAAATAGCTATCGCATTTGACAGGGGATTGTGAGCAAAGGGTTTGAAGGCCACAATTTCACAGTGAAATGGACATTGGCGAACATAAAATTATGTGAATATTTGAATGCAAACCGAGAATCTTGGTCAGCTGTTTCATGCGATCATCGAGATATACCATTGGAAATATCATCACCGATCTCGTTATGGAACGCAGACTATAGATTAGCACAGACCGACACCGGCTATTGCGTGAGATCCGCAATGACGTAGGTAGGCTAAGTATCAGATCAGCGCGCATCTCTACCATACTCGACCTCGAAAACGAAATAACTGCCTCAATCATTGAGTGTCAACTTTAAGACTTGGCACCGTGTTCGATACTAAAATCCAGACATACCGTGCGAAAGCTCATGACAGATCTAGGTATGGAACATCGTTGAAATCAATAGAGACCAATAACGGCTTTTGCGTAGATTTGTTGGCGATAAATGAAGAGTCAGCTCTTACTCGACTTTGGAAACGAAATTACCACCCACATAGTTCAGTGACAAACTTAAAACTTGTTACAGCGGTCGATACTAACACTTATCGTGCCAAATGTCATGACCGATCTCGGTATAGAACATCGTCAAAATCAATGGAGACCAATACCGGCTTTTGAGTAAAATCTGTTTGCTTTACTATGTACATGATAGATCAGCACACACTGAACTTCGGAAACGGAATTACTACCATTATCTTTAAGAAGCAAGCCTGAAACTTGGAGCAGTGTTAAATACTACCTTCACGACATATCATACCAAGTTTCAAGAAATATCATGGTGCGAAACACCGTCAAAATCTACCTATTCCAGCAAAGGTCGACTCAACGCATATTACGGTAACCGAGTTCAGATATAGATACGATTGTTACATCACACCTTCGGGGCGAGCAAGCATATTTGCCCCGGTTGCTCGGCCATTTTACGAATAGGAGAGAGTAAATCACCGTTTCTTTATTGTGCGCGGCTTTGAGAGAATAGATAGTGAAAGCTTGTTATGAGCGCTACCGGGGCAAGCCCCGGCTAGGCATTCACAAAGCGAAAACACAGAAGAGAATTCGATTTTCGCAGAGACTTCGCTATGTATGGGCGTTTGCAAGCGAAAGCACAAGAACGCGGGTTTCGCTGTGATCTCGGTATATATTGATTGCTGTGCGTCTATAAATGGTTAAATTGTTATTGAACAGAATTTTAGGTGGGGCAATGCCCCAGTTGCCCTATAGGACGAGCCGCCACTGCAGTGTTGGGATCAAGTCAGTCACTATCTTCGAGTCACGAGTCATCTCGAGTCATTGCAGATTTTGACTCGTGTCAAGTCAAGTTAATCGATTTTCGAAGGTGACCCGAGTCAAGTCAAGTCACTCATTTTTTGGAGGTGACTCGAGTCAAGTAGAGTCAAGTCACGATTCAAGTCAAATTGAATTTTCGAAGTATGAGTGATAAAGATGCAAAGTCATTACATTTTGCTGGATGAAAGATGGATTAATCGGCCTTTGTCTTGAATCCAATAACCAATATAAAGTTAAATATAGGCCTGCATGCAAAAAAGCGTTGTATCGCTCACGCACACGGAGAACTGCTAATACCATACGTGAGTAACTGTATTTAGCTACATGCTACAGTCTGTTATTAACAGCCAAAATAGAGGATCGAATTTACGAAGCCTCGAGAAGTTGCAATAAATTGATATGGTAGGCTACAATACACTACCCATCCGTGAGAATAAAAACGTATAAACTATATTCGTTCGATTAAAATTATACAAGAGGGTTGGTAAATGTGAGCACTGTGCAATTTGAGCACTGAGCCGTCTGAGGAACAAACATACGTTGCTTTCAGAATATTCCACTACTACTACGACAACGTAAGCAGCGATCGTTTCGTTTGTGCTCAATTAGATTGTGATATAACAATGGAGGATGAATGAAAGGTGCGATCAGCGATCAGTGAATAACTGGCTGTACTCACAAGTGACACTTGCATATTGCGAACAATCCGAGCATACCTAAGATATAGGGTGATTTATTCGACACCGTTTACTTGATGACTTGAAATTGACTCGTGAATTTTGCTCCGAGTCACAAGTCAATCCAAATTTCTGAAGCGTCGAGTCAAGTCAAGTCAAGTCATTTTTGCAAACTGACTCGAGTCAAGTCAAGTCAAACGAAAAAGTTGACTCGAGTCATCCCAACACTGTTATATAGCGGTAAAACAGCCTATCAGAGAAGGCTTGATTACAAATGATTACTAAAATCAAGATTAACAAATGAAATGCGTAATCGAAAACACCCAGAGTGTGTTCATTAGATCGCATTGTATCTTGTATATCGCATTGTGCATTGGGTGTGTCTTGAAAGCATGACAAAAGAATCCGCTGATTATGATTATGCAGATGCTGGTTGATTCAAGGTTTCATAGGACCATTCCCCTGTAGAGAGGTCGCGGTGGAGTGGGATTAATTGGCTTCTTTGGGTCGCTTTTCATGTTCTGCCTTTTTACGAAAGTGTAAACTTATGATCTTTTAAAATGAAGATAAAAACTAATTCGAATTTGTGAACACTGCTTTACACTATGAGTTAATTTATAATTGAGAATTACTTTCGGTACATTTTCCTACCGTGGAAACCTTGAACCTCGCTTGGACGTATCGAAGTATACGAAACATGTAGGCTAATACAAAACAACGCGCGTTAGTGGAAATGATATTTCGGACAAGTTGTGATCAACCCACAACATTGTAACAAAGTGCAGTGAACTAAGCATGGTTGAAAATGCGCCGAGTATCTGTTATGTATCGTATAGAACTGGCATTCTTTTCTTTGCGGTACCACGAAAGGTAAACATTTGAACTTTCCATAAGCCTTCATCCTAATATGACGGCATAACAAGTGATACACTCTCTACATTGCATAGGCCAAGGTGGGTGTCTGATTCCATAGACTACTCCAAGTCGCTTCGACACTTTCCTATCTTTTCATTGTATCGCATTGTTGTGGTGTATTGAACTGATAAAAATTGCTAATAAACCAATGATGACAATGATACTCGAACTCAGATACTCCCTAGACTCGGTTCAGAATCGAATCGCTGAGTCAATCAATTTTGCCCAGCTGCTCAATGTGCCAACGCAATAAATCGAATCTGTCGAACTCAGTCTAGAACAGAAGCTAAATCGCCGAGTACTATAAATTGTGGATGGTCAATATAGGCTAACCAGGACGGTATATTTGAATGCTCACCGTCTAACACCAGCATAGAAGAGAATGGTCAACAAAACAATTCCAAATATCAAGCCGATCACTATGCCTGCTACTGCGGCCGCACCAAGCGCTTGAGATTTTGCTGAGCCTGACGATTGTATCGTTGAGACAGAGACCCCAAGGTCGTTATCCGCTGTGAAGAAATGCATTGTGCAGAATGAGCGCATGTACGTAATACAGAGACAGAAGCCGTCTTCAAAACTTACGTGAGTTGATTTCCTCGTAGATCTCATTGGCAAGTTGCTTGGCATCGTCGCCCGTACCCGATTCGTCAGTGATGTATATTTGAATAACATCTCTTTCTGCAAAATAATCTTGAAAAATTGTTGTTAAGAATTGGAAGCTTCTATCATAATTTTCAATTGGCGGGGGCGTGACCAATTAGGATAGCTTCTGCAGTGTTGGGATCAAGTCACTACCTTCGAGTCACGAGTCATTTCGAGTCATGGCACATTTTGACTCGAGTCAAGTCAAGTCAATCGATTTTCGATGATGACTCGAGTCAAGTCAAGTCACTCGATTTTTGGAGGTGACTCGGGCCAAGTAGAGTCAAGTCAAGTCAAGTAACGAGTCAAGTCACAATTCAAGTCAAGTTGCCTCTTCGAAGTATGAGGCATGGTTACGTCATGGCATTTTGATATGTCTAAAATAAAGATGGATTATTGATTTTGAACCGATGAACGAATACAGAGTTAAATGTACACGCAAGAAAGCGCTACATATACGTAGAACTGCTTGCATAGCCTCAGTTTATAGTTACCAGCCAAAATAGAGAATAGAGAACGAATTGATAAGATGCAAGACATTACCCATTTACAAATTGATATGATACAATTAGAGCCTGCGCCGATGGTCGAGGACTATATAAACTATATTCGAATTCAATTTCAATAAAACAAGAGGTTTGGTTAAGGTAAGAACAGAGAACAGAAATAGACATTTTGCTATTAAATTACTTTACTATACTAGTTTACGACAACGTAATCTGTAAGCTTCGATCACTTCGTTTGTGGCCAACAATGGAGGCCCAGTAAAACGCACGATCATTGAAAGATTGGTCGCTCTCACGGATTACAACAGCGTTTCGCCAGCAATCCGAACATATGCAAGATATAATGATTTTTTATCGACACCGATTACTTGATGATTTGAAATTGACTTGTGAACTTTACTCCGAGTCACGAGTCAATCCTCATTTCTGATACGCCGAGTCAAGTCAAGCCAAGTCATATTAGCAAAGTGACTCGAGTCAAGTCAAGTCATACGAAAAAGGTGACTCGAGTCAAGTCATGACTCGAGTCATCCCAACACTGCACACTAGTGCACAAATGCTAGTACACAGACTTGGACAACTATAGATTACCTAATTTGCATTTCTTTTTAAATTAAGAAATCCCGAGGCAGTTTCGCTTCATAACTGCTAAAACTCCAGGACTCACCTAAACAGAATGGCAGTCTGATATGAAATATTTTACTGTGCTAACTCATTTTTATTGCCAAATTGCCAATAGTGCAATTAATAGTCCAATAATACAAGCAAGTACTACTAAATAAATACAGTCCATCCTCCAGATTACCGGACCACGACTGACCTATCGATCTCGCTTCCCATGACATACCGCCCTACTTCTTGTCGCTTCTTTTTTCTGTACTATCTTCTTTACTTTCATTCAGTGTGCATGCCTCCTCTTTACATCGCCTAGGCCAAGGTGGGTGTCCGATTCTATAGACAACTCCTAGTCGCTTCGACATCTTCCTTTCTTTTCATTGTATCGCATTTTTTGTGGTGTATTGAACTGATAAAATTGCTAATAAACCAATGATGATGATAGTGTACTAATACAAACATATTGTTGTTTAGAGATGTTTTGTTGGGGTTTCGGAAAAAAAAATTGTTTGCAAAAATCCATTTTCCCTGTGATATATATAACCGCCATTCCAGAATAACTTAAGATGAGCTGATAGAAATGACTATAGGCTGGACGTTATATGTTCATTAAAATCTGTTTCTCAATATTGGTGCCATACATGTTGCGATCATACCCAAAGGGGTCCACGGAAGGGGTAAGTATTATTATTACATTCGCCACCACCTATCTCTGTGGATTTTTGGCACTCATCCAATATCAAATCGACGGCGCGAATTTTCAACAGACGACCGCGGATTTCAAAAATGCAGCTACAGAATTCGCTTTGAAATAATAAAAGTCTTCTCAATTTCTACATAAATAGTATTATGTTGTTTTCGAGAAAAGTCATTTAATTCGTGTCTATCAATAGCTTGCAGTTAATATTTACACGAGACGGATGACGGTTGCACGATAATTGAGCTAGATTCGAATTAAAACTGGAGTGGGGTTCCGCGGGGGTCCGTGACGGTACTAAAGGGGCCCGCAAAGACAAAAAGGTTGAAAACCACTGGATTGGAGCGAAATGCCGGTAATCTAAATATAATCTAATTTGTGAACTATTTTATGCTCTAATATAATGTATGGCTTTCCTGCAAATGCTACAGGAAAACTGTATGGTGCGGAACGAGCCAAGCTTGCTGTACAATGTATATATTAGGGCCGTTGAAAAAAAATTTTTCTTCAGATTTCACTGGCTGTAGTGTACACTGTACAGTGTACATACATCTGTCATTCAAATTCTTTTGAGAAAGAACTCTGATTTGAAGTGAAGTGAACTTGGTTCCTATTTCGAAGTTTTCGTGAATTCAGTAAATTTAATTCTAGTCTAATTTGGAAATAATTGTCTAGCTATAATTCTAATTTTCATCGAATTTGGAAAAGCTGAACATTTTGTAGTTGTCAGCATGCTGGTACACTCCCGAAAAAAAGTGTGTAGCCTACTCACACCCTAAAGGTGTGAGTACACACACGAAAACAGATCCTGTCTCACAGGTATACCTCGATATAAATCAAACATCCAAATGATGCTTGACAAACTAGAATTAGTACAAATGGAGTAAGATGGAACATATATCGGCACATACAGACGTTGCATGTTATACACGTAGGTAGCTTACGTAGTTACGTATCGATTGAATATGCCCAGAGAAAGAAACCTGCCGATTGGTAATCATGATTGGCACAAATTGGCTCTGAATTCAAACACAAAAATAATGAAATACGGTTCAGTCGCTAACAAGTCTGCTTTTGAAATATTCGATAGACAGAGACAATCCGTGACCGGGGTGTCTGAATTCTGAAGTAGGTTCCGTTTTCGTGTAGACTACGCAGTGTTGGGATGACTCGAGTCACTATTTTCGTATGAATTGACTTGACTCGACTTGACTCGAGTCACCTTCAAAAGTCGATTGAATTGACTTAACTCGAGTCAAAATGTGCAATGACCCGAGATGATTTGTGACTCGAAGGTAGTGAACTGATCCTAACACTGAGCCTACGACCTTTAGGGTGTGAATGCACACTGTTTAGAAGTAATACCGTAAATACTTTATTCGAAACGTAAACAGTAAGTGTTACTTCGATCTCTAAAACTGTTGAAGCTGGGCCTAATACGATATTCGTATATCGTAGGGTTGAAGGTTGAAGTAAAAGTGGGAGCTGTAGGCTACAATCATACAGCTTAAGCGGTATACCTTGGTTTCTCAACATCACGCTTGCCCTGCTATCTTCAGACAACATCATCTGGGTATTCACTTTTGACAGAACAACGTGTACCGCAGAATACTGCAATATAGGGGGGTAAATGAACGAAACTTATCAATAGCATAATAACATGGTATCCATTATGGCCTACTAAAAACAGTAGGCCATGTATCCTTGCATATTATGGAAATTTACCTGAGGCTGAGCACTGAATGTCTCAAGAAATTCGGTCATTTTGCTCTCAGTATATACATCGGTGTAGTTGAAAGTAATGGCGCTACCACATTGATAGCAGCAAGATCCGTAAGCTATTATTGGATTTTCGCACTCGGCTCCACCACACGTCACGTAGTTGCATATTTTATGGAACACGTCCTGCTACCGAGCACAAAATAGAACAATAGTTATAGGGATATGGAAGGCCATGGTCCAAGCACATTGTACACTATATAGTGTATCGTGTTTATCCCAACAGAGGACACGGCTTAACCCATTTTTCGCTTACAATTAGGACAGGAGGGCATATATTTTAGGGTAGGCTGATGTCTATTATTGCCACCTTTATATTATTTCAAAGGTATGGTGTACACTGTACATCTCATTTATCTTCGGAGAAACAGGGTATTATATCTATATATAATCGATTACACGCGATAACGGTACATGAAAAACGCTCGAACAAAATCCACGAAAATAACGTTAAATCTCGCGCCTCGTACCATCGGCAGGCCTATATAGCTCACCATTAAATCATCTTGATCTCTGCATATACAACCACTGGGGTCAGTACATCCACTTTCATCAATATCTATTTCGCCGTCTCCTATAAACTTGTACCGTCCCTCATGTCTCCTATAGTTCGTAAAAGTTGAGGTGGTGAACGTCTGAATGCATTAATATCATTTTTCACAATTTTACATTTCTTGTTCGGTATACCGCGCCCACACTGCGCACTGTGCAGTGTACGTTATAGTGATTATTATACAAATATACATTCGTCGTTCCTATCCGTTAAATAGGGCAGCACATTCCCCGAATATACACATTTGGTTATAAGTAATGCAATACAAGTAGATCGTAGAAAATATGTTTTCCTGAGTGCATGCATGGTTGTATCAAATCCTGGAAATACTTTGTCCGAGGCAACTAGGATTTTAAGAATAAAAATCACCGATTTTAGCGCCGATTTCCCGCATAAAATTGAGAACAGATATAGCCACAGGGTTGCATGTAACGCAAAATTTCAATTCAAAACAAACAATTTTATTTTACCCATTACATGACGCCACGTCTATTCAATTGTGACGTCGCAGTGGATTGGCACTGTTATATGGCTACTTACGAATTAAAATTGAGAAGATATTGAAATTATAGGGCCAGTATGGCTCCTTTGACCCTGTCCGGCGCCTGTCTTGAACGGACCAAAGAATGTCTTTGACCGGGACTCGTAATATAGCGGTGAGCGGTCATCATTACCAGATCATGCATTTCGTTCCAATTATATACGTGCTATTACTTTTGAACTGGCGACAATGCCAAGGGCGTCAATCATATAATGTATACGTAGACTATATCTAGGGGAAATCGTCCGAAAGCTCACGCTACACTTTTTTTCGAAAGTATTTCCGCAATTATGATATAGTTATACAACTTTTTTAAAATAAATTGATTTTTTCGACAAGATATTTGTTTGAAACACTTTTGAAAACATGTTTAAAAGAAGGTTTTATATAAGCACCTCTTGTTTTAAATTCGACCCAAGGTAAGGAATTCAGGGCCACTTTAGATGACAGTTTTGTTTCAGTAACATTTAGTAACATCATGTGCCTGGTGAAGACAACACCCATATGCTCTAAATATTATATAATTATAAATAGTCCTATATAGATATCTTTAGTTATGCATACCAACCTGCTCGGCAATCTGCAGATTACGAATCACGTCATTCAGTCCGATTTCTGCAGTGAAAGAGCTTATTCCGGGAAATACAGCATCGTCGAAGTCACAAGGTACTTTCTCAAAGTCAAGCATGTTTCGGCCTTCATCCGTAGCCCTCCAATTAATCGGGTTAAACCAATCATCTGGCGAAGGATTGAACTCGAGATCTAAAAATTCAAAGAAACAGTTTTGCTACATGAGCGATCTTGACTTCATATAGTCCTCGGCTGCTGGGCGTTTTAGAATCGGCGACTATAAAATCTTTGGCAGAAAACGTTGTGCTAAACAGTGGTTCTTAACCTTTTTCATATCGTTACCCCCAAGCAGAAAATTACAGGAAGCAATTACCCCTTTTCGAAAAATAACAAATTACAGCTTGCACTCAATTAATTGTAAACGAAGTAACGTCATAATATACACGGAAATGCATGTTAAAAATATTAAGTCAATGGGATGGCTGATGCTGTTTTTGTGTTATCCAGTGGTCACATTTAGGCAAAGAGGAGGATAATAGACAGCATTTAATGCAATTGTCAATCGCAAACTTATTTCGACATTTCGTTTTGATAGATACCATTGCAGAAAATCCCATTTGTCAACAATAACTTGAAGGAAATTCTTTCAGAAAGTTCAATGCCAATATGACGAAGATTGGTTATTCATTTTGAAGGCGAACCCAAAAGGTTACAACGTATTCCCCTCGTTTCTTCGAAGGCATTTTTATGATGGCAGACTCAATTTTTTTGACTAGACTAGACCACTACACTTTTCAATACTAACAGCTATATTTCTACGATATTGTTACTGCATTATAGGTGTAAAGCTGAACTTAGACGTCTCTTGTCTTTCAATTTGCCAGCGTGCGTAACAATATATGATCCGCGCACACTACTGCAAAATAAATTGGACTTATACCTAGCACTATACTTAACTACATTCGACACTGTTATTGATAATTACTATTGGTTCTGGTTACTATGATATCACAACAGGCATGGTGTGCTAAGTGAAACAAAATATATACCTAGCCTACAAGATCTCAAAACAATAATGGTTAGCCTACATTCATATTTACGTTTGAAAATATTTCAGTGCACCATTATAACTTTACTAGAAATGTCAGTTTCAATTACCCCCCGAAAATTGGTAAATTACCCCTTTGGGGGTAATTACCCCCAGGTTAGGAACCACTGTGCTAAACCTTGGGTCACGATACGTCCTGGCACGAATAATCCTGCCCTGACCCCACTTATAACTATCTTGAATGTGTGAATCATAACAAATTCGGTCGTTATTGGCTAATATATGCAGCAGACAAGTAGCCTATAAACTATAAAGTTGTATTGAGCATTCGCTTCGTAATTTCGGCAGAGGGGATCGAAGTAGTCAAGAAGGCTACTCAAGTAGAAGTAGAAGTAGTGGTTTTCGAATAAGCCGGGAAATGCTTCAAGTAAAAGTAGAATATGCTGTCTTTGGAAACTACTAAAGAAAGTAAGCAGTCATAATGCAAAACCTGGAAAATTACACATGCGGAAGGTGCAGAGAGTTGGGTTTGTGTTTGGCCGCACCATGTGATACAAATGATACCTTTGCTATGGAACAGTGGTTGCTATGGAACAAAGGTCTTGACACCAGCAAATCAACGAGCTATCACCGTCCATGTCGCAGCACAGCGCGGCCAGATATTGAGTGCGGGGCCTACTATATAAAAGATATCATGCTCCATATTTAATGGTGTTGTATTAACGTGAAGCAATGGTTCCTTTTAACAAAATGCACCACGCCTGTTAGACAACGACACGTTACAATGATTTTCTGCCTTTTCATAGGGTTACCAGTTACCATATTGTGGAAACGGGAATTAAGGACACTAGAAGTTAATTTACCGAAACTGAAAACAGCTGATTTTGACATATTTACTCGAAATCTTGTACACTAAAAAAAGTTCAGCAGTCTGATTGGACTCCCAAAATGACCCGCTCAAACGTCCGCATTTGCCTATTTCGCGTCATTTAAGCCGATTTTCAGTCGACCCTGTCCATTAGCCTAGCTGTAAAAGCTGTGAAGGAGGACAAATTGCCTTAAAGACCGACAAAGGCGTGCTTGGAGGACATTTTCAATTTCATGAAAAAGGAGGAGTGATCCTCCTAAAGAGGACGTAAAGTACTTTTCACCATTGCTACGAGCTAATCAGGAGCCAAATATTAGGCGTCGCCATTAAAATCGTGCGGCCTGCGGCGTCTAGCAAGTTCGGATAGTGGCCCACGACCCATTTTGAGTAGGCAACCGGTGTTCTATACTAAACCATTTTGTCATCCAAGTGACCCTTGCAGAAACTGTGACGATGTAAAGGTAGTACAAAATTAGATTTAATTGAGTAAGTACGACAAGAAGAGGAACACAACTTGAGTACTTCGAAAAAGTGGAAGTACGTTGTTACTGGCCACCTCTGAATTTAGGGCACCATAAATGGACAGTTGAAAACAACATATCGGCTAATCCCCCAAAGTACGTACCATGCGATTCTCCATCGTGAGAGCAACTTGAAAGATCGTTACTCGATCCCCAGACTGAGCCATCCCCGAAAATGAATTCACCGTTGAGCGGAAGAACCTAGGACACAAAATATTGTGAGGCTATTGTTGCCAATGTCCTATGGCTAATTTATCGTTTGGGCTTGCAAGATAATCAATGCGACGTAATGAACATTGACTTGATTAACCTGATAGTTTCCAGCATATATTTCCAGTCCAGGTGCCTACGGGTTATGTAGGCCTATATACAAACAGCCTGTAGCCTATACTCACCATTTCTGTAATCTTGGAACCACCTTGTACGAAAACTGATACTACCTACAATAAAACATACACGGTCCTGACAAATATTGAGCATAGGCATATGGAACATTACATCGTCCGGTGGAAAGATGATTCTATCCTCGGCACACGGAATGCCATGGTCTCCGTCTCCCCATCTACTCGGGTCGTCGAATCTTACATCAGGAACGAAAGTAAATTGAGTGGATCCTTCCACGGTAGAACCTATGTGGGCATATGATACGAATGATGAAAAAATTTCGAGTATTGCAAATGATATTATTTTACACCTGATATAATAATAAGCAAGAGAGTCACTACTAGTCCGCGCGTCATCGTATTCGGTTTCCGTATAGTCGAACATATAGATATAGTCACGAAGAAGCAAAGATCAGTCGCCCGATATCTCACCCTAGCACACAACTTTTACGATATGCATGCACGTATTATGTCGAATATTTGCTTTTGAAAATACGAGCACAAAGGAACTTCATGCTGATATATAGTTCATTCGTATTTGTCATTGATTTGCAGAGACACGGAACAACAGAATCATATACTGGTATTTTTTAGTTTGTCGCAAGACTTTGGTTACCGAAGCCACAAACCGAAATGGAATTCAGCATTATGCAACTCGGTAGACAAGGACCGCCGATCGGAATTTATAATTGATGCATGACAAGGCGTGGGACCCGATTTTATGCAGAGATATCTCGTTGCTTGCTTACTGCGTTAAATAAGTCTTCTCCCCCCCCGTCCCTGTTCGTACGGAGACAAAAAAGCCCAGGATAAGACCCAATGAAAGAGCGCACACACAAGGAATGGAAATAGCAAGAAAGAACCGCAGAGACCAACATCGATAAAAGAATTGTGACATCGGACGCTAGGCCTAGGTTGATGCCTGTTCGCGAGACCGCAACTACAACTGGTCGTGCGGCATCCTCCTATAGGTTAATTACATCGCATTGTACATTGTGTATGTCTTGTTCAGATGGTAATATGTGACGATCATTATTGAAGTCACTGTTGAGAAGTATAGGCATCTCAGCTTTTAGTTTCGTTTACCTAAGGATTTTATACGTGCAAAACAACACAAGATTTCGCTGGTATGAAAAGAGAGGAGGGAGTCGAAACGACTTTAGTCTTTCAATGAGACGCCTACCTCGGCCTAGCTATAGAACATGTAAATCAGAGACATATGCACAGGCCGTGTTATTTTTGGCATTTCAGGAGCCAGATGCCAAAACTGCCAAAAATAAAAATTTGAAAATGCCAAAAATAAGCAATTTTTGGCATATGCCAAAAATAACACGGCCTGCCAAATAGTGTATTTAGTTCATGGTGTTGTGTTAACAGGACCGCGTTACAAGCGAGAAGAGCGTTTCTGAAAGGCAGGTTTCTTAATCTGAATCCTGCCCACCCATTAGGGATGAAAGCATGGTGTCCTAAATGGTGAGGGCACAGCGAGATTGAACGGCCGATTGCATTTGGTTTACGTCATACTTTCCATTTGTCCAAAGGCAATTTCACGACCGGTTTTGACCGACTTGTCGAGCGCTAAATTTGATGAAACGGGTATCAATGAGAAGCTACCGCAGTGCTAATTATTAAAATATAAATTATATTCTGGTCATGGAACTGGAACCCCCAAAATCAACCACGATTTTTGCATTGTGATCGAGTTGAACATTTAAGCCGTTTCCATGTGCAGGTTTCGTTGGCAGAGTGACCATATATGGTCATGCCTTTCATGACTCAGCAGAATTACTCTGTCAACTGCTTGCCCCGGTCGGTTAGCGGTTGTCAGAGTATTTCGCGGTTGGCAGAGTATCTTGCGCGCTCTTGGCTACGGTCGTCTGTTATCTATTCAGTCACTGAATTGTTTCTTGTGTATCGGAGGATCAGCTGATTGCTGGGATAATTGACTTTACTATTGATAGACGTATTATTATTAATAATATTATTAGTTAACAAAACGGAATGTTCCATTTGACAGCAGCCTGGAGTTGCCGCTGACGCCAACCGCAGCAGCATGCAAATTTTGTGGTGAAAGTGGACTGTGTTATCGAGTATAGGAAGACCCGCCAGGAACGTCAGTTCCATTATTGATACCCCGGCGGGTTATTCCTGGTAATTCTTCAGATTTTCTGTGTATGTGGTACCGGTATCGCGGTATGTAGGATGTAGCATATTACCGGTACTCATTTTTTTTATAATGCAGGTACGGTACTCCAAGGAAAGCCAAGAGAAGGAAATTGGAATCGCAAAGAATACTGAAGGCTCTAAAAGTGATAACGACGATATCGACGAACAGCTTGAAGGAGTTGACGTAAAGACATTTGCAACAAATCGTCAGCATGTAGAGGCCGCAGCCCGCCTTCACGACTAGCTATCACCAATATTCTAACATCTATTGCCAACCAGAATGTGTTCGGACAGATCAATGACTGACGCTTTGCTGAATTGATGGTTTCTTTATTTAAAAACAAAATATTTGAAACATGCAAACAGATACGAATTTTTAGCCTATAAAATCATAGCCAGTATTGAAAGGATAGGCAGTAATGGTTCGGCGACCTCCGCTAGAGTACGGGCGCAAGACATAAAGCGGTATTTGATAGGTCGCATCAACAACATTCCTCGGCGCGATATCAACGTGGATGATTTAAATACTGCCCTGATGTTATCTGCAGTTACGATGTACCACCCTACAGTTCCTTCTGGAAGATTTTCGCTGTTTAGGCGTTGTTCACCATTACGAGTATCTTGACAGAAACATCTCTAAAGCTACAGGATTCCACAAAAAACTACGTGGCAGGTGCTTTAATGTCGATATCCTCCAGCACGAACATTTACCTAAAAGTACCGGTACAGATTGTCAATTTTTGTTCACCGATGTTCATCGGCCGCTGATGATCATGTACTGTACAATGTACATGGAAACGCGGCAAACATTCCTTGGCTCAGCCAATGCGGGCTAAGCCAAGTAGTGGCCGCACATGGAAACGGCTTAATTGTCACCCAACAAACTGTCTGGCTATTTCTGAGCTGCATAGTCTCGTTTTGCCAGACAGTCTTGTTGCGTCTATGTTCTGAAACAAGCTAACCTTCCCAGGACTAGCTCTTCCATGCGAGTTGGTAATATTAAAGCCACCTGAAGTGTCAAAAGTCCTCCGAAAATATATCGGAGAAATGATAGTCGGGCTACTAAATAGAATGTGTTTAGAGACAACACAGGAAACTCCTGGAAAAGGATCGGGAAGAAAATTCTTGTCGCGATGAGATCGATGGCACTGGCGAAGTGATCGCTTTTCATGATGCATGGATGCCGGTATATTTGAATCCGACCACTGGACATATGCACGTTGCATACTGAATGAAGATAACTTACTTTACTTACAATGGGCAAGCGACGAAAATGAATTGGCATGTGTCGGAAGTCGTACATCATATTGTGGTCCAGGGATATCGACCGTTGGCATGTAGGCAATTTGGCATTCACCTGTGTCAGCACAATCGGGATGCAACTCCACCAGGGTAGTAACCAAGTCAAAAATCAATCTGACTTGTCATTTCCAATCATCACCACCGAGTCAAGTCTAAGTTCACTGTCCAGTTCCGAGTTCAACCCACTTTTTTATACCATGCTTGGGTGATATCGACTGCTTCGCACTCATAATATAGTAGTTTCCCTCACCTTTAAAAATTCCTGGGCCTATTTTTAAATTTCCAGTCATGATCGACAAATACCCAATAATGTGGTACTTTTTGTTACAATGACCACCTGATTCTCGATTGATACGCAATGACGTTTTGCAAAAGTTGGCTCAAGTCAACTCTATAAGACACCACATCTCTGACTGCAATCGTATCCCAGCCGCCGACCAGCAATAACAACGTATCAAGCCAATTTATAGCATTCATGACATCAATTAACATGCAATTACACGCGACGCGATGACGATAATTATTCAGAGTCACAAAATCGCTCAGAAATCGGCACAAATCACATCCACTGATAACACTACTCTGTCGTAGGGAAAATCGCTTCAAGATGCCATCTACATAACTAACGTCGTGATTAAATGCAGTCATATTAGTAAGTGAAACCAAGCAAGAAGCCTTGCCCGGAATAATGACCATGATGACTAAAAATTTTCCAAGTCCGTAGTGTCTACTATGATTCTTATGAAGAGGGTGTCGTCCTTGGCGTAATCGCTTCCGTCGAGTACGGTGTGCGACACAAATAGTGGGCAACCCGAGGCTATGTTCATGTCTGTGTTGGGTCGCTTGAACGAAGAACTGGTGGGGTCCGGACGGAAGGTGTCCGACAAATGTCGGCGATTGCTTCCTTGATCCAGTAACATCAGGGTGACCTGAAGTGGCAGAAAATAAGGTCGGACGACTAGACTATTTTCAGCTCTTCTGAATTAGATTAGAATTATGCAATTTTTCCAAATTAGATTAAAATTACAATTACTGAATTCGCAAAAGAAATAGAACAATGATCAAGTTCAGTTCATTCATGCACAAAAATGCAAAATGTATGCACAGTTGCACACCAGCGGTGTTCAGAAATAACTTCTTCCGGGTTTCAGAGATTCACTGAATAAATTGTTGGGTTGCTTGAAAATTGCTGCACACCAAATTTAGCACTAGTGAAAGCCGATTGAAAATTTTGAATTTGATAAAAAAATACCAATTTTTTTTAAAATTTTACTATCAGCCACATAAAAATGTGAATTGCTCAATTCCAACGGGAGAAGCGAAGTTATTGCAGTTGAAAATTTGCAGGAATAGCACTGACGGTGTGGAAACCCAGAATTATTCATGAAAAAATCGTATAACTTTGCTTCTACGGTTTGGAATAGCGCCAAATTTGTTGTGAATCGTTTTCGTAGACAATTCCACAATTTCACGATGTTCACAGTAATATTTGTAAAATGAAAAATTTCAATTGGCTCTGCGTCGGCTTCTATCTGTAGGAATTGAGCCAAATTTGGTGTGCATCGTTTTTTTAGGTAACCTAACAATTTAATCAGTGAATCTCCGGCATCCGGAAAACAAGGTTACTTTTTGAACAATCCTAATGCACAACAACTTGGCTCCGTTCGCAAGATACAGTTCTCCTGTTGCATTTTCCCGGAAACCAGAAATTAGATTAGAATTAAATCGAGAGAATAGAAAAATTACACGAATTAGACCAGAATCACGTTCAGGGTTGTAATGACTCGAGTCATGAGTTTTTGATGACTCGAGTCATTTTCTCAAAATAAGGAAATGACTCGACCCGAGTCAATATGTATATTGACTCGACTTGGACTCAAGTCATTACGCATGACTCGAACCAAGTCATATGACGCGAGACTCAGACGGATAAGAGCGACGTTTCATTGTAGTTTCGAATAGTAGTTAAGTATAACCACCCTATTGAGAGTTCGTCTATTGGTACTGGTACTTGAAAATGCGACCAGAAACTATTGCAAGTCCATAGGGATTGTGTGAACCTCATAAATTTAGAGGTTCACGTTCACAAACGAACCTTGGTCTGTTCTGGACTGTGAACCTTATTTTATATATTACCATGTTTCACGTCATTATAACATCTTTCGTTGAAATTCTTTGCATTTCAACTTCGCACCATTCTATGCATGGCGCTGGCAGCATAAAAATGAACATCATCAAACGGGCATGCACCCGCCAATCTCAGATATTTTTCTTGCCTAGTTATAAAAGCTTGCTCAAAATATCCATCTTTCCGTTTGTGAATATTTGGTGACTCTGTGCTGTGAGTTTACCCGCAATCACACAACACCAAGAGCGAAATACACTACATGTAGCGTGTGTAGGTAATTGGCGAATGATGCTTATTCAACCAATCAATGAAATTGATGTCGTTGTCTAATGTAAAAATCTAGCTGGCGTATCGGGTCAATCTTGATTTCATATGTTTATTGTATCATAAATACAACAAATACGTGCGACTGGAGTGTTGGCTACTGCTGTATTAGATTTTAATGGGTTAATATCGGTAGCAAGTACAGAGACCCGTTTTACATTCCGCTCGATATCAAGCAATAGCTATACTCAGACGCCGAATACATTGTACGGTCTGGCCTAGACCGTGGAGGCGTATATTTCCACGCAAGGCCTCGTCGAAATTGTTTGCAAAGGGACGATAGATATTGATTTCATGTGACTATTATATCATTTGATTGCCCCAGTTGATACATTTGGCGTCGTTTAAAATGTCAATATGTACTTCAGCATTGTGGCATTATGTGGTCAATAATATAAACTGTCAATTCACTGAAACGAGGGCTGGAATTAGCAAAATGACGTCACGTGACGTCATTAGGTTCATGTTCGCGTTAACACAGAACCTTTCAAAAAGGTACACGTTCACACGAACCTGAACCTCTCAGAGGTTCACACCATCCCTACAAGTCCATACTTATATCATTGCACTTTGTAACCATGTAGTGGGGTGGATCACGACTTCACAGATATATCATTTTCAATAATGTGCGCTGTTTTGTATGCTGCGATACAACCAACCGCTGTTTACTGCGTTTCAAGGCCTTTCAACAGCATTAAAACTATCTTTCTCGTTGATAAATCAACTATTAGTGGCAAGGAGAGTATTATTGCTGTACGCGAAAATCATCTCTCACCACTCGACTCAAATCATTTACCCAGCCCTGGTATTGACTCGAGTCACCATTTTCCACTTCGTATATTGACTCGACGACTTGCGCTAAGTCTTAGGACTCGAGACACAAAAGACTTAGTTTATAATTTCAAGAGTAGGAAGATGTTTTGCAATAAGGTCGCAAAACTGTTGCGAGTGAAATTGTCTGTGATTTTGCTATTTCAAAATTACCCCTCTCCGATTTGTGATAAAAGTATGTGACCCGAAATCTACTTTTCGACAATACCGACTTTTCATTTACTGCTTCCATTTAAAGTAGCTTTGACACGACGTGTTAATGATACTTGCAATTGAATGGAAATTTGCAGTGTCACCGGTACTGCTTGAATAGAAATGCTCACTATTTTGACTAACTCTGCCTGGCTCAGGTATAGGGAAATTGAATATTTTCGGCTGACACTCGTCAGGGGTAATCGTCAGCAACTAGTAGAGAATTGAAAAGAAAATTGTATATCAACAATCGTATCACAGCATGAAATTTCGAATGAGGGAGCGTTCCATGTACTATTTTCAGGTGGTACACAAACTCTTTTTGTTGACAGAGTTTGGGTGGGGGTATTTTGATAAAAGTCGACTCCAAGGCACACAAATGGAAGTGTGAACGACCCCTCCCTGACGATCACCGAGTGTCAGCCGAAAATATTCGGGTATATTTCAATATGAATATACTATTCAATTGTACGTTGAAGTTCTGTACCTCCAAGAAGCTCTTCAAGTATTGGGAAATGTAAAATATCCGAACAATTTCTATAGGAGAATTTCCGTCTTGAACCTCAATCATCCAATATGAAATTCAAGACTATAATAACAGAAGGATATTATTTACGATGTCAACATGAACAGACGGATGTCTTAAAATGAGTAATCAAAATCGATCAATTTCCGAACTTGATCATTAATGTTAACGACCGGCCTACTCATCATTTCCGTTCATAAGCTGCTTTTGAGTAGGAGCGTCAACATTTCTAGGCAAAATGCTATCAATCATTGTTTCAAGTGGAAATTCGTGCTATAGGTATGTCCTCAAGTCTTGACTATCATGAGAAAGTAGGTGTGTTTGAATAGGTATGACAAATGAGGCACAGCCAGCCATCATATTCAAAGATTCAATAAATCGATTATGGGATGCAATCACCATGCTCATTTTATCGTTAGCCAATATCTTTACCAATAACTGAACTGACATTAGTTTTTGCCAGGTTACCTAGAGACTTTTTATGAGGTCTGTACACATGACCTCGGTTCAGTTTGTTAATATTTTCATAATTTCAAAACATCAAAAGTTTGACGACAAAATAAAAAGATAGGTAGTCTTTCAAACAAACAACCACTTTGGTCTAGATTCTAGAACAACAAGCAAATGGGGAGAATGTCCATGGAATCATAAGGACAAGCTATGAAAATAATGCGGCACATGTAGCTATGGCTGAGCACATTGATTCAAGTCGAGAAGTGAGATACGATTTTTTCACTTAAATTATACCCTCTTCACCACGAAAAGTTGATTTATCAACGTGAATTATAATGTTGAATTGTTGAGCCTAATTTCCACAGCGGTGCAGAAGACTTGAAACCTCGATTCACGGTATCACAGAATACGAAACATGAAGTACAAATCAACACTCATTAGTGGAAATGGTACATCTATAAAGTCGTGATCAACCAACATTAATGTCACAAAGTGCAATGAGGTAGATATGGCCAAAACTACCAAATCATCTTTAATGTGATGTGGAACTGGAATTTCATTGTTTCTGGTTGCATTTAAGGTACATATTTGAACTTTCCACGTCATAATGAGTGATGCTTGAAGCTAAATACTCTATTCACAATTGAATCACCTGGGCACTTGATTTTGCCCAACCCCCATACGTAGGTAAACGAAATAACTATGTCAGATCGTGGCCCAGTAATATCAACCACAGACTTATGAGCTCATCAAGGTAATCAAAGAATGCGGTGATCATAACTGTCTGGGCTGGCTAAATATTCGAAATCCAAACTTTTGAATTCGCTTGCTGACACAAGGTGTTGACTGAAACAACTCACAAGTTAAATGTCATTTTGGTTTGCTTCCACGAAATGCTACTTGACTTATCGTTCAAACCGATTATAAAACATTACCTTCTGTCTGAAGGGCCAAGGTAACAATGCGTCATACTCCCCTTTCATCACGACAAAAAACAAGGATATGTGTGTACCTTTACCTGTAAAAGAACAAAACAATACCGTTTTCAACTCATCAATCCTTATAACTTCAGCACGCTAGGATCCGTTTTAGCCAGTTTCTTGCAAAGAATTCGGAACTATTTCTGGAGATTTAGGTGCTATCGGGTACAGTGCACAATTATTTTGATTCATAGGCAATATGCATGATTCACACTTCATCACACATTGAAAACACATCCTGGAGCTGGTTATGTCCCATTGAAATGCACACCATTCGTCATGAAGGATTGCATAAAGGATTGGAAAAAACACACAACCAAAAAACCAATTTGGCAGCTGCTTAACTATTCTGGAGTCTTGCAGCTGAGCTATGTGTGCATTCTTTCAAATAGGAAAACAAATTAATGCCAGCATTTCTTTTTCAGAGAAACAATTCCGTTTTGGAGCATTTCGATGAAACTGTAATTGAACAGAACAGTACAAAGCCTTTTGGCATTTCGGCTAAAATTTAGAGCTAGCAAAGCGAAAGGCATCAACGAAACCGTGGCATCAGGATTTGGTAAACCTTATGGAAATGCAAAATGCAATATGCCAGTCGGCACAACTTGGGCAAACTACCATGTAGTCAGTTGTCGATCAACTAACTACTGTTTTTGTAGAAGTTTTAGTTCTAGTTGTGCATTTAAAAAAATTGGGAACACGCGTCATCGTTTGGCGTTAATCTTGATACCCGTGTTTTATTGTTTGATGTTCTTGCAGCCATAGCTAACACAGAGTCATCACTACTAACAAGGGGGTATCCCGGAGTGGGTCTGTCAGTCGGTGAATTGCGAGCAATAAATGAGTAAAATGATAGAATCCTGATTACAAGTACAAGTAAGCCATATTTCCACTCACCCATTCCGTCGCCATTCAAGTAAATTCGAGCACACATCTTGTACCCATATCTAGAGGTATAAAATGGTTGAGAGTACAGCGACAACGTTCTTCCCCGTTTCGCGTCGTCCTTACGCCGACCATAATCACAAATTCTCCAAATCAAACAACCGTTGTAACTCGTCGTTTCATTGACCTGCACAAAGTAGGGTTGCTGTTGTTTTCAAGCTCTCACAATTCCATGCCACTCTCACTATGAAGAGACTCTTGGAGGTAGAGCACTTCAGTATACAATTGAATCATTATATTCATATTGAAATATACGTGGGTATTTTCCTGTTGTTGGCACAAACTAGGTTAGCGGATTTTGTAAATTGGACCTTTTATCAATATCCGGCAACCTAATTTGTGCCAAGAAACGGATCTCGTCTATAATAATTTATAAATAGTTCATTGAGCTTATTGGCCTTCTGTAAACATTAATTACTAAACTTTTCATGCCGGCGACGTCACATTTGGTGACACGATTGTTGATATACAAAGTTCTCTTCAATTCAATTTAAATATGAATATATTACTGAATTGTCACTACTAGGTATTCCATAACCATAAGTATAATGATAGTTTCAAGTTTATCAAGGGGATACATTTTGTTTATTGTGTTCATATGGTACGTTAAAATTGCACGATGGAAAGCACATAGCAATAAGAAGGCGCAACACTCAATTGGATAAACTCAATACTTTCAAATTTCAATTCCATTTCGCTTCATCGGAAGGTACGCCCGATCATTTGTTCTTCATTTTCCAGATGATGTGCTCTAACTGCGGGTTTTGCGGGTTCCTCATCATCAATCTCCGCTTGAAAGATCTGCAGCCATTGGCGATCTATCTTGCATGCCTCATGTTGCTTCCGGTCCATATTGCCTGTTTGAACATAGAGATTAGGATTATTAGAGTTCGCTCATGGTCTTCCCTGATTGGTCTTTTGGGGGTCATATGGAGTATAGTCTGCATGTTCGCATGTTTTGACCGTGCGCTCTTCCAGCTCGGGCATTCCATGTCCATGATATTCCTCAGGTGTTGCCTTCTCATTTTCTCACGGTATCTGACCTTTAACCCTCCTTTTTTGAGTTTAGTCTTCAGGTCCTTCGATATTCTCGAGGTGGTTGCGTGATATGCGAACAGAGGAAGAATGTTTGTCCTTATTAGTTCTACTTGATCATACCTTTGAAATTTCATTGTTTTGACATCTAGGATGCGTTAATCTGTTTTGTTAAGTGCCACTTCCCATAGCTGTTCCGTTACTTGCTATTTGCGGCCCATTGTTTTTCCCAATATACTAACCTAGACGGCACATTGGATCGCCGTTGTATTGTACTGGCCTTCTGCTCCAAATTTTATTCTTTTTGATTTTTGCTAATTGATTTGTAGTCCGAATTGGGTGATGATGCTCATCGCCTTTTCGCATTCTTGCACTTTCGCCAGCGTTATTGTCACACCCACCAGCGTACGTCCGAGTGGTGATTCTGTTCTTGAGTCCAGTCAGATTCGGGCTCTGTAAAAACGATTCGATGGCAATGGTGAACAGATACATGGGAATAGGGTGGCCTTGTTCAATTACTGTGTGAATTTCGATTTCGTTACCAATTCTCCCTCCAACTGAGACTCACGATGAGCTCTTTTCATAAACTTGTCTTTAGAATTCATGAAAGGTTGGCCAGAAGCCGCCGGTTTCAGTGCTTGCTTTGGGTAGTTGTGATCTACAGTGTAATATGCCTTTCAGAAGTCAATAGATATTATCCCGCCTCGTTCTTTACATCTCATTTCTGATGCTGCTTCCCCCTCAGCTGCCCGATGGTATTGGGTGGGTTTACGAATTGGTGCTGATGCTTGATGATCAGCAGCAGCGCCTCCTTTTTTCTGTTTGAAAGAATTTTGCTTAGGATTTTATAGTCAGAGTTCAAGAATATTATAGGTCTGTAATTATCTATATTTTTTGCATCAACCTTCTTGCAAATGACCTTCAGAATTCCTCATTGCAAGTCTGCTCGATACCTCCAGTTTTTACATGAATCCGCTACTTTTTGGTCGGCGATTCTTCTTGCTTCCACTTGCCCCTTTGCTGCAATTTAAGCAAATATTCATAGGTCCATCGCTTCCAAAACAATTGAAGTAAGCTTTGTAGATATCGGAAACGCTTGCCGACAGACACGTTACCACTTCCACGAATCACAGGCAATTTTTGTAGATTCCGTCTGATAGTTAATTGACTCGGCTTGATTGGTGTCGGATCCAAAGGATTAGAGCCGTGGTAAGCTAGGGGACGCTGATTAAGAGCCGCTTCAATGTCAGTCAGTATTGTGTGTAACTCGGTATAGCGCAATAAGGCATTCCCCAAAATCTTTCGTAGAGGCTCTGTTCATCCTTTCCCAATATGTACCTCTGTACGGACCTCTCTCGGTGATAAATCTCCATGTAATACCGTTTTCCATCATGAACCGCTTAATCTTTACGGCGTCCATATAACCGAATAACTTGCCGGCGGCGAATGTTATTCCGAGCAATTTCTTGGCCTTCTTGAGCGTTAGTTGATTGTCTGATTGGATAGTCTTGCATTAACCGCGTCTGTTCATGAATCTTCTCAGAGCTTGAAGAAATTCGTCGGTTGTCATGTCTAGACAAAGCTCGAAGTGGATCATCCGACTGTGAACGAGAATATACGTTTTCTTTACGGCTTCACCATCTCTTATCAGCACGGCACCGGTGTAATCCAAGCCCACGTCGGAAAATGCAGGAGCAAGAACCACACGATGAGGTGGAAGATCTCCCATTTTTTGAATGACTGGTTTATTACAATAATGCTTGCAGATGCTGCACTTGTGTATTACGCGTCGCACGACTTGTCGAGCATGTATCACGTAGAATTTCTGATGCAAGAGTGGCAAAGTGGTTTCGGCGGCCGCGTGCTGGCTTGGACATCAGCGAAGTCATTACCATTTTCTTCATTACGCAACTCGCATCGCAATCTCGCCAAAGGAAGAGTTGGTATCTGTAATACTTCGGTAGAATCTTCATCTGTGGAAACATCTTCTCAATATCACCACTCAAAGCAATACCATGTGTGCGGAATTGCAGTAGAACCCCACCCAAATCAGGCTGTAGTGCAAGACCAGGTAAAAGACAATCATTGAACGAATTGTCGCTTTTATCAGGATAGCTTGCATTGAACACCAACACCAAATTTTGTCAATACGCTCCACTCCTTGACCACGCCATGGTGTGGAATGAAATAGCAATCACCATCGCGTTCGAAGCGATCAATCTCGCTCGCCGTAAGCTGCCTGGCAAACTTATGATCGATCAGTTTCCGCATTGCTCGGATGTACCTTTCCTTAATTTCTGGAGTTTTCTCGAGTCTTCTTTCCGTAGACTCAAGCAACTTCTTCGCAGTTCTGGAATTGTTAGAGAGCTTCGGTATGTCCTGTCGAAATGGCAGTGGGTTTTCGTAGCGTACCCTGTCAAATATAGTTTCTGCTTCTAACATTGCAACCGCTCTCTCTTCATCTGCGGTTATTCTAACACAGTTGTCGGTGATACCGATGGCGTCGAGACTCGAGACAGAGGCAGCAGTGCCAGTCAATGCTTGAATAAGATATCTCATCTTGTAGAGTTGGCTCAAATCAAGATTCTCGCGCACAAGGGAACGAAACTCTTCCCACCATATTCGGAAGTGCAAAGCATTGCCGTCGAAGGATGGGATCTTAAAGCCAGTCGATAGTGCTCCAGCTCTTGATTCTTGCTGTTCGCGTTTCTCGATAACGTCGACCCGGTTCTCTCCAAGATCGCTGCTGCTTTTGATTTGTTTCCCGATATCATAAATTCGTTGAATCTTTAGTCTTTAGTCTCGTCTCCGTCCAGCGCATCAATTTTGTCGTCCAAGATTTTGCTCAGTCTGGAATCAATTTTACCAAGCCCATTGAGCGACTCTTTGATAGCATGCTTCGAAGCGTCATTTTCCAACTCGGCTTTCAATGTACGAATGGTATCGATGCTTTCCTTTTCAAGACGATCCGCTTTACCGACTGATATTCGGTTAAACTCGATCCATTGGAGTGTTGGCTGTTATGAGAGGTCATTGAAGCGAAAAACTCTCTCTGCGTTCTCAGCATATGCTCCAAGTCTTTCTCGTCGGCGTGCTTTAAGGAGCTCGTCTTTTTTCTCCCTTCGACGCAATTCTTCAACGTGCTGTTCTTCACGACGTCGTTCTACAAAGGGACATTTTTTTCTTGTTCCATCAAGAATGTCATCAGCAATGTCATGGGATCGTGACCAAACGAGGCAGGTGGTGATACGTTAGAGGGAGTCGGATGAGGGTTCGCGTGGCCGTTGGTTGCTCCAGACTCGGGCGATCTGCTCGCACATGGTTCCATTTTATAATTGACGATACTTGTGTCAAAAAATTCCCAAGGTGAGTCTGGTGCTGGTGGCGACTGAGGAATCGGTTCCCCAGACTCGCGTCGTAGAAGTCTCTCACGTAACTGTGCGGCGGTTCCGTGTGTAGACAGACCGCACTTTTCACATTCATTCTCTAAATCAGCTTTACTGAGCGATAGGATCGGATTCACTCGTTGCGAAGGTGGTGTGCGCTGCGTCATTTATGACGTTATCACTTGTAAGATCTTCAGACTTTCAAAGACGTCGTATTTAAAGATGTAGAATGTTATTAACGAAATTACCAAAAAAGATCAGTGGCTTGCATACTGATACATCAAACTCAAGACGAGATATTACTCCAACACATCACACCCTGAGAGTTCAAATACGATGCCGTCTCAGCCCGCAACAATCTTCGAAAGTTTCAATTAGAAAAGACAATCGAGCAATCAAGTCGGTTGGAGCCTCTTCGGCTTGCGTATGGTACGACCACTTGACGTTCGCTTTACAACATCGCTTCCACTCGGCAGAGGTCTCTCATGCCCTTTTACGGACACGACATCCTCCGATGGATTTGTTGTTTTCTTGCGTGCTCCTCGTTTGTTGATTGGTATGAGTTTCGCCTCAGCTTCTCCCTCTGTTGATGTCGCAATAGTGCAGTGGTCGGGAACCCAGGGCTCGTGAGCCATATAGGCTATGGCTCTTTGACAAATTTTTAATTTTGTAATAAATTTATCAATATTGCAGCAACTTGATGGTAATTTTTCATTACGTCCAGAATAATTATTCTCGTGGCAGCCTAAACATGTCTTCGAGAGGTCAAGAAAGTGGGTTAGCCAGGGTTAGGGTCTCGTATCCCCCTTTTCAAAATCCTGAAATTTTTAAGTTGCTGCCGCGGCGGCGATTAACATCACTCGCAAATTCGATTTACCCGACATCGCGGGCCTCGAAATTTTGGATTGATCAAAGAGAATTGCAGTCATGGCAACGCTTGTATAATAATGCGGTTTTCAAATACACATTGTTTTCTTGCTTTACGTCGAGAGATTAATTGCCTTAGAAGTGACATTCAAAATTAGAAATTAAAATAAAAAAAATAGCGACGTAGCTATCCATGCTCTTGATTAATAAGTAGTTTTCTAGTAATCCGTGTTTAAAATGTAACGTTTTGTTAGCCGAATACTGGAGAAGTTGATCAATATTTAGATATTCGGAATCAGTGTGACAATTACATTCGATTAACATCAGTAATTATAAATTCCAAGCTATTCAAGATGAGTTGCGATTTCGCAGGTGAGGCTTGGCTTACTTCTCCTTTCGCGCTTTACTTTCGAACAATAAATTTGAAATTTGCTTGATTTCTGGAGTAAAAATGTTCAAAATCTAGTCATTCATAAACATCAATAGAAAATACCAATAATCATTGAAGGTTTCAACGCATGTACTGCTGTAGTGATCATGTTTGGCTCCGTCTACGCATGCGAGCAGAGAAAATATGGCGCACACTACGAATTCTATGATTTAGTGCTGCCAATAACCTACGTCACGTAATCTTAATTGTGATGTAATAGTTGATTGACATTTATGGCTCTTTGAGATTCAAATTTGAAAATAGTGGGTGTCAGCTCATTTTCTGCGTCCTCTGTTAGTGGATTGCGATATTGCTGGGTCCCTCTGTTGTTACTTGGAGTAGCTTTTGGGCCCTCACCCCTCTTGGGCTTCCTCCTTGTAGGTCTGGGAGCTCTCGTTGTTTTCTTCGGGCATAGCCTAGCAATATGTCCTGGCTGCTCACATAGAGCACATGTAGCTGTTTGCCCCCAGTATTTTACTGCAATTTTGGCCATATCTATCGAAATATATGATTTGACTGATTTTACATTAGTTTTTACTAACACACTCTGAATCCCGCTCCCTCTACGTCCACGCATATTCGCGTTAATACAAGCAGAGCACAGCTCTGCACACAACTATTATCTCAGGATTGAATCCGAGAATACGCAACGCCAAAGCGTGCGCTGCAAAAATGTTCCAGTAGATGGGGAACTGCACCCTAAATGATGTAGACACAAATACGAGGCAACGAATTCCAGAAATTTCACAAAGGGTAAAGAAGTGATGACTCGCGAACTCGACACCACAGAGATATTTGAAGTGGATTTCAAACTTTTTTGAAAATCGCCGGCTTTCTGACAAAATAGCTGCTGCCAAAATCTTTCCCACACACTCAACCTTGTCATATCTAAACTAAGTCTGATGAAAATTTGCAAAATTTGTGATCATGTCTCGCATGGTCGCACCTAAGACTTTTAATAGCGGTCACCACATCAATTCCAAAATATGACTAACTGGACGCAAATACACACAGATTTGGTTTCGACGTGTATAGTTTAGGTGGCGATCAGACTTGTACAAACTTTTGATCTAGTTCGCTGGTTGCCGAAGTGGGCGCCAGCGCCTACGTGGGTGAATTCACAAGCGTGAAGGGGGTGCTGGTCATGAAATGGGCGGTAGGGGGGCGCTGAGAGTAAATGAGGGCTGTGTAGGTTTAGAAGGCAACTGCTGCGTAGTGTTGAAATGATTGATAAATAAAGCAGCTAAATACGCAGTAAAAATAAAAAATCGATTCAGTCAGCGCGATCTAGGGTTGTCCGTCTATTTATTCAGCTGTACCGGAATAGTACATTGTTGCATGTCAATCATGATCCTGGCCTTGAATGGACTTATTTGGCAGCAGAATCCCAGAAAAGCGTGCTTCATTGTGTGTTGTGAGAACTACGAAGTCCTTGAGCAGTTATTGCTCACTCCAAGGCATAATGGCTTTCTAAGAGAAACTGTCTTGCCTGATTTCAATTCATTTCAAACGACCGTGGATTTTCCACAGTGCTGCAACCGTGGCCTTTGACTCGGTGTTCTGGTTGTGAGAAACAGTATCGCCTCTACTTGACTACTTCTACTTTACGACTAGAATATATCCGTTCTTAGAAATGACTAAACCTGATATAGGTAAAGATACAACTGTCCGGACTCAGTGATATTTCCCCGAAATTTTGCGACACATGAAATGTTCCAAGGCTCAATCTTGAATGAGCTACCGGACCGACTCGAAGTACCCGATTTTGATGGAGAAACACAAATCAATCCTCTCAGTAAACTGCACGAGGATATGGTGATTTGATTCCAGGATATATTCCAATTAGAAATTCCTTACGGGATAATCAATCCATTCTGGAAGTTTACCGAGCATGAAATGATCAAGGAGCTGATTATAGTAGTATAGAACAATTTTGAGTTCAACCCAAAGTTCAATATCTCCAATCAACCTTGATGCATACGCTCCCACTGGAGTTGGGTTGACTTTTCGTCGGTGCCCTTCCGCGCCCATATTTGATCTAACTCATAGCAGAAACCGACTTGATGGAAGGGTCGTGGAGACCGGAGATTTGAGAATCAAAACTCACAGCCAACATGAAGAGGATGATGATAGTAACACACCAATTTCATCCATCTCATTATTAGCTTTAATAAATGCAGAACCACTTTCGTTTCATGAATTAGGCGTGGTGAGGGGGGGCGCTGGCACTTTATTCGTTATCCAGGGGAGTGGTAGCTCAAAAAAGTTTGGGAAACACTGATCTGGTTGGTTGACGGTCAACCAACGACTGTTTTTTAGTAGTTGTAGTTGAAAAGTGAGTACGGTAGTTCTAGTTGTAGTTGTATTTAAACTGCATCAATCAACATTTAGCGATTATTTGAAGATGGTGCAGTATCCAAGGTGATATTTATATTTCAGGAATCTATAAAAGCATCTTTGCAATGAAACTACTGCCAAACATTCCAAGACATTGGATTTCAGGAAACCATCTTATCACATTGTGCAACTCCTTTCACTTTATTATCAGTGTGAGCGACGTTCAGAAAGAGACTTTGATCCCAAGACTGTAAGGTTCTAAAAATGTATATGACATCATCTAGTTCAAATCTCAAAGTATATTTAAAGGGATGGAACAATATTTTAGAATATCAATTGAAGACAGAGTTGTCTAATCACAGTTTATGTTACGTAATGGCAAGTCTCACACAGACGTACCTGAAACCTAAGATCCATTTCTGCAATTCGAACATCGTACATTCCTAACTGTCGCTCCAAAGCTTCAAACATTTGTGTGAGATTCTCTGAAAGATCAAATGACAATTTTGAAAATGGAACGAGAGCTGTGTTACTAAACACTCGGGTGCAGACCAAAGTAGAAATCATAGATAGTATAAAACTTATGACAAAAATTACATTTTGTATGAGTAATTTAAAAGGTATTTTAACGACCAAATATCTGTTGCTTCACGCATGACAAAATACCCACCCAGAGCAGTAAAATAAATATGAGAAATGATAAGTGTTCTTTAATATAACTAGAAGGATAAAGCATCCAATACAAGATTGACTAGGCGCCAAGACACATCTGGCTGGAATGTGGTGATTCAGATGGTATAAACAATGTGATTCTCTCTTATGGAATTCACCAACTGCATTTTTTACTTGGTTGATGTGATATGAGAAATAAGAGACGGAAATGCATATCTTCTATCAGCTAGAATTTGATACCATAGCCTGTTAACTCATGTCAAGAACTGATAGGTTATCAGGCGACTAACCTAAGTGAACTCACATAGGCCATAGAAATAGTATACCAGAAACTGGATCTGGATGAACACTCAATCCCCCATTATAATGGTATGTTGTGTTAGAAGAAAGTTATACTAGCATAAGCACACCGATACATAAAAACCGATTAAAAAGAACGTGGTGACTACCTTCGTCCCGATAAGAATATCAGGTTATCCGAGCAAATCCAATATTTGATTAACACGGAATTACATATGCACGTACAAGCTGATTTTGTTTAAATAGGATTGATCTCTCAACAGGTTTGGCGTCTTTCATTTACCAAGTTTCCGGCAAATTGTACACATCGGTAAGTTCTCACTAGTGGTAGATGAGATAGCATCATATATCGAGGTTTGAAGCAGGCACTCGACTAATACCGGCCATTTCGCTTTTCATTACTCCTCTTGGGTTAGACCAGGGGTGGGCAACCTGGGTTCGTAGAAGAAAATTTGTGCGGCTATGGACACGTAATTCAATTAGAATGTGTTGGCGGCCGTCAACATGAAAATTGAATTTACGATTGACTTCCGAATTTTTTAGATTAATCAATCTTTGAGAGATTTAATTGATCTTGAAATTTTCTTCCCACTACCCGATTCAATGTGACTTCATTTTTCAATTTCAATATAGTAGCGACCTCCACTCCGCAATCCGAGCCTCAAAGTACAGCTGCAATTAGTAGAGGAAAATGATGCACAGATGCACCCCATATGGAAACACCAACTTGGAATTTGTTTCTGGTATGTTTGGGATATTCCGATATCTTACTATTATACCGTCAATCCTGATGGGAGATCAAGAAATAACAGCTTGAAACAAAGTGACTAATAGCAATTGGCCCACCCAACGATCCATCATCATTAATAACTTGCCCTAAAATTTTGAAAACACCTCTTCATCAACTCTACTGGTGAATCTCATCACACGGGCTGAGAAAGGATATTTGATAGGAATATGTGAAACTGCAAATATTGATGACGAAATGCTCAGTAGCTATTCACTACATGACCACTAGCGATTTCGATGCTTATATTAAGACGATAAGAAAAAGTAGATTAGTCTGGAGTTCGCCGGAAATGGACATAAACAGATTAACACGGTTATTTGGTGTACAGTTATTCCATTGCAACTATGTCCTGGAATGCGGCCGTAGCCTACATGACTAATCGCAATGCGGCCATGAATACCAAAAAGGTTGGTCTACGTCGTCGGGTTAGACTAATTACAAGAAATAGCTACAAAATTAGCAGTACCGGTATGCTAATTCAAAAAGTGTAAACCACAAATATTTTTTCATTATAATACAATTGAAACAAAATGAGAAGAATGCAAAGACTAGTTTACAAGCCTTTATACAAGGCTTACTATATATCTCGCAAAGAGTCAGTGTGCCATTAAGAAATAGTACATCGTCTATTAACAATCGTAACCCAAAATATGATGTCATATTTTGAGTAAGAGAGCGGACAATGTACTATTTTTAGATGGTGCACAAACTCCTTTTGTTGACAAAGCCTTGGCTGATGCATTTTGATAACAGTCGACTCCAAGGCACACAAATGAAAGTGTGTATTCTTGTATTCGACATTTCATGCCGGTGATGTCATAATTTGTGATACGGTTGTTGATATACGATGATCTTTTGAATTCTCTACTAGTTGCTGACAATTACCCCTGACGATTGTCAGCCGAAAATATTCGGATTCATTTCAATATGAACATACTATACAATTGCAGAACAAAGTTCTGCAACTCCACGAAGCTGTTCGAACGTCTGGAAATGTGCAGAGCCTTTCCAAGCAAAGAAAATAGGCTTTGAAGCACTATTTATGTGACAGCAGCAAGCATAAAAATATAAATATGAAAGCTGTTCAAAAACAATTCGACAATTTCATGGGGTTGCAGGTAAAATTTGAAAAATAATTTTTTTTTTACGTATTTGAATTTTTCAGCACTAATAGCTCACTTCTACAGGTTGGAATTCTTACAATTTTATCGAATAGCCAGGGAATTTTGTAGAATAAAGTTATTTTTGAACAACCCTAACTGTGTATGTTACTTATACTGGATAGCTGACACGTTATACTTCGAGGCCGTATAAACTCATATAAGTGCAGCTACAGCACCTGGAATCAGAGCGTTGGCGGCTCCCCCGCCACCACCACCACCACCGCTAGATCCTCTGCTATTGCGAAGCTCGGTGATTGCGGTTTCCATGCTTGTAATCAACTCTTTTGTTTCGACAATATCTTTCTGAAGCGCTTCGACCATGTTTTTCTGTTCCGCCCCCTTCTGTTCGACTTCCCTTTTCAACTTTGTCCCGTTATCTGTCTGCATCGCTACTACTTTCTGTAACAGAAATCGTAACATGCGTTTCCGACACAGGGTCATCACAGGGTTCCGAGTCATAAGTCAATCCTGCTTTTACAGTTTTGACTCGACTCCAGTTGAGTCGTTTCAATTCACCACTAACTCAAGTCCGAGTCCAAGTTATTTTGTTCACTGTTCTGTTTTGAGTTCAATTTTTTTCAACTCTGCTTCAAGGGTGATATCGAATGCCTCGTGTTCATAATATTATAATTTCCTTCACCCTTGATAGTTTCTTACCCTATTTTCAAGTACCAGTACCGATAGAGTAACTAATAATTTGGTAACATTACGACTTACTATGATACCGGTGTTCTGTTGTGCGCTCCGGCAGTTTGCACAAGTCTGAACTAGATACAGAATCCTCATACCTGCAATTGTGCCAATCGTGTTTCTATCATTTTCATTGACGATTTTGCGTTTTCGCTCTCCCGAGCCGACGCTTCAAGCTGTTCCTTGATAACCCGACTCGTGTTCCTCATTTCTTGAACTAGGCGTTGTAGAATGAGAATTTGGTACTCGGTTTGTGCCTAAGACGAACATCATATCACGTGGAGGATAACAAATTACGAGGTCACCATATCTGTTGTTGTAACCTTAAATTGAGAGAACTCATCGAGCGAAGAATGGGTAGAGGATGCCGGAGGAGTGTCATCGTTATTTGTCGCTTGTGCATATCGGCCTGCAGGCGGATCCTGAATGAAGGTGGATGAATTATGACTAATGCTGAGCACAATTATTCGAGTACTCGAATCTGAATCGGGTAGTGAGAGATTAGTTTTTGAGTACTGAAATTGTATGCTCCTTGCTCCAAAGAGCTAATTCATCTTCGAGAATTAGGGTTTTGATGCTATTATCCACTGTGGATGGCAGTAAACTTATGATGGTCATATCGCTTGTGCAACCCGTGAGAGCGACCAATCATTCAATGATCGTGCATTTCACTGGGTTTCTATTGTTCTCTCACAAATAAATTGAGCGCAAACGAAGTGATCGAAGCTTACAGCTTACGTTGTCGTAACTCTAGCAGCAAAGTAATAGAATAGCAAAATGTCTAATGCTGTTCTCTGTTCTTACCTTAACCAAACCTATCGTTTTATTGAAATTGAAGCCGAATATACTTTATTTAGTAGAGTTACCATATTTTGGAATCGGGAAAGGAGAACACTTTTTCAAAATTGTCAGACTCAGAATTGCGGAGTCAAATTCGGAAAAAAAATCGTCACTTTCGTTGGAACCACGAATTTCCTATTTAGCGTTAGCATTAGAATCTGTCCACGATGTTAGATCTAAAAGCTGTATTTGAGGACGATTTGCCAAAAGTTAGGACATTCAAGCGTCCTCGGAGGACATTTTCAAAAACCCGAAAAAGGAAGACAAATCCTTTGAAAGGAGGACGTATGGTAACCCTATTATATAGCCCTCAATCATTGGCGCAGGCACGAAGGGTATCATATCTATTTGTAAATGGGTAATGTATTGCATCTTATCAATTCCTTTCTCTATTCTGACTGGTAACTATAAACTGAGGCTATACGTAGTTAAAGTTCTACGTGTATATGCGAGCGATAGAGCGCCTTCTTGCGTTTATATTTAACCCTATATTCGTTCATCGGTTCGATCGGAATCAATGACCACTCTAACTGTATTTCAGACAACTAGCAAATTGCAATGATGTAATCATGCCCCCTACATACTTCGGAAAAGGCAACTTGACTTGAAATGTGACTTGACTCAACTTGACTTGAGTCACCTCCAAAAATCGAGTGACTTGACTTGACTCAAGTCACCTTTGAAAATCGATCGACTTGACTCGAGTCAATATGTGCAATGACTCGTGGCTCGAATTTTCAGAATCACTGGTTTTCTTGTCCGATGCTGGAGCTTTCATAATTTTTGAAAAAAGACCTCTTTTTAGGGTCTAAAATATGATAACCATTCTTTAATTGGTTATGTAGAACTGTAATTATATTCTTTGTGGTCGCTTAAAAGGCACATCTTTTACCTTGCCACATCATTCATACCATACTGATGTCAAAATGAATATCCGGTTCGAATATTCGACTAGAAGTCTAATACTCCATTCAGAATCAAATCTCTCATGTACTCGGTTTTACCCAGCCCTAATTATGACCGAATGAAAAACGATTTAGTCTTGAAATATGCTTACCATATTCGGCAGGTATTATCTTTTGGCTGCCATCAGTGATCTTTCACAATTAGCGAAAACTAAATCTATAAATGTTAAGAAAAATGTGAAGAATAAATGGTGTCGCAGTAGGGCAGGGGTGACCAACCTTTGTGCTGGTCACTGCGGCATTTCAACGAGTCGCTTAGCCTATGACCGCATTACGGGGCATATTCATGAACAGATACTGGAATTCGTTATGATCGGGCAAAGCGTGAAAAATTTTCAGTTCCACGATTAATTTCGTCACTAATATCATTATAGTTGCATGTGTTACTTTTGTCCTTTCTCAATAGGGCGGAGTGAAAAAAAGAACAATTTGAATTTCAAAAAGTGCCTTTGATATTTTGTCCCAAATCTCAAATGAATTATTTCTATCATGATTTCAGGTTCTTGCACCCTCTAGTGGCCGTGCAATTTTACCAAACGAGCCGAAAATAGCTAATTTTGCCATATCTAGATAACCGCTCATGCTAGAAAGCTAATATTGGGCTTGAAAGCTGCGGAAGCAACATGTTTCTATCTCACTTCCATAGAACTTTGTCTTGAAAATGTACAGAAAAAAAGTTACGAGCAAATTATTGATTTTTAGACTGCCATTAAAATGTTTGTTGGTTTTACCTAGTTTGCAATGCCAATTTGCATGTTACAATTTGTTACATTGCTGTTTTAACAACTAAATCTTGTTTGGTGGACTAATGAGTTGATTTTCATACCAACCTAGCATAATTTTGGTCAGTAGAGAGAATGATTGAACTTTCATCATATTTCATGATCACAAGCCTTTATGATATGAAGTTGGTGAAAAGGCTATCTTCCTGTTCAACTCTACAACAAACGTTAGGCTAAGATTGTTCAAAAAGTGAATCAGTTGCAGTAAATCAGCTATATAATTTATATATTGATGTATGTTTTGTTGAAAATGATGATATTCATATCACTTGAGACATTTTTAAACTGTTTTATATATTATACATATTGTTCAAGCTGCTGTACTCATCTTTGGAATATTCTGGAACTTTCATAGTCAACCTCAAGTCTCCCAGTAGAAGTGATGATAACTCATCTTGAAAGTGTTCTGGTTTCTGTCTGTTTTGGAGTTCATCATATAATACTCTGGTATACTGGTGTTAAAACTGACTCCTCCATGTGTAGTATCATAGGCTGCTGCCTGTATGAAAAGGTCTCTGTAATATACTTTGCTATGTCTGTGAATTGAACTTACATTGTCTAGTATAAGTACAGATTCAGAGTTTCATAATGTTCTACTTATAGCAGATTGTGGTTTATCATATGTACAAGTACTACAAGTAATTGACATATTGTTATCAGGATAAAGATCCAAGTCTGCTGTTGCTTGCAAGAAGTTGCACTGTGGAGAAACTTTTCCAAGTGCTGATGGTTTTCTTCTGGAATACTTCCAACTAAAGACAGTTGTTTGATCACAACTAAAGTGATCAAAGTTGAGCATACTCTCATTCACGTGTCCTTTAGTTGGGAGTATTCAAGACGGAAAACCATCAACACTTCGAAAAGTTTCTCCACAGTGCAACTTCTTGCAAGCAACAGCAGATTGGATGTTTTTCTTGTTAACATTATGTCAATTACTTGTAGTACTTGTACATATGATAAACCACAATCTGCTATAAGTAGAACAGGATGAAATTCTGAATCTGTACTTATACTAGACAATATCAGTTCAATTCAAACACATAGCAAAGTATATTACAGCAACCTGTTCTGTTCATTCAGCGAGTGGCCTATGACACTACACAGTGCCCAAGGAGGAGTCAGTTATAACGCAGATATACCAGATAATTATATGATCAACTCCACGATACACCAGAACACTTTTAAAATGAGTTATCAACACTCCTACTGTCAGACTTGAGGTTGACTATCAAAGTTCCAGAATATTCCAAAGACGAGTACAGAAGCTTGCACAATATGTATAATATATAAAACAGTTAACAATGTCTCGAGTGTTACGGAAAATCATCATTTTCCACAAAACATACAGGTATGAGGTATTAGGTATATATAAATTATATAGCTGATTTACTGTAACTGACTCACAGTTTGAACAATCTAAGCCTATCGCTTGTTGTAGAATTAAACGGAAGATACCTATTCCCCCAAGATCATGACATAAAGGTTTGTGATGATGTAATATGATGAAAGTTCAATCATTCTCTCTACTGATCAAAATTATGCTAGGTTGGTATAAAAATCAACTCATTGGTCCACCAAACAAGATTTAGTTGTTAAAACAGCAATGTAACAAAATGTAACATGCAAATTAGCATTGCAAACTAAGTAAAACCAACCTACATTATAATGGCAGTCTAAAAATCAATAATTTGCTCGTAACTTTTTTTCTGTATATTTTCAAGACAAAGTTCTATGGAAGTGAGATAGAAACATGTTGCTTCCGCAGCTTTCAAGCCCAATATTAGCTTTCTAGCATGAGCGGTTATCTAGATATGGCAAAATTAGCTATTTTCGGCTCGTTTGGTAAAATTGCACGGCCACTAGAGGGTGCAGAAACCTGAAATCATGATAGAAGTAATTCATTTAAGATTTGGGACCAAATATCAAAGGCACTTTTTGAAATTCAAATTTTTCTTTTTTTCACTCCACCTTATTTCTCAACCCATGTGATCATATCGACAGGTAGAGAGCGGGTTATGAAGGATAATGCATCTGTGGTGGTCTGATTGTTATTAGTCACGATTCCAAGTTATATTTCTGCATGGGGCACATCATTTTCCTCTGCTGTTCACATCCGTACTGTGGGGGTCAGGTTGCAACGGGAGCTACTATACTAAAATCAACAATTGAATCGCGTCCAGCGCAAAGAAAATTATAAGATTAATTAAAATCTCTCAAATATTCGGTAGTCAATTCGTAAATTCAATTTGCATGTCGAAGGTTGCAGGTTGGCCACCGCTGCAGTAGAGGGTGCAGTAAGGACATATGATTATATAGTAGAACATCAGTTCTATATATCCAGGGTTGCCATCGACATGGACCCAAAAATAAGAACAGTCGAAAGATTAGATTGGCATTAAAAAGCGTTTTTGTACATACTATGTTTGTATTTATACGAGCCGTGGCATATCACATTCAATTCAATTCATTTTATTGCTACAACTTTCATCATTTTATACACCACAAGACTGCGATACAATGAAAGATAGGAAGGTGTCAGAACGACTCGGAGTAGTCTTTGAAATCAGACACCCACCTGGTAAGGCGATGTAAAAAGGCATGCACACTGAATGAAAAACAAAAGATAATATAAGAGGACAGGAAACAAAAAAGGGACGAGTGTCAGAAGGCGATATCGATATGCCAGGTCGAGGTCCGGTAAACTAGAGGGCTGACTAGGATTCGATCAGTAGAAATTGTTTGTATTTGACTTGACTGTGGAAAGGACATGCTCGATGACTTGCGGATAACAGTCGAGATACTGTTCCACAAATCAGGTTCAGCATATTTGATAGAGCAATGGTTTTTTCTTCATCTTTTTTGTATACCATATGGTAGTTCGACGATGTGGACGCGCGTGTGTCATACTTATGCACCTTTGATGCCGAGGTAAAGAAGGTATTGAAGTTTTCGGGGCAGTGGCACCGATACATAAACAGTGATTTGTTGGACACACATCCCGAACCCTTTCGGGCCCTGGCTATGATACGGAGAACGTGCTGTTGTAGTTTTTACAGTAGCTTCAGTGCGCTAACACTGGTAGCCTCACAAAAAAAAAAAACAGATGATGCCATATTGGGACTTTGATCAATCTGCTCCAGCAACTTGTTATTAGAAAGTGCTTCATGGATCTCACGACAGCTGAGGTCTGGTTTACCTAGAGGTCGGGTTTACCTTAACTTGTAGGTGGGAGTTTACTGACATTTCAATTTTACGGCCATTACTGAGCGGCATGTCAAGCGATGAATTTACAAAAAATTCAAATTTTATTCTGCGTATGGCCCTGAACCCCCTTAAAAAGCAGCCTCGAATTTTGCAATAGGAGTGAGTTTGGATTTGTGAAGTAATGACGCTGTCTGGCTTTTTCTCTTGAGCTGCACTCTCGTTTTGCCAGACAGAATTGTAGTGTCACAATGAAAAATTCGAGGATTATTATGGGAGGTTCCAGGGCCATGAGCAGAGTAAAATTTATATATTCGTAATCAGTACATAGCAGCAGCTTTCCAATATTATCCATTTTAATAAAGTTAACGCTCAGCAAGCCGGTCAAAATGGCCGTAAAATTGCCTTTGGCCAAATGAAAAGTTGTATGATGTAATTGAAATGCAGTGAGCCGTTCAATCTCGCTGTGTCCACGTCGTTTAGGACATTACGATCTCACCACTTAGAAGTCAAATCACGTGGTGTGTATGCCATGGGAGTTATTTTCATTTCTGATGTCATAAAATCTCGTCACAAAACTATAATTTTAGAATATTATGCAACACAGATACCAGAGGAAAACGATCAAAGTTCTGTGGTTGTTGTAAACAAAGACAAAATAAGGACGCAAGTCGAAAATAAGGACATTTCATAGAAATAAGGACAGTTGAGTTTTTCAAGACCTGGCCTTTCAAAATAGGGAGAAATCTTAGAAATAATGACGGTATGGCAAACCCTTTACCAATCCCTGAGTTCTCATTGCAAATTAACATTCGACCAAATCTGTCAAATCTCGATATTTTTTGTGGCGCATCGACAGTGTTTGCGACAGGTCTCCATGTATTCAGTGGTTTATTATAATTCATGTAAATTAATTGTGCGTAGCCTTCTTTTAGGTCACCAAATCCTTGTTAAAATACTCACGTCATGCCAGCCAAGGTTATTTTTCACATAATTTTTCAAGTTGAGTATTTTATCCCGCAGCGAACAGCGTGCCGAAATTGAAGAGGCATTGTACCACTTATGAGTGAGAGTGCTTTGTATATTAAAGATGCTTTGAAGCTTTTTATTCAAAACGAGGAACTAAATATATTTGTATTTGAATAGCTGGTTCATGGTACAGAACTTGAATATAGCTTTCAATACAGCATCCATTGTAGCATTGAGCATTGAGAGCAACAAAATTAATCTTCAGACTATATCATAAAGGATGCTATTGTTTAGTGATGCGACCCGCAATCTCACATTAACATTTTATAATATCACTTGCTTTGTTTGGAATACATTCATGTTGAAGATGATGACTGGGTGGAGGACTGAATCTAATGTGACCCCGTACCCGATGGTTGTTATAACAACCTTGATTTGATCCCGAATATAGCACATACAAGCACAGCATAAATTAGTCAAGTGGTCCTCGGGAGCGATTCAAGCTATTTCCAATAGTGAAGTCCCAACACAGAAAGACTGACTGGACTTCGAACTCTTGACACTCGATTTCACTATCGTACTTGAAATATGAGGAGGGGGCACCAAACCTAGGCAATTTTGGAAAGGAGGCCTTGCAGGAATAAAGGTTAACAAGAACCGGTGCACTAGATGCTGTACTATCCTACTACTACTACTACTGATTTCACATAACTTAACAGCAACCCTTAACAAAATTGGGAATTGTTGTTTTGTGCTCATCAGTTGTATTGTTTGTGCTTATTTTTAAACGCTAGATATTTCAAATCCAGCTTCATCATCAAACCTCCGTTTTTGACGCGAGACAGAGTGAGACAAGCGGTATCAATGAGCTCTGGAGCTGGAGCAATCAAACATTTGCAACTGCTGCAAAGCTTTGGTAGTAACTAAGTACTGTGATTGATTTGTATCAATAATGTAGTGGTTTTTTAATCTGGGGGGGTCGTTCAGCTTTGAAAATCAGCTCCTCCAAATCGGCTGCGAGCAGGTATGAGTAAGTCTGGGGGCATATGATACCTTTTGTACTGGTAACAAGCTTAGTACCAAATTCAGAAAAGGTTGGCAGTGGTTGTTACCGTAAAAAGATTGAAAACCACTGGTGCAGTAAATCAGTGGTTCCCGACCTTATTCGGTAGATGTACCCGGATTTTGCTACAAATTGCCGTTTGGCTGAGTAGCTATTATCTAGGAGGCCCATTTTCCTCAAAATCAACACAAATCAAAATACATTTTGAACATTAAATCAGTTCTTTGCAATCATGCAACTTAATACTATGGCTACATTTGCAACCTTGAAATTCACGGCTTTGTAGGCTAATTGAAATGATTCTACATCATTGCCAACAGATGAGGAAACTACTAACGCAGGATGCTGTGGCGTATGGTAGTAGCACATCGAAAGATTGATCAGCTATTAGCAGTAAGCAGATAGGCTGCAACTCATGGACAGAAATACACAACGGTTTATTATGAAGGCTACCACTTGCAGATATGCTATGTTTACATTGTTTAGCCATACCCGACAATGCTTGTAAGCGGGACACACACACAAAACTTCACTCCAAGTCAAATTCTCCAGAAGTCTGCAACAAATTCCTTGAAAAAGTTAGAATATTTTACAGCGTGTACTAGTGAATAAGTGGTTCGAAATAGCGCTACGATTTTCAGCTTCATGGCACGATTCATGTCTCGCATATTTGTGATCAATACTTCAATTGACATGAGAGGCCGTGAATGACATAGGTATCTGACGTCAGAAAGATTGCATAACTAGAAAATTTTCAATTTTTCCAAAGTGAATTAGTGTTAGAGTTATAGATAGGCCTACATAGTTTTTTTCCAGATTAGATTCAATGAATTTGCAAAAAGTTGGACTTTGAATCCCATTCAGTCCATATTAAATCATAGTTCATTTGTAAAAAATTTCTTAAAATAGTGCCAATTATCGTTAAAATTTCAAAATATCCTATTATATAAAGAGGAAGGCCAGATCTGTCGATGAAAGGAATATGAATTCTTCAGCATAGAGGAGTTGTGTTCCGCAGGTATCTCAAATGCACGATTCTAAAACGTTAGCAACACTAGGATGAATTTGGAAAATATTCAGGCGATGTTCATGATTTGGGGTACGTGTTCATCCTTAAAACGACGACAAGCAGAAATGACAGAAAGCATTCTTCGAAGTACGGACAAGGACACGGGCAAAAAATAAAAACACTGACAGACTGTGATTCCTAAAACACTAAAACGGCGAAAGATGTGGAAAGGCAGAAATGAATTTTCACTATTTCGGCATACATTGTCATGATAATAGCAGAATATTTACACAAAATGAAAATTTGAATTTGCGGAAAAGTGTCTAAATGTCGGAAACTGAAGAAAAGTAAAGCATATGCGTTCAACACTGATAGACGTTAAAATTGATGCCGGCACTTGGGTGTGGTCAAATGTGGACAATGACTCAATCGACTATGTTACCAATGTCCAAATACGGCGCTAATTGTCATTTATATATTCATATCATGATCATGTCATATTGTATTAAATCAATGTTTAATGATAAGAGTCGAGATAGTCTCTTGAAGTTATGCTACTCACGTAGTGCAGAGTAATGTGAAGAAAATAGTTGCTGGAGGTTTCAAGTGATTGCCTATAGACATTGAAGAACTTGAAAAACCCCCGCACATTTCGTGCTACTATCGTGCTGAAAATATATTTACGTCGCGTTGCAGAATGCCAAAAGTATCAAATATACAAATGCGGAAATTTAAAACCTCAGCGTATACTACTGTAACTCGATTCAAGTGTATATTGGTTTGTAGTTATGATGGGACTGAGGTTGACTGTATAGAGTATATAGACGAAGATATGTACATGTGGCCTTGCGCCCGTGTGGGTGTGCATGTGCAACATATAGCAATGCACCGCGCCCTTCTCGAGTCCTCTAAACGTTGTCCAGTTCAGCAGTTCAGTTCAGTTGCTTCCTTGCGAGAGATTTCGCTGTGTAATACGAACTGCCAAACAGTTCTCGTCTCTCTCGGCATTTGTCCCACCAGGAAAATTCCAATCAACCCTGTATGGAATCGGTGTCCTGTGCTCACACTATATTTTATTTTTTATTAAATTACTTCAACTTGGAAGATCATCGCTGCTCACCTGATATATCAGGCAAAAAGGCCAGCGATTCCAATCAGGCAATCAACGGAGGAAAAAGTATATCGCGGTAACGTGGTTATAAATTTCTTGTTAATTGGTGATCTCATTATTAGCGAAGTTTTGAGTAAATTCTGTCTTTCCTTATATATACTTTACTGACCCTCTGTAAATATATTTCGCAATCGGTTCGAGGAATGCTATTTTAGTACAATTTTTTTTCCCCGAGGGAAAGCACTTGGGGGTTTACAATCAACAAACGTGACCAGACAACACCATGACTCCGGAGCTGGAGCCGGAGCCGAATTTCGCGTTCAATGGTATACATTGCCAGGCTCGATCACTGAGCTGAAATTCGGATTAGATCTAGATTTCCCATCGAACTATGTGAAATAGCAGGGCTCTTCATCTCAAATTGCTGGATGCAGACGGACGAATTCAGATTTTGAAAAATTTCGAAATCCGAATCCATCCGGCTCCGGCCGGCAATTCGAAGCTCAGAGTCCGGAAAATTCTTGCCGAAATCATGCTAATTTTTCTTACTTCAATGGAAATATCCTGCTAAAATCCTACTTTCAAGACAAAATGTGAATGCCTTGCATATCACGTAATAGTATATCATCGACGTGCCCTGCCTCCGAAGACACCGCCTTGACCGGTAAATCTGATCACGTGGGCAATAGACACTTACGTGACCTTGCAGCAGAATGTAAACAAAGAACAAGGCCGGGCAAGCTTACTATGAGCTCTTATGGGAAATGGTTGAAAAATGAAGGTTTTAAGCAAATTTACGTTGAATTGGCGATGACTGGCCTTAATAAATAGTAATAGCGTAGAGCTAGTATGTAGTTGCAGCTTTTAGTCTAGGATGAACATGAATGGTGGTAAGTACGCATCAGCGTGCTGTGTCCAAATGCATGGTTTTTTGACAACTTTTCGGATTAAGCGATGATTGTTGTATACTATACTATAGGATTATTGTAATGCATATTTTGACGATTTCATAGGCTGCCGGTCTCGAGCGTAATTTTCAAGCATATCTCATGTTCAGAAACATATGCTATAAAATACAGCTGCTGCCACACATCACAATTTTGGTGTATTGATTATGAAACTTCAAAGCTATGGAGATTCCATCGAATTTCTGGATTTGAGTGGAACAGCATCTTCTTCTAGCACCGCGGAGAAAGCTACGAAATATTTCATGGAGCGCTACGTACACGACTTAGAGACAAAGATTGAGGAGACAATCCACTCTTTGTGGAAGCAATATTCTAGTGAACAGCCAATGTTATCGCAACTTGCGGAAAAGTGAGATATACTCAATGGAAATACACATTCTCAGAAAATCTATTATTAATTCGTCTTGCACTTGTAAGACAGGGTAAGTAAAGCAAAAGACATTTTTTTTTCAGAAATTCCTGCAATAAATGTTGTAACCATGATTAATTTTTTCACATTAGGTTCTGATATATGCTCTCATGCATATATGCATTGATTAAGACAATCCAGGACCTGAAGCTACAAGGAGTACATTGTGATTTGCATCAGTCTCAGCGAGCTCGATCGTGATTGACAATCAATTTCTCGACCGTACTCGCAACCGATCAACTCCTGCCTCAAGGTAGATTTTGGTGTATCTGGTGTCTTCAGTTTTATAACATTCCACCAAACACAAATAATCCTAGTACATTTTCACCTGGAGAATTGTTCATTCAACAAATTGGGCCTCTAAATAAGCTTCAATGCACACCACTGGAGTATAGTATGAATAGACATGCACTATTGGTACACATTGACCATGGCACCGCGCAATTACGATCCGTAGCATGCTATTAGGCATCACGATATTCACAATGGAACTGAATTTGCACGATTGCCGAATATGTTGCGTCGGTCATTTTTAATTTTCAATCTTGAATAAGAGTAAGCAATTAGTCCATATTTGGTTAGTTGATACACAATGCTGCATAGTATGATACCAGACAAAATTTTATACTCCTTGATTCTTCCGATCAGCTGTTCAATATGAATACGTTGTCTCGCCATCTTTCTTGTTGTGGAACAGTCTGGCTCTGGCATTTGACGGTGTGCCAAATCATGTGCATGAATATTTAAATCTGGATTCAATTTCTTGATTTCAGACTCAATGGTGAATCCCTTTTCTGCCATGATAGCATTTCCTGGTTCACCATAGCTGAACTCCATCATTGTCTCACATTTCTTGTCGAATCCACATATTTCACTAATATTTCGATCTGAAATGGTCCCTGTGAACAGTTCCTGCACGAAAGTAAGTGCACCACAATCCATCAATCCTTTCAAAGTTGTATGTGATTTATTGACAGTCAATAATCATTCTAGTTTTGAGAAATCATGAATGAATGCAAATGGTGCCTTTTTAAGAACCACATATCTACATGGCCAAATCGAAATCTAACGAAGCAGTTATATACGGTTGACCCAATGGTTTAATACTATGCTTACAGCAATACTATAAATTTGACGTCAGTATGATAAGCAATTCAGAAAGAATTTAATGTAGTCTAGCATAAAATTTCAGCTTCTCCGCATCTTTTGACATTATGATGCTCCTCTGAGAACTAAACTTCACTAGCAATAATTGTCCGTCAATTTGTAATTTTCCTGGACGGGTTTCCTGTTTTGTGCTTTTACTTCTTCCAGAAATTTGATTTTCTTGCGTTTTATCCATCAAATTCCTCTTTCTGCAGCTTCATATAAGATATCCATCAAGCCTGCACAAAATATATAATATGTTTATTTAACAGAGCAACACTGCTGTGCGCTTGTGCAGGCACCTATCAAGGCGTACTCGTCCGACTCATGCAACGTATCAGCGCTACCAATTTCAACTATTCATCTCATTATTGAATATATTGCTCTCAACAGTTTCAATCCATTACACACCATCAAGCAACAAAACTGGATTGGAATAAAACGAGACACACTCCAAGTCGATTGTGGCATCAAGTGTGACTGCATTTCAGATTAGACTCATTCTGAAACACAGAATTGTTTCATCTAAATTATGTCACGATTCCATATTTTTAGTTCAATAATAGATAAGTCATTTTATTAATAAAATGAGAATTCAGATGACTACAAGGAAGTCCACATGCCTTTATCCAGATTTTACATTCTTCCATGCATGTTATTGGCTCTGGGAAAGGTACAAGCGCACACCAGGAACGGTCTGGGTAGCCATCTCCAAGTTACACAGGCTATTAGCGCAGTGGTTATCCGGCATTTGTCCTGATTGATTCAATACATGAGCTAGAACAAAAAATGACGATTTCAGCTGGAAACGGATCATGTTGCCTAACATACATCATATCAATATGATCATTGAATATGCAGACAAGTGTCCAGTGTAACAGTAATTTGCTAGATAATGATGCAGACTGTAGACTGTACTATACGATTTCATAAATAGAACGCTTATAACGCCAAGCCCACATAATGAATACCCCACATATCCTGACTCAAGACTAATCTAATACATGCTTTCGGTACGACAATCCCATTGTGTACGACTAAGGATAATACAGCAATAGTTGCTTCATCCGAAAAGTTGTCAGAAATCCATTCATTTGGACATACCATGCTGATGAGTGCTTGTCACCATTCATGTTTATTGTAGGTTAGAACACTGCAAATACATACTAGCTCTACGTTATTACCATTCACCAAAGCCAGCTATTCCCAATTCAATGTAATTTTGCAAAAAACCTTCATTTTTCAACCCTTTTCCGTAAGCGCTCATAGTGAGATTGCCCGGCCTCGTTCTTTGTTTACATCCTGCTGCTACCTGATTGGTTCGTGTCAAAGGTCACGTAAGTGTCTATTATACAATAGGCTATTATTGACAAAATTCAGTCATGAACTAGAAATATTCATCTTTTTTCGGTCCTGTGTACGAGTACTGATAACCGATATACCAATGTGGAACTTCACTATTCTTCGGTGTTACAATGAAACGCATGTTTTTGCCGTGCGAGTTTCGAGTCAATACAAAATTTGATTCAAGTGTAACCGCTCGGTTCCGGGGCCATAATGACTCCGAACCATCTGGTTGCAAAAGACCAGACCTGATATCTGCGCACTGTCTGTGTCCGGACATGCTCCAGAGCTGATATCTGCGCACAAAATTCCCCTAGGCATGGTCCGGACCTGATATCTGCGCACTGAATCGACCTAGACATGCTTAAGACGTGATATCTGCGCTCTAAACCAGTGGTTCCCAAAGTGGGCGCCAGCGCCCCCTTGGGGGCGTTCGCGAGCATGAAGGGGGCGCTGACCATGAAATGGGCGATTGGGGGGCGCTGGCTAGAAAATTGGGCGGTAGGAGGGCGCTGAGAGCAAATGCCGGCGGTGTAGGTTTAGAAGGCAACTGCTGCGTATAGTGTTGAAACGATTGAATAATAAAGCAGCTAGATTCGCAGTAAAAATGCATAAGAGATTCAGTAAGGGCAATTTAGAGTTGTCCGTCTATTTATTCAGCTGTACCGGAAAAGTCCATTGTTACTTGACAATGTTATTCCTGCTCATCAATAGACTAATGTAGCAGTTGGCAGCATACCCGAAAAGCTTGCCATATGCTACTGTAAGAACTTCGAACTATATTTGAGCAGTTATTACTGACTGCAAAACGTGATGTCTTGCGGGATTTTATTATCTGTTTCAAACGATCGTGGATTTTCCACAGCGCTGTCACCGTGGCATTCGACACGGCGTTCTGGTTGCGAGAAACGACATATCACTCCTACTTGACGGCCGTATTTCTCAAAATTTAAGGGTATAGAATATATCTGTTGTTAGTAATGATAAAGGTGAACATGGCATCTGTCCGTATTCGGTGACAAGTCAGTGATAATTCAGCGGAATGTTGCGACACAACAACTGTTCCAATTCTCAAGCTTGCTCTGAGCTACCGGTCCAGCACGAATACCTGATGTTGATCGAGAAACATGAATCAATCATCTCACAAAATGACACGAGGATGGTGATTTGGTTCCAGGATAGAGTCCAATTAGAAATTTCTCACCGGATAGTCAATCCATTCTGTGTAGTTTCCTGGCATGAAATGTTTGAGCAGCTGATTACATTGTAGTTAGGGTTACCATACGTCCTCTTTTTTGAGTTTTTTGAAAGTGTCCTCGGAGGACGCCTAAATGTCCTCTTTAAGAATTTGTCCTATTTTTTTTTGAAAAGCTTGGTTAAATGTACGTGATTTAACCAGAGATATGGGAAATTAGCGCTTGAGTAACGGTCTGGAGGATTTTTTGGGACCTGAGCCAGAAAAAATGACATTTTTTTAGTGAGCCAGCCACTAACTCGGAAAAAAGTTACCATTTTTCCGGATTTTACTCCAGTATTGTTTGTCTGAAAATTTTGAAAAAGCTATCTCTTTTCAGATTCCCAAAATATGGTAACCCTAATTGTAGTGTAGAAAAATTTTGAGTTCAACCAAAAGTTCAATATCTCCAATCAATCGTTCTGGATACATAATTAAATAAAAAATAAACTCTCACAGGAATCGGGTAGGCTTTTTCGTCGTTGCCCTTCGCCGCTCATATTTGATATAGCGTGTTCTCAGCGCCATGACCAGCAAGCTCCTGACTCACATCAGAAACCGACTTGCCAGTAGGCCTACATGAAGTAAACGCTGGAGATTTTCGACTGATATTGTTCCTACTAAAACTCAAACCCAATATGACGAGAATGATGATTGATGATACACCAGCTTCATTCGTCTCATTATTAGCTGTATCAAATGCAGAACAACTTTCGTTTTATGATCAGGCGTGGTGAGGGAGGTGTCGGGGGGCGGTGACACTTCATTTGTTGTCCAGGGGAGCGGTAGCTCAAAAAAGTTTGGGAGACACTGCTTCAAACGAAGCGTGACCTTTGTATGACCTCGTTGTCTGCGGTTTTTGGTGATATCTGCGATATCTGAGTAAATGAGTATATATAGCTCAGTGGTATATCCACAATGATATCTGAGTGTATCCACAGCAGAGATGAGCATGGATTAGGATTAGGTTTTGAAAAAACAGGATTTGTGAAATTTTGTCGGATTTGGATTGGATTTGGATTAGACATTTTTTTCAGAACGGATTAGGATTTGGATTGGATTTACCTATTTTCTGGGAGATTGAAATGTCGTGTGGCGAATGGCGACAAACTTTATTCAGATCAGTTATTAATGTACCTATGGTTACTAAGTTATCTTGAATCAAGTGAATCGTTAGTTGTGAAAGAAAATTTTCGAATCCCTCCATTGCATAAATTTAGTATCTTTTCTGAATTTCGAGTTGGAATCGGATTAGGATTGGACATAGACTTGAATATGAAAAAGTTATGGATTAGGATTTGGATTTGAAGGTTCGGATTTGGATTGGATTAGGACATAAAAATTTCAAATCCGCTCATCTCTGATCCACCGTAGTGATATGCCTGAGAAACTGTCTGTGGCAAATGGTTGCTTTTAAATTGTTGGTGGATTGTGTCTGTTGTTACGTATTGTTGACATTTGAGTGAACTTTTGAAGATATTGGGATGGTTGTCTTTACGACGTTGAGGGATATTGGGAAATTTTGTATTACTGACGGTTGTAGGACTATAGAGTATGACTCATCAGAGATGAGCGGATTTGAAATTTCTATGTCCTAATCCAATCCAAATCCGAACCTTCAAATCCAAATCCTAATCCATAACTTTTTCATATTCAAGTCCATGTCCAATCCTAATCCGATTCCAACTGGAAATTCAGAAAAAATATTAATTTATGTAATGTAGGGATTCGAAAATTTTCTTTCACAACCAACGATTCACTTGATTCAAGATAACTTAGTAACCATAAGTACATTAATAACTGATCTGAATAAAGTTTGTCGCCATTCGCCACACGACATTTCAATCTCCCAGAAAATAGTTCAATCCAATCCAAATCCTAATCCGTTCTGAAAAAAATGTCTAATCCAAATCCAATCCAAATCCGACAAAATTTCACAAATCCTGTTTTTTCAAAACCTAATCCTAATCCATGCTCAATGCTCATCTCTGTGACTCATACTCTATAGTAGGACGTTGTGACTGGTTTTGCATGATCATATTTCTTTGTACATATTCTTGCTATTTTTATACTTATTATTTTTTTTATTATTTGTGCTCCTTATTGTCGCTTGTGAGTGATCTTTCCTACTGGATCACTCAACTTGGGAACGGGGATGTGTAACCACTCGGTTCCGGAGCCATAAAGACTCCGGACCATCTGGTTGCAAGACCAGTCATGCGTAAGTTAGCATGCGGGATGGGGAAAAGAGGAAGTGATTGGAGTTGATCAAGATTTTGATTGGGTTTTGCATGGAGTTGGCATGGAGTATCTTTGTGTGGAGTTGTTACTGTGTTAAGTCTTGGAAGTATTGATGTGTTTATTGTGCCTGTCTTCGTTGTAATATATCCGTCGAATCTGCAATGTGTCTCTGGGTCCAGTCGAGCTGAAGTAATATAGCCGCATTCAGTCAGATAGCGAGGACTATACGACCGAACGGCCACACAAGTCATCTTCAGTATTTAGGAATCAATCAGTTTTATCAATATTTCCATCGTTTCAAAACACCACAAAATTGCGATACAATGAAAAGATAGGGAGGTGTCGAAACAAATTGGAGTAGTCCATAGGCGCCGACTCTTATTTTTTTACGAGGTGGCGAAGTCTTGTGACGTCATAATTGTTCCATATCGATGACGTCATCGTCGCACTAAAACGCACTTTATTACATGCCGCTGGTTTACGTGCAGCGTCAAACTATTCGTGTGGCGTTTTAATACCGGCCCCGTGATCATTAATATCAAACCATGCAGTCGAGTTATTAAATGGAATCTTAAAACGGTACGAGTACGATCGTACGAAAATATAACTGCGCTACTAGTCTGTCCGACGGAATGCACCGAACAAAAATCAGAATTTACGTCACTGAGAATTTGGAGTTGTATCAATGTTATTCGCGTGCATATATGCGCTGTGGTGTGAGTAAATAAATACGCCACGCACTGGCCTGGCAAGTTCGCAATTAACACATATGACAACTCTCGAACATGAGGTTACAAGCAGACAATAATGATGATTACAAACGCGACATCGCGCAACCAATCAATAAAGTTGTCTCTTGCGATTTCTGGTTTCGCGTTGATTAGCTCGCATGTCGCATCGCGGCAATTGTTGCAGATTAAAACAGCGATTTTGGCGGCATTGGTACATTTCTGATTTATGTTCGCGAAGCATTTTGGGAGTAGGCTACATCGGTCAATTCATAAATTCAATTGGCATGTCGATGGCCGCCAACACATACTAATTGACTTACGTGTTGACGGCTGCACAAATTTCCTTCTACGGCCGCTGGTTGGCTACCCCTGGGCTAGAACTAATTCCACTTCCGTGCGCATGCCGCGATCTTATCAATCGAAATTCACCGGCTACCAAATGCCCAATACTTTAATATTCGATATTGTTGTTCTCGATACGAGTACATCCAGCAATCGAGTTGATCGGAATATAGAAGGTTCCCTGTTCAAACGAATCGAATAAAATCAGAATTTGTGCCACCCAAAATCTCGTTATGCGTCAATATTTGACAATAGCATGGCATCGCCTACTGCACGATAATAACGAAAGGAGCACTGTAAATGACTTCGTGTGACAATTTCGGAGTACGAATGTATCAAGTAGAAAACAAAACATATGGATGGTTGCAAACGAGAAAGCGTGTATTCGAATCAGTATCGTTACGAATGGGTTTTGAGTTTGACATAGTATTGAGTAGCTTTCGTCGCGTCAATTGTTTTCTCATTATATCGGTGTTTAAGCTGTATTGCTGCATTTCCCGATTAATCTCACTGGCAACGCCTTCTTAAGAGAAACGAATATAGACAGAAATGAATTCCAATTTGGAGGCACACACCAACACACCCTCCAGTTTCGCGCTCCGATAACGAAGACTATCGCACGAAGCTAGCTAGCGTAAGAATGGTTTTGTAAACGAATGTGGGCGCACATCATTTAGATTTTAGAAAAGCAGATCATCTATTTGGGCGGATGGTCGGGAGAGGAGATCTAGGATGGTGTTCATGTTGACGATATGATAAGCTTGCCAAAGAGTCCGGAAGTGCTGTCAATTAGAGAGTCCCTGAGGGTGCCTTTATTTTGTACATGCAAGCTAATGAAAAGCTAATGCAGCTAATTAAGCTAAGGAAAAGCTAATTAAGCTAATGAAAAGCTAAGTAAGCTAATGAAAAGCTAAGTAAGCTAATGAAAAAGTAAGCTAATGAAAAGTAAGCTAATGAAAAGCTAATGAAGCTAATTAAGCTAATGAAAAGCTAAGTAAGCTAATGAAAAGCTAATTAAGCTAATGAAAAAGTAAGCTAATGAAGCTAATTAAGCTAATGAAAAGCTAAGTAAGCTAATGAAAAGCTAAGTAAGCTAATGAAAAGCTAATTAAGGTAATGAGAAGTAAGCTAATCAAAAGCTAATGAAAACCTAATGAAACAAGGCAATGAAAAACTAATGAAGCTAATGTAACAAGGAAGCTAATTGAACACCACGCATCGAAAAACTTCGCTGATTGCAATTGCGAAATGTGTGCGTTTGTTGATTGACGCTGAATTGAAGCAAAATTCACGAGTCAATTTCAAGTCATCAAGTAATCGGTGTCGATAAAATTCAGTGTATCTTGCATATGGTCGGATTGTTCTCGAAATGCTGGTGTAACCTGTTAGAGCGACCAATCATTCAATGATCGTGCGTTTTACTGAGCCTCCATTGTTCTCTCACACATAAATTGACCGCAAATGAAGTGATCCAAGCTTACGTTATCGTAAACTAGTATAGTAAAATAATTCAATAAAATAATGTCTATTTCTATTCTCTGTTCTTACCTTAACTAAACCTCTTGGTTTTATTGAAATCGAATTCGAATATAGCTTCTCCTCAACCATTGGCGCCTCCTCATCTTGTATCATATCAATTTGTAAATGGGTAATGTTACATGTAGTACATCTTATCAATTCGTTTCTCTATTCTCTATTTTGGCCGGTAACTATAAACTGAGGCTGTGCAATTACTTCCGTAGTTCAGCAGTGATACGTATATGTGAGCGATACAGCGCCTTCTTGCGTGTATATTTAACTATATATTCGTTCATTGGTTCAGACTCAATGACCACTAAATCTATAATTCAGACAGCTAGCAAAATGCAATGACGTAATCATGCCTCATGCTTCAAAAAGGCAACTAGACTTGAATTGTGACTTGACTCGTGACTTGACTTGACTTGACTCGACTTGACTCGAGTCACCTCCAAACATCGAGTGACTTGACTTGACTCGAGTCACCTTCGAAAATCGAATGACTTGACTTGACTCGAGTCAAAATGTGCAATGACTCGTGACTCGAAGGTAGTGACTTGATCCCAACACTGTAACGTAGTAGGTTGGTATTAATGGTGTTTCTATTACTATAGGATGGTCATTGGTCATTTTACACCAGGCTGGTATTCGTTATTACACTGTAAAAATAATTCTTGTAAAATAGCTTGTAACGAGCTAATAAATCCTTGATACAAGCTCGATGGAGCTTGTAAATGCCAAATGCAAGCATATAACAAGCTGTCATAGGTCGGTGCTTGTAATTGTGCTTGTAAATTGTTTATATTTTCTGCAAGAAGAATGAACAAAAATAGCAGTCTGTACTCACTCAAGCTTCGTCACAGACACGATAACACACCACAGACACCATAACACACCACAGACATGCCCAGACACGATGTCCGAGTGTCAACACAGTTCGCACACGCCCCCCGACATGCCCCAGACAAGTCCCAGACATGATGCGCGATCGAAAACGCAGTTCGAACTTACTCCAGACATGCCTCAGACATGATGTCTTACTGTCAACGCATTTCGAACACACCCCAGACATGTCCCAGACATGATGTTCGAGTGTCAACAACAGTTCGAACACACCCCTGACATGATGTTCGATTGACAACGCATTCCGAACCTATCTCCAGACATGATGTCCTAGTGTCAATACAGGCCCAACACCCCCCAGACATGCCTCAGACATGATGTCCGAGTGTCAATACAGGCCCAACACACCCCAGACATGCCCTAGACATGACCCAGATAAAGATGCTCAAATGTAAAAACGCACTCCAAACACATCCCAAACATGATGTTCGATAGACACAACGCAGTCCGAACCTGTTTTAGACATGCATCAGTCATGATGTCCGAGTGTCAACGAAGCTCGAACACCGCCCCCCTCCTCCCCCCGTCGACATGCGCTGACATGTCCCAGACATGATGTTTGAGTGTCCACCGCGCTACAAATACCCCCTGACATGATGGGTGATTAGCAACGTGATCCGAACCTATCACCAGACAAGCCTCAGACATGATATCCGAGTGTCAATACAGGCCGAACACACCCCAGACATGCCCTAAATGTGTCCCAGACATGATGCTCGAGTGTCATAACGCAGTCCGAACACATCCCTACCATGATGTTAGATAGAAAACGCAGTCCGAACTTACTCCAGTCACGCCTCAGACATGATGTCCGAGTGTTAACGCAGTTCGAACACACCCCTGACAAGCCCCTAAGATATGTGAGTTGAAACGTTGTTCAAAAACATCCAGACATCATATCCGGCAATAGGAAAATGCACAAGACACAAAATACGATGAGATTCCACTGTTACTATTTTTCATTATCATCCTTTTGGTCATTATATTTCAATATAAACTCCCAATTCACCCTGTTTGCACAAAATAAATCCGCCGGTTTTGGTTGAGCGGTTTATCAAAAAGGCGCGAGATCAATACGAGAAGGATTTGGATTTGGATTTCAAATAATCGCAATTAATAATTTTTATCTGATTCAAGAACAATGGATTTCGATTTTAGATTAATTTTACGATCAATATATGTAGAAATGAACTTGAAATGTCACATAACTTTACACTTCAACGTGTTATTCGGATCAGATGCCTACTTTTTATTGATTTGGACTTGGATTTTAATCTCGAATTCGTAACAGGATTTGGATTTTAAAATATTATATCCGCCCATCTCGGCGCGAACGCGAATGGCGAAACCAGCCAGTTTTGCGGTGGTGCACGTTTCTTACGTTTTGGTTTCTTCGTTTATTGCAACTTAGGATGAGTCTGTGGCTGTGTCCTACCGAATGTTGCGATGGTGTACAAATATCAGGTTCAAGATATTTATGTTGTTGAGAAAATTGCTGATGAACTACGGTAACACTTTGTAGAATTGAGTATATATTGTTTGTCAGTGCCGAGTGCTTCTTTTGTACTAAATTGATAAAGTCTATTCAGTTTATCAAACACTTTCATAGTTACTCTGTTAAAGAAGATGGCGTTCGTGTTTTTCGTCCTACCGACTTGATGTATCATGAATGAACCACCGCAGATATATGTAATCAATGACATTAACCTGATGAGGCTACGTCGCGGCGTATATAACTGATCAATATTTGTGATTTGATGTATTTCAGGTTATTGAAATAGTCTTGATTGCTATGACTAACGCTGAAGCACAGTTTAGTTAATGATGACCTATGGTGACCGTTCAAAAGTGTTTAGAATAAACTCTGTATTAGAAGTGAAAACTGCTGTATTACATAAATTTCCTGAAGTTCCCGCTGACAATGCCAACATTGAGTACCATGACAAAGATTTTGGCTGGGCTGAATTTGATTCTGATGTGGAACTACGCAGTGGCGTTATTTTGAAATTGAGTGAAAAAAAAATCAGGTAATTTAGTCTCATAGTTATACAATTACCATAATATACATGCTTCGTTACTTGATATTTTTGTCTTGCAGGGCCTTCGAAAGTGACAGATTTGCTTGGCGCTGGTGTTCGTAATTCAAATTGCACCAGTAATGTGGATGTATCATTGACTGAAGAGCAGATGAATAGTAAGTTTTATGCCACCTACTGCAGGACTGGCTAACCCGCTACATGTGAATAGTGTGGATAGTGGCCCGCGCAACGGTTAGTCGCTTGCATGTGGCCCTTCGGCCGAAAAGGTTGGCCACGCCTGACCTACTGTTTGACGGTGTATAGCAGTGTTCCCAAATACATTCTTACACAATGTGTAAGTGACATTTACAATTACAAATTCAAATTACAAACCTTGCCATAGTATAATCAAGAATATGAACACTGACAGCTATGGCGTTGTTTGTAATTTGAATTTGTAATTTTGAATGTCACTTACACACTGTGTAAGAATGTATTTGGGAACACTGCTATACATCGTCACGACTTGATTTTAACGCCGGAACTAGAAAGCTATACTTAGTATAATCAAGAATATGAACACTGACAGCTAAGTATAACTTTCTAGTTCCGGCGTTAAAATGTAGTCGTGTTGCGCAACGTTATCTTACAGCCGAATACTTTGAGAATGGAGAAGTCAATCAATATTTAGATTTTTCGGGATCAGTGTGACAGTAACATTCGATTAATACCAATTATTTTAAAATTTATCTCCCCCTCCCAGTCGCCTTGTTTGTAGCTAGCGCTTCCTTTGGGAACCAGAATTTTGTCTCATAAGTGATATTTCAATTGCAGGAGATATGTGCAGTGGTCTGCAAAATTCAGAACAAGGCGTTGATGCTTCATCATTCATGAATGATCTGGAGCCCTCTACATCTATAACTGATACGCCATTGATGGATGCTGAAGAATGTACTAAAAAGCCTCAAAGATGGTCTGACCACAAGTATGAGGTGTGCCTTCCTGCTTATCTGCACAACGAGGTGGAACATCTGGAGTCAAAAAGCGACTTGAGGCCAAGATTAAGAAAAGCAATTGTGGACCATCTGTTCCACGATCTAACGAAACACTTTGGGTATGTATTGGCTGTTAAAGTGATCTATATTCTAGTGCAGCGTTTTTCAACGTGTGGGGTGGGTCACAAAGGGTATAATTTTGGGCCTTGCACACAATCTGGTCGGATCTATTACTTCCTTATTCACAGACTAACGCTTTGTGACAACCATAGTCCTCTGTACTCACGATATACTGAATGAAAATACTGGAGATGACCCGATACCAATTTTGGTGCATTCAGCTTCTTGACTATGTAACATTCATCCACTTTTCATTCAGACTTGACGTGCCAACGTATACAAGAACTCTGGCATGTACAGCTCTAGTGCAAGAATATAAAGTTCTGAGATCAAGTTTGGCAGATGAAGATCATTATCTTCCTGCATGGGTAAGTTTTGAAGCTTGAAGTATGGTAGTGCTACACCAGGGATGGGCAAACTACGGCCCGCAACACCGTTCGGTGCGGCCCGCGAGATTCTAAAAAAACTTTTTAAAAATATTGATAAAATGCGTACAAAAAAATCGAATTAATGCAGGGACTTGATTAAATTTTTCTTAGTATATTTCACCACGATAATTCTAAGACAGTGGTTCTCAAACGGGTGGGCACGCCCGTTGAGGCGTGCAAGCATCTGAATGGGGGCGCGAAGCTGAGCTCGACTGAAAAAAATTATTGTTCTGTATTTAGTCTCAATTACATATTTTAAAATCTCTCATCCACAGTCGTAACCTTGCCATCAAACTACCCGTTAGGTTTTTTAGCATCCTGGGTGCGTTTTGTGATATGACGATAAGGGGGCGTTTGAGAACCACTGATCTAAGGTAGATACTTGATATCACAGCGGGATTGCTGCAACGAGATTGACATAATTTGGATCACCAGTGGGATTTCAGATTGGCCACTTCATTTTTAATTATTTCAGTGATGTGCTTATAAAAAACGATTCGGGCGTGTATTGGGTAGATTCGTTGTGTGTATGCGTAGAATCTACATTCTACACATAGTAGAAGCGTGTTTGAAGCTAACATGGTTATGATGCTGTCAGCATTGTGTGTCCTGGAACGGAACCAAAAGTGGAATTAGTAAATCTATGAACAGATCACTGCTCACAGATTTAAATTTCAATCCTGTTCTAAGAATCGGGCCGACCGACTTTTATATCTATAGTTTTGACAAATTGGTTATTGAGGTCCGCCAGCCTATGAAATCTCGCCACTGTGTTTCTGACACGTGAGCGTCAAAGCAATGTTTGGCTTGTTTTAAATAAGCACATATGTTATCTCCATGTCCTCACTATATAATCAAATATCAATATTGCGTTTAATAATCATGTCCTTGCAAAATGAACCCAGTGGTATACAAAGGCAACCCTCAATATTTGCAAGTAGCATATTTATTTATCGAATTCATTCGTTGTTTTTGAAAATATTTCCCACCTAGCGCGATCGCGACATGAATGCCCACAGAGTTCTCATGACATAATGTAAAATGTAAGTCTTATTTTTAATGTTACCTAATTCGGTTGGCTCCTATCGGACGACTTAAGAAAGGTCATTAACATTCAAGTGGCCCACTCAATGGTTCCCAAATCTCTTGTGTCCCTTTGGCTGAAAAGGTACCCCTGGTATAAGTGCTGTCATAGTCATAATTTTGACCTAATACATCAGCCATTATTACTCTGATAGTATCATTGGCTATATAAGTTCATACTCTCTTTGCCTTTCAGTATACAGTTGTGTGCCCTCTTTTTTCAGGATAATCCAGAATCACTGCACCCAGTCATACATCTTGACACTCGACAAACCAAGTGGACGGTGCACTTCGACGGGCTAGTGATAAATGACGTAGTAGATTTCACACATGCTTTAGCTCTCATCCTGTCAATACATTGGGTATTCAATATCCAGTTCGCACGTGGTGTGGATAAGACTCTACATTTCTTGTCCATCTGCATTGCAAAAATCAAAGAGCTGCATATGCCGTCTGCGGTCGCTTCAATGTGTGAAACAAATTGATTTGCAGTTTTTAAATTCATTTGATCATTGATATACAATGGTAAGTGTAAATAGTTTTGCTTTTTTGGGAGTGCTGAAGTAGATTTGGCCTCGAGTGATTATATTTTCAGCATACTTCATTACTTGACAATTCTGACGTTGTGAAGTAGAAAATAGGTTTGTACTGGACCTAATGATACTTTAGGAACTACATGAGTGCTTGTCAAGCCATTTAAGGTGCACTCCTGTGGAGCATGCTTGGTCTGCTGCAGGCTAAGTCATGCAAATATTTTTTGCACAATTTCTTTTTATACATGCTGATGCTGTTGATTTTCATACTGTGCTTGAGCCTGCTGTATATTTCCTGCTGATCTGCTGCTGTTAATCGGCTTTAAATAAATGAGCCTTTTCGCTATAGTTTTGTGAACAATCATGGCCGCCGAATGCATTGGGTCTTTCTGCCAGTAAAGGTGCAAGATTTGGGTATAATAAGAGAGAGAAAAAGAGAGTTACAAGATATAGCTTGTACTGAGTTTACTAGATTTAGCTTGTAGAGCTTGTAACGAATTACAAGAAAAATACTGTAAACTAGTAATCGAATATACCATATTTTTTCCTGTAAATTTACAAGAATAATTTTTACAGTGTACGGTTCCTGATCCACCGACTATTATGGGTCGGGGCCTTTGCAAGACACCGTCTACGCGGATCGTACGAGCAGTACAAGCCCACACCCTACATAAACCAGAAACACTTGGGTAGGAATACTGGAACCGACTTGGGCCTGATTCGAACTCCCAACCAATTCGTTTTGCAGCTGCGGAGCTGTGAATATATTCAAGCGAACTAAAGCGGAACTAGTCAAGTATATTCCGCGCTAAGCATTATTCTTGTCGGATATTATAATAAAAGATCACGAGCGTCAATGCGTTACGACTCGCTAGTCGATAGGCTATACCTTGCCCCTCCCTGTGAAATATTATAAAGCAGAAATGATACGTGAATATCCCAATTCAGCCCAGCAAATATATGCAATTACAAAGTAGTACATATCCGGACGTTTTAAACGTTAATTTACTCATTGCTCATTATCAGGATGACAATGGTGCCGATGTCTCTCTAGTACGTCATTTAGGTTTCGCAAAGGTAACGAAAAAGAAGTCTTCCCAATTTTGAAATTATGCGCAGAATGATTCAGTTCTAAAGAAAACGATCAATAATCTAAATTATAATCTGTCGATCATGATGTGAAGTTTATTTGTAAAATAAAAATTACTGTCAAGCCCGCAACCAATATCCACGCGAATTCGGTTTACCAGACATATCGCGTGCCGAAACGGGTTAATCCAGTTTTGTATGATGCGTTGATTGATAGCAGGCATGCTGGAGCTTGTGAGACAATGCTGTTTTCAAATCCTCCTTGCCTTCCTAACTAATTACCATCAAGAAATGAACTCCCTTTGAAATGTCGTTGATGTTCAATTGTTCATGTTCGTTCACGCTATCAAATTCAGTTTGCAAACATAACCGGCCACATTATCATGTTAGGCGTGCTGGCACTTTAGCACCGAGTAGGCAGAAAAACTTCGTCAGAGATCACCGCTGTATGTAGTGCCGAGATAACGTAGTGGTATAATCCACAGCTGCAACACCAATGGGTTGTGGGTTCGAGTCCGACCGAGGTCGACTCCAGAATTCCTACCTAGGTGCCATCTCATCCGTGTAAGCGGTGTCTTATAAAAGCCAAGAATGCGGGCCGTTGTACAAGTCGGCCGCTACGGAATAGAAATGTAGAAAATTGCCTGGCGTAAATGACCATGACCAATGACCATATTAGTCGAGACACACCATGAACACCTCAAAACAAACCTGTCGGTGCCGTCAAATCTTCCGGATTTCGGATTTGATACATCCAGAATCATATGAGCAAAATACTAACCTGGACTCACTTCCTTGCTTCATTGGTTTCATTTTTACATTCGCTTGTTTCATTAGCTTTTCATTAGCTTAATTAGCTTTTCATTAGCTTACTTTTCATTAGCTTACTTTTTCATTAGCGTAATTAGCTTTTCATTAGCTTAATTAGCTTCATTAGCTTTTCATTAGCTTACTTTTCATTAGCTTACTTTTTCATTAGCTTACTTAGCTTTTCATTAGCTTACTTAGCTTTTCATTAGCTTAATTAGCTTCATTAGCTTTTCATTAGCTTACTTTTCATTAGCTTACTTTTTCATTAGCTTAATTAGCTTTTCATTAGCTTACTTAGCTTTTCATTAGCTTAATTAGCCTTTCATTAGCTTAATTAGCTGCATTAGCTTTTCATTAGCTTGCATGTACAAAATAAAGGCACCCGTCCCTGATCTCTGGTGAACAATTAAATACTCGCGCGTATTACGCAGCCTCAATGACAGTTTTGGCAAATCAAGATGTCCGAACTTGACGGCACTGATTTCAGGTGGTTCAGACCTGTGTAGTATTTTAGAACTCAAGCCATGATACACTTCTTCTGATCGTTACGTTCAAGTATTAGCGGGAATCAATTACGCAGCGATTCGATGTTATTCAGTTTTGCGATGTCGCTCTTCAATCAATGAAACATAAAGCAATCACCAATTAGCGTAAACTCGACCGCATTGTCTCTTAACCAGCGAGAGATAGAAGCCAAAGTGTGCTAGGCCCAAGACGCGATAGGTAAGCCAGCAATGGTATCTTTCGCACCAGGCCTATCGCAGATGCTCATTGCTCAATGCTCATGCTCATGTATATGCCAGCGATGATATCGTGTACGCCAGGCCGAAGCCGCCAATACAGATGCGATTGCGCAGGCAAGCGATGGTATAGTGTGAACTGGGCCTATTGCAGATGCAGGCTTGTTCGAGACGCGATAAATTGGGCTATCGACAATTGCCACGCGCACGGGAATGAACGACCTAATTTCGCGACCATCTCAGCGGGAGATCATCACAGAATCTTCTCACTAATTGACAACATGCTTCTCGTAAATCGGCCCCGCGGAACAATGATAATACAATGATTGAATTGCAACTGAATATTAGAGTTAGAATGGTCGTTTCGAAATGACGTGGTTTCGCGTTTCAAAAGGTTTCGGTCCCCGAAAGCCCCCTGGCTTCGCGCCTGGCACACGCGCGTATCGAACTCGACGACGTCTCTAACGAGGTCGCGTCGGTTCGCCTGATTATTAATTATTGGTCACAAATCACTTTGACGTTTGGGCATTTGGTACGAGGTGGCCGCCACCTCGTAAATATGGTCACGAGGTGGCGCGCGTAAGTCGGCGCCTATGGAGTAGTCTATAAGATCAGACACCCACCTTCGGCTAGGCGAAGTAAAGAAGAGGCATGCACACTGAATGAAAAGTAATGCAGAGAATATATGACGCAAGCGACAAAATGAGGTGACACTGTAATCTTGAAGTCGGGCTAGTAGATGGTAATTGACTCGAACCATTACAACCTTACGAATCGGTGCAATCTTCGAGAGTACATTGTTCGGTGACACAGGGGCTATTTGACCGTTTCATTCACTTACGAATGCTAATTTCTACTATTCTCAAACCAAGGATTAAGTACTTAAGCCTACAAACTGTCAAAGTGGAAGAATTCAAGTAGTGCAAGCAGGCAAAACCTATACGAGTAATATTCAAGTAGTACTTGGTTTCTGACGACGTCTCGATCTATGCATAGGAGATGCTTAACAGTAATGGGAACCTTTATGATTTCCAGTGCCATGCCTCATATTTACCCTTAGGCTTTTACCACGTACCAAAATAACACACAAGTTGGGAAAGATTCACTTTATTACATATTTCGACAGGCATTTAAACCGCCTGAGCACCAAGATCATTTTTATTTCATGTCTGTCGGCTTTTGGTTTTTCTTATTTCTTTTCCTATTCTTAATGTTTACTTCAGAATAATAATGAACACCGACTTTCTTCTGCTTGCCTTTCCTTTCAATATGCCGTCTCTGAAACATGGAGCAGAAATGATCAACATATCCTCCAGACGATAAATGTCTACTACGTCTAGTGACCTTACAGTGCACGAGGTGCAATCAATTTTCAACGTTGAACATTTCAGTTTTTCAAGATCGGTCCACCAACAATATTTTATTATGAAATAGGTTCGCAGAGCAAAAAAGGATGTCGACTTCTGATCCGTGTTAGGGGTTCTCAACTTCCGAAGTAAAAAAGGGCCACGTTTTAACCACAATAGATGCAGACAACAGACCATGGAACATTATTACCATGCATTTGCGCTATTTAATTCACTGCACGCACCACTAGTATACTGATGAGCTTCTTGGAGGTACAGAACTTCAATATACAATTAAATAGTATATTCATATTGAAATGAACCCGAATATTTTCGGCTGACACTCGTCAGGGGTAATCGTCAGCAACTAGTAGAGAATTGGAAAGAACATTGTATATCAACAATCGTATCACAAAATATGACGTCACCAGCATGAAATTTCGAATGAGAGAGCGTTCAATGTACTATTTTTAGGTGATACACGAACTCCTTTTGTTGACAGAGTTTTGGTTGGTGTATTTTGATAAAAGTTGATTCCAAGGCACACAATTCCACCAACCAAAACTCTGTCAACAAAAGGAGTTCGTGTATCACCTAAAAATAGTACATTGAACGCTCTCTCATTCGAAATTTCATGCTGGTGACGTCACATTTTGTGATACGATTGTTGATATACAATGTTCTTTCCAATTCTCTACTAGTTGCTGACGATTGCCCCTGACGAGTGTCAGCCGAAAATATTCGGGTTCATTTCAATATGAATATACTATTTAATTGTATAGTATACTGATGTGCAATTCTAAATCAGTTCAAAATTTGGTGTTGTATTTATGTAATTAACGGAAAAGCCTTCAACCTTTTCAGCCAATTCTGTATTAAGAATAAAACTACAAAGTTCATAGAGACTGGCACCGGTCCACGGACAGAAGAAGAAAACTACAAAGTTCATAGAGACTGGCACCGGTCCACGGACAGGCAGTTGAGAACCACTGTTCTGAAGTCTTAGATAAAAGAAATCGTAAGGGCCAATATCCACCAAACGCGACTTGGTCTACGGCCTCACAATCAAAGCAAAGAGTCAAACTAACCTGTTTCGATGTCAGACTCTGCATGTCGTCACCTACAACAGAGATCAAAACCAAATAAATTTTCGTGATCTCAGTAACGACTGACACAACACAAACCTTCATCTTGTGATTCTTTACCACGCTTGGACGAAACATTCTTGACAACACTATCGGGATCGAACTGCGAAACCACGCCCTGTCTCTTTTTCATGTCTTGCTTCAGAAACTTTTTGTACCTCTCAAGTTTATCGTCGAGAGACTTCCTTTTCCGACTATCTTTCCTGACGGTATCGCTTTCAGTCTTTTCGGGCTTATCTTCATTATTTGCGTGTTCCGTAACATTGACCGGTTCTGCCGGCTCGCTGATTTGTTCCGGCGTCTCCTCGTCTTCGTCGAAATGTAAATCCACTTTCACGTCGGACAGATTCTGACGGATGGGCTCGAGCTGCTTTTCCAGTTCCGTTGCTTTAGACTCGGCCTCCGGCGTTGGTTCTATATCGGTGGTACTCTGTTCTGGGACGTTCGAATTGGATTCGGCGACAACAGGTACGTGTGAGTCTTCCGATCCGAATTTCTACAAATGCAAAATTCTGACATCAGCAACAGAGCGTTTTTACCGCGTCTTTAAACAGACATGGACACTTCGATTATTATAGTTAGATTAGAGCGAAATGATGGTGATCTAATTGCAATTCGATTTGCTTCTTTGTGCGCTAATCTAAGTTCTAGTAATCCTGGAAATGCTACAGGAGAACTGCACAGGCCGCAAAAACGAGCCACGCTTGCTGTACAGACATTTGTCATTTTCACGCTTATGGGAATGAAATCTGATTCGATACGAACTACACTTCACTCAATTTTCAAGTTTTCGTGAATTCAGTAATTCTAATCTAATTTGTGAAATGTTTCAACACTCTAATCATTTCGGTTCTAATCTAATTTCTGATTTTCAAGGAAACGTTGCACGAGAACTGTATAGGATAGTGCGAAATGAGTTAAGTTTGCTGTACAGACATTTACCATTCTCCTGCATATGATAACGAACTCTTGATTTGATATGAACTGCACTTCATTCAATTTCAGAGTTTTCACCAATTCAGTAATTTCAATCTAATTAGGAAAACATGTGTCGCTATAATCCTAAGCCTCGTCTAATTAGGAATAAATCGCATAGCTGTAAGTTTCTAGTCGCCTTACTAAAAGCAGGGCGCTGAATGCTCCGAATCGAGCGTTGGGCTTCGATTGAATATCTGAGTACCACACATTGTGAAGTCATAAGAGCGAGGTTTGTTGAAATTAAATGCCATTAGATAATTTTGTACTTTTTCGCCTGTATCAAGTTTGCTGGACTGACAAAGTGCGCAGCTTCATAAGTACTACACGTAATCCTTGATACGACCGAGGCTTCTACGTTGGTAAAAAAGCATCATGACCATAGTTCTAGTTGATGACATAGATCTTGGCGAGAAGGGGCGTCTAATTTTAGCACTGAAAAATGTGCACACCAATCTGCAGACTCACCCGTTTATCCTTGACCCAATCAGGAACTACAAAGTAGGGAATCTTCCCTCTCTGCCAGTCGTTCAGCATCATTTTCGCTACCGTCTTCAAATCGGGCTCGCCGTGCTGTTCAAAGCAAGCGCTCTAGTTAAAACGGCGCAACACCTTCACACTAGGGCTGTTCACAAATACCTATTTTTCAAATTTTTCTGGCTCATTGATAAAATTGTTTGGCTACGCTGCACATCAAATTTGACTCAATTACAACTTGCAAAAGCGTAGTTTAAATAAGAGTAGATTTATTATGAAATAATTCAAAATATTTTTTCAAATATATGGACTCAATTCCAGTATAAACAAATTTGGATCAATGTAAATTCAACTCGAAGTCCAGAATTTATTGGAGTAGAAAAAACAAAATCGTATTTACAGTTGAAAATCTTTCATAATTAATTATACAATTACCAACCATAAATCCAATTTTTTCAAAATTTCTCCTCCAATAACTTTGCTTGTACGGGTTGGAATTGAGATGTACGGTAGATTAGTTGTGTGTCATTTCTTTCAACAACCTAACAATTCCATTATTTATATTATGTCCAAAATTGTTTACTGTTATAGCTCTGTTTCTACAGGTTCGAATCGAGTCAAATTTGTTATGCAACATTTTTAGACAACCCAACAATTTCATGAGGTAGCCAGTAACTTTGAAAAAATATTGTTATTTATTATAATTATGTCGATTTATTTTACCAAATAACTGAAAATTTTGGCATTTTTTACCTTAAAAAACTTAATTTTGACAAAATGTTGCCCTCATGTATGTATATTAGGTGTTTTCACACATATTAGAATTGAACTACTACTGGTTGTAACTGTTCGAGTGTTCGTCCTTAGGAAGTAGTTTGGCCTGAAAAAGTTTTTAGACTTGAATACTGACAAATTTTTGCATGAAAAAAACTTCATTTTAACGAAATCTGGATCGATGAAGAATTCCAGTATTACAGTGGAAATATTTTTGTTGCACAACGAAAGATACTTTCCTACATTCTCGGGTAGAAAGTGTTAGTCCTTGTCAAGTAGCTTGCCAAGAATGGAAAAAGAACGTTCAACAGCAGCAGTTGCTGGCTAACACTGCAATTTAGACAAAATTCTGACTTTTTTGGACATGTCAAAAACAAATCGCCCTAATTATGATGTTTCAATTTTTAGTTTGTTTTGGATTGATTTCTGCAGGGTCGTAATTGAGCCGCATTTGTTGTGCACACCGTTTTTAGAAAACCTAACAATTTCCCGAGGTAGCCAGTAGAATTTGAAAAACACTTCTTCATTCTTTATGATATATATTCAAATGTTAGCTCCATTGCTACTGGTTGGAATCTAACCAAATTCGACGTGCAGCGTTTTTTTAGCCAACCCAATAATTTCATCGAATATTCGGTAAAATTTGAGAACAAAAAGGCAATTTTTGAGCAATCCTTCTCTGCATGCATCCTCAAACCTTGAGCAGCTTTCCGCTCCTGCGCGCCATCTGCTCGAGAAAGTCCTCGTGGTCTTCCCAGTTCTCGATCTGGTATTGCCGCGAGATGTATTCCCTCTTCACGCGAGACAAGACTTCCGGGATGTGGTCGTCTGGATTCTTGACGTGTTCCACCCGTATCTGAACCGAAATTTCGTCCACAAATTAGAAACACAGGACGGGGATATTAGAATATTCACTCAATCCAATTTAATCACCGGTGTTGTCCAAATTCATGCTGAACAGACTCTTGGTACAGATACAGAACTTCATATATTTTTATTGACATAAACTCGAATCTTTCCAGTTGACATCCGTGAAGGGGTAATCGTCGGCATTGTATTATAAGCCGTATCAAGAATCGTATCACCAACTTGAGCTACCATTAGCAAACATTTGATGGATTATTCTAATTGAAGAGCTTCTTGTAGGTACAGAACTTCAATATACCATTGAATAGTTTATTCCTATTGTAATGAACCCGGATATTTTTGGCTGACACTCGTCAGGGGTAATCGTCAGCAGCTAGTAGAGAATTGGAAAGAACAATGTACAACAACAATCATGATATTTTGTGCTACAATTGTTGATACACAATGTTCTTTCCAATTCACTACTAGTTGCTGACGATTACCCCTGATGAGTGTCAGTCGAAAATATACGGGTTCACTTCAATATGAATATATTATTCAATTGCATACTGAAGTTCAAATCATTGGATGTTCAAATCTACGAACCATCCCAATCCGCGAGAGGCGAAAAGAATTAAATCAGGGAGACTTGCTTCACATTACACGGATTGCACTGGTTCACGAATTCTCCTAACTACAGAAACATATCATTGTGGTGCATCCCATTATAGCTTCCACTCAACTTGCACGCAGAAACTAGAGAACAAAACTACTTGAGTAAAATTAAGAGGATTAAACCCACTTCGGTACTACAAAAGGGTAGAAGAACTTTGTCACCAACGACCTTTGACTTTTAGGGTTGGGGCGATAACGAACTTGATAAGGGGGAGCGAAAAGTCAACAAAGTTCAAGATCCCCTGATTAGAACTTCCATAAATACATTATGAATCAAACACGATACTTACAACACCCTTCAGGATAATCTCCGTCTCAGTATCACCAGACGGGTACACGATACCTGGACAGTCGACCAAAAATATCCGTTTCATCAGAGTAATGTATTGCCAGACCTATAATAAACATGAAATACAAGACAACCGCACAACGCTTATAGCAGCCATCTTACTTTGGTCTCGCCGGCGATGGGTGCGACGTTGCAGACTTTTTTCTTCCGCAGAGTATTGATGATTGAACTTTTGCCTACGTTGGGATAACCGATGAAACCGCAACTGATGTTCTTCTTTTCGCTGTGCAACTGAGACAAAACAAGCCGTTCGTCTGGCGAGATCGCAAGCTCGTACGCTTTGTATACGATGGCCATGTCACGGCACCAGTTTACTTCTAGAGCAGGGGTTTTCGACCAGTGGGCCACAGAAGCCTTTTGACATGGGCCAAAGGGCTATTAGGAAAATTTTAACCAATTTGCCGACCTCAGCCACCATGTTATATTCTCCAATACTAAGTCGCCTGATAAGCAACAGCAACCGACAAATGGAATATATCATTATAAAGGTAATTCATCGCCTACCTCCTCGCACTATAACCTATAGTTTCTTGAAGACAGATTAACGCAACTTTCATTTTGCATATCGTAACATTATTTACGTCGGGATAAAAATCCTACATACATACCTTTCCAAACTGTCTGAGAAGATTGATAAGGGCTCCTTTCCCAAACGGATTGGTTATTGACGCGTGAAACGCGAGCGTTGGCCTTTCTTTTGACAAGGTCGCGACCCAGGCTTTCTGCCAAACAGTGCCACGCTCAAAAATCTGCATCCGTGATGCAAAAAAATCTCATCAAACTCACCGTTACCCAAGTGGGCACGAGATCGACTTTGTTGAGGATGAAAATGAGATGTTTATGGGGCTTCTCTCTGGCAAGATATCGTTCCACGTGACGGCATCGAGTGCCCATCGGGTCTCTCGCGTCTAGAACTTGCAATACAACATCGGAGGAGTCCACTACCTGCAAAGTCCAAGAAAAGAACGATTTGAGCACTCAAATCTGAGTACTGAAATTTTACCGTCCTCGCGAATAAGAGTAAATGTATCAATGAGAATCATAGTTTTGATACTATTTTACAACGTGGAAATCTGTAATCTTTGATTGGTCGTATCGCAGCATACGAAACACGTAGTAAAAAGCTACACACGGTACTGGCAATGACATATGTGTGAAGTTGAGACTGAAATAGGTATGGTTGAAAAAATACCAAATCCTATTCAATGCGTTCTGTTATACTCTTTGTAGTCTCGTAAAAGATACTTATTTGAACCATCAATGTCGAGAATGATACTCAAATACTGGACTCGAAGCCTAATACTAGATTTTGTCCCGCTATGTTCATGATTTTCTTCAGGCTTATTTACAACTTTTAATTTTAAATAAGTTTTTAATATTCAATTAAAAATTGATACACAACAAACAATCTATTAGACTCTCACGCGTCAACGGAAAGCATTCACTTAATTCGGCAAAAGCCAATCGTTGAGTGAGATCTAATGGATCTGCCCAACTGAATTTGGTGTCTTGGCCTTTTTTGACATAAACCAGACAATCCTTTCACATCAAAGCTTCACTTCAGATGAAACAGAAGCACACAGTTGTGTCGATAAAAACCATTTATGCATTCTTTGGCTTGATTGACAAAGCTTAGTAGAATTGATAATGCAATGTTTCAAATTGAACTATTTTTTCAAATCTGAAGACATCACCTTCACTAAGACCAAGTAGTCGCGGCTCTACCTAAACAGGAATCCAGCAAAATATTTGGAAACATTGAAAACGAGTTGATGGTTCTGGACTATGGTGATGCATATTGATAGCTCTATTTGAAAGTATGATCGGCAGCATTCGCCAAGTCTGCTCACCTTGTATAATTCATTCCAGATACGTCGAGATTGTCCGGCTGTAAAATACGCGGCCAAAGGCACGTCCTTACTTCCGTCGCCTTCGCGAACCAAGTCTTTGTCTTTTTCTTCCGAATACGTTTCAGACGATTTCTCTGCCTGACAATATCAGAAGTTCACAAAATTACAAACAAGTTAATTTTATGCATTCAAAATAAGTATTCGCTATATTTCTGCTTAACACGTGATGGAGAAGTGGTGCTCTGTAAGCTCATGTTTTGAATAAAATTATGAGCATTAAACGAGGTGTGACAAGCTGCCAAGATCTCAAACACCAAAGTATGATATTTATCAATGCAACGAGAATGAGAAGGAGTGTTTCATAACATTCGTGAACTCGACAACAGCCTATATGTAAGGAAGAGATTGTATATGTAGAAGGCCAGCCTTGTGAAGCCAATGTGGTACCGTCATCTCTCCAAGACAATAAGTTGACTGTTGAAAATAGTGGTGTAGGTGTCTGAGTGTGCTGATGCAAATGTTCCTTCTGTTGCTGACAAAGAACAAGATATGTCTGATGATATTGTGACATCTAACACAATTCCTATCAGTGATGTAAACACTGTTTCTGTACAGGAAGCGATTTATATCGTGTCAATGAATGTCTAATCGTCTACTGACTCCTGGTGAGAAACCGACAAATCTTCTCTGCTGCATACAGGTGCGAGGACTGAGGAGTGTTGCACCGTAACCATATGTTGTTTAGTGCTGTTCGCAACTCAGAGTACTTGTCATTATTATGACAGGGTACTTGGTTAACCTCATTTACTGGTGTTCGCTCCTGAAGAGAGCCTGTCGAAAAGCTTGAGTGGAATAAATCTGGCCACATGAACCTATTGTTTGCTGCAATATTGAAGTTATGTACTTCAAAAAGCCTATTTAATTCTGATAGTATTCTCCATAGTGGTCGCCTTGAAACCTCGATTGGCGGTATCGCAGCATATGAATCACACAGCAAAAAGCTTCTCACGTTAGCGAAAATGACATACCGTATCTGTGAAGTTGTGATCAACCAACAGCATATACACATTAAGCAATGTAGGCATGACTGAACAAAACACCAAATTATCTTTAATGTGATGTAGAACCGATATTATACTCCTTGTGGTATCAAAAAAGGTACACATTTGAAGATTCCACATCTTCGATACCAGTGGTCGCCAGTGGGCGATTTTTAGAACCTCGGCTGCGAAAATGTTAGAATGTCCAGCGAGATATTCAATTAACATGGTCAAAAAATGCACGTGAAGACGGCTTCCTCTGCATATGACCAAAAGTCGACCAAAACATTTTTTCAGAGTTAGGAGTATATTATTTCTCGTTTATATGTCGTCTTTTTTGGGTCCGTAAATAAGGGGGGCGAAAATTAATGTCGAGCAGGGTACGATGAGTCGAATTGAGCGCAATAAAATCAAATTTCTCTAACAGCATAGCATGTCCTGCAAATGCAGCTCAAACTATCTATTGAATTGCCTACCTCTGTGTGGAACGATTCCAAATCAGCATATTTCAAAGACGGCCTTTTCCTGGTGGCTTTTTTACCGAACGTCGACCCAAAGCTTTCCGTATCCAATATGTGAAATCTGGCGTACTGCGAAAACACATTCGTCGTCAGTAACAGAAAATCGAACACAATCCCGAACGCCATACTTTTGCGCGGTCTTGAAGAAGGGAAAGCGGCAATTTGCTGGCTTTCATAACCACTTGATAAGGATCCTTCATAACTTTGCCGATTTCTTTTTGAAACTTCTGCAGATTATCTTGAGTTATCACCCGGGTGTTACCTAGAAACGGAAACCTGTCAATTCTTCCAGAACCACCCGGAAAGCTAACTCGGATCCAAAGTAGGAAGCCAGTACCACAAAACTCATAGTAAATTGTGGAGCCAAAGGCCACACAGAAATCCTTATAAATTAGGATTACCATATTTTGGAAATCTGAATAGAGGACACTTTTTCAGAATTTTTAGACTTGCAAAACCGGAGAATTCTTAAAAAATGGCAAATCTTTCCCACTGTGTGGTCGGATGACTAAAAAAAAAAAATTAAAAGGTCAACTTTCCACTCAGCTCCCGAAATACCCGCCAGAGCGTCACATCGGTGCAGATTTACGGCATCTCAGTCGAATTTTGCTATAAATATGACTTGCAATACGATCAATCGAGGTTTCAAGGCTAACTCAATGGAAAATACCGTCGAAACTATCACTTTGTTGACAAATTAACTCTTAGTTACATGGAGTTCATAATTTCAGTACTCGAAAAAGCATCACCCGCTACTAGACTCTAATCATTAGAAATAGTACTCGAATCATTGTGCCAGCCAGGTGCAGAGCCAAAGGGGGGCATTTCAAAACCCCTTTTTGAAATGCCCATTTAATCTCCAATATGCAGTTGCGATTCAGCAATTCGTATTATAAGTCTTGTGTGAAAGACAATTAGCGAGAAGTCAATCAGCATGGATCGACTGTGCGCAAGGTTCCCGATCTCTCGTTGTTTTTAATGTGACACGAAATTAGGCCACTAGCGGTCTGCAATAGTTACGATATAACCACGGGCTGAACAATCGCATTTGCAGTAGGATCGGTACACACGATAACCCTGCTGGCATGAACAATCGCATGGAAGAGGCACGGTGCTCACGATATCATCGCTGGCCTAAGCGATCGCGTCTACAACAGGCCTCGCATGCTTTGGCTCATACTGATTAGCGATCGCTATGTTATGTTATGTCACACTGATTCAAGTGAGACATCGATAGTCGAATTTCCGCTAACAGACTTTAACGTGTCAACGATCAGAAGATGTGTGTCCAGACTTCAGTCACAATAGTTGAGAATGATCTCAACAACCTGAAATTGGTGCCATTAGCCTACAGAGCAGATTCCACAACAGACTTGGACATTTTGATTCGCGAAAATCGTTGTCGAGCTTGCATTTTACGCAATGCGTATTCGTTGTTAATGAGGGATCGCGGATTCAGAATTCACGGCGATGTCGGACTCGCTGGCAAACTTATGGTAATCATCATGCAAATTCGCCAACAGAAGAGCTTGTATAATCGTCACTTCCATTTGTACCTAACCGTTAACCTCAATGATTTGATGCTATATTGGTAAATTTGAAAAAAATCCAAACCCCTGCCTTTATTTTCAAAACCCCTGCCTATGCATGAATACAATACATCATTTATAAACATTGGCCTTTCGATTTAGTGTAGGTGTATATGATAGCACCATCAAATAGCATAAGATATACATATATAAAAGGACGTACCGAACCATCTTCTGTTTGGCTCAACACGAGCTCGTGTCCCAGAGGGCAAAGTACCCTGAAACTCTGCAGGTTTGACAATTTTTCCTCTCCGATTCCTTCAAAGAACAGCATCGTACATATAACGAAATAGGCAACGACTACAATGTCACCTACCTGACGGCTTTCGTGCCTCTGTACATCCGCAGGCGCTTGATGGTCGCCTGAGTACGCATGTTGTGACCACCCTTTCCTTGATCCTTAGCACGATCTAACAGATATCAAAGTGATATCAAGTCATCTTAGCAAAATGTAGGCCTGGTACAAGTCTTACCTGGATTATCGCTAGACGCAGACTTCCGTATCCGTCCTGCATCTCTTTTCTTTGTCTTCGCCATCTCGTTATATCAACTGTAGGCTATTAGTATACTATATTGATACAAGAGTATAAAATCGAGAGTAATGAGAATTCCCAGTAAATAAGCATTTTCACAGAATATCTACATTACAATGTTGTACAATGAGCAGTGGACGGTGCCAAGACAAGCTCAGTATACGATACGAATCAATTTGCAACACAATTGCATAACTGAACCTATCACCAAAATATGAACTGTGATCACTGAGTACTGATTATTGTCGTTATTTCACCACAAGATCATGAACAGAATCGAAATTTGAACGCATGCTTGTTGACGGCATCATTCCTTACTAACAAACAGATCAAGCTATCAAAAACCCGATACACTAAAAAGCCTAGATGCATTTGAATATGGGTTTGAAGCCGAATTCTTGATGTTTCAAATGCAAAAACATAATTTACTCCACAAATTCAAAAAAAGCGATTCCGCATAAACATTGAATCAACAGTAGCAAACTGTTAAACCAGTACTTTACACAGTTGCAATGCATTTGGCTGCTACACAATTGTTTCAATAAGGAAATTGAGAAATTACAACACAACAGATTCTCAATTTCGGAAAACAATAGACCTAAGCAATGTGTCGCTGTCAAATATTGCGTGAGATGTCATATATTCGATAAGTGCAACTAGCTATAGGTCAAAAAACGTTCATTAACATTACTCAGTCCAAAAATACAGTCTAAGGCAGTAATCGAGGAAATTATTAGTGTTTGCAAGGTAATGCACTCGAGTTTCACGACTCATCATTATTATTATTTACCCTCACAAATTTTTAACGATGAATCAGGGATACATAATTGCCTAAATGCAAGCACAAAACCCTATCATACAAGGTTATTGATTCAAAATAATCTGTATTTCATTATAATTAAACCTTACTATTGCCCAAACCATACAAATGAATGTCACAAAACAAGTTGGATACATGATCTGTTCCAAGCTTTTCAAAGGCAGTACAAAATCAAGGCATAATGACACACTGACAGTGACACGGCAATTGTTTGACATTTGCTACAAATTTCCGCCTTTGATGGCAACTCAGGGGAAGGGGTGGGGTGTCGCAAGTACAGCTATAAATAGCAACAAATATGCCCTGCCCGTGTATTACTCACGCGGCGAAGGCATGCAAGAGTGAGTTCTGAGCAAGGTGATGGCCTTGTAATTTTGTGCAGTTAGCAGGCACCCTGGTAATGGTTGGTATATAGTGGTGATGCTTGACAAGAATTACAAAGCAATGATACTTAGCAGTGGGCATGATATTCCAGTTAAGCAACATGCATATAAGCATTGTAAGTTCAATAAAGAACTCGTAAAACAACACAAAAATCACATGTATTGTAAATTTTCTTCAAAGCTTGTTATCCTATGGCACCCAAAGGTATGTAATAATCTGTCATATACAGAATGAACTATGATTCGCCGCTGGAGAAACGACACAAAATACCAATTGTTAACAGTACTGGTGATCGACAAGGAGCGAAATTGTTATAAAAATGCGGCCATTAAAATGGCAAGTATTTTCTGCCAGAGACTATTATCTCTCATCAATAGGTTGATTGTTCACAAAATCTTCAATCATTCTTGTGGCAGGAAATATGTTCAAAGGTAGTACTGCGAGACTGTGAACCGACATTCGATTCAATAATAATACTAATTACAGGCCTATTAACATGGTTATGTGTATAATTTCCAATAACTCACATTATCTGATCAAAAACTTCACTAGTGGATTGGAATACTGCGTTAGGAGCATTGTCTGCATCGATCCTGCGTACCTTATCAAGATTTGAGTAATGTTGGATAACTGGTTTCGTTTCATTGACAAAGGTATTGAACCTTTTCCGTAAGCTTTCAATGTTGTCGTCGGTTCGCCCACTGGTTTTACCCCGTTCTAGGATTCTACGGGTGCAGACCTCTTCCGGGCAATCGAAATACAGAACGAACTGCATATCTACTTTATCATCCATTGCAGCATTCCAGCCTTCTAGATTGTCTTGATTCCTCGGGAATCCATCAACGAGAAATTTGTTTTTTGCATTATTGGTTTCTCGCATGACATCATTCATGGCTTTTTCCAGTAATCCGCAAGTGATTTTTACTGGTACTATTTTCCCTTCCTTTATATAATCAGATATGAGTTGGCCAACCTCCGATCCGGGAGTGTTCTTCTCTTTACGGAGCAGTTCGCCAGCGGAGAGATGAACGTATCCATATTTATCCACGATCTTCGAACATTGGGTGCCTTTTCCGGCTCCCGGCCCGCCAAGAACAAACACGACCCTCGGTTTGACCGCTATGAATGACATGCTGTAACTAAGTTTAATTAACGAAGTCACACCGCGTCGCATAAGAAGTCCACACGAAGGTAGCTTTCCCCCGAGGCTGATTATGCAAACACAGCTCAGCAGACCAACACAGAAAGTGTACGGAACCTACCAAAACGTGGATGAGTGACATGTAAATATGGTGCAATAATTTTCCCTTCCGGAAATATAGCGTGCTTCCAAATGTGAGCAAATATACAATGTTCACTGTACAATATGCAGATTGAAGAGGTGTTTAGTAAGAAGTGCTTCTACTAAGTAGGATACTTCAACTAGGTTTTGCCTACTCGCGCTACTCCCTCTACTTGACAGTTTGGCTGCTATTTCTACTTCTACTTGACAACTTTAAGAAGTAATCACTATACTTCTGCTTCCACTTGAGCGACAAAAAGCCCAGAAAAAGACCCGAGAGAAGAAAGAAAGCACTCACAAGGAATGGAAAGAACTAGAAGATAGGGCCGCGGATTCAAAAAGATCAACATCGAAAAGAACTGTGACATCTCGCACTCTAGGCCGAGGTGGACGTTCGATGAAAAGGATCGCAACTTCATGTCGTTCGACATCCTCCTATCAGTGTGTTATCGCATTGTACGTTGTGTGTGACTTGTTCAGATGAAAAATATAACTCAACGATTGATTGTATAGCCTTGTAAGGCTTTCTGAGTCTTGCAAGCAGATGAGATCATATATTCTCGAAGTAACCTGTCTATATGGTATCATTTATTTACGGGAAGCACACCTGCAGTCTTCAAGTAGATGATGATGATGATGAAGTAATCACCGAATACTCCTTCAGCAACCATTTGCATTCCGGTCATCTTGTGGTCCGCTCAGTTCGCCGTTTACTATTACAAGGTCCGCAGACCGCCGTTTAGTATTCGTCAACTCATTTTCCAGGTAGATTCCGTTTTCCGTAGGCTGCGTCCTGCGCAGAGATGAGCATGGATTAGGATTAGGTTTTGAAAAAACAGGATTTGTGAAATTTTGTCGGATTTGGATTGGATTTGAATTAGACATTTTTTTCGGAACGGATTAGGATATGGATTGGATTTACCTATTTTCTGGGAGATTGAAATGTCGTGTGGCGAATGGCAACAAACTTTATTCAGATCAGTTATTAATGTACTTATGGTTACTAAGTTATCTTGAATCCAGGGAATCGTTGATTGTGAAAGAAAATTTTCGAATCCCTCCGTTGCATAAATTAGTATTTTTTCTGAATTTCCAGTTGGAATCGGATTAGGATTGGACATGGACTTGAATATGAAAAAAGTTATGGATTAGGATTTGGATTTGGATTTGAAGGTTCGGATTTGGATTGGATTAGGACATAGAAATTTCAAATCCGCTCATCTCTGGTCCTGCGTAGTGCGTACAAGTCTACAGGGTTGGTGCGATGACATGCAAAATAAGGTCAAAAACATGCAAAATAAGGTCAGTAGCAAGATGCAAAATAAGGTCAGTCGCGACATGCAAAATAAGGTCAGTCCGCGCATAAATCCAAATCTATACTTCAATTGCAAATCCAACTTTCTTCTTATGAAAAATAAATTCAAAATATCTTTCCTGTATAGCAGCCTACTTTCAACATTGAAATTCCTTATCTATATCCTAAATCCTGAGATGTTTCAATCAAAAGATATTCATGATTATCTTGATTACGAAGTCAGTCGCATGTATAATATCATTATCAGTCCGCGCATAAATCCAAATCCACACTTCAATTACAAATCCAATTCTTTTTTTTTATGAAAAATAAATTCAAAATATCTTTCCTATATAGTAATTTCATGATTGACATTCCCCATCTATATCCTAAATCTGAAGATGTTTCAACAAAATGTAATCAGACGATTCTTACGATCACGGGGTGAGTCGCATGTAGAATATTAACAGTCCGCGTATAAATCCAACTATTTACTTCAAATCCTACTTTTTTCTTATGCCACTGACCTTATTCTGCAATCTGCATGTCGCGACCCTACTTCGCATGCCACTGACCTTATTTTGCATGAGACTGCTGACCTTATTTTGCATGTCGCGACTGTCCTTATTTTGCATGCGGCTGACCTTATTTTGCATGTGACTGACCTTATTTTGCATGTGATTGACCTTATTTTGCATGTCGCGACTGACCTTATTTTGCATGTGACTGACCTTATTTTGCATGTGACTGACCTTATTTTGCATGTGACTGACCTTATTTTGCATGTGATTGACCTTATTTTGCATGTCGCGACTGACCTTATTTTGCATGTTTTTGACCTTATTTTGCATGTCATCGCACCAACCCTCCTCGTACAAGTCGGTTTGCGTGATACGTTAGTGTAGTTTAGGTTATTACAATCACAATGTATTGTTTACCGCTGTGAGTGTTGCCACTTGCCATAGCCTAGTTTGTAAGAGGATACCACAATTGTCTCTCTTTAGTTATAGCGTGCTCGAATTTATTGCTGCGTAGCATATAATACAAATTGTATCATAGCATTTGTATTTCCTAAAGCATCTGAAATGGACTTTAGTTTCGCATTGTACATTGTGTGTGTCTTGTTCAGATGTGTGTCTTCGTCAGATTATATTTTCATCTGAACAATATTACTTTATTATACTTTGATTATATTATATATTACATTTATCAACTTCCTATATGACCAATTAACCATGTACGCAGTTGTATTTTGGGTGTTTCAGTGTTTTGTTTGAATAAACAGAATTAAATGAATCTGGCAATCACAAATCCTTTAAACACATTGCATTTTTTCTAATTCTGTAACCTTGTTTTGGATACATACGAATAATCATGATAAGCTAGTGGCGGAATGTTTCTTGTTCCATAATACCCAGACTGGAATCGGTGGTTGTTTTCGACAACATGTTGTGCGTAACACGTGACAGACGGATTTCTCGCGTGATTCGAAAATTTCATCTGCGTGACGGAAATATTTTTCGCCCTGGTTCGATACTGAATTATACTTATTAAACGACGCAATGTGCTGAAATAGACCTGGTATATACGCCGGACTAGGGTTACTCCGTATATTCGCTGTTGCGCAAATGTCATGCTTGCTTGCGTTCACTGTGAAGCACAAGCGCCGTATTCTGGATCTTGACTCTGGTATCGCTTGGTGACGTCCAAGCTTGCTGTCCAAGCTTGCCACCCATGTTACATACCTAACGAAAGCAGGGAGATAGCACTTAGCACTGACTTGTGACTACGGTATCCAGTCTGTTGTAATATCTCGTTTTACTTCCGTAATTAGACCGCCAAACAATTATTTTTTTTTGAAAAATGATTTCTGTGGTGCCGCTAGGCGGTGTCGCAACTCAGTGCTTAGAAGTAGAAGTAAGGTAGAAGTACTTTGTTACCGTCCACCTCTCCTGGTAACCGATTTGATGGTTAAATCAGGGTTGTAATTAGTCGAGTCGCAAATTCTTTGATGGGTCGAGTCATTTTCAAAAATATGAAAATTAACTCTTCTCGACTGAAGCCAATATGTGTATGTATTGACTCTATTTGAAGTCTAGTTATTGTGCAAGACTCAAGACTAGGATTTTGCAGGCATTTTGTTGTAACTCTGAAGAATACTCAGAATAGTAAGTAAGCTACCACATTATTGACGTCTCTTCTTTCAGTACTAACGGTGAGGAAAATTACTATGGTATGAATGCGATATAACGCGAAACCTATATATAACCTAAAATAATTTTTCTTTATCACCAGGCTTATATTTGATGTTTTATAGAGCAGATAGACCTGACTCCATCCTATCCTTACAATGGATCAGAATGGCAATCATCAATCTGACGGCTCCATTGAAAATGAATCAAGCTGTATCAACATGGATTTTCAAAGTGACGTCAATTCAATGAAGATCAGACCAATGCACAAAGACCAAATCAACAAGCGTGAAAATGATTGCACATGTATATCTGAAAGTTGTGATATCACGAACAGTGGCTCGTTTGATATGTTGAGCAGACTTCCGAGATCAGTGACACTGAAAATTCTTGAACTATTCTCAATGCATGATTTACTACACGTTGTTAGCCTCGTGAGCAAAGAATGGAGGGGCAAGGTGCTTGATCCGCATTTATGGACTAAAATCGATATGATTGGATATGTTATAAACGATCAAGTATTAAAGACTCTGCCTACATTATGCGACTTTATAACAGATATTATGCTGCCAGACGATGTTAAGGGTGAAATTAGTGACGCCGGAATGATAGCATTGGCAAAAGGATGCCCGAACCTTCAAACTTTTTACGCTCCGAGATGCGACTACTTTTCTGAAGCAGCATTCATAGCTTTCGCCGAACATTGTAAAGATTTGACAGAACTACACCTTGACAATGTAGATATATCAGATGGAGTGCTACATTCCATTGCTGCCAATCTCAAAAACTTGGAGATTATTACATTAATTCAATCGACATCCTTCACAAATGAAGGACTTGAAGATGTGTTTATTAATTGTACGCGGCTTTACGAATGTCGATTGAATCTCAACAGGGACATAACCGGTAAATGTTTCGAAGCGTTTTCGCAAAGTAGCAAGTCAATCAGACGTTTGGACTTGAGAATGTGTCGGATAGACCCAGCCAATGTGGCGCATCTCGCGGTATTATCTAACCTTGATTATTTGAACTTGACCGACTGTAGGATTATGAGGAGTTTAACGTTACAGGATTTGTACCCAGTTCTTGAAGGATGTAGGAATCTATCTCGTCTTGGTTTGAGTCTCAACAAAAATATTGATGATCATTGTGTCGATGTTATCTTGACGCACCTACCCCGTTTGGTTTATATATTTCTCATCTCAACTGCAATTACCGATGAAGCTTTGTATACTATGGCAAAAAAAGGAAAGTCATTGGTACATATAGATGTTGGGCACACGAAAGTAACAGAAGCTGGTGTGCGTGTGGTGTCTGAAAATTGTCCGGCGTTAACGTTTTTCGGTCTGATGACGTGCAAGTCGCTGGAAGAATGTCACGTTGATGCAATGGTTGAGGAATTTCCTCATATTCGATACTCAACATTTCTCCAAGACGCAAAGAGACTTTTTGAGAAAGATGAAGTCAAGAGAAACACACAGTATCAAAACAACTCCCAAGTAGCGTCGCAGGAGTAACTCCATTTGCTTTATTTGCCGTGTAAATCAATCATGATGTTGGCGCGATGATTCATGTACTTGAATTTGTGAGTATTAATTCTAGTGAGTTAAGTCCAGTAGCGAGATATGATTTTTACGAGTACCAGTGCTGAAATAGTAGGCTACACTCCTTGCCGTTGGCAGTTGATTCATCAATTACAATTATAGTCGCAATATTATTTTCCACTGTGGAAGCCTGGACACCTAGATTGGTCATATCGCAATATGCGAAACATGTACCGTAGTCCAAAGCTATGGAAATTGGTGGAAATGATGTGTCTGTGAAGTCACAATCAAACAAAAGCATTGTCACAAAGTGCAATGAAATAGGCATGGTCGAAAAAATACCAAATTATCGTCAATGTGATGTAGAACCGGCATTGTATTCTTTGTGGTAACATAAAAGGTACATATTTGAACTTTCTATGTGTTTCATGCGGTTATGACGTCATAAGCAGTGATACTCAAAGGCTTGACTCAACGCTCAACACTTAATTCTGAATTAGACTCAGATTTATGGCATAAAATATTGAACGCTTCAGATATCAAAATAATGTGACAGAGTCACTGTGAGTGGGAGATATTGATTATTTTTCTATTTCTTGTCAATCTTACTAAGCTTTGAATACTTGAAATTGCAAATCGCCTGCCTTCATTAGACCTGTTTTTTTTACGGTCTGCTATTCTGTTTCGGGATAAATTTTCCATGTTATAACAAAAGATTTCCAAGCATAACATCGTTCCTTTCGATAGACATCTTCATGTTGAGAAAACTTTTCATGACTGTATGACTCAATTACAACCTATAGAAGCATGGCTGTATAAAAAGTTTTGGATTTATTGAATAAAATTAAATAATTTTTTTTCAAATTTGACTGGCCTCCACCCTATGAAATTGTTAGGTTGTCTGAAAAAATGATGCACACCAAATTTGTCTCAATCCCATCCCGTAGAAGTGAAATTATTGATGTTCCAAATTCAGGATTTCAAATCACAGTATTTGCGGTGGGTGGATCTATAATAAATAATTAAAGAATTTTGCACCGTGAATACTATTTTTTTCACATCCGAAATTTTGTACTCCAATATCTTCACTTCTACTGGTTGGAATTGAGCCAAATTTGATGTGCATCATTTTTTCAGACGACTTGACAATTTCATAGGGTGGAAGCCAGTCAAATTTGAAAAAAATTATATTTAATTTTATTCAATAAATCCAAACGTTTGTCTTCTATAGCAATGCTTCTAGAGCTGTCGAATTAGGTCAAAATTGGTATGCAGCGTTTCTAGGCAACCTAACAATTTTATATAATAGCCAGTCAAATTTGAAAAATAACGTTATTTTTGAACAAACCTACTGTAGGGTTTTTGTGTCGTGCACACCAACAAAGTCTTTGCTGGTGCTAGAGTGGCCAATAGACTTGCCATTATGCTGGAGAGTTGTGTGGCAAGTAGTCAAAATATATGAAGAAATACTATCATCAGAGCACGGAACTGTCATATCCCATTTACTGGAATGTAATTTCCAAGCATTACATATTGAGAGTAAGTGTGTATTGGATCTTACCATTCGGGTTGCCATCTTGCACTGTAAACTTGCCTGGTATGTTTTCTCTACAATTCGTGCATTGACTGAACTGAAATTCAGATTAGGCTACATCTTGTGCCATATTGATGCATTATTAATACGACATCACTTTCAATAAAAACAGTTGAGTGTCATCTGTTTTGAATAATATGATCTTTTGAAAATGACCAAGTTATATATGCAAACTATCAATCCTCCAAACAGAGTGAATCGACGTAATTTTTCTACGATTTTGTTTAGCATATTACTAAATCGACCTATGGAAAGTTGAGAAACCTGTTGCGTGACCTGCGGTCGGAATTCATGTCACAGAATCATAAAGGGTTCTACCGTTGCGGTTGCTATCTACAAAGGAATTTTTACATTGCTGAATTGAACTTGCATGTCAACTATTGCGACGAAGACTCTTTTTTAAAGCATAATGCCGAGGTACTGGACTAGTAATGGGTAGCCTATAAACTCAACAGTCCCGTTACGCGTTCGCGTCATTTAGCATTTGAAATGCATGCAACTGGAGCAAAGGAAGAAGATCCTCCTGAATATCAAGGAGGAATACATGCGCCGTGTCAATATAGACTCTGATGCCAGATTAAGGGGCAGGCTAATACAGCAGCAGTATGTTCCACGTTTCAAAGAAGTATATGAATTAAAGGTGATTTGGTATAACAGGGCTGTGTTTGAAAAAAACGATTACGTATAGACATGGAAATTTTCAGGAATGTTATTTGGATGATGAATTCATCAGACTGGTCGAGCATGCTAAAGCACCAGGATCCACCTCATCTTCCATCTTGCGATTGTTGAAGAGAGAAAAGGCGCCAGAAGTCTACCGGATGAAGGTTTTTACCGGGGATTTTTGTGAAAAGCTGTTGTTAGAGTTGGACCACTTTAATCAAACATCGTTACCGAAAGGGAGGCCAAACACCATGAACAATAGTGGGGTATGAGTTTTGTATTTCCAAATTGCATGGTAACAGGACTGAGTTTTATCATTTTCCATTCCATCTCGTATCAGGAACAATGCTCTATTGAACAGTATGTTCATAACTATCTCAATGAATCCTACAGTTCAAAAACCTACACTGCCAAGCAGGGTTGTAACCGAGTCACAGGTCTATTTGACATTTATAGTTTTGACTCAAGTCAAGTCCTTTTCAATTCGCCACCAAGTTAAGGAGCAATGGGCCGAGTCCGCATCAATGTGTTTACTGTTCAGTGTTGAGTTCAAGCCAGGCTCAACTCGCTTCTGTGAAACTCTCGGAGTCTCGGTGTTATCGAAGGCCTCGGATTCATGGTAGACTCTTTTTTCTCACTCCAAACATGTTTGTTCAAACAGATAAAAGACAGTTTCTGAGCCTATTTTTCAATTATCGGTCCTGATATACGAGACTTGAATAAGTCATATAGAATGTGTCGAGTCATGTGCAATGACTTGGGTACAAGTCGAGTAAATACACAAATTGACTCGAGTCATTTTCTGTTTTTAAGAAAATGAGACGAGTCATGTTGACTGTTGAGTCAAGGAAGAATTGCAACTCGAGTCATTACAACCATGCTGCCAAGGCTACAAGAATTCATATTATGAACTAGTATCGGTATTTTGTTGTTCGATTGAGTTATATTTCTTTTTTTCTTTGCATAATCTATCTCGTCCAATGCACTTCCTACGCTATGAAATGTTTACTATTCAGTATTATAATCTCAATGTATTATTATGATTAGAGATTGAACTACTATCAATTGCAGTACACTGGGATGATATGGTTATCTAGTCGCAATTTTTCGTTGACTCAAGTCATTTTCTTAAAATTCGAAAATGACTCGACTCTAGTCACATATTTACTGACTCTGCCTGTAGTTGAGTCATTGCGCATGACTCGACACATTCTATATCACTTATCTAAGCTTCATATATCAGGATCGATAATTGAAAAGAAAACTTGAATGTTCTTTATATGTTTTAGCTGCAATATTAAAACACAACAGATTTTACGTTGTCATGATGCACTTCTCCTCTCGCATGGTATCTATATAACTCACTATTTTGACGAATTATGCCCAGCGCAAAAATAATTTTATTCAAATATTTAAAAATGTATTTTTTTCGTGCCAAGCATGAATAGTACAACAGTAAATCACATTTACACGATATTTGGGAATGCCAGTCTGCAAGGTGCCTTTAAATAAGGCATATTTAGTAATTATACATTTGAATACCCCTTATTGGTGCTATGTGGCCTGCGGCGCCATCAAAAACTAGTAAATTGGGCCGCAAGCCGCAGCATTGAGACCTCTGCTGTCAAACTTTAATCTGAATTACATGTCTCTGTGAAGTTCTGTCTTTATTTTGTGATGATGAATAAAATTTTCTCTGGTAGATTCTCCTTGAAGAAGTAGGATATTATGAAAAATTCATCACTCCCTTACGCGAAAAATACCTCAACTGCATAGCCAGTTTGCTGTACCCGGACTGGGTCGGTGATGGTCTGGATTCTCACAAAGCCTTCACAGTGCAATACAAGGAAAACGAAGACGTCGACCTGGCGCAACACTACGACAATGCCGAAGTGACGTTGAACGTGTGTCTTGGGAAAGATTTCGATGATGGAAGTCTGTATTTTGGTGGCATGCGTAAGGTGATATTTTTAGGCTTGTCGCTTACAAAGTGAGCGTAGTGTGAGAATTGGTGGTCAATGTAGTCACCGTTGGTACTCAAGTAGAAGTAGAAGTACTCCGGTTGAAGTGGTGATTTTCAAGAAAGTAAAAAAGGCCTAGTTTTGCGTAAAAATCTGAATTAACAGTCTTCTAAAATTGTAACCGCTCGAGTATTTTTGTGCATGAGATTTATGGAACCAAAGGATTTCTAAAATTTTGTATTTTGTTTCAATAGTGCCTGATATCAGCTAATATTTGTAATTGTTCCACAAATGATAGGTGACTAAATACATACTGTCAACGGTTCAAATTGCTCGAGTATTTCTCACCTACCCAAGCACGGCAAGCAGTCATGTTTATAGACTACTTTAACTTTATTAGTTTATGAAGTCAAAATACCTAATGTTTACATTTTGTAAAGAAGAAAGTTGTGATTGAATCACCTCGCATCATATTTGAGATGGAAATTATAACAGGGCAAGGTTGTGTAGCCCCCATAGTACAGTGGCTGTATAGCAGTGGTTTTCAACGTTCTTGTCTTTGCGGACCCCCCTGTTTTAGTTAAAATTTGTCGCAATTATCGTGCAACCGTCGTCTGTCTTGTGAAAATATTAACTGTGTGCTAGTAATAAACAGAAACAAATTATCTTTTCTTGACAACACCATCATATTATTTATGCAATTTGGGTTGATTTTTATTATTTCGAAGCGATTTATTTAGCTGCATTTCTTGAAGTACATGGCTGTGTCTTGAACGAGTGTAACGGTTCCAACAACACATTTGGGTATGATCGGCCACATATATACCACCAAAATTGAGAAACAGATTTTTGAATAAACATGCAACGTCCAGCCTAGCCATTTCTATCAAGCAGCCGTCCTTGAGGTTATTTTGGAATAGTGGTTATGTATGTCATAGGAGAAGATTGGTTTTTGCAAACATTTCGAAGTCACATTTTGACCCTACTACTTCAGCTTTGTAATTTTTACACAAACCACAACAAAACGTCCGTTCTGTTGATGTGATTGCTGACGTTTTAGCAGCAATCAAGCGAAACTGCCTCGTGATTTCCCAACTTTGAGAAATACAAATCAACCATCTTGCCAATTTAGAGATTTCGCAGACCCCTGTTGAGAACCACTGCCGTAGAGTGTAGAAAAGCATGGTTACACGCGGTGGCTTCAGTGATCCTGCGTTACTCAAAGACAAATGACTCGATCTACTTTCAAACCACATACTTGGGAGTAATTTCCTGACCTCTTGCTTTCCTCTTCTACTTGGTTATAGATTTGGCCTCGCTGGTAATTGCGTTCGATTGTAAAAACAATTAGAAATTGACCTTTACTTGAGTAACACAATCCTATCGGTTCTGATGTTGTAGGGAGATGAAAAGTAACATATTTTCATGTGCCTCTACCTCTAGTACTAATTCATCCTGTCAAGTGTGCTATAACTGCCATCGTCAACTCTTGTGGATACTGCACTGTCCGGTGTTCAATCTTCAAAAAGAGAACTTGGTATACAAGAAAATAGGCTACTGGACTACATATTTAACTGACCCATGTCATACATACAACCTACAACTACAAATTTTTACTACCATACCAGAAATTGCCACTACAGACAGCTGTACTTTCAGTAATTTATTCACCATATAATATAATATAATATTGACGAGTGTCAGTAAACAGTCAAAGTATCAATTGCCAGAAGCTGTATAACATCACTGGCATTATTAACAGACGCAAGACCACTCGCAGCCGTCTGAAGTTGAGCACGTGACTGGAGAAGGAATACTTCACAGAGGGCAGCAAGTACACGGCGCAATGCCGATCACGTTTGGCGAACGGGTAAACCTCATCATCTGGATGAGATCTTCGTCAGTGAGGAACAAGCTATGCCCCATGTGTGACAACACGCCTGACCTTGTAAGCAGCTTTGGGTTCGGAGACGGCTTCACGGACGGAGGTTCAGACACTGTGCAGATGTGCTCGTTACACTAAAATGAATTGAGCTCATCATACTCATTGAAAATCGCTTCACAGCAGATATATAATTATTACTATTTGTTGATTGTTAATAAATTCAATCTATGTTACGCTACGATGTGTATTGCACAATATGATAGAAATGGTTTGGATCCACATGTCGATTTAAGTCCACATTCGTCGCCTGCACCGTGGCCGAGCATACCAGGGTGTCACCCATACAGAATAACAGATCTCAAATCTACTTATTCTAGCAGCTACAGCGGACCAATCTTCCACCGAAGGTTCGCAAGGTCAGGATACATCTGCCTTTAAAAGGTCGTTAATCTGTTGCCGGTACATGGCTTTCACGTCGGCGAGGTCCATCTTAAGCTCTTCGTTCTCCTCTTGTTTTTCTCCGTACATGGTCAAAATGGCTGTATACCGGCCCTCTACATCCGCCAGCTTAACTTGAGTGTCCCTCAGCTCGTCCGAAACACCTTCCATGTCTTCGTTTAGATTAGTGAGCCTGACTATTTCCTCGGCCATTGACGATCTGGTCCTTTCCAGTGTGTGTATTTCTCCGCGTAGCTGCGCAATTTCACCTTCTTTCAGTTTAACCTGCGTCTGCAGGTTTTCGAGCACGTTTGACATCGACGCGCCCTGTCCGCCTTGAAACGAGAGCTGGTGTGCTAACCCAGGCAGAGACGATGAGCTGGATTGCCTTTCTAATTTGTCAGTACCTTGGAAAGCTTCGCCCGTACTGCTCAAAGATTCAGTCTCGGCGACATGATTGCTTGAAACGGACGTAATTTCCGACCTGCTCCACGCCAGTTTCTCTCTCTCCCTCTGATGCGACTCTTGCTGTGCCGCGTGCTTTTTGCGTTCCGCTTCCGATCGCACTTTTTCCATTTGTAGTTGGTTTTCCAAAAACAACCTCTCCTTCCTAGCTTTATGAGTGGCTTCTTTGTATGCGGCTTGCGATTCCATGAGCTCTCTTGTTAACGTTTCGACTTTAGCCTTGCGTTCTTCAAGATGTTTTTTCAGAGAGTCAATTTCTAGTTCGTGATCACGTATCGTGTTTCTGCTGATCTCCGCCTGCCTTTCCAAAGCTTGCGCTTTAGACTTAGCCTCAAGCGCAGTATTTTGAGACACGCGTTCGCTTTCGCGGGCCGCTAGCAGTTCCGTCTGCGCTTCTCCAAGTCTGTAATTCAAGGTTTTTTCTAAAGCGTTCCACGACCTCTGCTGCGTGGCGTGCGTGGATTGGAGATTTTCAATTTGACGTAAAAGCGGCCTCGTCACACCAGTCACATTATCACTGAGGTCTTGATTACGCCCTTCCGATTCTTGTATTCTCTGCTGCAGCTCTCCTATCTCACGCCGATGGTCGTCATCTTTTCTAGCCGCGTTCGCTTCGCTTCTTGATATCGAATTGCGTAACTCCACGATTTGAATCATGAGCAGCTGACGCTGATGCTCTTGATCGCTCACAATCTTTTTCGTCGCTAGTTCGTTTTCACGCCGTATTTCCGATTCTCTCACTTCCCATTCGGAAGCGAGTTTGCTGTCCTGCTCCGCCAAACGCTTGTGTAAATCGCCAATCTCTTTGTAAGCGCCGTCCAAATTGACTTGAAGAGTCCGCTGTTTCTCTTCGGACTGCGCCAGCTTTTCCTGCATGAGCTGAGTCTCTCTTTCGCGCTGTTCGTACGCGTCTGATATCCTCAAGCTTGTTTCTCGCTCCTCCTTGCCTTGTCCTTTCGCAATTTTCAATTCTTCTTTGAGTGCCGTATTCTCAGCTTCGTAATTAGAAGCCTTCTCTCTTAAAGTCTTCAACTCGCTTTCTCGTTCTTGAGATTGCGACTTTAGTTTTTTGATGAGGTTGTTCTGCTGCAGATGCTTCTTTGCCAGCACTTCCCCCTCCTCCATTAAGCCCTTGATGGACTCCTCTTTCTCTGCGATGGCGCTTTGTACCTGCTCGTGCGTCATTCTTGATGCTAACTGGCTTTTTAGCACGTTAAATTGTTTGACAAGATTCGCTTTCTCTTCTTTTAGAATCCGACAAGTGTTTTCATACGATTTCACGGACACGGTGGCGTCATTAAGCTGTTTTTCCATTTCTTTTTGGCATTGTTCCCTGGCGCGCGAAACTTCGGATCTCAAGTTATCATTTTCTTCGTTTAACGAGGCGTTTCTCTGGCTTAACGTGATCAATTGCTGTTCGTACACTTCCATTTTTTCAGAAAGAGCTAAATACTTTTGATCGTCATGAACTACTTCATTTTCAGCACGCTGTGTTGACGCTTCCTGTACAGAAACCGTGTTTGCATCATCAATAGGAATTGTGCTAGATGTCTCAATATCATCAGACATTTCTTGTTCTTTGTCACCAACGGAAGGAACATTTGCATCAGCACATTCAGATACATTGCCACCTACATCACTATTTTCAACAGTCATCTCTGTGTCTTTAGGAGATAACGGTACCACATTGGTTTCACAAGGCTGGTGTTCTATATATACAGTTTCTTCATGACATAGGATATTGTCAGGTTCACCTACACAAGTTGCTTCAACAGAATTGATTGATTGATCTGGTTCGTAGTGTGGAAGTGATGAGGATGGAAAAACATCTTCCTTTTCAGGTGATACGCAAACTTCAGCATCAATCCTACTGGGTTGGTCGTGGATAGATGAATCACAGTCGCTATGTGTTGTCACTGACAATGCAGTATTGTTTGTTTGATCAGGTACAACATCTTCCGATACTGATAGAGGTACATCAACGAATGTATCAGATTGAGATTGTTTATCTCTTGAAGCAGACTCATCAGATAAATAGGTTGCCGATGATATCACTTCAATATCACTGTCGCTTAAAACCAATTTACTGATTTCATCTTCACTCTGTTGAGTTTTTTCGCATTTGTTCGACAAACCTGGAACAGAAACGGCAGATGTACTGCGGCGCGGAGTAGTTTTTGGTTTGGAAACCTTTTTTGAATTGAAATTCTCCTCGTCCCACGCAGAAAAAAAGTCATCAGCGCCCTTGCTGTCAATTTTCTTTGCCTTCAAGCTCGGCGTTGAACCTTTTTTGGGTGTTGGTTGAATTCTTTTAGGTCCTTTCAATTCGTCCTGCGACTTGGTAGGTTGCTTAGAGGTTTGCGCATTTTTGACGTTCGATGGCGTCGGCTCTTTTTCTTCATGCTTGGCCTCGATATCCAAGGCTTTGTCGATCTTTTTCTGCGCTTCGCTCAAAGCATTTTTAGCCAAGTCTCCTACATTGAATGAAAACCAGCTCATGCTTCATCTAAGAGCATGCGGCTTGTCCTGTCTACAGTTTAAAAGATTTTCTGAGTAAAAACACAAACGTGTTACAATTTAATAGAAATCTTCTATCATATCGAGATCGCAGATTGCTAAGAAATTATGACCTATACAGAATTGATGAATGAATACGTTCATTTGTCGAACCAGGTAAACATAGTGTTGGTTGGGTAACAACTCTGATTGTACCTGACAAACTTTTCACAGTGATGACAGTCTTACACAACTCTATCCACTGTTGAATTCGGGTCTAAACACCCCGTTTTACAAAACAAATTCGCATTTATATACCGTATACTTATGGTGAAATAATTAAGCACTGATTACCATGAAAACGATTTTGTGTTAAAATTCATACACTCAAACGAGTTGGGAAAATGCAATACTTCAATTCAAATATTATCAAACAAGTTCAACAATATCCGCAGTCAGATTCAGGTCTGAAATCCCCACAAATTAATTTATATATGCACTGTGAAATTAACGTCATATGATCTAGAAAACAATTCTGTGCCTGACTTTTCACACTCGAAAAAGAGGGGAAAAATTCAAACTCTTTGCCTACATAATGTAATTCAACTTCTTCACATCTGAATCTAAAACGTGTGGGCATAAGTACAACACACTAAGTGCTCATCATCCAACTATGCTCAGTACAAATTACAAAAATCGCATCGTTGTCTCAAGGCTCAACAATTAACAACTATCAAATCAAGTGTACAAAGCATCATGCTACAGGGTTGGTTCGATTGGTTTGAAATAAGGACAAATATGTTAGAAATGAGGTGAGTCTCATGTCAGAAATGAGGATAGTCATGTCAGAAATGAGGATAGTCATGTCAGAAATAAGGATAGTCGCTATATTCACTATAAAGTCAGTTACAGTACCAGGCACGACTTTCTAGTGCTGCTAACCCAGTCCGAACACATCCCAGACATGATGTCCAAACACGCCCCAGACACGATGTCCGGGTATCAACACAGGCCGAACACGCCCAAGACACCATGTCCGAATGGCAACACAGGCCGAAAACACCCCAGACATGATGTCTGAACACGCCCCAGATACGATGTCCGGGTATCAACACGGGCCGAACACGCCCAAAAGACACCATGTCCGAATGGCAACACGGACCGAACACGCCCCAGACACGATGTCCGAGTGTCAACTCAGATCCGAAAACAACCCAGACACCATGCTTGAATGGCCGAACATGTCCCAGACACGATGTCCGATTGGCAGCACAGGCCGAACACACCACAGACATGATGTCCAAACACGCCCCAGATACGATGTCCGGGTATCAACACAGGCCGAACACGCCCTAGACATCATGTGTGAATAGCAGTACAGGCCGAACACCCCCCCCCCCCCCAGACACGATGTCCGAACACGCCCCAGATACGTTGTCCGGGTATCAACACGGCCGAACACACCCAAGACACCATGTCCGAATGGCAGCTCAGATCCGAAAACAACCCAGACACCATGCTTGAATGGCCGAACATGCCCCAGACACGATGTCCGATTGGCAGCACAGGCCGAACACACCACAGACATGATGTCCAAACACGCCCCAGACACGATGTCCGGGTATCAACACAGGCCGAACACGCCCAAGACACCATGTCCGAATGGCAACACAGGCCGAAAACACCCAAGACATGATGTCTGAACACGCCCCAGATACGATGTCCGGGTATCAACACGGGCCGAACACGCCCAAAAGACACCATGTCCGAATGGCAACACGGACCGAACACGCCCCAGACACGATGTCCGAGTGTCAACTCAGATCCGAAAACAACCCAGACACCATGCTTGAATGGCCGAACATGTCCCAGACACGATGTCCGATTGGCAGCACAGGCCGAACACACCACAGACATGATGTCCAAACACGCCCCAGATACGATGTCCGGGTATCAACACAGGCCGAACACGCCCTAGACATCATGTGTGAATAGCAGTACAGGCCGAACACCCCCCCCCAGACATGATGTCCGAACACGCCCCAGATACGTTGTCCGGGTATCAACACGGCCGAACACACCCAAGACACCATGTCCGAATGGCAGCTCAGATCCGAAAACAACCCAGACACCATGCTTGAATGGCCGAACATGCCCCAGACACGATGTCCGATTGGCAGCACAGGCCGAACACACCACAGACATGATGTCCAAACACGCCCCAGATACGATGTCCGGGTATCAACACAGGCCGAACACGCCCTAGACATCATGTGTGAATGGCAGTACAGGCCGAACACCCCCCCCCAGACATGATGTCCAAACACGCCCCAGATACGATGCCCGGGTATCAACACAGGCCGAACACGCCCAAGACACCATGTCCGAATGGCAACACAGGCCGATAACACCCCAGACATGATGTCCAAATACGCCCCAGATACGAAGTCCGGGTATCAACACGGGCCGAACACGCCCAAGACACCATGTCCGAATAGCAACACAGGCCGAACACACCCCAGACACGATGTCCAAGTATCAACACAGGCCGAACACGCCCAAGACACCATGTCCGAATGGCAACACGGACCGAACACGCCCCAGACACGATGTCCGAGTGTCAACGTCAACTCAGATCCGAAAACAACCCAGACACCATGCTTGAATGGCCGAGCATGCCCCAGACACGATGTCCGATTGGCAGCACAGGCCGAACACAACCCATACATGGTGTCGGAACGCCCCAGACACGATGTGCTATTGGCAACACAGTCCCAACACCCCCCAGACACGATGTTAATAAGGTTGGTCGTGTTTGAAATAAGGTCAGTCTAGTGTTTGAAATAAGGATAGTCATGTTAGAAATAAGGATAGCCATGTTTGATATAGGGATAGTCATGTTTGAAATAAGGATAGTCTCATGTTTGGAATGAGGATAGTCATGTCAGAAATGAGGATAGTCATGTCAGAAATAAGGATAGTCGCTATATTCACTATAAAGTCAGTTACAGTACCAGGCACGACTTTCTAGTGCTGCTAACCCAGTCCGAACACATCCCAGACATGATGTCCGAACACGCCCCAGATACGATGTCCGGGTATCAATACAGGCCGAACACGCCCGAGACATCATGTCCGAATGGCATCACAGGCCGAACACACCCCAGACATAATGTGTGAATGGCATCATAGGCCGACCACATCCCAGACATGATGTCCGAACACGCCCCAGATACGATGTCCGGGTATCAATACAGGCCGAACACGCCCGAGACATCATGTCCGAATGGCACCACAGGCCGAACACACCCCAGACATAATGTGTGAATGGCATCATAGGCCGACCACATCCCAGACATGATGTCCGAAGTCGCCGCAGACACAATGTCCGAACACAGCCGAGACACCATGTTTGAATGGCCGAACATGCCCCAGACACGATGTCCGATTGGCAGCACAGGCCGAACACACCCCAGACATGATGTCCGAACTCGCCGCAGACACGATGTCTGAGTGTCAACTCAGGCCGACACGCCCCAGATATAATGTCTGAATGGCATCATAGGCCGAACACGCCCCAATAACTTCGCTATCTCGTGTCGCAAATTTATAAGGTTGAACTTACTTAATACAGCCATAATGCACATTTTACCTCATTTTGACGTGTCGCAAGCAATAAAGCACAAGTATGTTTTGGAATGTAATCAAATGTATTGCAAACAAGAATATTCATGAATGCTAGCTAGGAGAAATCTCAAGATCATGCGTTGTCATGCAAATATTTGTGTAGTCCAGTGGTTCCCAACGTGGGCGATATCGCCCCCCGGGGGGCGATTTGTCGGTCCAGGGGGGCGAAAATAGCCAAGGGGGCGATAGGGGGGCGAAAACGGACGAAGGGGGCGATAGGGGGCGATGGCGCGTTGAAATGGCTATATTGGCGTCCATGACCGTAACTGCCACACCCAAACCCCAATTGGGATGGGGGCCCGAGATCGAAGGAGGCCCACAATTCTTTCGTGAATTAACAATAATTATTGTGGAAATTTAGGCAACTTTTTCAAAAAAATTCCGCGCTGCGCGCCTTTTCTTGGTCTCATATTTCTTACTTATTGGATACCCTTCCTCCAAGAAATAATATGCATGAGTTATATAAATGGGCATCTCGGCATCAGTCACACCATGTCGCACCAAGAGATATGTATAGTCTCAGGCCATGTAACATGCGACTCCGAGAAGTGGGCCAGAACGCGAAAACCTTAGGGAAAAGGCCTGCCTTTATGCTGACCGACTTCGATATATATACGATAGACATATATATTTAATTGTATATATGCGCCTAAATGGCTGGCGCCAAATGTTCCTGTCCTGGCAATCAGAACCCCACAAAATTATGCCATCTCGCAGAGAAAAATTAATTGCCTGTGCAGACATACCAATTTCAACTCGTGTGAATCTTTTAGTTTAGTACGTATGGGCGATTTGAATATCTTTTGGCATAGCAGACAGGCCACAAAATGTCATTACGTAACGAAGTCATTATACCCACGGGTTCGCCCGAATATGTTAAATTATTATTTACGGGCCCTACATTTTCCAAGACACCTAACTCAGCTTTACCGGTAAATCTGAATACATGAGCAGAGAGAGGATAAGAAATTGATAGAAATATATATGCAATTCCCGATCATATTGACCGATTCAATCATACCGATGGAAATTTTTCGCGCTTCGCACGAATTAAGCCGACTAACTAATGAGTCCAACAATTTGTGCTGAGAAGTAGCGGTGAAGAGGTATCGGGGGAGTTGGGTATGAGGGGTGCAGAAGTTTGCTTTATCGCCCTATGGAGGGGGGGTCAAGACCAACGTATTGGGGGCTGACGAAGTGCTGTTATGGTCCTTTTGGAATCAAGTCGGAGAAATCACTAATTTTATTGGTCATAATTGTTAAATAGCCAATGGCCTACTGATACAAACATTTTGCTGTTTAGAGATGGAAAGTTGGATGAGTAAGGTCAATCACGATTTTTTCGAAATGTTTACAAAAACCCATTTTCTCCTGTGACATACTTAACCATTTTCCATAATAACTTCAAGATAAGCTGCTAAATAGAAATGGCCAGGCTTGACGTTATATGTTCATTAAATACGTTGTTTGATAATTTAGGTGCTATATCAGTTACATTCGCCACCACCTATATTTGTGGTAATGAATTTTCGGCGCTCATTCATATATCAAATTGAATGCGCGGAATTTCAAGGCACGACCAGGTACTTCAGGAAATGCAGTTGCATAATTTGCTTTGAAATAATAGAAGTCAACCCAATTTCTACATGAAATAGTATGATCTTATTTTCAGGAAAGGTCATTTTGTAGCTGTTGATCACGAAGCCTACAGTTGTCATTTGCACAAGACATATGACAATTGTACGATAATTGAGCTAAATTTGAACTAAAACTCGTGGGGGTCCGTGACTGTCCGAAAGGGGTCCGCGAAGACTAAAAGGTTGAGAACCACTGACCTAATGTATCAGATTGAGTCTAACTATATTTGCGATTACGAGACAAAGCGTCGTTCAACATTGCGGTTGCGCTCGCAGCAAGACCGTCGACTATGAAACCTAGGCACGAAATGATTGATGCATGTTGGTCGCGTCTTTCGATATTGATTTGTCCATGCGCCGAATAGCCCTGTCCTCGCAAAATTAGCCCAGCGATGTACAACAGGCCCGCAATATAGTCAAATGACAATATTATTGGCCTATGAACTTCAAAAAAATTTCGCGCGGCTAGTGGCCCGCGCGATAATTCGTCAATCGAATGTGGCCCGTTAGCTGAAAAGGTTGGCCAGCCCTGATCTAGATGAAACAATTCTGTGTTTCAAAATGAGTCCAATCTGAAATGCAGTCACACTTGATGCCACAATCGACTTGGTGTGTGTCTCGTTTTATTCCACTCCAGTCTTGTTGCTTGATGGTGTGTAATGTATTGAAATTGTTGAGAGCAATATATATTCAATAACGAGATGAATGGTTGAAATTGGTAGCGGTGATACGTTGCATGAGTCGGACGAGTACACCTTGACAGGTGCCTGCACAGCAGTATTGCTCTGTAAAATAAACATATTATATATTTTGTGCAGGCTTGATGGATTTCTTTTATGAAGCTGCAGAAAGAGGAAGTCGATGGATTAAACGCAAGAAAATCAAATTTCTGGAAGAAGTATAGAAGCACAAAACAGGAAACTCGTTCAGGAAAATTACAAATTGACGGACAATTATTGTTAGTGAAGTTCAGTTCTCAGAGGAGCATCATAATGCCAAAAGATGCGGAGAAGCTGAAATTTTATGCTAGACTACATTAAATTCTTTCTGAATTGTCCGACTTATCCTACTGACGTCAAATTTATAGTATTGCTGTAAGCATAGTATTAAACCATTGGGTCAGCCACATGTAACTGCTTCATTAAATCGCGATTTGGCCATGTAGATATGTGGTTCTTAAAAATGCACCATTTGCATTGATTCATGATTTCTCAAATCTAGAATGATTACTGACTGTCAATAAATGACATACAACTTTGAAAGGATTGATGGATTGGATTGTGGTACACTTACTTTTGTGCAGGAACTATTCACAGGGATCATTTCAGATCGAAATACTAGTTAAATATGTGGATTCGACAAGGAATGCAAGAAAATGATGGAGTTCAGCTATGGTGAGCCAGGCAATGCTATCATGGCAGAAAAGGGATTCACCATTGAGTCTGAAATCAAGAAATTGAATCTAGATTTAAATATTCCTTCACATGATTTACACAACGTCAAATGCCTGAGCCAGACTGTTCCACAACAAGAAAGATGGCGAGAGAACGTATTCATATTGAACAGCTGATCGGAAGAATCAAGGAGTATAAAATTTTGTCCGGTGTCATACTATGCAGCATTGTGTATCACAACCAGAGGTGGTCAAAGTAGTCAAGAAATCTACTCAAGTAGAAGTAGAAGTAGCGACGAAAAAATCTACTCAAGTACGAGTAGAAGTACTTTTTCCATGAGCAACCTAAAACTACTTGAAGGTGAAGTAGAATTGACTGACTTTAAAAGTACTCAAGTAAGTAAGTAGTTGTGAAAATGATCCTAATTCGTTCACGTGGATTGTGAACAGGTGACGAGCTTGATTCATATTAATGCATACCAACAGGCAACAGGTATCCAATTTTCGATAGCATAAGCATTCATTCTCATTATGATAGTATTGATATGGAAATGCTATACTAATCCTCTGTTTTCTCGAACAGCACGTTTTAGAAAATAGCATGGTACGGCGCCATCCCCCATATTATAAGGCCCGTAGTTTAGTCGAAGAGTAATACGGAGAAGTTATATAGAATACGGTGTAAACACTTTGCGCAATTAGTAAGAGATCAAGATCAAGAGATCGAGCACACGCAAGGTCGTAGCCAGAAAAACAATTTTTTTTTGGGGGGGGGGGAGGGGATTATGGCTTTAGGGGAGCTCTCCCGTGGGAACATCTCGCAGAACCGTACATCCTGCCATAGGCAATTTCATCACTACCCTTTATACATACGATTCTTAGACGCACACAGACACATACCCTATGGAAGCTTCCAGTTGCCAACTATAGCTTATCTATATCGAAGGCTTCGGAATACATGGGTCGGATTTATGGTGGTCAATCATTTCGGGAGCGCACTTTGCGGAGTAGCATGTAGCATACTTTATATATCTTCGTGTGTCCCGAAACGGTAGCCTAGTTGCCGGAGCTAACAGTTCCCAACCGCCATACTGAACTGACACTCCTACAGACTCAATCAACCCAACGACCTCGGGCTACACTAGTGTATCTACTGGTCCTGTTGTATTCTCATAATTGAGAATGCAGCTAAATTCAATAATGGGTATTTGCGGAATAATTTTTTTTCGTGACACCGATAACAAAATCAAGACATGAACGGACACCAAATCGCGCCAAGCGCGAAGAAAAATTTTAGGTTGCATACTTTTGCCCCAAAATACTCTAATATCTATTGATTTTACGAAAATTTTTAATAAATTTGGGGGGGGGCAACCGCCCCTTTCGTCCCCCCTGGCTACGCCAGTGCGTCCAACATCCAACTTCGCATCGGCATTTGAAATTATAGACGTGTAACCAGGAGTCTTCGATATTTATATGTGTGAGCCCCAAATATTCCTGTCCTTGTCAAATAAACCCAGCGGCAAACACAGGCGACCCGCAATAAATGCAAGGGACATTAGTATCGGCCGAACTCATAAATTAACTTTGAATGAAACTACAATTTACCAATACCGATCTTGATCGAAAGCTATTTCGCAAATACAATTTTAAAGCTGGCAGGTCAACGGAACCACCAATAAATATAGCCGTCCAAGTCTGAAATCTGGAAATCGGCATTGTTCCGAATGATCGCTCGATAAAATTCCATTATCCTGGTCAATTATTCATTCGGACATCGTGTCTTAAGCGTATTCGGCCTGTGTTGATACTCGGACATCGTGTCTGGGGCGTGTTCGGTCCGTGTTGCCATTCGGACATGGTGTCTTGGGTGTGTTCGGCCTGTATTGATACTTGGACATCGTGTCTGGGGCGTGCTTGGACATCATGTCTGGGGTGTGTTCGGCCTGTGATGCCATTCGGACATGGTGTCTCGGGCGTGTTCGGCCTGTATTGATACCCGGACATCGCATCTGGGGCGTATTCGGACATCATGTCTGGGGTGTTATCGGCCTGTGTTGCCATTCGGACATGGTGTCTTGGGCGTGTTCGGCCTGTGTTGATACCCGATCATCGTATCTGGAGCGTGTTTGGACATCATGTCTGGGGTGTGTTCGGCCTGTGCTGCCAATCGGACATCGTGTCTGGGGCATGTTCGGCCATTCAAACATGGTGTCTCGGCTGTGTTCGGACATTGTGTCTGCGGCGACTTCGGACATCATGTCTGGGATGTGGTCGGCCTAATGCCATTCACACATTATAAGTGGGGGTGTGTTCGGCCTGTGCTGCCATTCGGACATGGTGTCTTGGGTGTGTTCGGCCGTATTGATACCCGGACATCGTATCTGGCGCGTTTTCGGACATCATGTGTGGGATGTGTTCGGACTAGGTTAGCACTAGAAAGTCGTGCCTGGTACTGTAACTGACTTTATAGTGAATATAGCGACTATCCTTATTTCTGACATGACTATCCTCATTTCTGACATGACTATCCTCATTTCTGACATGAGACTATCCTTATTTCAAACATGACTATCCCTATATCAAACATGGCTATCCTTATTTCTAACATGACTATCCTTATTTCAAACACTAGACTGACCTTATTTCAAACACGACCAACCTTATTAACATCGTGTCTGGGGGGTGTTGGGACTGTGTTGCCAATAGCACATCGTGTCTGGGGCGTTCCGACACCATGTATGGGTTGTGTTCGGCCTGTGCTGCCAATCGGACATCGTGTCTGGGGCATGCTCGGCCATTCAAGCATGGTGTCTGGGTTGTTTTCGGATCTGAGTTGACACTCGGACATCGTGTCTGGGGTGTGTTCGGCCTGTGTTGCCATTCGGACATGGTGTCTTGGGCGTGTTCGGCCCGTGTTGATACCCGGACTTCGTATCTGGGGCGTATTCGGACATCATGTCTGGGGTGTTATCGGCCTGTGTTGCCATTCGGACATGGTGTCTTGGGCGTGTTCGGCCTGTGTTGATACCCGATCATCGTATCTGGAGCGTGTTTGGACATCATGTCTGGGGTGTGTTCGGCCTGTGCTGCCAATCGGACATCGTGTCTGGGGCATGTTCGGCCATTCAAACATGGTGTCTCGGCTGTGTTCGGACATTGTGTCTGCGGCGACTTTGGACATCATGTCTGGGATGTGGTCGGCCTATGATGCCATTCACACATTATGTCTGGGGTGTGTTCGGCCTGTGCTGCCATTCGGACATGGTGTCTTGGGTGTGTTCGGCCGTGTTGATACCCGGACAACGTATCTGGGGCGTGTTCGGACATCATGTCTGGGGGGGGGGGTGTTCGGCCTGTACTGCCATTCACACATGATGTCTAGGGCGTGTTCGGCCTGTGTTGATACCCGGACATCGTATCTGGGGCGTGTTTGGACATCATGTCTGTGGTGTGTTCGGCCTGTGCTGCCAATCGGACATCGTGTCTGGGGCATGTTCGGCCATTCAAGCATGGTGTCTGGGTTGTTTTCGGATCTGAGTTGACACTCGGACATCGTGTCTGGGGCGTGTTCGGTCCGTGTTGCCATTCGGACATGGTGTCTTTTGGGCGTGTTCGGCCCGTGTTGATACCCGGACATCGTATCTGGGGCGTGTTCAGACATCATGTCTGGGGTGTTTTCGGCCTGTGTTGCCATTCGGACATGGTGTCTTGGGCGTGTTCGGCCTGTGTTGATACCCGGACATCGTGTCTGGGGCGTGTTTGGACATCATGTCTGGGATGTGTTCGGACTGGGTTAGCAGCACTAGAAAGTCGTGCCTGGTACTGTAACTGACTTTATAGTGAATATAGCGACTATCCTTATTTCTGACATGACTATCCTCATTTCTGACATGACTATCCTCATTTCTGACATGAGACTCACCTCATTTCTAACATATTTGTCCTTATTTCAAACCAATCGAACCAACCTTCCTCGCATCATGAGTCATGACTATTGAATTAGTATTTCTCAGGCAATCAATTGTCGAGCATGTCATGTCCACATTACATTCAAAATACAAGAACCTTCTAATGAATTAATACTAGTCTGTGCTCGATATTAACGGACCATCGATTTCGCCTGACTGCAGGGCACAGACTGCAGACAACATACATTATTATCCCACTTGATTTTTATCGCTTGTCATTCTCATGTTATCCTGGGCTGTGTAGACCTCCGTGTCTCTTGTTTACATGTTCTAGGCCAATATTACTCCAATATGTTTCAACTCTTTCCTATGTTTTCATTTAGTCGCAATCTGGCGTAGTTTTGAAATAACTAATAAACCGAACGAGCCAACACCGAACCGAACTATAAACACAAACTTAACTATACAATTAAGTATATTATAAACGAAAAGTGGATTATTGTTATTCATAAGTAAAATTGATCAAGTATAATGAACATCCAACAGCAGGAACACTATTTTCCTTCAGTTTTTCACGACTATGCAAATTTGACATATCCCAGATACTAAGCTAAACTATGAACCGGTCCGATGACACCGATACAGAGGATCTGTAAATATCCGCAGGTATTACAGCTATCGAAGGTGTCGTATGCGATGACGGTATCGAAACGACGCAGGACGATGGCTTTACTACAAATTCCGCATGACAGCGACCAGATGATTAAAGCTGTGCGTGTGCGCACACAAAACGGTTGCAATCTTTAAAATCCAGCACAACAACACCAAATTCGTGCAACGAATCGAGTTTGCAAAAATTTGTAAAAACCACTGCACATACCCAATTCTACAGTAGGCTAAGTCGACTTCGTAGCGCAGCGTCACCAGAATATATTGATATATTTCATGGATGGAACACAGTAGACGAAATCAAGTATGCCGGACCAGAACTTAGAAATGATATTTCGACGAGAATCCGACAGTCGACGAACATGTCCACGACTATGTCCAAAGTTCATTGGCCTCGGTCCATTGTTCACAGTCAAATCAAAATAAAATAATAATAATCGTCAGATTATATTTTCCCCTGTGAAATGTACAATGCGATAAGACACAATGCGATGTAATGAACAAGAAGAGGGTGCTGAACGACCAGTTGCCGTCTCTTAAACTGGCAATCACCTCGTGCCCGATGTCGCAGTTCTTTCTCGATGTAAATCTCCATTCCGCGGCACTTTCGTGCTCTCTCCATTCCCTGTGAGTGCGTTCTTTCATCTGGTCTTTTTGTCACCGTAAGAACAGCGACGCCGGGCCGGCGGGGGAAGAGGAGCACAGATAAACCTCCGACGCGGAATCGAGCCCGGGCCGCCCGGTGTAGCAAGGCGCTTATCGTCACCACCACGCTATCTCCTCCGCAAGCATAGGAAGGTGTCGAAACGACTTGGACTAGTCTTTAAATTAGACACCCACCTTGGCCTATGCCAGGGGTGGGCAACATACGGCCCTCAATGGGATTTCGAACGGCACGCGGACAGTTTCTCGCCTTCCGTCACACGCCACCTCATTTTGTCGTTTGCCCTTTATGTTATCTACTATTTTACTATTATTCAGTGTGCATTTGTGCATGCCTCTTCTTTACGTCGCCTAGGCCATGGACGGGCAAGTTCTCCACTCCAGTCGACGGGCCTGATACGAGAAAATGAAATATTTGGCGGTCCGGATTTCCGAATCGATGTATTAAACGTGCGGGCCCTACTCATCCACATATAAAAAGAATATATTTAATGTAAAATTTAAGTATAAAGCATACAGACCAAAACTAGATTGAATGAATTTATGAACGCTATGTAGCTCAATAGCTGTTGAAGTCGATGAGACATCTATGGTCGAAGAAAGCTGTCAACAAGTTTTCTGATATCTGGCTGCATAACAGACGTAGAAACCCCTAGTAAGAACTAAATATTAACCTACATTCACTATAATTTGACGTAGTAAGCAAGTATAGTGGGAAATTGTGGCAGACTATGGTCGCTGTCCACATCACGTAAGACGAGGAACTGTCCGCGTGCCGTTCGAAATCCCGTCGAGGGCCGCATGTTGCCCACCTCTGGCATAGGCCAAGGGGGGTGTCTGATTTAAAGACTACTCCAAGTCGATTCGACACTTTCTATCTTTTCATTGTATCGAAATCTTGTGATGTAGTGATCTGATAAAAATTATAGTAATAATGAACTTAACTGAAATCCGACTATTCCCGCCTGCCCAAAGCCCGTCTTAAATCATACAAGTTTCGCCAATACAAAATTTCATGTTTAATGCACAATATGATCTCCTGCAACAACTCAATTTTTTCGGTAGTTCACATTTTCTCAACAAATTCCAATCCTTAGATATCATCAAGTCCAAGGCTTGAACAACGCGCTCTTTGCCGACGAGGGACGGCTGTTTGAGGCTGGCCTCCGGCCGACGCCGACAGTGAAGGAATATTGAGAGTTTGGAGACGAACCCTTGGTGTGAGCTTTCAACTTTTTATACGCCTCCAGACTAGTAGTTGACTGGGCAACGGTGCCGCTAAACCTTGTACCGTTGACATCAGGCACGTCACTACGCTTATGCGGGTGGTTCGGTGCCCGAGTGAATGTATTTTGTCGGCCGGACGGTGGTTTTTTATCGGGTGAATCTGCGTTGCTGTGTGATGACAATTGTAAACGACTGTTCCTGCCATACTGTTTTGCGTTTTTTTCGGTCGGAAATCCAGCATCATAATCATTATCGCCCAATGCGGAAATATCAGTCGTTTGCCACAGTTGAATAGGATCGTCGCCCTGGAACGGTAGAGTCACGAACAATAAATATAGCAAAGGCGGTCGGTCACCAGGGAAATCAGCACTTGCCGGCCCCTAACCTGAATACATTAATACCAGGGTTGTGAGTAAGTCGCAAGTCATTCTCACTTTATAGATACGACTCGAGTCAAGTCGAGTCATTTTCAATTCACCACCGAGTCAATTCCGAGTCCGAGTCAGTGAGTAGAGGGTCGAATGCGAGTCCTAGTGTTGTGACTCGGGTCCAAGTTCAATATTTACTCTCAATGGGACAAAAAGCTTCGTAAAGACGTCATCACCAGGGTTGTAATAACTCGACTCATGACTTGAGTCACAGTTTTCTGCTGACTCGAATTTCCCCAAAAATGTTAAATGACTCGACGCGAGTTAATTTGTGTATTACCGCGACTTGTACTCGAGTCACTGCGCATGACTCGTTCAAGTTATATGACTCGGCACATTCTATATCACTTATTCCAATCTCGTGTATCAGGACCGATTTATTCGGAAAATAGGCCAAAAAATTATCTTTAATATGTTTGAATAAATATGTTAAGAGTAATAATAAGTATATTATACATCCGAAGGCTTCGATATCACCCAAGAATTTCACAGAAGTAAGTAGAACCTGACTTGAATTTGATACTAGACAGTAAACTCTATGACTCAAATCTTAACACTGTGACTAGACTCAACCCGTTTGTCCTTGACTTGGACTTTTTTGTTTGTTTGTGATATTCATGGTGTTTGTCAACTATGATGACAATGACTTGAATGGTGTCATCACGCGCAACGCTGATTTCTAAACCAAATACCTACTTGGTACCACGGCGGAATTGCGCTTCTTGCTGAGCTGAGCGAGCGCTGCGAGTAGCCTTCTGAGCTTTTTTCAGAGTCTTCCGCCGTGTTCAGGGCACGGCCGAGAGCGTCGTTCTCTTTTTGCAGGATCTGAATTCGGGTCGAGTTTGCGTCGATTTGATTTCTCATGTCCGTAAACACATCGCCGGTACCTGAAAATTATTTGTAGTGCCATTTCGGTCCACATTAGACATGACCAGCATTCTCGAGCAGCGAGATAGCGCAGTGGTATAATCCGCGGTTGCAACACCAATGGGTGCGGGTTCGAGTTCGACTGAGGTCGACTTCCGAATTCCGATACCTAAGTGTTGGAGGTTTACCTAGGCTCCTCCTCGCCACCTCATCCGCGTAAGCGGTGTCTCACAAAAAGCCTAGAGGTGAGCCATGCTATAAGTCGGCAGTTACGGAAGATAATGAACAATATCGGCCTGGTGTAAATGACCATAGTAGTCAACAAACACCATGAATACCACAAAACAAACAAACCAGCATTCTCGATGGTTCGCAGCATTAATCTCAATATTTTGTCAGTCCCGGAAGCTAACAGGCCGGAAAGTATAAATACTTAAACAGAGGTGGTCAGTAACGAAGTACTTCCACCATTTCCAGGGTTGCAGTGACTCGAGTCACGATCTTTTGGTGACTCGACTTGACTGGCGTCCTTTTTTCAAATGCGTAAAATGACTCGAGTCAATTTGTGTATTGACCCGACTTGTACTCGAGTCATAATACCATGACTCGGACTCGAACCTCTGCTTGATGACTTGGACTTGACTCGGTGGTGAATTGAGAATGACTCGACTTGACTCGAGTCAAAACCATAAAAGTGAGAATGACTTGTGACTCGGAGCTTTGTGACTTGGTTACAACCCTGGTTACAACCCTGCTTAAGTGCTCCCAAAAGTGGTAGTACTTTGAAAAGTAAAAGCAACGGCTCCGAATTCATGATTTCAGGCACACCGAAATCCACACAATATAATCATTGTTGGGTTAGAATTTCGACTCAATATCCCAAAGCAGCTAGCTTTACTTTCCGTACCTTCAACGATGGGCGATTTGACGTTTTCCTGATTCAAATCCGGATAGGCCACGAGGAGACGTTCCCTTTCTCGATACTCGTCGATCAAGCATTGCTGGGTTTCATTCTCTTTCTTCAATGCGTCGACGATGTCTTGCAGAGTTCCCGTCTCGCTCTGGCCGTTGTCGATGGCCTTCTGCGTATAACAAGAAACTCGAATAATATAATCATATTGAAATATACCAGAAGATATTCGGCTGACACTTGTCAGGGGTAATCGTCAGCAACTAGCAGAGAATTGGAAAGAACATTGTATGTCAACTGCCGTTTCACCAATTATGATGTCTAACGCATGAAAATCCAAATATTCGAGGCAAACAGCCGGCTTAAGCTTAATGTATTAATTTGACATTACGAACAAACTCCTTCTGTTCGCTGAAACTAGGTTGGCAGATTTTGATACCAACACACTGACTCAGCTATTCTTTCCGAAAAACATCATCAATAGTGGAAATATTAACGTGTCGCCCTTGAGCCAGTCAAGTCAGTCAAGTAGCTGGCACTACTGTACAAGCAAATATCAGTCACGATTTTCAGCTCAGTCACAATTGGAAGTAGAAAGGTTTAAGCCTGGGTCAGCCTCACAGAAAACTAGATTGCAACAAGGCGTCACACAAATTAGATTAAAAATATAATTACAGATAGATAATTTTTTCAAATTAGATTAAAATTGGAATTTCACCTTCAGTTTATTTCGAATTTGATTAGAGTTAGAATTTCAGCTACACAGCCTTTTCCAAATTATGTTAGAAGTAAAATTACTGAATTTGCAAAAACTTGAAAATTGAATTAAAAACGCCGAATCAGAATGAAATATAACATAAGTCAAGTTAATTTCATTAGAGTTTGTTCTCATGAACAGGGCGATTCTTTTTGACATGTCCAAATAAGTCATAATATTTTCAAAATTGTAACGTTAGGTCAAAAAATTGTCAACATTGTTTGCAAAGTCAAAATTTTTTTGCAACCAGCATTTCATTTTATTGTAGATGTTTGCACCGTCAGCGAACTTATCACTTGACATTTCATAGCTTGTAGCCTACTTTATTGGCCTACCGTTGTAGACGGCTTATTGTCTGCTCATTGTGAATCATAAACGGTCAAATGAAACAAATAGGTTGACATGGTGTTATGCTCCACGTACCGCAATATCCCAACTGAAGCAAGACTGCATGGGCATTGGTTCTTATATAAAGAAGGGCATGATGAAATTGTGATGTAGACAACATTGCCAGAATGAATCAACACGGTGTGTCACCAGCAGTGTACGCACAACTCCAGTGTTGTCAGCCAACAACTGCTGCTGTTGAACGTTCTTTCTCCATTCTTGGCAACTACTTAGTAAGGATAGACATCTTCTACCCGAGAATGTAGAAAAGAAAATTTTCATTGTACTACCACAAATTTTAATTATCTCTACCGTAATGCGTCACCAGCATGAAATTTCGAATAGGAGAGCGTTCAATGCACTTTTTCAGGTAGTACTTCTGCCAGTCAATAACAATTCTCAAAAATTGCTGGATGCCCCGACAACACACAGCACCTGCATTTCATGGAATGACTTTTCGTGCTCGCTCTTGCTCTGCTCCATCGCTTCCAGTTTTGAGATGGAAGTGTCGCGTTCCTCCTCAAGACCGAGCACATGCTCTCGAAGCTTGTCGCACTCATCGTTCAAGGCTTCCATCCGACGTAACAGACTTCTTTGCTTGTCTTGCAACATCTATATTGGTCAAAGCCATACTAAGGCGCAGAAAGGAATTCAGTCAGTCTGTCAGACTGGAAGCCCAATGTACACAACTCGACATCACCTCTGTAATGGGTGTTACCGTGAATTTATATTCCTGCTTTCTGCTAATAATAAATTTACCCTGATAGAGTGGTTTAAACATAAGAAATATACTAACCGTTGTATGTTATATTTGAAGAGCTTATTGGAGGTATAGAACTTCAACATACAATTGAATAGTAGCCTATAATCATAGTGAAATGAACCCTAATATTTTCGGCTATCATTCGTCAGCGGTAATCGTCACCAGCTAGAAGAGATTTGGAAAGAACATTGTTTATCAAAAATCTTATCACAAAATACGAATTCTCAGGCATGAAATATCGAATAATCGTTACGACGAGAGCGCTTGAGCTCAATGTACTGTTTTTAGACGCTACACAAGTCCTTCCGTGGGCGCAGGCTAGGTTTACGTATTTTGATAAAAATCCACTCCAAGGCACCCAATTGAAAGTGTGAACGGCACGAAATCTGTCGTCTCGATAATTCACAAATCAGGGTTGTAACTAAGTCACAAGGCTCCGAGTCACAAGTCAATCTAACTTTTATTGTTTTGACTCGAATCAAGTCGAGTCATTTTTAAGTCGCCACCGAGTCAAGTCCGAGTCCAAGTCAGCGTGCAAAGGGTCGAGTCCGAATCATGGTATTATGACTCGAGTTCAAGTCCAAGTCATTGCGTTGACTGCTTAGTTTCCAGTTGAAGTCTTGATCAAACAACTTTTTATAACTCTGTTTTATGATATCGAATGCTTCGCATTTTAAATATACTAATTTTCCTCATTTTTAACGGTTTCTGGTCGCAGCACCAATAGCCGAAAATTCAACACTGTGGTTATTTTACTCTTCGTCAAAGTTACAATGAAATGTCGGTTTTGGCCGTCTGAGATTCGAGTCATATGACTTGGTCCGAGTCGTATAACAGTGAGATTGGCTTGTCACTCGGAACCTTGTGACTTGGCTACAGCCCCGCCGGCAACCCACATTCGGAGACACTACCAATTCGACCGGACATGTCCCAACCTTTTCGTGCTGCGCCATATTCTCGTTTCTGGCTCGTTCGCGCTGGTACAGCTTCCGTTCGTGATCGACGGACTGCTCGAGCTCTTCCAGTTTGAGCTTGACGCGGGACAGCTCGGCTTTGAATTTGTTCGCGTCCTGCTTGTACTGCCGGCCCTCCATCGCTTCTTCTTTGTATTTATTCGACAAGTTATCTGAAATTGTATGCGGACGAGTGACGTCACGGCAGGGTTGTAATTATTGAGTCATGACTCGACATGCAATTTTTCGTTGACTCGACTTTAGTCATTTTCTTAAAATGGATAATGACTCGAGTCAAGGAATTTGTGTATTGACTCGACTCGACTTGTACTCGAGTCATTACGCATGACTCGAACCAGTCATATGACTCGACACATTCTATATGACTTGTATATCAGGACCGAAAATTGAAAAAGAGTTCCAAAACTGTCTTTTATCTGTTTGAATACATCTGTTTAAATGTTCAGAGTGAGAAAAATAATTATATTATGAATTTGAGACCTGTGATATCACCCAAGAGTTTCACAGAAGCGAGTTGAACCTGAATGGAACTGTGGCTTGGACTAGGCCCGTTGCTTCCTGACTTGACTCGGTGGTGAATTGAAAATGACTCGACTTGACTCGAGTTAAAACCATAAAACTCTAATTGACTTGTGAATCGGAAGGTTGTGACTTGGTTCCAACCCTGCGTCATGGTAATGTCAAGAGAGAGAGAGAGAGAGATGGATAAAGATTCGATGGCGACCATGATATTAAAATCCACATTTTTTTTGTGTAGTCTCCAAGTCTGAATCTCATAATGGCAGATATTTGATGAATGTAAGTTTCGATGAGAATATGAGAAATTTCATGTCCGAGTGCAAATCTGCATCCATCTTCAAATCGTAAATCATATTTGATCCAAATTTATCCTAAATCTTCAAATCTGTTTTTTTTTGTTCCAATCCATCATTCCATCACACTTACGCCTACAGTATCGCAAAACGGCGACGCGATGAATTTAGACCGGAAAAGAAATATTACCACATTCGGATTAGGGTGCCATATGCGTACATGAAGCTGCCGAAAATCAGCCATCAGAAAATGAAAAACGAATCACATCATTAATTACGATTGAACAAAAATAGGATAGGCCTACAAAGCATTGAGTTGAGCATGGTTACTAAGTAATTGAAGAGCTCATCTTGTATGTACAAATTGCCGTATGCCAAACCTGCAAACACCTCATTATGAAAATTTCATAGTTATGCAGTCAGTTTTGACCAATCACAATGTTTTGAGATTTCAAAAATATTCAAATTAGTCAGAACTGATACATCTGGACGATGATAACAGACAATCTCGATCAAAAATTTCATAACCTCCACCTCATCAGCCATTGTTTCGTACCCACCTACGGACAAGTGATCCCTGTGTTTCTGTAGCAGCTCGTCTTTAAGGTCGGATATCTTCCAATTGCTTTTTTCGATTTCTTCCTCCATATTTGCCTTGATAGTCTCGAGAGTGGTCAGTCGCTTTTTCAAGTCTTTTTCGTTCTGATATAAAATAGCATTGCTCATACCTGGTCTTAACCTTCTTCAAAAACGAAGGGTATCAACTGCGTATCACCTCTTTCAAGACATATTCTTTCCTCCGAAATTCATCTCTCAATTCGTTCGCCTTCCTGTCGAATACTGCTTGGCAGGTTTGCAGTTCGGATTTCGCGTCTTTTTCATTCTTTACCGCAGTCGCCAAGTCTGCTTTGAGCGGGTTGACTTGCTTCATTATGTTTGTCATATGCCTCGATATGCGCGACAGATCTTTGCTTTGGTGCTTAGCCCACCTGAATTAAAGGCATGTGCATTAAATTGAAAATAAGTAGAGCTGAGCACAGCTCTCAATTGTAGAACAGTATTCGCTTTTACTGGATGAATACCAGTTAACGTAAACTGCAATCTGATATATCGATCTCGTCTATCGACACATGCCTCATTGATCCTCATCGCTGATAGCTTTGATGTTATCATTAGGGCAAGTTTTTGCAACTTTTGCAACTTATTTTACAGCTTCCGGCAGCTTCCTATATACTCATTTATGTAGTATGATGTTTTAGGCTGTTTGTAGAAATTTTATATTGTAATTTTTCGCAACTTTTTTCTGTTTTTCATGAAGCATTTTACTGCAACTTTTATCAAGTATTGCGCAAAATGCACTAGTTGCTGACGAGTGTCAGCCGAAAATATTGGGGTTCATTTCAATATGAATATACTACTCAATTGTATAGTGAAGTTCTGTACCTCCAAGAAGCAGTTCAAAATGTAAAAGGTGATTTAAAAATCATAGTGCTAGTTATTCGAGATCAAGTTTTTTTGAGATAGCTTAGTTAGTTAAACTGTGTGTTTATAAAGAGCATTCGTTATTTTGCAAGTAACAAACGATAACCTTGATACCTGTTAACATGAAAGTCTAATGAAGGGATGTTCAGCCTGCGGCCCGCCCGAGATCTTTTGTGCGGCCTGCTGGTCATTTTCACTCAAAATATGATTAACTTTGAATCTTAGCCTAATTAAATGCCACTTTTGTTGAAATTCAGTGCAACTTTCCCAAGATTTTAGTGCAACAAAAACTTGCCCTGGTTATCATCTTTCCAACGAGCGTGCATGTCTTCAAAGACTACTCCCAAGTTGTTTCAACACGTTCCTATCACATCACTGCATCACAAATCGCAATCTTGTGGTGTGTTGAAAGGATGAAATAATTATTACCAATAAACTCAACTCATTCAATCAAGTATTAAATGAAAGGTACTGCAAGATTGATCAGTGTGAGATTCAGAATCAGTTAGCAGAATGATGCAATCTTTCTAAACGTGAGAAAATACTTTTGCCAGGGATATGCGATATGCCTCAATTTGGACCTATATGAAAAACGCAAGACCTGAGACTGAATTGATTTGTAGCACCAGATGACACTGGCAAGCACAAGGTGTCGGTCATAGGGCAGTGAATCAAATTATAAAGTCTACCGAAACCCAGGAGAAATGTAAGCTGTAATTCCAGTATACTGAGTAGCCTATAGATGAAGATAGATTTATATTAATTAAAATGGAGGAACAAAATGAAACAACGCAGTCCAGCGTATGAGTAAATTTGTGTAAGTCGATTGTATACACAATCGTAATAGAGAATACTGCAGTATTAATAGACCACTCAAGTACTAATATATATATTATACAATTACACAAATAATCTATAGATTTATTAGGTTTAATTAGCTGAAAATCAATCAAGTGGGTTATCAAACCAAGTGGAACTGTTCAAGAGGGAACAATCAAGGAAATTGTAGCCTTTATACAGCGTTCAAACTTCTACCAATGACGAATCTGTCATATATAAGTAGCCTATTTATGCGTATGCCGGTAATGTTACAGATAATATAATGGGAATTTCGATAGCATTAATAAATGCATGATGTAATCTTACTAAAACAAATGGTTTATGATTTCTAATTCTGTTTGCTATTTATGAGCAATGCAGAAATACTCAACACAAAACCTAACTAAGCCTTAAAAAGCAGATGGATATTAGTAGTTACTACCTCAATAAATCTGCCACAGACATGGTACTCCCATCATCATATCTGCCCTGATAGTCTTCCAAGGCCGTCGGAAGACTTTGCTCTTTACATAACTTGATTATCGTTCTGAAATAGGAACGGCGGTGAAGAGAAAATTAATCGCAGACTAGAAAGAGATTCGTACCTGCCCACTTCGTGTAAACTCTGTTGAGCCTTGGCGCACGTCTCGCACGTCGCATACACAGATTCCGCAGTTTGAACGCCAATGGTACGTACGTCACACGAGACATCTTTGACGATATATGTGCATGAGTATTTAGAATTCCAGCACTGTGATCATACAACTGAAGAAGCGGTGGCCCACCTTTGTCGTGCATGCTATCCGGAGATTTTGACGTGTCCTTGATAGGGTATGGAGATTTCATTTCTGTCTTTTTGTCCTCAATTGCTGGTGGCTGTTCGCTAGCCTGTTATTAAAAGAATATGGTTGCAGAATTGTGCGGTGAACAAATGTTTGCAGCATGGCAGAGCAATGCAAGGAATGGGCTGTGTAGTGTGTACAGGTTTGCGAAATGAGCATATCGTGACAAGAATTTCTACTCAAATACAAGTTAAACCAGCAATTTTCAAGACATGTCAAAATTACTGAGAATACCAGCAGGGTTATAATGACTCGATTCACGATTTTTCGGTGACTCGACTTGATTCGAGTCATTTTTTCACATGCGTAAAATTACTCAACTCGAGTCAATTCGTGTATTGACTCGACACGTAGGGTACTCGAGTAATATTACATGAATCAAACGAAGGTCGTATAACTCGAGACTAGGACGGCCAAGACAGACATTTCATTGTAACTTCGAAGAATAGTAAAGTTACCACATTGCTGGTATTTCGTTTATCAGTCCTGATACTTGGAAAATAGGGCAAGAAACTGTTAGGACTGAGGAAAACCACGATATTATGAATGCGAGCCGTTATATATCATTCGAGCAGAGATGAAAAAATTGGGTTGAACAGGAGATAACTTACAACTGAACTGAACAGTGACTCTGACTCGTGTCACAACACTGTGACTCGGACTCGAGCATGTACCTATGCACTGACTTGGACTCGGACTTGACTAGGTAGTGAATTTAAAATGACTCGACAAAACTACATAAGTTGACTTGACTCGAAACCTTGTGATTTGGTTACAACCCTGTTTCAAATACAAGTTGAAGTAGCCCAAAAATAAAATCACTTGAGAAAGTACTCCAAGTAGGCAAAATCTACTCGCGTACTCTGAAAATGAAGCAGTAACCTACCTCGATCCCGACCACCTCTGATTTTGCCCAGCCCTGCTAGTTGATAACATGGCCGTGGAAACCCACACAGAAAACTCATTGCAGATCATACCTGCTTGGCTAGTTTTTGCAATAAAGTGGCAATCTGCGTGATTCTGGCCCAGCATTTCTTCACGCTCAAACCGATCGACATGGAGCGCACCGAGCCCTTCTTAACGGGAGACAAAGACGACAACGGGAAATTTCCGTCTTCTGCCCGCAGTAAGATCTCGTTGAAGCAAATGAAAGTTTGCAACAGATATACCAGCCTAAAAAGCAGAATGTTCACGCTCTAGAACAAAAGATAATCACTAGGGTTGTGGAAAAATAAGTTTTTCTTTCAAATTTTAATGGCTGCTTGATAAAATTGTTAAATTGGCAAAAAAAATGCTGCACATCAAATTTGGCCCAATTCCAACCAGGACAAGCATAGCTATAAGAGAAGTAAACTTTAAATTTATAATATAAAAGTTACAATTTTTTTTTTAAATTTACTTGGCTACCCTCTGAAATTGATGGGTTGTCTATAAAAACGATGCAAAACAAAATGTAAGGATAGATACTTATAGGTGGATACCTCAATTCGAGTGCTGAGAGTATGTTATTTATTGACACCATAATTTATTGCAGTTTGATAACTGCAAAATATAGTAGATTTAGCAATGGTTATCAACAGGCCTATATTTATCACATATCGACAAGACATGTGATAGTTCCAGATTATTATGTGTCAGATGCAAATGGGAAAAAGGGGACTGATATCGCCCTGCTTCTGGTAAGTAAGCCATGAAAAGAAAACATTGTCTGTATTTTCTATGAAGTACCCCTATCCGCTTCAACCGCTTAATCAAAATGGCATCATTACCTATCTATGACCAAGTCATAAAGCATGACGTGGGACATCTGGCTCTCTTCCTCATCATCCTCTGAATAGACACAACTTTCAAGCAGCTTTGATATGCTTAGATCGCAGGAGGCCTTGTCCGGAAATTTCCAAGATTGATATTTAACCTGTAAGTAAATTAGTAACAGGGTGACATTACATTGTTTTTGTAGCCCAATCAATAAATACTAACAATATAATATATCACAATGCAATAACATAAGGCGTATTAGCAATATATTTATAAATGCTTTGAAAACGTGTAGAGGAAATATAGATTCAAACAAAATGGCAGATATAGAGTTATGACATGGCTGTTCCTGTTTGGTAATCTGTGGCGTTATATACGTTTTGAGGATCGTAATTTACCTGTCCGACACGCGACTGTACTTCATCAATGATGGATTGCAAATCTTGAACATCTCGTTGAAGACTTTCGATGCAGTACTCCCCTCCAAGTAAACTAGCCATAGCTACGGTTTTATTGCACTCCGGGCTGATTTTCTGTATTATCTATTACCGCGTATCTACAATTACAAGAAGATATGAAGTTCTGTCAAGTCTCGAGTCATGTAGTCTATATATTCTGGCTATGCTCAGGTAAAATACTGCAGAGGCATGCTTGAATGTTCGTTCTAAGTGTTAATGATCATAATACTACTGAACAGTGGTCTGTCGCGCGACCGAAACGACACTCTACATGTAAAATTCTAAATTATGAATTTGTGGACCAAGTATTCAACAACTGGTGGCCATGGCGCGATGTAAACAAAACAAACTGTTGATATCTCAAGCGTAACATGTTTCAAACGGTTTCTAGTTTATCAAAACGTGATATTTTTAACTGAATTACGGAAAATATTAATCTATAATTTATTTATTGCATGTTACATCCGAGTGAAACCGTAAAAAATAAGGACACAGGCGACGCTGCGCAAATGAAAATGAAGCAATTTTCCAACCGTGAGGTGAGGCTCGAGGGCTATAAAGTTTTGTTTGTTTTTGTAAAGTAAAGTTGTGTGATGCATTCCGTTTTGTTTGGGTGTCATATCTTTACAGCAGGAAGTGGCGTTCGTGGGAGTGTATCACGACTTTGAAAGACACCTGCGAATGTAACTGCGGCGTGCAAGCTGTTCCGAGCATCGAGGTTAGACTTTTCAGACTACGGTATTTATATTTTAAGCGTTGTGACTCTTCCTTGGCTCAATCAATTTTGAAAAGATTAACTATGCAACAATGGAAGATATCGTTTTTATTCGTCATTATGAAAAAAACGCACAAAATCAAGGTTACAGTAAATAACTATTGTAGAATGCTATTTTGAATGGACAAAATGACAGGGTTACCAATATATCAAATGCCATCAAAGCATGTGTCACCCATGCCGTCATGCCGAAATACCATAGTTCATCATCATCATCATCATTGGTTTACTAGCAATTTTATCAGTTCCACACGGTTGCCGGTGAACCCAGCCCTCGGTAAACCCAGCCTTACAAACCCAGCCCTCGGTAAACCCAGAATTTTAGATAGTTGTCAGCCGATGTTATGAAGGAAATGTGTCTAAGTTTCGTTCTCTGCGTGACTGCCTTATCGCATCGAGCAAGTGCGACGATGAAGACATCGTGCCATGTAACGGGTTAAGCAGCCGCGGCAGCTGGTCTTGTAGAAATTTCAATAAATTGCAGCTCCATTACGGTGGCGTTCTGAAGGAAATGGCTGCGGCCAAAAATTTTTGTTCGTTTTTACCTTCAATTTGAGACCACATCATTTTTAGAGCGCAGTGCCCCTTTAAGCAAACTCAGATTTATGCCAAAACAAACAATGGCTATTACAGTAGTCCTGTCTCCATCATGATGATCATTGGAAATCTTTGAATGAGGTAAATCATATAATCGAATTTCTTGCTTTGCAGTTCAAGACACTATGAACTCGAGTGAAGTCGACAAAAAGAGTATCCCGGATGATTGTGATTACAGTGGCGAAATCAATTTAGCTTTCGCAGGTATAGAAGAGGATACGGATTCAGTGCCTATTGTTGCTGAAAAAACAATGGACGGCGATATACAAGAAGATGTAGGTTCAGAATACCAAAATGCTGGGGCTGTGGACAGTTTGATTGAGCATGAATCAAATGATCAGGATAATGACTCGACATTTAGTAATACTCAAAACGAAACCAGCGATATTCAACAAATCCTGGAAGATATGCCCAGCCGTACTATAGGCCGCAAAAGAGGGGCACGAGCCGCACGGTTGCGATCGTACGCTAACATTTCAAGCACAGTCTCCGCGAGCAATCTGCAAGACACTGTCGACATTGACGGAGCCGACGACACGGAATTATTCGAGGAAATCACAAAAAACGGGATTGTCGACGAATTCGCGCTCCGAGACTTGCCCGTGAACATGGCTACCAAAAAAAGGCTCCGTTTGAGAGGGAAAGAAAACGAAAATAGAATTGCAAACGGGAAGCGTATCGGGAGATTTACGCTGCTGAAATTCAAGATTTCTCTCACCTGGCGAGATTTCAAAAGTAAACTCTACAAGTTTCTCATCACCATTGGAAGACTATGGAGTAACGACTTGAAACTTATCGAAGGCAATTTCGGCACTGGAGTCGTGTCTTATTTCACTTTTCTACGTGGAATATTCCTCCTATCTTTGGTATCTTTTGTGTTCACGTTTGTGTTCATCAGCGTTCCACAGTTGTTCGACCGTCCGCAAGTACCTTCCTGTACGTTTACAGGTGAAGGCATACTTACAGGATCAAACTGTCTTACCAACACGCTCATGTATCAAGGTTATTACATAAACAGCACTATCAATGCAGTTGGGAATGCGTACTATAACATGCCTTTGGCGTATCTTCTGACTATGTTCGGATTCTTTATACTCTGTCTGGTTTGGCTTCTGCGTGTCACTGCTACATTATTTCGAGAACACTACATCGACACTCAGGAGGAATACACGCAATTTACTAATAGAGTGTTTTGTGCTTGGGATTTCGGAATAGCATCACACAGTGCTGCGTCCATTAGGAGCAAGTCCATAGTCACTGAATTAACGGAATTGCTGGCCGAACAGCGTAGGCAGACACATCATCGGTCTGCGTGTTTTAAATGTGAACTAGTTGCTCTACGGATAGTCACTTGGGGCTTTTACTTTGGACTAGTGGGGGCCGCGATCGCCGGCGTGTATTTTCTGAACAAAACTTTCATCTGCCAGATTATATCCGAAACTGAGGGTAATCCTATCTTTCAAGATCTAGCGCTGCCTATTATTGTGTCTGCCGTCAATCTCATAATGCCATATGTCATCGACTGGCTGACGAGTCGTGAGAAATATAAGCATCCGAGACACGGGATATACATAAGTGTTTTCCGGAATTTTCTGTTCAAAATGGGACTGTTGGGAGTGATCTGTGCGTTTTGGACTTCAAACAACGTGGAAAGATGCAACTTGAACCGAAACGGGACGATATGCTGGGAGACTAACTTGGGTCAAGAAATTTACAGGCTTGTCATTGTAGATTTTGTTTTCTGTCTTCTATTCTCTACGTTTTGTGCGGAATTCATCGCAAAGTGGATATCTCGGAAAAGAGGCGGAAAGGGGCCTGAATTTTTAATCGCAAACAACGTGATGGACTTAATCTACGGACAGACCCTATGCTGGATCGGGATATATTTCAGTCCGATTTTGCCTTTGATCAACGTCATAAAATTTTTGGTACTGTTCTACGTGAAGAGGTTTAGCGTGTTGAGAAACTGTCAACCATCTACAAAAAGATGGCGTGCTTCTCAGAGTCACGCGTTGTTTAACCTTTTCCAATTAGGCAGCTTTCTGCTCTGTTGCGGATTCCTGGGATACGTGGTGTTCAATGAGCAACCGTCTTCAAATTGTGGTCCTTTTCGTGGTCTATCGCGTGCGTATGATGTCGTTTTGACTATGATTGATGAGCTAGGGGCTTTATCGTCCGGTGACTGGTTTGCTACTCTCATGCGGATTGTGACAAGCGTGTGGATTCTTGATTCGGTGGCTATTTTCCTTCTAATATGGGTGATATTCAAGAAAAGCGAGACCAGAGGACTTATGATCATTGCCAAGTCCCTTGAAGAACAACTGTCCGTGTATGGCAGAGATAAGAAGAGGTTACTGAAGCGTCTACAACGGCAATGCAAGCACGGACGGGATGTTGAGATAAGCAAGAAATCTGACTCGCAAACAATTCAGCCAAATGCATCCCATGTTGTTACCAACCCCGATTTGGACGAGATCACCAAAAAGGACGAATAATACCTGCTTGGGACTAGACACTATATTTTTTAGTTTTCTCTACAATATTTTCTCTGTATTATCTTTCTAATTCAATCTGTGCAGTAAGTTCTAAAGTGTAAATAGCATTTAATCATGTGTACACTAATATCTAATATGACTTTGTTTCTTGCCTCAATCAAACCTTGATCTGCGTGCAAATCTTCAATCCACTTGCCAGATATGCCAGGGTATAATCTTCATTGATCCTCATCTCGCAGTATCGTTCTTATTTTGCAGTATAGCCTACTGAAGCCGTCGTGGTAAACATTTTTCTTTACTAATTCGAGTTTCTTTTGATTGCCTTTTCATTATTTTGCGTACGATTCATTGTAACTGTTAATTAACAACCGACATAAGTTTTGGTTTTTTCTCACTTCTTTTTTACATTGTCTGCCTTGAAAATGTTTGATTTTCCCATATCACATAATGCTTTGACCGATTGAATCTTACGTAGTTTGTCCAGATATCATGGATATGTTTGCTTTGTTTGTTTGTGATCAAGCTTAGTTCATTCTGGTAAATTAGTTTTCAAGTCAATTGGACAGTCGTCTAGGCTCGTGGTTCTTAGTGTCTTATCGGCACGTCACTTTGAAATGGTTCAAGTAATCTCGAGAGACCACTAATAACTTAAGAATGGTGAAAATTAGATCAATCATTAACGATAATATAAATTGACAGTATGTGATATATATGAAGCAACTTATCAAAGCAATATTTTATTTACGTTTAGATCGTACATGTGGGCGAGATCGTGTTGGTGTTCTTGAGAAATTTTTCTCAAATTCATAACTGATACATCGCTTTCCACTTCATAGCTTACATACCACATTTGTTCGGAAGAAGTTTGGTAACCGCACTGTAATCTATTCGCCCGTGTTAGCTCCTACTACAATTCTCCAAAAATATAATTAAACACCACTGTAATCAAGATTTGGTAGTGAGTGTGTCGCGTTATAATCAACCATAGATCATGAATGTTATGATCAGCAGTATTTTGATGAATGTTTCTTTTGGGTAATGAAACAGTTATTTTTACTTCTATTTGCTATACGAATATTCTATATTCATTCGCACTGTCGCCATGACATTGATCCTGTATGTGGTCCTTTTATCGCCTTTCCTGCTGGTCGTAGAGGTACTGTATATTTGCACAATGCAACATCAATAAAAGCGAATTCATAGCAGGGCCGCCCTGTCGGGATCCCATTGGCTGGATAGTTGATGAATTGAAAGGTGTTTGTCGAAGTACTTGCTCTTCATTTTGTTCAGGTTTTTCCTATCATCTACGTTCAACTCTTTTTCTGTCCGTCCTATGTGGCATGGGCTTGGACGAAACACACATTTAGGCCCAAAATCGACTCTTGTAAGCAACCAGAAGTGAACGCAGCTATTCAGAAGCAACTCAGGGATACCTTTCTGTAGCAATATCAACGATAGGGCCTATGCAGATTGCGCAATGCGCAGGCAACGTGAAATAGCCTACAGGATTATCAACAATTTACAACCGACGAAGAGGCGTGATAGTGGACGGTAACATTCATGGGGCAGCATGATTCGTGGTGCCACGAATCCGTGAAATATGGAGAGTAGGCTATTATTCGGTCCCGTAATGCGGGGCTAATATCGCCTGATTTTCACGAAAAATCCATTCAAGATCAACGCTTTATTAGTATTTATGACTTGACCGAGGGGTCATTTTACACCTGGCCGATATTATGAATGCTGCGTAACCGACCTATGACACGGCCCACTTTCGTTCTAGTCCAGGCTTTCAAAACACATCGCTTATGCGGATCAGAGCCTATATAAATCGCCAACACTTACGAAAGGCATTGAACCTGCAACCCAATACTATTACTAGAGGCCTATAGGGTTACCGTAGTTTGGAATCTGGAAAGGAGGACACTTTTTACAGAAGGTAACCCTACCCAATATACCCATTGTTATGCATTGCAGAAGTGGAACTTTAAAATGTATATCGTAAGAAGTGATTTGGTGTTGCGAAGAAGTAACGTCATTTGAGTAACTATAGTGCGATGACGAGTTCCAATATCAATAAACGTCAGATTATATTTTCATCTGATCAAGAGGAACACAATCTAGGCCACGTACAATGCGATGTGATGAACAAATGGGAGGATGCAGTACGACCAGTTGCGGTCTCTCAAACTGGCGTCCACGTCGACCCAGTGCCTGATGTCACAGTTCTTTTACGACTGTAATCTCTGCCGCGGCTATTTTCATTCCCTGTGAGTGCGTTCTTTCATCGGGTCTTTATCAGGGATTTTTGTCACCGTAAGAATAGCGACGTGGGGCAGAGGAGCCCAGATAAACCTCCCGACGCGGAATCGTAGACCCGGACCGCTTGAGTAGCAGGCGCCAGTTTTTAGTAGGCAGTAGGCAGCCTGCGCAACTACACGAATTGAACTTGCGCTAAATACAAAATCTTTAGGCCGTGGGTGCAGTTCAGAGGAGCAAGTAATTTTCTTTACAGGGTATCGAGCATAATTTGTCTTGGTCGAGCCGCACCTTTGGGTAGGCCTACCCGAGATAGTCTGGCCATATAAGAAATAAACCTGAAAAAGTAGATCCACAATAACAAGTAACAATTACGTTCATTATAAGATAGGCTTACCATACGTCCTCTTTTAAGAGGATTTGTCCTCTTTTTTGACTTTTTTGAAAGTGTCCTCGGAGGACGCCCTTTTGTCCTCTTTTTTGAGATTTTGTCCTCTTTTTTGAAATTTTAGGTCAGATTTAGAGCAAATTGCGAGTGATATGCCGCAAAGTGAAGCTCCGGCGGGTATTTCGGAGTTAAAATGATAATTTTAGCTCTGAGCGAAAATATGACCTTTTTTTTCTTTTAGTCATCCACCTGGCAATGTGGACAGAAAAACGGTATTTTGAGCTCTGAGCGGAAAACATGACTTTTTTTTTTCTTTTTAGTCAACCGATCACGAAGTGGGAAAAATTCACCGGTTTTTGAGAATTCTACTCCGGATTTGCAAGTTTCTGAAAAAGTGTCCTCTTTTTAGATTTTCACAATATGGTAAGCCTATTATAAGATCATTCAGGAATTTTAACTGGCGACGTGATGACATCAAGCCCGCTTATATAGGCCTGTGACTACTCAATAAATCGTGACGCGAGATGTGTAGGCCTTTGTCTGACGTGGTGACTCATCCTCTCTATGTACCTTCTGGTGCTTATTAATACGCGCGAAAAGTTGAATTTCAAATCCGGTTATTTGCTATGTACTGTATGACGTAATTCTGTTGGTATTTTATTATGTTTACTATCATTGTACCATAGTAATATCATTCGATACGTAAGAGGCGTATAGACTATACTCATCATCATTAGTTTATTAAAAATTTTTATTAGTTCAATGTACCACAAAAATGCGATACAATGAAAAGATAGGAAGGTGTCGAAGCGACTCGTAGTAGTCGATGGAATCACGCACCCACCTTGGCGTAGACCAGTGGTTCCCAACGTGGGCGATATCGCCCCCCCGCAGGGACGATTCGGCGGTCTAGGGGGCGAAAATAACGAAGGGGGCGATAGGGGGGTGATGGCACGTTAAAACGGCTATAGAGTCAGGACCGTAACAGTCGCATCCCAAACCGCCCAATTGAGGGGGCGAACTCGAAGGGGGTCAAAAATTATTTCGTGAATTAACATAAATTATGGAGTAATATTTTTTTCGAAATTGATGCAACTTTTTCAAAATTTTTTCGCGCTGGCCGCAATTTAATATCGTCATGTTTGTTGATTTTGGGGTACCTTTGCCCAACAAAAATACGCATGATTTATGGAAATGGAGACTTCGGCGTCGGCCGTTACTGCGCGCCGACGCACCAAGACATATGAAGTTATAGGCCATGTAACATACGACTCATCATCATTGGTTTATTAGCAAGAAGTATGCCAGAACGATCAGCAGCGAGAAGACCTTCGCCAAAAAGGGAATGCCCTGACCGAAAACTTCGACATATATGCATATATGTTTAATTGTCCATAGGCGCCTCAGTGGCTCGAATGTTCCCATCTTGACGATCTGAACCCTACAGGACAAGTGCCATCCCGCAAAGAAATATTATTTGCCAGTTAAGGTATACCAATTTCAAATCATGTGCGTCTTTTAGTTTGGTACGTTTTGGCGATTTCCATATATTTTTACGTAGCAGTTAAAGGAGGTCACGAAAAAGCATCATGCAACGAAGTCAATATAACAACGGGTCGGCCCATGTTTAATTATCATTTAGGGGTCCTTTTTTCCAACACACTACACTCAGATCTATACCGTTAAATCTGATTACGTAAGCAGAGAGGATAAAAAATTGATAGCAATATATATGCAAATCCCGACCATATTGTCCGATTCAGACATGAATTATATGAATTTGTCGCGCTTCGCGCGCTCACCAAACAGTACATGACATAGGGTATATAGCTTATATGTAGCGACAAAAAACCCACTGGCTGAGGGGGGTCTGGGGTTTGGTTTATCCCCCTATGGGGGCCCAAGGCCAACGTCTGGGGGGATGACGAAGTGCTGTTACGATCCTGATTGGAGTCAAGAGAGAGAGAGAGAGTCTTTATTTTCATCGAACCAAAATACATAGCAAACGGCAATGATGGTGGTACAGAAAATATGCGTGCACAGTATTCGGTATTAGATAGGAATGATCGATAAGACCGTGAAGGTCATCTAGTCTGATCACACCAGCATCAAACAGGTACACTTGACTCTGAACAGACTGGCTGTAAAGAAATGTTTAGTTAAAGGAAAATAGAAAAAAAAATTAAACAATGGTGGCAAATGATCAATGAAGCAATGTCTGGGCGAGGTAGGGCAACAGTGTTAGTGTAACGACAAGAGGTGATCAAGTAGGGCTTTTTTGAATCTATTATAAGGCAATTCACGGATATGTGGTGGTAATGCATTCCAGATGATAGGTCCCGAGTAGTCGATAGATCTCTTAGTTAGGTTGCTATTGGGTGGGGGTAAGTAGATGTTTCCTTTAGACGAGGATCTCGTGTAATGGGAATGGACATGTTTAGCAGGTATGAAAAAGTCATCAAACACAGGAGGCAGACTATTGGAAAAATATTTGTGAACAACTTTTGATACTTCGAAGCGATATAGTTCATCAACTCGCAAAATTCGATGCTTACGGTAGTAAGGCGATAAATTGGTACGTAAAGGTACAGATGAGATCAGCCGTATCGCACGGTTTTGCAGGGTTCGAATTCTGCACAAAAATGTTGTGCATGCATGTCAAGTTGGAGAAATGACATTTTTTAGTCATCTCAGCTGTGAAAGTGTAATTTCGAGGTCGAGCCGAAAAGTTGATCTTTTTTATTAGTCAACTCGTCGGGTATCCCAGTTTGTATGCCCATTTTTCGGTTCCCAATATTTGGGGGGCGATGATCGGTGTTGAGCTTCAAAAGGGGGCGATGAGTCGAAAAAGGTTGGGAACCACTGGCGTAGACGACGTAAATAGGAGGCATGCGCACTGAATGAAAAGTAAATAAGATAGTATAGAAAAAAGCAAGCGACAAGAAATGGGGTGGCATGCCATGGAACGCGAGATCGATATGTCAGGTCGTGATCTGGTAATCTTGAGGATGGACTAGTTTTCATTTAGTAATTGCTTATATTTCTACTTGAATGTGGACATCATGCTCGTCGACTGTCGTATGACCGGCGAGATACTGTTACACACATCAGGTTCGGCATATTTGATGGAGCGATGATCTTTTCGGTCGCTGATATGATATTTGGACGACGTGGACGCGAGTGTGTTGTACTTGTAAGCTATTGATTCCGAGGTAAAGGCCCAGGGGGATGTTAGATTAAAAAGATCGCAACTGCGAGTCGCTAGACATCCTCCTATATGTTCATTACATCGCATTGTGTCTTATCGCATTGGACATTGTGTGTGACTTGTTCAGATGAAAAAATATAACTCAACGACCAACGACGATGGACCAACAGAGTACAAGAGATACAAACCTGGGTGATTTTTTGGCTACCCTATGTTCCGGATTTGAGCGCAACTTAAGATCCCGAATTCATTTCATATCATGCTCAAAACTAGCATGGGAATTGAAAATGAATCTAGTAATGGCCCCAATGTCCAAATTCAAATCGAGTTTTGCAAAATTCGTGAATGTAAAGCCGTGCTCACTGGTTGTTTAGCTTCCAGATCGGTCATCCGTGAATGATTGACGTCGAGGATTTGAGGTCAGTTCTGTAGGCATCGCATGTGCAAATTGTGCGGGTTTTGCTATTTTGCTCCTCTGTGTCAGCTAATACAACATAATATGAATATGCCAGTCACAGTACAGCGCTTAGCGCACACCTTCCTCTTACGAAGACTGGCACTGAAGACAAGATACGTCAGATACTCATTCGATTCCACTGCAGAGAATACCAATATCGTTGACAACACTGAACACATAACTAGCGCCGATGGAAGCCTTGAGTACTCGGTTTCCAAAGCAGATTTCAAGTGGGTGGAGAGACTCTTTCCCCCGTCCAGGATTCCGTTTCCACCCCAGCACGAGTCGTACCCAACACCGAGCGGATGGGTTGCGCCATCAAGTAAGAATTCGATGTGTACTGTTACAGTGCAGAGGTATCTATTTTATCAACGTCATCAACAGGTCTGGGCGCAATGAATTGAGCACGCGAATTTGAACTGAATATTAATGTAGTTGGGGATGATTTTTTGCTGAAATTGTATGCTCCTTGTCACTAGAAATTCATTTATCATAACTTTGCTCAGCTCTAGTCTCCAACTATTCTACTTGAGTAGCATCAGTGTTGGCAACTATCTCGACTCTGCCTGGCCATATGTTATTATTTTAGTTGAATAGCACCAATGCCAGCTACTATCTTGAATCTACCCTGAAATATTTAATTATTCTACTAGGGTAGCTGCAATGTTGGCAACTATTTTGACTCCATCAAGGGCTTTATTAGCTTCAATGTTGGAAACAATCTCGACTACACCAGGAAATAATTCAAAAATCTACTTGAGTAGCATCAATGTCGTGGTAGGAGTTGAGATCAATCATTTCTGTATAATATTTTTACACTCCTATAGCTTCGCTTCTACAGGTTGGAATTGAGGCAGGGTTGTAATGACTCGACTCCGACTCGCGATTTTGTGATGACTTGACTCATTTTTAAAAATACGGAAAATCACTTGAGTCATTGTGCATGACTCGAGACTAGGATGACCATTTCATTGTAACTCTGAAGAAAAATAAAGTTACCACATTATTGGTATTTCGTCTATCAGTTCTGATACTTGAAAATAGGGCCAGAAAGTAAGGTAATTACTATTTTATGAATGCGTGCCATTCTATAACACCCGAGCAAAGAACTTGGAAAAAGTGGATTGAACTGAACATGACTCGACTTAAAACACTGTGACTCGGAACCTTGTGACTTGGTTACAACCCTGAATTGAGGAAAGTTGAAAAATATTTTTTTGAATTGCTCTATTGATGCTACTCGACTATAGTTGTCAACATTCACAAACTAGATACACCCCACTGTTTGCCTTTCCATGCAACCTGATCAAATGTTGTTTTTCAGGCACCGTACCAGACAAGCCATACTTCATCCGCAGAAACAAGTACCATGTCTTCACGATATTTGAAGAGAAAAAGCCAAAAAACTCCCAAAGATGGCTGACGTATGTGAAGCATATCGAAGGGGACATCAAGGTTGGTGCTCTGCGTAATCTATGGCCTCGTTCGCAAGGGTGGTCAAAGCGGTCATCTTTGGATAGGGCTGGGCAAAATCGAGTACCTGAGTGCTTCGATTCTGAATCACGTATTATGCTTCGAGTCGAGTATCACTCATTATGATGTCATTACAGAATTTAATATGTCAAAGTTCAAATATGTACCGTTTATGCCACCACAAAGAATATGATGTCTGTTATCCATCTCAAAAATGATACATTATTGGTATTTTTGCGGCCATATCGATTTCACTCCACTTGGTGACAATGCTGTGGGATAATCGTGATTTCGGAAATGTGCCACGTCCAGAAACCTTCGTAGCTTTGTACTATATTTTTCGTATGCCAATCAATGTTTCAAGGCTTCAACAGTAAAAATATATATCAAAACTATAATTCTCGTTGATAAATTGACTTTCGGTGGCGAGAAGCGCATAATTTCAGTACTCGAAAAAATCGTCTTATGCTACTGGACTCAAATCAATAAAATAGGTGCCCGATTCAGATTCGAATCATTGTGCCCAGCCCTATCGTTGACCCTTAATTAGAAGTAGACCCAAATTATTTTGGTTGACACTCGTCAGCAAATAGCAATAGAATTGAAGAGAACATTTATTATCAATAATTGCATCGTAGATACAATGTTCTTTTAAATTCTCTACTGCAGAGTTCTGACCCCTTCTCTCCTGTTCTATATGGAATGATATCACATCACATGGTCTATATTCTCGGATTGTATAAAATCGACGGTCTATTGCATATTTATTCAGACTCATGTATGATATAAACTAATGATGGAAGATGAGGTTTGCGTTCTCAGGAGTTCAGATTTTACGTTCACAAACGAACCTTGGTAGGTTCTGCACTGTGAACCTTTTTCATATATTGCAATTTTTCACGTCATTAACACACTAAACAAGCATGCACCTTACTAATCTCAAAAATTTTACTTGCTTTGTTACTTAAGTTTGCTCGAAATATTTAGCTTTCCGTTTGTGATTATTCAGTGACTCTCTCTGCTGTGAGCTTGACCCGCAATCACACAACAGCAAGAACAAACTACACTATATGTTGACAGTCAGCGAATGATGCTTACTCAACCACTCCATGAAATTGATATAAAGAAGGCCTTGTTGTCTGATGTAAAAATCTAGCAGGCGTACGGGAACCATCTTGATTTAATATGTTTGTTGTAGCCTATCTTAAAAACCTAATCCGTGCGATTGAAGTGTTGCCTACTATATATCTTGTTAATGGGGTAATTTCGGTAGCAAGTATAAGAACCAGTTTTACACTCTGCTCAATATCAATGTATCAATAGTCAGACGCCAAATACGTTGTCAGGTCCGGCCTAGACCGTTACGGCGTAAGCTTATAGGCTATTCCCTTGTATGTCCTCGTCGAAATTGTTGATGAAGCAACGGAAAATAATGATTTTATGGGATTATTATAGCATTTGATTTTTCCAGTGGACACATTTGGTGACGTTTGAAAAGTCAGCATGTAGGTTTACTTCAGCGTTGTGGCCGAGTCGTCGCTAGGTAACGTGTACATTAATATATCACTGCACTGAAATGTAGGGTTGGAATTAGCAATATGACATCATAGGTTTTCAGGGGTTCGCACTATCCCTAATATAAACCTACTTCAAGTATTGCAGGGCTGATTTTGTCAAATAATCTTAAAACTCAATTCGAAATAGTCTGGAATCCTAATAACTTCAACTAATGCGAGTTGAAAAAAAGTACTTTATAAGTAATCACTTTTTCAGGCTCTTGAAAAGGAACTGATCGAGGCGCTTCGACCATACGAAAAATTTGACCCAGCGACTCGCGTCAACGAGGCGACACAAACGATATGGGTGAAAGGAATGCACAAGGACATAATAGAGAGATATCTATACAACCAAGGGTTTTGAACGTTTGACCAACAACAAACGACGACAATGTTCAAATAGTTGGAAAGGATGGAAGGTTTGTAGTGGACGAATTCCAATGGTGGACGGCATTCTTGGACATACCAAATGCGGCAGCAGTTGCAGTAGATCAAGGAATGCTTGTGACAGTACACTCGAAATCATTTCCATATTAATACTCATTTATTGGCCATATGGTATCCTCCGATTGTTGCTTTGAAAAATACAAACTGTTTTCAACACAAACGATTTGAGTCAATTCATTACAGTTGCACTAAGGAATTTGTCATAGAGACATTTTCCAGCTGTCTTTCAAAAATACAAACAATCAATTCTTCTTCTGTCAGATATTCTGGCGTGGTGATCAAACATATCGTGTCACAGAGAGGAGGAATGTGATTTCCAAACAGAAATCCGTCAATTAGATCAGGGGTTGGCAACCTTTTCAGCATACCGGTGTTCAAAATACACAAATGTTGAAAATTGATTGCAGCTACAAGGTTACCAAAGGGCAGTAACACTTAACAGACACATTCCGATTTAAGAGATCAGCATGATTGGCCATCAATTATTATCAGTCACAGTATACGGAATTTTCGCGGACAAGTATCGAACTGTCCACAGAGCTGTCCAACTGAACATTAGGGTTGTCCATAATTTGGAAAATCTTACAAATCCTCGGTTGTAATGTCTTATTCGATAGATTATTGATAAAAAACGACACTGAGCCTGAAAGAAGCTCACAGAAAGGCCGTTAAGATTTCGTGCAAAGCGTTTGAAAGTAGCTGCCGAAGAATGGGCGTGCCACCGACCATAGAACGGCGAGAAGACTAGTAATCAAGAATCCACGGCTCTTGATTGGATAATCGGCTATGCTTCAATGACCACGTCAGCAGCAGCTTGGTGATTACGTGAACAAGGAGTCTACAACTGGCGGCGATTCTGAAAGCGCATTGTATATAGGTTGACAGATAATGATTAAGGATTGATTAAGGGTATGTTGAGGTACGAAATACATGATGAACAAACAACAGCTGCTTCACAAAAACGTCTAAAGCATGACTGCTTTATTGTGAAAGAAACCGCCGTAGCCGATATGCCTTGTTTTCAACGAGGGAAAGCATAGGCGCTTATGCAAGTGGCGACGGATTCCTAGTTTCAGAAATAATATATCATTATTGAATACAAAAATAAAGCTTAACAATGACACTATAGTTTGTGTGATCTCATTGGGCTCAGGTTGTAGTACATAGTTGAAGTTTTGAAAGCTCTAAGGGTCGGCTGAATCAGCGGGTTATGCTTGGCACTTGTCAGATGCTTGCATCAAACTGCATTCACTTGCAAGTGTTGTCAGAGTCCTTGATGATGACGCAGAAAAGAGGCGTAAAAGTAAGCACATAATATGCTGGATATGATATGTCAAATTCCTTAATAATCGCGCAGAAAAGGGCTGTAAAGGTAAACACAGACAATGCTGCATAGTGCATAGTATCCAGCATAGTTTACATATCATATCAAGCAGGGCCTGTGCTTGCATTTAAACCTCGTTTCTGCGACATCATTGGGGACTTTGAAAACATTTACAAGTGAATTCAATTTGCTGCAAACATCTGATGAGTGCTAAGCCTAACCGTCTGATTCAGCCGATCGCTAGAGCATTCAAAACTTCAACTATGTACTGCAACCTGAGCCCAATAAGATCACCTAACTTATAGTGTCATTGTTAAGCTTTATCTTTGTATTCAATAATGATATATTATTCCTGAAACTAGGAATCCGTCGCCACTTGCATAAGCGCCTATGCCAGTGGTTCCCAACGTGGGCGATATCGCCCCCCAGGGGGCGATTTGGCGATCTAGGGGGGCGAAAATGACGAAGGGGGCGACGGGGGGCGAAAATAGCGAAGGGGGCGATAGGGGGGCGATGACGCGTAAAACGGCTGACCTTTTTTTTTTTTTTTTTTTTTTTTTAGTCATCCACCTAGCAATGCGGAGCGAAAAAACGTTATTTTCAGCTCTGAGCGGAGAAAGATGACCTTTTTTTTTTTTTTTTTCTAGTCAACCCGCCGGTGATTACAGTCTGTATGCCCAATTATCGGTGCACAAAATTTGGGGGGCGATGATCGGTGTTGACCTTGAAAAGGGGGCGATGGGTCGAAAAAGGTTGGGAACCACTGGCCTATGCTTTCCCTCGTTGAAAACAAGGCATATAGGCTACGGCGGTTTCTTTCACAATAAAGCAGTCATGCTTTAGACGTTTTTGTGAAGCAGCTGTTATTTGTTCATCATGTATTTCGTACCTCAACATACCCTTAATCAATCCTAAATCATTATCTGTCAACCTATATACAATGCGCTTTCAGAATCGCCGCCAGTAGCAGACTCCTTGTTCACCTAATCAGCAAGCTGCTGCTGACGTGGTCATTGAAGCATAGCCGATTATCCAATCAAGAGCCGTGGTTTCTTGATTACTAGTCTTCTCGCCGTTCTATGGTCGGTGGCACGCCCATTCTTCGGCAGCTACTTTCAAACGCTTTGCACGAAATCTTAACGGCCTTTCTGTGAGCTTCTTTCAGGCTCAGTGTCGTTTTTTATCAATAATCTATCGAATAAGACATTACAACCGAAGATTTGTAAGATTTTGCAAATTATGGACAACCCTACTGAACATGCATGGTACATGTCATGCATCGTGTACCGTAAATTTCATTCCTAGCCTGGACCACATGGGCTTGTATCAGAGAGCCGTTGATTCTAATAGCCCCTCCACCAGACATTTGCGGAACATGAATTCCTGCCAACAGATTCCCAACCGAACTTACTAAAATTTCGGTCTCCTCTTCCTGCCCGTATATTTAGTGTTGGGTTTTGGAGCCTTCGCCCGTTTCTTCTTTTCGATAATCCACTCTCTTGATTTCTTCACGCTCTTTCCACGTAACTGCTTATAAGTCAGACGCTCGCTACTGTACGCGACATGAGCAGACGCGCTGTCAGCAGCACCCAAACCTCTGGGCATTTGTGGAGCCGTAACACCGCAAAATAAACACAAGAATATTTTTTTAGCCTTTGTGCTTTCAGGATAGTCGATCACAACACCGCCTGAAAATCCGGCGCGCGTCGCTTGTAACGTAATAAGCTCTAATTGACTTGGATTTTCTGGGTACAACTGAAACACGGCTCTTGTGCCGTGCCTCATCGCGGAGTATAACGTTGAGAAGAAAGCGTATAGTCTTTTTGCCGGATTTTGAGCTCTGGAATTGGAATAGCACAGCCATTGAATAGCAGACACGCTTATGACGCCGTCAAACGTTCCAGGCTTAAAACACAACCCTTGTCCGGCGTCAGCCAAAATCATACCACCTTCGACTTCGCGGTCGATGGCGACGTCCAGCATAGAACTGCTGATATCAAGTCCTACCCAGTAATGTCCGAGCTCCGTGGCTGTTTCACCACTAAGCCCAGATCCGCAACCGATATCAAGGAGTAGCGACGGTTCGTCGGGTGGTAGATTCAACAGTTCGATGGCTCTCTCGGACATTTTAGACTGGATCTCCATCATCCGTGAGTTGCTAGAGTATTTCTGAGCTTCCGTGTCATTGTAAAACACCTCCGGTGGTGCCTGGTGTTCAGGTCGCTTGTGCGAAGACATACCTCTATTTGACTAGATCTGAAATGTAAAAAGGCACACACATCGGTTTTAGGGCTGGGCACAATTGAACACCTGAGTGGTTCGATTATCACTCATTGTGACGTTAAAACAGTATGAAAGATGCGGAAAGTTCAAATATGTGCCTTTTATGGTATCACAAAGAATGTAGGCTAATGTAAGTCTAGAGCACATTGAAAATAATTCGGTATTTTTCGACCAGGCCTGTTTCATTGCGCTTTGCGACAATGCTGTGGGTTGATCACAGATATTTCATGGCTACATGTTTCGTATGCGGCGATACAACCAATTGGGGTTTCAAGGCTTCTACAGTGAAAGATAGTATCAGAACTGCAATTCTCGTTAATAATTAGCCTTTAATGCAAGGCAGAGCACAATTTCAGCACTTGAAAAAATCATCTCCCCTACTCGACTTGAATCGATAGGATGAGTACTCGATTCAGATCAAGCCCAGCTCTAATTGGTTCAAGAGTTTGAAACAAACATATGCACTGCTTTTGCGGACGACAACATTTCACGGGCGCGCGCCATTCCGACAATCGCCGACAATTTACGAAAATCGTATTTGGTGTAAAACGCGATCAAGGATGCAGAAGTACCGCTACCCTCCGAGTCTCTCATCATGTTACACAGCTCAGGGTAGAAATGAGGAAAGGTAGGCAGTTCGTAAAATACCAAATTTTTCATGCCGCGAATTTTAGTCCTGTTGTAAAAGTAATATCGTTCGGTGTACAGTAAAATATGACATTTTCCCGTGTAGAATTTCCTTTTCGCCTTGCCGACATCAGTGGTCGTGCTGTAGTCACTAATGTGAGAGAAACTCAATCCAGATCCTTCCTTCCATTCTCTCCGCATGTAATTTCGCAGACGCACAAAATCAAAATACTGCGGTATGAACACAACGATGTGTTTCATTTTTGACTCCTTGTATTGCTTGTATATCCGATCGACAAAAAATTTAAACCTTACTTCCGCCGAATCTACCAATGTATCCGGGGTTAGTTTGTGAAACACTTGAGGTAGCTGTTTCGCGATGGCACAAATACTGCCTTTTTCGCTGCAAAGATCAACCGTCAATAAACCTTGATGGTTGAAACAGAATTTGTTGAATAACGACTGTATCTGCGGAGCACCGACGCTAGATAGAACGATGCTTTGTCTGTAGAATTTGTTCTGCGAATCAAGCGATATGTTTCTCACTCTTGAGAAGTCAACGTCGTGTGAATCTTTCGGCGTTATGTTTATGTGATTGAAGTTATGCAAAACATGTTCCCAATTCTGCATCATAAACACATCAGTCTGGTCGAGAATCATCATTTCGATTGATGATAAAAAATCATGTTCGTAATGCTTCTCTCCGACAGCCCCAATTACAGACCTCATGCCCAGAGGTGATGATATGATTATATCTGAAGCGTAAAATGGTGTGTAAAGCCGTATCGAATTACGCAGCAGCCCGATGCCTATACGGAAATGTTCGTCTGTGTTTCCTTTGAAAATATCTTGGAAATCTTCTGGTTTTTCAGAAAGAGAAGTATCTTTATCCGGATCGCTGCCGAACTCCTCGAAAAACCTTTTCTTTTCACCAACCCCAAAATTTGAGCCACGTTGTAGAAGTTTCAATAATGTATCCACCACCTCAAGGGCCGCGCTTCTGAAAGGCACTAAAATTAATATCCTTGGTCTTGTGATGCCTTGGTCTCTGTATTCAGCCTGCTCGCTTTGCTCCGGTGTCATGTTTTTAAGTCTAGCATTGTGCAAGAGAACTTTTGCTCTGCACCGTAACAGATGATTAGCAACATGCAAGCAGTACGCCTTTTTTATATCCATATTACGCCCGGACGCAACTACGTTAGTGTAGCTCACGTCACAGTAAGAATTGATTAAGGTAAAAAATTCGCGTTGCAACGGGCTGAAAAGCACATCTCCCTTACAAAAATCTATGTTGATTTTGCTCCAATTGTCGATCAAAATTTTCTTGATGTGATACACGCTGCGAAATTCGTCCGCGGTTGATCGTTTTGGTAACGCTTTACTGGGCACGTAAGTTCCAGGGATTGTTACTCGACTTGAGTATGTGATTTTTTCCATGATGGACCACTCCATGCTGTGTTTCACTTGTAATTTGCTAGTTTCCATCGATCCTGTATATTCTGTGACATTTGCTTCTAAATGTCTTTTGTAATAGTTTGTTTTATCATTGGCAGTTGATTTTTCTTCACCATTACAATCATCATCATCCGAATCACCATATATTTGTACCTCTGGAATTTGTTCTACATCGCCCTCGCCGTCTATCTCCAGATCTTCATCATCACGCAGGCAATCATTTTTATCATCTTCCTCACTTTCTGAATCCAAATCCTCCCCACTGCTTGATGCTGAATCCACAACGAGTGTGGAGGATGCGTTATTTGTAGTTGACTTCGAACTGGAAGCGAGTTTGCGACGTTTGTGCTGTTGAATTTCGTCATCAGTTTCTGAATCAGAACTATCCGCTTTGTTTTGAGATCCGACCATCGACACCAGACTCGAGTACGGATTTTCCTCGTCTTCCGACGAAGATAGATCTGACATGTCGCTCACGTTTTATGAGATCTAACAACGACGTGATCAACATTAACGAGAAGACAACGCTTTCAAACTCGTGGGGCTGTGGGAACTGTGACGCGTACTCTTGATTATTATTCAGCGGCAATTAGTAAATACACACGGAAAATTCTAAATACCTGACTGTGAACAGAACACGAATAAATCCAACATGTTTTCGCGAAAGTTTGAGCAACATACATAAATGCCCGTGCCGCAGTCGTACACGCCGTGCAAAGTGCAACAATAAATAAGTCAACAACCAAAGCGAACAAACTGGTCGCGTGTTAGCTGAGCTCTGCTCTTCGCTTCACTGGGTTCTGTAGAAAACATGCGCTCCAGAGAGTCCAGACACCAGAGGCGCTGGAGAATGGCACCATAGTGTCCTAGCTCAGTGGTGTCGACCCAAGCAAATCTCACGGCTCAATGAAATTGGTTCACGTCATACTTTACATTTAATCAAAGGCAAATTGACAGTGATTTTTGACCAGCTTGCCGAGCATTAAATTTGATGAACCGGGTATAATCAATCGAAAGCTGACGCGGTACTGCTTGCGAAAATATAAAATTTATTCCTCTCATCGCTTTGTTGGACGCTGGGCGATGCGAAGCCCTAGCGGTACAACCAATACTGTCCAATCACTGTCTCAAGAACCCAGGAAGAGTATGGCCGCCAGGCCTTCATATTCCGACCCCGGGATCTGGTACCGCATCGACGGGCCAGTATCCCAGACACAAGCATGGTGGCGGAGGGATCAGTGGCCGCAGACGCCCCCTCTAAAGCCTGTTTGTGCCGACCGTTTGAACCTTGACGAAACTGATGAAAAAGGTAGAAAACGAAGCAACCTTATGGATGCTTTGTGTCCTACGACACAAAGGGTCCTATTACGAGCGCTTGTGGCACATAGTGCTGTGGTGTAATGCCACAGCGCTGTCACAAGCGTCACGGGGGAGGTTTACTGCGGTTCTTCCAGACCCCTAAAAAAATAGGTCCCTATACATTCTGTGGACCCAGTTCTACCCTTACAAGTCAAGGAAAGGCTGGTAAGGTGTGCTCGCTTCTACCGAAGCGCCTATAGAAAAAGTATCAACAGCGCAGCGTTTCTCTACGACGCGATTGCACAAATGCACATGCACAATGCCAAGGGATATCTAGACTAGAATCACTAGATAGACTAGATATCCCTGACAATGCCATTGCCGCGACGCCAGCTGATCCCACTCTCGCCGCGCAGCCTCATCCTTGCTCTTGAGCTACTCTCTCATTTCGCCAGACAGCATTGTTGCGTCACACTGCCAATCTCCTCAACAATAATTTGGGACTGATTGTGAGGGTTCCCGGGCCATGAGCGGAATAAATTTTATATTTTCGCAAGCAGTACCGCGTCAGCTTTCGATTGATACCCAGTTCATCAAATTTAAAGGTCAACTGCATCCTAAAAATGACTTTGCCTTATTTCGTACGTTATGTGGTTAGGAATGTGTATAAAATAAAAAAAGTTGAAATTACATGATAGTTTTCAAGTAATTTAAATTATAAATCGAAAAGCTGAAAAACGGATATGAAATCATTCAGCTATGAAATGACGTCATGTGAGTGACACAGTAAAAGTCCTGGTATAGCTCAGTGTGGTAAACAGATAGTTATTCGTGTTGGGATTGACTTTGATACTGGATTTGATTGTCAATATGGAAGGTATGAAGAAGATGAGGCACGGAGGTACATCTTGTGTCGCGTATGGTTGCTCGAATACGCGATATTCGGTACCCAAAGTGTCTTTTCATCGCTGTCCAAATCCTATTGCTGGAGAGGATTATGAAGACTGTGAAAGTGATATCCAATCCCTGTTAAGTGACGATAGCTTCCACCCAATAGAGTTAGATGGCGAGTCAGAGTGAGTACTTGAACAGTGTAATCATATTTGTACCAAGTCTTCACCAAGATATTGATTTGCAGGCATTCAAATTCAGAGGAATGTCTGGAGAATAGCAAGACCCAATTTGTGATTGTGGACAGGAATAAGCTGGTGAGCATTTTTCAACATTGTCCAATGTGTCAATCAGAGTCGGACGTACAAGAGTCTGGTTTAGGTAGCACACTGAGAATCAAGAAAGGCTGCACAAACTGCTCATAATCCAGATTTTGATTTACGGGTAGTGTAGATGCCGTTACATCCTTTAAAGATGAAAAAGCCTACTAGAATGTATCAAAAAGAAACAAACTGCTCCATTCAGCATATATACATGATATATATATAGGCCTAAATTTAAGTTACAATGAATAGCATCTTTGATTCTGTTGTTTACCATTATGACAATCCATTTTCAGATTCATTGGCATACGAAAGGATTTGCGATGTTCTCTACTCCACGCAAATGGAAAATGACATACGCCATCTATCGCCGAATGTAAACACTGCTGGAAGTGAATCATTCAATGCCCTCCTCAATCATTTCTGCCCAAAGTTATATCACTACAACCATAATTCAGTCAAAAAGCCAGGTAGGTACCTTGCAGTGTCTCGGCTCGGCTATTCAAAACAACCTACCGTATATCAGATTTTGGCATAATTACTAGCCTCATCAATTATGCATTTTTTGTAGGATGCAGTTGGCAATCCTACATTTCAATGAAAATTGCTCGAAAACTCGGAAAATGTCGAAAGAAGGAGCACCGCGGTCAAATACCCGAAGTACAAAGATGGGGAATGTGCGGCTCACATGATCCTTGAAAATTCAACATTTGGTAACTGCCGGTGATCTGCCTGCATCATAAGATTTCGTCATATTGTTAATGCCTGTTCTAGATTACTGCAATGAGCTTGCCGAAGAAGTTCAAGCACTCATCATAACTGGACCAGAAACTGTTGAGTTGAGCGATTGTGCTGAGACCGTTCCACCTCCTCTAACTAGCAGCATAATCAGAATTAGCAGAGAGAAGCTATTGCCCGACATAAAACCCGATATGCTTTTCTGCCTGACACAGTAGTTATTTTGGTCGATTAGTTATATGCGTTTATTATTTGGAATACAACTGTACATTCACAATGTGGCGTTACTGAACTGGAATCCTGTGTAAGAATTTGACGTAAATTTTGTTCGGGCAGCAGTAGCAACGCATGCAGGCAGGATTTTGCCACAGAATCCCCATACCCAGCGAACACAATTTCTGTGGGCAGTATGTTTCAACTTCCTGAAAAGTGAAAACAAATGTATTAGTGCGAGAAAAGTATTTGGCAACCGAATCAGAGATTCATCCCATTCATGCATCGATCTTGATGTTATTATTCTGCGGCCATATTTCTGTTGATATCCATAGTAGGACATCTCCAATACGTCAACGTCCAGACACACTGAATTGAATCATGGCAATTCTGTGATACACTTCAATTCTGTCAGTAACTCTCGGAACCTCCTTACAGCACAAACTTATATCAAGATACAGGACTGAAACGAGCTATTACACTACAGACTATACAACTGTATTCCATGTAGTCTCGACGAGCGGCTTGCGCTGAGCAAGCTAGGCTGATTATGACCCATCATATGAAGCTGCAAGGGGTTCCACTGACGATGGGATTGAGCGCATCAACACCTAAACCAATACGGCATTTAAACGGTAATTTTGTAAGTACGTGCAAAAATGATACTTACATTCGACATCCGAGTACTCGGACTCAGTCTCAATATCACTTGGCAAATCAGATCCAATGGAAACCTCGGCCATAACTGACTAGAATAAAAACTCCGAGAACACAAACAGCCGCTGTGACCGGTGTTGATAATATGTGTCACTCACTTGACGTCACAATGCACATTCTGCTTTTTCTGTAAACATGCCAATATTGGAACTTTCAGTCAAAATTACGGCAATTTCCGATTGAGTTGAAACACGGAAAGTCGGTAATTTCGTTATGAAAAAAAATTCTGAACATGATTCCGCAAAGTTGTCATGAAGATGCAGTTGACCTTTAATGCTCGGCAAGCCGGTCAAAAATCACCGTCAATTTGCCTTTGATTAAATGTAAAGTATGACGTGAACCAATTTCATTGAGCTGTGAGTTTTGCTTGTGTCGACACCATATAGGACACTATGATGTCTCGTCTGTCTATTGATAACTAACGTGCGGATAGATACGCAACACCCGTCGGCACGCTTGCTTGCCCGAAGAAAATTACTGTTCAACAATCTGAACGCAACATAATCGCTAATCCTATAGCTCTTATTTGAAAGCTACTGTCGCACTGATTCTGAAAATATACATCAAAATCGAATCAGGGCAATGGAACCCCCTTGAAATACCCCTCAAAGTTCGAAATTCTGCATTGTTCTGAAAGATCGCAACCACGCAAGGGCCATTGTTTTGGTCATTGTGCTGCGTCGCTGCGATTGTTTGGAACAATGCCGATTTTCAGACTTGTTGCGTTCAGATTGCTGAGCAGTAATTCACTCCGGGCCAGCAAGCGTGACGACCGGTGTTGCGTATCTATCCTTAGGTTAGTTATCTATACACCATGCGGCTTCATTCCTTCACCAAATTCATATATGATCACTGATCAGACATCCACCTTTGACAGGGAATTGCGTCTGCTATATAGTCATCGCGGACCCCTTCAAGTTTTGTGGGATATGCGGAAACTAGAAACTGCAAAGTTTATGTATCAGCTCCACTGCGGCCACTGCCCCGAACAATTCAATGACTTCTTTACCTCGGTATCAAAAGTGCATAAGTAGGCCCTACGACTAGGGCTGGGCAAAATCGAGTACTTTAGTGATTCGATTCTGAATCACGTATTTTGCTTCGAGTCGAGTCGAGTATTCGAGTATCACTCATTGTGACGTAATATCAAATGCCAAGGTTCAAATATGTAGCTTTATGCCACCCAAAGAATATATTGCCTGTTATCCATCACATTAATGATACTTTGATATTATTTTGACCCTACCGATTTCATTTCACTTTCTGACAATGTTGTGGGAGGATCAGGACTTCGGAAATGTGTTATTTCCAGTAACGTTCGTAGCTTTGTACCATGTGTCGTATGCTGCGACACGGCCAATCAAGGTTTCATGGCTTCCACAGTGGAAAATGGTATCAAAACCCTAATTCTCGTCGTTAAAATAACTTTCAGTGGCGAGGAACGTATAATTTCAGTACTCGAAAAAATCGTCTCTTGCTACTCGACTCGAATCATTGGAATAAATACTCGATTCAGATTCGAGTATCAATTTTAATGATTCGAGTCGAGTAGTAAAAGGCGATTTTTTCGAGTACTGAAATTATACGCTCATCGCAACGAAAAGTTAATTTGCTAACGAGAACTATAGTTTTGTTACTATTTTTGATTGGCCGTGTCGCAGCATGAGAGACATATAGTACTAAGCTACGAACGTTACTGGAAATAACACATTTCCGAAGTCATGATCATTGTCAAGAAGTGCAATGAAATCGGTATTGTCTAAAAAATACCAAAGTATCTTTAATGTGACGGACAACAGGCATTATGTTCTTCGTGGTGGCATAAAAGGTGCATATTTGGACTTTGATATAGTACATTCTATTGTGATATCATAATCAGTGATACTCGAATACTCGACTCGAAGTATTTTACGTGATTCAGAATCGAATCACTCAGGTACTCGATTTTGCCCAGCCCTACCTACGACACACGCGCGGCCACGTCGTCGCTCTATCAAATATGCCGGACCTGAAGTGTGGAACAGTATCTCGCCGGCTATCCGACACGACCGACAGTCGTCGAGCATTGCCCAGTCCAGTCCACATTCAAGTCGAAATACCAGCAATTTCTGCTGAATGAATACTAGTCAGCCCTCACCATTTACCGGACCATGACCTGACATATTGATCTCGCCTTATGTCACTTGCAACCTGATTTTATCGCTTGCCACTTTATATTACGACCTAACATCGACCTCACCCCCGCCACATGCCACCTCATTTTGTCGCTTGCGTCTTATATTCTCTGCATTACTTTTCATTCAGTGTGCAATGTGCAATTGTGCGTGCATGCCTCTTATTTACTTCGCCTAGGCCAAGGGTCGGCAACCTACGGCCCGCCAAGCGAAATCGTCCGGCCCGCGACATCATAATTAGTTGTCGCAAGAATACGGCCCGCAAACTTCAGTTCCAGCACTGTTTATTAAGACAAATTGTAGCATTGCTAAGATATAAGTACGTTGTACTGCTCTATAGTCACGCCCTAAGACTGGTGCGCAGGCGGAATTTTAGTATAGTATATCGTACTATAAGCACAGTGCAATATAAATTTTATTCTGCTCACGGTCCTGTAACCCCCCATAACCAGCCTCGACTCTTGCATTGTGATCTAGTTTTGAATTGTGACGCAACCATACTTTCTGATTCTTTCTTCATAGCTTCAATGTCGTTTTGCCAGACAGAATTGTTGCGTCACAATGTTAAAACTGGATCACAATGCAAAATTCGAGGCTGATTTTGAGGGGTTCCAGGACCATAAGCAGAATAAAATTGATATTTTCGTAATTGGTACAGAAGCAGCTCTCCATTGATACCCGTTTTATCGAATTTAGCGCTCGACAAGCGGGCCAAAAATGGCCACAAGGTTGCCATTAACCAAACGGAAAATGTGACTTAGAACAATTTACCTGAGCAGTGAGATTTTCTTGTGTCTTCACCATATAGGACACAATGGTATAATGTTCCCAAGTGTGCGCAACTTGTAAATTACATTCTATTCGGCATGTCATAAATGGCTCCTTTTGCAGTAGTTGTTTGTTGTATTTGGGGTGTTTTCCGACTGCAATGGTCATTTACACCAGGCCTATATTCCTTATTTTGGTTCTGTAGAAGCCGACTTGTAGCACGGACCACTAATTTAATTATTGAATTGTTCCCACGCTTTCCGACATTCGTTCTCCACGAAATAAATTCAGGGTATTCGGTATTGCGTTTGCTTTGAACGTCAAAACCATATACCCACAAAATTTCAAATGGACCTTATTTAAATGCAATGCAGTGATGAATTGAAAGAAAAATTCCATACAAAGAGCATATCGCTGCTTCACTTTTACAAAAAGTACATCCTTGAAAGTGGTCTTCATTCCCGCTTGACCAGCCATGCAAAAGAAACTAAGAGCAAACTAAGATTACGCATTTCCTACGCCCATTTAGAAAATGTTCTGGTTCTTGCATCATCTGACTTGGTACTAGATAATGAACAACTTTCAAAAGAGAAGCAGCATCAAGTGTCACATTAATGCTGTGTTGTTGAAGTGTGAATGCATTTGCTGAGATTGCAGCAATGTAGCGTAATATACTGAAGTGTGAATTGTAGTATGAGAAGTCCGGCCCGCCTATGAGTTGTACACTCGAAATTTGGCCCGCGAGTATCAAAAGGTTGCCGACCCCTGGCCTAGGCTAAGGTGGGTGTCTGATCTTAAAGGCGTATCTGTGTTAACATTAACTGCGTTCCATACTGAGATAGGTGATGAGATGATGATATCATGAAACACTTTACCAACATTCTCGGTTTGCATTCAAATATTTACTTTTATTTTATATTCTCCAATGCCAATTTCACGGTGAAATTGTAGCCTTCAGGCCATTTGCTTACAATTACAACCCCCTGTCAAGCGCGATAGCTGTTTCGTTTTCGATGACGGCTAACAGCTGATCAGTTGATCAGCCGATTCCTCAGTAAATTTTACGCAAGATTCGGTGTTGGTCTGTTCCGAACAGGCTGTTCGTATTAATTTTGACAGTACCATACCGAAAATGTCATGAGGCTACTTCTCGATGATGTCATAACAGTGTACTAAGTTTACGGCTTTCATTCACGTATTTATTCGGTAATATATTTTCCGATGCCGATTTAACAGCAGACTTCTAGATGGTTACTCATTTGTGTTATGTCACAGTCTCCAGTTTCAAGGCCAAAATCTCCTATGTTGTTCCGAGACCGAAATTGCGAGGCTGCTTTCGTCTTACTTCTTCAAATTTAAAATGATGTGTTGCATTCAATATAACAGGCCCAACCTCTGTGGGCCAAATGAGAAGTCCAAAATACGTTGGCGGGCAGAATGAAAAATTTTAGCAATATTCTTTAACTTGTTTTAATTTTATTTCTAAATTACATTGGTATTAAATGCTGTTCAGTGAATGTGTTGATGTTATGTAGGATAATGAGAAGGTGACAGTTATTAAAAAAATACCTATTTGCTCTCATGATTCGAAACAATGTTAACATGATACGTTTCTAACGCTAATCAAACCCGTATCTACGTTCTTCTATTAAGACTCTAAAACAGTGGTTTTGAAACTTTTTTAGATAAAGAAAAATTTCGCGTCCATGATCATGAAAGCACAATATAATAGAAAGTGCAACCAGAATGCTAGCTATCCCAACGGATAGTTGGATGGCATGGAAGGATATGGCTGTTGATGAGAGAATTATGAAATATAAAAGTCGGACAAAACACATAGTAACAAGAATGATCTGAGGGTAGATCGCGCTTAGCGCGAAAAAAAAATCGTTAAACTGCGGCTTCGCACCCCCTTTCAGATGCTTGCACGCCCCCACTTCTAGAACAACTGAACCACAGTGAAATGTATATGCGATAGTACAAAGCTTAATGTCTTGGTCGCTGCCTTCCGAGCAGTGTGCAGGTTAGATAGCCTTGATGTTGAGCGAAGGTTGCAGTTCTTCTCAAATTCGCCTTCCCTTTACCGAGTGTTTCGGTTTTTTTTTTCTTCATAAGATCCATATTAATTAAAATCCTTAATCTCGGTTGCATCCTCGGCAAAAACTATAAAGACGGGTTTACCCCTGACTCCAGTATGCAAATATTTAGTTCTCTAAACCTTCTTTGAATTTCAGTTTTAGGTTTTCTTTTTTTGACAATCCATTATGGGTGATAGATATGACCAGTCATATAGTAATAGCGAGCACTGATTGACTTGTTTTAGGGATTTGGAAACGTATCACGTAGCAATTTCAAACACATAACGTATAAAGCGAAATGTGACAATGGCAACAAACAAGGTTTGAACTTAACTATATGGAAGAAGTGACTTCTTGTCACTTTATTTGCTACTCATACTTTTCCACATTGCCCTTATTTTGAATCTGGATTACGCATGCGAGGTACGTATAGGCAGCCTAAACATTAATGAATAGGCTTCAAAGTAAACGAATTTCTTGCTCAGTTGAGGTTGTAGTCATTCAAAAACCTAGTTTTATGTTTTGAATTGCAAATAACCTTTCGCGGGCCATACAGAATAGCTTCGCGGGGCGCATTTGGCCCGCACTTTGCCCAGGTCTGCTTTAGAGCAATAATTAGAGGTAAAGAGACTCGGTCCTTATCAGTCTATAAATTGTCCATTGATCTATAATCGTATACGCGGGAGGAATGCGCACTCTTAGCTTTTTCCCTACATATTTCGATAAATATGAATAGCTGAGGTATAAGTGAGGATAAGGACGCCTTGTTACACACTTTTACACTGCTGGTGCCAGAGGCAGTGTATCTAGTTGGAACAAAATTGGGTATCGTGATCTGAATCATGTGGTCTCTACTGCAAACGGTGTCTCGATATTACCCGATCGTCGACATTACTCGGTTAGAGTTGACTTCCAATGCATCTTTTTTCGAAGTAGTAACCATGCAGTGGTGAACTTTCAAAATTCCTATAGTTGAAAAATCGCTTTCCATCAACTTTGCTGCAGTGACGAGTTTTTTTTTTAAATATCATATTGACCACAACGATTTCATCCGCAGAATCCAAGCGTGGTTTCAGCACATTAAAACGCAACGAGACTTCTCTTAGAATCGGGATGTGTAAAGATATAGGCTAGATGAGTTATAGTAGATGTGCTCAGGATTCTCAGCGCTGTCATTATGGGTATTCCAAATTTCAATGAATTCGTCAATGAACATTTTGCAACTATGAAATTACGCCTCGCGCAATACGCCTACTGATACAAACGTTAAAATATGCAGGTATGAACGACTATACTTCATATTTTCTTCCGAATAATTTGAAGAGTGTCAGCTCGAAAAGCTTCGGGTTTTAATATATTTCTGTCATGAATATATTATTAAAATTTGAAATGCGTAAGCCTAGTTAACCATGCCTAATGTCTATACACGGACCATACAAACTGTGTGTGACGACTACGAAGGCACATTTTCACGTCGGAATACACCATTTAGATTATCAAAATCGCATGCACCCCTTGCCCCACCACCCGATATTGTCACGAGCCGCCACTGTGGTGCACCATATTTACTATGAAGAAATCTTTGATATGGGCGACAATACGGTGTGAGAGGAACCAAGCAATCCGGTACCTAAATTTTATTCACTGATACTTCCGTGAAAACATATTTGTCACTCCATCACTACTATGCGCGAAGCGCAACAAAATTTCTGGGCTTTACTTGACTTTCATGAATATTAAATGTTGGTACTCCGTGAAAACCGCCTCGAAATTCCCCAGGCTATCTTTCGTATTGGGGGATTAAACTACTTCTACTTGACAAAGTGAAAATAGCGGAAAGTAAGTAAGTAGATCAAAAAATATTACGATCTACTTGAGTAAGTACCAGAAGTGGGGAAAAACTACTTGAGTACTTCCATAAAGTAGAAGTACTTCGTTACTGACAACCTCTGTAAGCAAGTAGTGGTGGCACAGAACCACAACGGCTGTCCGCGATCCTAAGTCATCCAGTAGTAAATGCAATATCGAAAATTGGCATTAACGTGGCACGTCACGGCTACCCGCTGTCGTAAGGCCGTGCGCTGCAGAAGTAATCGGAATTCGGCTGTGAAGAGCAAAAAGGTTGAACAATGGACATAGATTGGATACATATACAGAAAATAACGTTAATACTCTTCCGTCTTGTCTTTTCTCTCTCGAGGAAATGCAAATGATACACGCGACGACTACATGTTGATCGGTGCATTAAACAAATACATTTGATGTATTCTTTGAAAAGAATAATAAACATATCCTATGTAGCGTTTGACAGATTCATATCCACGGTGCCAACAGATGCAGATGTGATTGACTTTGGATATTTTGAACGCCTTTCTGGCACACTTTCAAAAGAATGTTTCGAGCGATGCACGGCGTAGACACCTACACAAATCAGTGTTGCAGTATTCAAGCCTACGTGCAGCCAATATTCGTACAGGAAATCGGTTTCGAAAGCGTTTACGGTTGAAGCGTTGGTTATAAAGATCAGTGATACGCAGTTCTCGAAGATTGAAAGAGCAGCCCAGAATAATAATTTTCCCCAATCACGCGAAAGGTCAGACGGCAACATAAAACAAGAGTACACGTCCAACGCTATGAATGAGATAACCACCGAGACAGGGTTGAACCCGTGGATGCGCTTTATCGACGTGGCGTAATGCAACACAGCCACGAAGATACTGTGCAAGAGAATTGCAATCCATATTCTGTTCAACAGAAATCGTATGGATCCTACAAAAATGATAACGCGTGTGGCTGCAAAAACACTATGGGAAGCGTATAGGAATGCAAAGTGAACGTACGGCATGTCAGCAAGTATCGGACTCCAAATAATCACATATCTATTGACATAGTATATCCTACTACATGCAACAAATGCGGAAATTGCAAATGAGAACTGCTGTAAAGCTTCGATATCATACACGCCGTATACAAACACATACGTGCTAAGAATAATTTGCGGAAAAGACTCAACGAGAAGCAAAAATATATCTATCGCGTGAGTCCACTCGTGTATATAGCTTTTTTCTTTCTTGCAGACCAAACGAATGGTGCAAAATGTAACGATTATCACTGCCGGTGCAGCAAGGATGATGGAGATTGTTGCCGCGATGGCCACGACGAATTCCCCCGAATTCGTAGACGTGGACATTTTGAAGTACAGGTTCATAACCGAACAATCGCTTGCAAAGTCTAGTAATTGCATCGTCACCGAAACGAAATTCAGTACATCTCCCGGTGTAAGCTCCATTGCGTGGTTACAAATAGAATAGGACCTGAATGATACGTTTCAAATTATGCAATAGAAATACAACAAAATGAATTTCGATTGCTTTATATCAACTATGGTTGTTGTTGGTTATTAGAATAACACCGAATATTTTCGGCTGACACTTGTCAGGGGTAATCGTCAGCAACTAGTAGAGAATTGGAAAGAACTTGTAGATCAACAATCGTATCTCAACATATATGACATCACCAGCATGAAATTTCGAATAAGAGAGCGTTCAATGTACTATTTTTAGATGGTACACGAACTTTGTTTTGTTGACACAACCTTGGCTGGTGTATTTTGATTAAAATAGACTCAAGGCACGCAAATGGAAGTGTGAACGGCCCCTTCCAACGACGCAAAATCTGTCGTACAGAAAATTTTTCGCACGAGCGGGATTATAGTACATTGAACGCTCTCTTATTCGAAATTTCATGCTGGTGACGTCATATTTTGAGAAACGAATGCTGATATATAATATTCTTTCCAATAATTCTCTATAGTTGCTGACGATTACCCCGGACGAGTGTCAGCCGAAACTATTCGGGTCCATTTCAATATGAATATGAATATACTATTCAATTGTATGCTGAAGTTCTGTGCCTCCAAGAAGCTCTTGTTTATTAAACAGAAAATTAAGTGCCTATCACCTGTTGATCGCAGTATCAGTATTTCATTAATGTTATCCTTTCAAAACCAGAGGTGGTCAGTAACGAAGTCCTTCTACTTTTTCGAAGTACCGAAGTAGTATTCCTCTACTTCTGGTACTTACTCAAGTAGATCTGATTTTCGCCACTTCTACTTCGTAATATTTTGTGATCTACTTACTTACTTTTCGCTATTTTCAGTTTGTCAAGTAGAAGTAGTTCAATTCTCCAATCAGGATCATAGCCTGAGGAATTTCGGGACTGTTTTCACGGACTATCAACATTTAATTTTCATAAAAGTTGAATAAAGCCTAGAATTTTCGTCGTACTTCGCGCGCAGTGGATACGGAATAAGTTCCACGATAGTATCGGTGAATATAATTTAGGTAGCGGATTGGCGCGGTTCCCTTCACACCACATTGTCGCCTTTCCCCCATATGAAACTTTTCATCACAGTATATATGGCTCATCATAACGTTTGAAACTGATGTTTCGCAATCTAGCATTTACTTATCATATCGTAAAGTAGCATGTCCAATTGTCCACGGTGTGTCCTAATCTGGAAAATTGGGCTCTGATTTTTTTTTCAGTTCTAGAGCTGTTTTAGCATACCACCTTCGAAACTTTCTGGACTAGAGATAGGAAATACATGTTCCGCTTTTAGAAGTAGTATTTATATATCACTTTCAATTCCCAGTATCATATACTTTGAGTTCTAATTAATATCAGTTTTTTTGTCTGGATAACATGCATGTTGAAGTATAAAAGTAAGTGTAGTAATGCCTTTAATTTCCGGAAATAAAGCTACACAATATGGCATTTTTACGGTCCACCATATTTTTTATTAACGTTTACTAATCGCGCAAAGTGTTTACACCGTATCATATACAACTTCCCCGTATTGCTCTTCGACTAAACTACGGGCCTTATAATATGGGGGAGGGCGCCATACCATGATATTTTCTAAAACGTGCTGTTTGAGAAAACAGAGGATTAGTATCGCATTTCCATATCAATACTATCATTTTCATCCCATGATGCGGACGAATGCTTATGCTGTCGAAAATTAGATACATCCTGGTATACATCAATATGAATCAATCTCGGCACCTTTCGCACAGCTCAATTTGCACCTTTTGACAATCCATGTGAACTCATTAGGATCGTTTCACAACTACTTACTTACTTGAGTAGATTTAAAGCCAGTCAATTCTACTTCTACTTGAAGCAGTTTTAGGTTGCTTATGGAAGAAGTACTTCTACTACTCGTACTTGAGTAGATTTTTCCGTCGCTACCTCTACTTCTACTTGAGTAGCTTTCTTGACTACTTTGACCACCTCTGTTCAAAACACTCCAAGACTGCGATACGATGAAGAGAGAGGAAGGTGTCGAATCGACACGGAGTATAATCTTCAAAATCAGACACCCACCTGGGCCTAGAGCTAAGCGATGTAAATAAGACGCATGCACAGTTGCACACTGGTTGGAAAGAAATATGGGATAACATGAAACGACTACTGATGAAAATGAATGACGCATGTGTCGATAGGTGAGGTTGGTCAGAGGACCAGTCATCTTGAGGGCTGACACCACGATCGAAAATTGCGTAGGCCTACAAAGAAATGCAACAGGCTCAGTAAATACCACATAAAAATGCAATAGGGAAATCAGCTTTACGCACAATAGGAAAATGTGATATATTATAAATGCTGATTACCTACAGGACAACACGAATTCAGTGACATGGGAGGGCCGAGGGTTGTAAGGCAGAAATATACATTCAATTCAGCTAGAGTTACCATATTTTGAGATCCGGAAAATAGGACGAGAAAACGAGTAATTTGATAATTTTTACTGGAAATACTGTTGTGTTGACTAAAAGGTCATTTTTTTTTCGAGTCGACTCCAGAAAGACTCGCTCTAGCATCAGAGGAGATTCTAATATGCCGAATCGAAACAAATGATCACTGCGTGTGGACTTACACGTGCAACGGATTTATTCATGATGGTGGGAATAAATATTTTATAACATTATAAAAAATTTATAACGTTAACAGTGATTGTTGTTGCTGTTTAGTGTCCGTGGTGTTTCGACATCGACATCTATGCTCAGCCAGCTCATTTAACACCAGACCCGATCGATAATCTTATTCATTCCCGAAGTGTTGGTTTATAGACTGCGGCCCACTTTCGTTCTATGATTTTGTTAGACACCGCTAATGCGAATAGGATGCGGATCCAGGAAATAATAAGCCTCCAACCTTAATAGTAATTCTGGAGTCGGCAACGAATGGCGACGAGGTCCAGGATAAGCCTACAACAGGCAGCGGCTATGATAAATAGCACCACGGTACTCGCCACCGCCATCTTTCAGGTGTGTGTAATAGGGATGGGCTGTAAGTGGAGGCCAGTGAGGCAATGCCTCACCTGTTGTCAACATAAGTAGAATAATATATTGTGAAATCCGTCAACGGTTGTTCATGTGAGTGATAAATTGTTAACGCCTTCAAGCCCCAAATTACGTAATTTGCATATTTATTGTTCAAAAATACAGGGACGCATCGCCCCTTTAACACGGATCGACGTATCGACGCTGTTTTAACATTATAGGTATAATCATAATCATAATCACCATTTCCTGCGATGTCGAGAGAGACTAGGCCTATTTTGGCCTCGACTTGGCGCGTAGTGCTCATTTTAGCGAAAGAAGTAGACAGAATGAATTGGCAAAGGCTGGATCGGTCGAGTCAAACGTTATGACATTGTTACCAAAACTGGGCGATATCTTCCCATGCCATTCCTAAGAACTCTATATAAAATTGGCTAGTATAATCACATAGCAAGCCAGACAGGGGTAGTCGAGTTTGTAATCGCAATCGATTACTACGATCGCAGGGCTTTAGCGAAGACGATTTATCGAGATAAGAAATCATACCCGAAATTATTCATTCATTCTTCTCACTGGAAGAAAGTCGGCATAATTCGTGAAATTCAAAGAAAATTTGCTCAATCGATCAATCCACTATCAATTTTATTTTGAAGGTATAGTATAAACAAATAGCAAAGTTGATGAATAACTCATGACTGAGGCTGCGCGAAATCGATTGCCAGTGATTCGAGTACCCATTGCCATTACCTTACCATCACCATTATGACGTCACAGAATCATGAAAGATGTGGAAAGTTTACTTTTTATGCGACCGCAAAGAATATATATAATGCCAGCTCTACATCTCATTAAAGACTGATTGGTAATTTTTCGAGCATACCTATTCCTTTGCCCTTTGTGACCTGCTGATATGGTTGATTACGAATTCACGGATATGTGATTTCCACTAACATTTGTAGGCTATAACTACATGTTTGGTACGCTGCGATACGCCCAATCGAGGATTACAGACTACCCCGGTGTTATATCAACTAGTTTACTAGTATCGCAGTCATGATTCGCGCAGATAAATTAACTCGTTTAAAGAAGTGTATAATTTCTATACTCTTATGAAGTCTCAACAAGTCATAATGGAATACGCAATTTGACTCGAAGCCTATATCGCTCGATTCGGCGTCGAATCTCTCAGGTAACTATTTTCCACGACCGCGACATAGTGCGTCTCAATATGTACAGTAGCCTCTAAAACCGATGAAGAAAAAGTGGAAATATAGTGCATTAAAAAAGCACACTTGACAGGGTGATGCCGTTTCTGCTGAGCATTCGGTAAATCATAAATGATTTCTTACTGACGTTGGCTTCCTACACCAAAGACTTCTATGCCATATGCCGAGAAGACATTAGCGCGCCTTCCAGATTTGATGAATCATATCCTCTTTATAAGCTTATATCTAAAGTCAGGCGCTACTATACAGTTTCTTCAATTATTTATAGTTATAATTCCCGTTTTTCAAATTATTTTCACCGACACCCCCGTCCTATATCTATTTTATTCTTTCTGCAGAATACACCTGTCTAAAACGCGATTACGATCAAAACCCGCACACTTGATTGAAATTTTACCGGTTGCATGTTGCGGTGTATGACTTACATGAAAGCGCATCGCTCAATCATTTATGCCGGACCATATAGATATGCCTGTGTAACAGTATCTCGATGGCTATCCAACTGTCGTCGAACATGTCCCTATCCACATTCAAGTCGAAATGCATGCAGTTTCTACTGAATAAACACTCGCAAGCCCTCAAGATTACCGGAGCCCAAAGTGCCATATCGACCTCGACCTACGGGCACATGCCACATACACTGTCATCGCTTGATGTCATTTAATATTATCTTTTATCAATCCAGTGTGTATGGCTCTTATTTAATGCTCTAAGCCAGGGTGGGTGTCTGATCAAAAGACTACACTCCAAGTCGTTTCGGCACCCTTCTATCTTTTCATTATATCACAATCTTGTGATGTTCTGATCTGACACAAATCTCAATATAACGACTGAGTAACTGGATCCAAGTGACGATGCAATTGTTTTGGCTTGTCATAGTTTTGAACATAGGAATGTTGGTTGTTGATTGACGAGCTCAAATTATATGAAAGGAAAGTACTATTTTGGATATAGAGAGATCACGTATAATACAGATCAAACTTGACCTGTGACCGAAAAATAAACTGTAGTCTGGTTAAGGGATGTTATTGCCAGATGTCAGCTTAAGTACTCAATTTTTTATTCAATTGGAAGTGGAGATTCCTAAACTACGTGAAGTGGGTGTAGAAAAATTAACGTCTGAAAATTGCTCAAGTATCGAATGTAAACATGAAATGGCAACGACCGATTTTGCAGCAGCGTTCCGCTTCGCCGACGCTCTAATCAGAATTGTTTTGCGGCGGCGACTGTAGGATTTCTGGCAGTCCAAAAGTTATCTGCCAGAGCGCAGAATTTACTGAATCTGGTCTTGATCGAAAGCTGCTGTCGCACTGATTCCGAAAATAGAAGTTAAAATAAGGTCGGGCTCCGGACTTTGACGAAAAATCACCCTCAACATCTAATATCTGTATCGTTCAGAACAATCGGATGAGCGCAAAACGATGACCATAACAATGACCCGTTTGCGGATCTCCGGTTATTCGGACAATGTTGATATTTCAAACTTGGAGGGCGAATTTCGGGGGGTTCAGTGCCTGATCATATTTTCATTTTCGGAATCGGTGCGACGGTAGTCATCGAATACTTCGCAACGCGCGTGATCAAGCGACGCAAACTGAAAATATTTAATGTCTCGACATTGACACGAAATCGGCAAATTTGAGATAACGTGCGACTTGACTCGAGTCAATTTGAAAAATTCTGAAATGACTTGGCTTGACTCGAGTCGAACGTTTCAGTGACTCGAAATGACTTGATACGAACACTGCTTGTACGACCGCGAACAACGTTACTAGAGGTTTAATACATGATTTTAGCGTATATAGAGCTGTGAAATATTCGGATTTCCGAAACATTTTAACTATTTGATAGCGGACCCTTTTACTCTGAGCGTCCTAATCGTCTAATTTGTAGCTAGCTCCTCTTTCCAGGTTGCTAACGCTCCCAGGGGGCGGGGGCGTCCACTTTGCGAAACACTGCTGCATAGCCTATACATATCGCGTAATTTAATAATTCAACTGTTTGTTGTTTACATGATTAGTATCGACCTGGGCCTCTTTCTAAGCTATTACGTAGGCCCTGTATCGATCTATTTTCGAAAACCATCCCATGCAAAAATAATAACAATGCATCGATATCTGAAGAATTCCAGCATCTATCCGGACTAAAGAACGAAAAATTATGCAGTTCCGTGATTTTGAAAGAATCCAGCTTGCATCCGAATATGTCGATTCGAATGTATTTTCAGTGTACCAAAATTATCGTATATATGTATATTTATATAGACATCATAAGGAATTACAGGTTATCGGATATAGGCCTATATAAAATATATATCCTGATTTTATCTAGAATTGGTCTGTATTTATATTGGGCCTACGGAAGTAAATAGCCCCTCTTTTACGAAATCAAAGTGTAACAATATGGGATGAAACGTTTGGAAGGTAAATTAATATTAGTAATGAAGAGATGCCATAGATCACAGACTTCCCCAAAGACGGTCAAAGAATCAAAGTGGTCATTACTCAAGTATAAGTTACCGGTATAAATAACACGCGGTCGAGTTGACAGATTGTCTCACTACTTGCAGCGAGGGTGAAAGTCGTCCGGAAGATTACGAAGTCAAGACATTGAACATCACTGAAGTCATTGTCGTGGCGTATACATGACCTTAACAAGCGAACAGCGCCACGGTAGTGTCTGTGAAATAAGGAAACAAACAAACCTTGCTGCTCAAATACAGTAAAAGTTGTTACATCACCATATATAAGATTACGCATCGAATGTATTCCAGGAAAAAGCATGTTATTCCATTCACAATGTAGCCTAAGTCCTTCATATTTAGTCAGGCATGTTTAGTCACGAACAGTTTTCTTGACGGTGAAGCGTGATGCCGTGATGGTGAGAACCGCAAAAGCCTGACAGGTGGCAACTACCTAGATGCGACTCGGGCAACTGTTTCTGACATAACGTGACTATTTCGATGCAACATTGAGAAATGCAACTACGCTGTTAGTATACGACCTTTCAACACATCTATATATTGCAGTTTATATTGGCTACTCCAGGAGTTATCGAACTTATTTTTTCTGCACAGTGCACACTTCACAGTCCTACCCTTTCGAATATCTGCAATCTGCATGCACGGCGTAGGAGCGCACCCACTACCCACCCCTTAAAATATTGCCGCATGAGGTGTGCGCAATTAAAACACATAGCAAAACAAAATATGCATTTACATTCTCAAACATCATTTCAATGCGATGCATCAAGCACATGCTTGAAAAACTTTGCTCACAAGTCATAATTGTAAGTGGTGCGGGGTTCGAGCAAAAGACTCTCCACTCGCTTTTTGACACTGGGGGATACGACTTTGCCATACTAGACCAGTCCCATAAATTACAACCGGCATATAAGCAAACACTATAAAGATTGAAATAGCACCAATCAAGTAGCCTTCATAATACGCAGCGACAATGGTTCTCGTAGAGCTAACCCAGGTCTATAGAAGACTACGTACTCTCATCGCTGCGGCAGTAGAGAAACAGAAAGAAATTCATATTCGAGTTGTAGATGGGACGAGTAGCGCTACTCGGTAATGTAAAAGCACGGCGGTTTAAAAGCCTTGAAAGCTACAATTGGTAGACTTAAACTTGTTTCCGGCTTGTCACATAAACGTTTGAATCGTTGTTGAAGAAAATTGTGATATAGTACCAGAGGTGGTCAGTAACGAAGTACTTCTACTTTTTGAACTACATGAAGTAGATTTTGCCAACTCACACTACTTTCTAAGTAGTTATGATTCTAGACTACTTCTACTTCTACTTGAGAATTTTCAGTTTTGTAGGCAAAAATAAGTCTAGAATACCTACTTACTTACTTACTTGTGAATCATCCCTCCTGCGTCTACTCGAGTAGAAATTCCGGCGTTACTTCTAGTTTTATACTTGAGTAGCGACGTTGACTAATTTGACCACCTCTGTATAGTGCCACAAAAATCAATTTGCTCAAGTGCCGCGAAGATTCTCTCGCGTAGGCCTCCACTGTACGCGTACCCGGTTTGAGATCCACTAGCCTCCTGTATTTACCCGCCACACCAGAGCATATACAAAATGCACTCGTCTGCATAACCTGTTAGCCTTGGTACTGAACAGAAACTAAACTGCAAATGGTATGCCAGTGCCTTGTGATCACTATTGAAGGCATGGCCACCGTGCTGAGATGACCGATTGTGGCTGCAAAACCGATAGTTTATGGAAGTTGGAGGTTTAAACTCGGCTCCTCCTCACAATTCGATCCGCTGAAGCTTGGGACGAAAGTGGTCCCGCTAAAACTCAGCCGTTCAAGAATCATGAAAAAATGTAGGCTATCGGCTTGGTGTACATCGGGCCATTAATCATTGTAGTCTAAACTCGTATACAGTCGAAATCAAAATAACTGCAGTATCGTTTCGAAAACTTTCTGAATAGGGTTATATTGAAGTGAACTCAATGAGGAATTTTACAGTTTTACGGGTGCCTTACATTGCCTTTGTGGTGGAATAATTGTGCAATACGGGATGTCTACCCTGACTACGAATAAGTAGACGTTATTGGAACGTGTGTTCCTTTTTATATATTTCCGGCTCTCTATATCTTATTATTATTATAGTCACGAAAACAGCCACCAAACACGTACAAAGCCATTTATGCAATAAAAGGTTGTAACACTACCCGACGTTATACTGGAAAAATATTTGCTATATCCCGGGCTATATCCGCATTATTTCGAGCTCGACTTCAACTGAATGCCACCACAGTCCGGTAAATAGGCGTAAAACTCAAGCTAATTCTCGAAAGCTGCTCTTTGAATTCACATTATTACGCAATTTTGACCGAATTTTATCACTTAACGTCTCTTTTCCAGTCAAAGTGAGAATTCCTCGAAATACAAAACGTCTGCACTTTTATTAGAAATTTTACTACGGGAAAAGAATTCAATTCAATTCAATTTATTGCTAAAATCTTATCATTTCAATACACCACAAGACTGCGATACAATGGAAGATGTGTGTGTCGAACAGTGTTGGGATCAAGTCACTACCTTCGAGTCACGAGTCATTTCGAGTCATTGCACATTTTGACTCGAGTCAAGTCAAGTCAATTGAATTTCGAAGGTGACTCGAGTCAACTCAAGTCACTCGATTTTTGGAGGTGACTCGAGTCAAGTCAAGTCAAGTCAAGTCACGAGTCAAGTCACATTTCAAGTCAAGTTGCCTTTTCCAAGCATGAAGCATGATTACGTCATTGCATTTCTTAGCTGTCTGAAATACAGGTTGAGTGGTCATTGATTTCGAACCGATGAACGAATATAGAGTTAAATATACACGCAAGATATACAAGAAGGTGCTGTATCGCTAACATATAGGCTACGTAGAACTGCTAAACTACGTAAGTAATTGCATACCCTCAGTTTATAGTCTCCATCCAAAATATAGAATAAAGAAACGAATTGATAGGATGCAATACATTACCTATTTACAAATTGACATGATACAATTCGAGCCTGCGCCAATTGCTGAGGACTATATGTAAACTATATTCGAATTAAATTTCAATAAAACAAGAGGTTTGGTTAAAAAAAGAACAGAGAAGTGGAATATACATTTTGCAATCAAATTACTTACTATACTAGTTTACGACAAGCTGTAAGATTCGACTTCGTTTGCGGTCAATATATTTGTGAGAGTGAGAGAACAATGGAGGCTCAGTAAAACGCACGATCATTGAATGATTGGTCGCTCTCGCGGGTTTCGCGAACAATTCGAACATGCGTGACATACAGTGATTTTTATCGACACCGATTACTTGATGACTTGAAATTGACTCGTGAATTTTGCTCCGAGTCTCGAGTCAATCCACATTTTTGATACGCCGAGTCAAGCGAAGTGACTCGAGTCAAGTCAAGTCAAGTCATACGAAAAAGGTGACTCGAGTCTGACTCGAGTCAAGTCATGACTCGAGTCATCCCAACACAGGTGTCGAAACGACTTGGAGTAGTCTTCGAAATCAGACACCCACCTGGCTCAGACGATGTAAAAGAAGGCATGCACAGTGCGCACTGCACAGTGCACACTGAATGAAAAGTAAGAAAGATTATTATATAAATGGACAGGTGACAGAAATTGGTGTGTGTCGGAAGGCGAGATCGATAAGTCAAGTCGAGGTCCGGTAGGAGTAGGAAAGAAGTAGGAAAATGCTAGTTACATAAAATATTATGAGAAATGAAAGACCACAGCGGAGAGTCGTCAATGCTATTAATTGTCGTGCATGGAATTTCCCCTTAGCTCACGCGGTGCTGTCAGTCGCGATCGAGATTCATCAAGTATGCCCTACAAACGGAGGTGGTCAAAGTAGTCACGAAAGTTACTCAAGTAGAAATAGAAGTAGCGACGAAAAAATCTACTCAAGTACGAATAGCAGTACTTCTTACACAATCAACCTGAAACTACTTGAAGTAGAAGTAAAATTGACTGACTTTAAATCTACTCAAGTAAGTAAGTAGCTGTGAACACGATCGTACTCCGTTCGCATGGACTGTTAAAAGCTGCAAATGGAGCTATGCGGAAGGTGTAGAGAGCTTGTTCATATTTATGCATCCCAGGAGGTGTCAATTTTTGACATAATAAGCAGTCGTCCATATCATGGCATGTAAATGATAGTATTGATATGGAAATGCGATACTAATCCTTAGCTTACCTGAACTCCCCATTTTAGAAAATGTCATGGCGTGCCGCCCTCCCGCATATTATAAGGGCCCTATTTCAGTAGAAGAGCAATACGGAGAAGTTGTGTCGGATACGGCTTCAGCACTTTGCGCGATTGGTATACGTTAATTAAAAATATGGCAGATCGTAAAAATGTCATATACTGTATAGCTCTATTTTCGGAAAATATAAGGCATTACCTACACTTGCTTTTATACTTCAACATGTCTTCAACATGTCTTCAACATGTTCTCCAGACAAAAGAACTAAAACTATAATTAGAACTCAACGTATAATACTCGTAATTGAAAGAAAAATACAAATACTACTTCTAAAAAGCGGAAAATATATTTCATGTCTTTTTTGCAGAAAGTTTTACCGGTATAGTCTGCTAAAACAGGTCTAACGTTAAAAATAGTTCAAGTTCATTTTTGCAGATTAGGGCACGTCATGGGCTGCTAGGTATAATAGGTAATTGCTAGATTGCCAAACGTAGTTTCAAACGTTATGGGGGGCCATACTTTCTGTGATTAAATATTTGGTATAGGAGACAATGCGGTTTGAACGGAACCACGCAATCCGGTATCTAAATTATATTCGGCGATACTTTCGTAAAATTTATTTGTCACTCCATATCTACTGTACGCGAAGCGCAACGAAACATCCGGGCATTACATGACTTTGGAAAATTATATGTTGGTACTACGTGAAAACAGCCCCGAAATTCCTTGTCCATCAATGCGACTTTTAGTGCAACTTTTCTGAAAAACAACAGCAACTTTTCACTGCAACTTTTGTGAAAAATAAGAGCAACCTTTCACGGATTTGACTGCAACATAAACTTAACCTCATCGATCAATAAAACAGACACGGTGCGATGAGAGCTAAAAATAGCTATACTTATATGTAACAATACCATATCAGTAATTGCTTTCATAATCGACGATGTTGCGGGTCGCAAAATAAGCGTCTGCGGGTCGCGTGTTGAGAACCCCATGGAATAGAGTTTGAAAAAAGCACTACAAACTAGGATAAGTAAATACTCGACTTCAGCAACCGCCGCACAAGGTGTTCCCGAATTCGATCTTTACTGTTTCAAATATTCAAACTGTATTTTTCAGCATAGTCTTACCGAGTATACATGACGGATATATGAAAGCGACTCGTAATTGTGACAGCACAGGAATTAGTACCGGTCAAATTTAGCATTGAATAACGCTCTCGTAGCATTCCAATCCAAGTTACTGGGTGGACGACTCGCCCCGAATACCACCGTTCGTTCAGCAATGTTGTAACCAAGTCACAAGTCAATCTCACTTTTATAGTTTGATTCGAGTCAAGTCGAGTCATTTTCAATTCACCACCGACTCAAGTCCGAGTTCAATCAGCTGGTAGAGGGTCGAGTTCGAGTCATTATGCTCACTGTTCAGTTCAATCCGGTTCAAACCACTCTTTTCAACTCTGTCCGAGTAATATAAAATGGCTCGCACCCGTAATATAGAAATTTTCCTCAGTTTTAACAGTTTCTGGCCATATTTTCAAGTAGCAGGAGTGGTAGACGAAATATCAATAATGTGGTAACTTTACTGTTACAATGAAATGTCTGTCTTGGCCGTCGCAGCCTCGAGTCATGCACATTAGAGTTGGATTATCCGGATAGCGGTTAACCGGTTAACCGCTTAACCGCAGTTTTTTTTATTATCTGATATCCAGATATAATTCTGCCGGTTAACCGGATAAAAGAGTATCGTTGCTAATGCGTTTTACACTTCAATAAGTCGTATTGTCAGTGTTGCGCGCGTCCAATTAGCGAGAAGCGTGTTGCCAATTAGCCGAGATACGTCTGTGCGGAATGTTACCGTAACGCGACGCGAACTCCCGCTGAAAAGATCGCGAAATTATAGATCATTGATTGCCGCGCGCTCGGCTATCGTCTCTGGCCTGATTTATCGCATCTGCTATAGTAGGGTTACCATATTTTTGTGAAGCAAATTCCGGAGACTCTTTAGCGCCCACTAGCGGATTTTAAAATTAGACATAACACATCGTCTGTCAATATGACGCCACACTAGCAAAACATTGCCAATCGACTGTATACAGGAATGGGGTGGAACATAGGTCATGAATTGGGCCATCTGTAATGTGATGGTGATTGATACTTGCTAGGGTCTGCAATAGATTTCTCCATTTGCCGGATGAAATCGTCTGGCGGGCCGTGTCTGGCCAATCGGGATTGTGTTTGACAGCCCTGCTATACTGTTAGGTCGGGGCGGCTATCTGATTGTGTGTTTTTTTAATCAGGTCCGAAACAACATTTTTTATGCCCCCTTCCGCTTAAAAAAATGCACTGATCTTGGGCCCACCATAGGGTAATCGATGTAGCTTCTCGGGCAATTACTATATGCATTTGGCTGTTAAATATTTTGATTGAATTCTGTCTTGATGCGTCCATTAGGCTACTTTGAAATGAACCAGCAGGTTGCAACTCCGGTGATTTCCAACCTTTTATGGTCGCGACCTCATTTCAAACTTGAAAATGTTCCGTGGCTCAGCCGAAAACTTGATAAGCTGTGATTACTGAATAATTCAGCTTGCTCAAACTTACTCCCGGCCTAGGAAGGTGATTACGTCCAACCTCATCGCGATCCCCAGATAAAGGCAAACGACCCCAAGATTTGGAACCACTATCTATGACTGAAGCATCCAATCGGCCTTAACCAACTCTAGGAATATACCGTTAGCTTATAATTGCGATTACGATGAGACTTATTTCAGTAAATGATGGTTATTCATATTTATTTTTGATTGCATTTTGACGAGGGTAGTGCCTGGTGCTCATACTAATATCAATATACGTTGCATCACCTCGCGCGCTGCGCGAAGAAGAATTTCGAATTGCATATATCTGCTTGAAAATAATATTGTTTATGTTCATTTACGAAAAACTTTCGAGCCTACTTCAAGCCTTCAAAATTCCGGACATTTAGGCATATTTTAGAAATTCCTCCCGGACGCAGATTTTTCAGTGAAATTCCGGACATGAGTAGTATATACGATCGGTCAACCGGTGCCTGGGGTTCTTATGGGCGGGGTGGTGACCTGCCTGAAAACCCGGGGTGATGACCCCACCCTTTTAGACCCCCCTTGCGGTGGTGACCTGCCATTGTTTCTTATGGGTGCGGCGGTGACTCGTACTTTCGGACATAGGCTGCGGTGATGATATACCTTGAAAACTCGTGTTGGTGACCCCACCCTTTTCGGTATAGGCTGCGGCGATGACCTGCCGTCTCGTATTCGAGGGAATTCCAGCGTTTACGGTGAGTGCGACAATGACATATCGTTATTCTTATGGACGCGGCGGTGACTCGTATTGAAAACTCGTGGTCGTGATTCGTACTTTCGGGTATACGTGCGGCGACATGCTAACGATGATAAATGTGTCTGTCGTGTATTCTTACGGGATCTGTGGTGACTCGCCATGTGTTCTTATGGATGCGGTCGTGATGCGCCATTGCGGCTTATGGACTAGGAAACCGGGGGTGGCGAACTAACGTTTTCGTCTTATGGCGGGGGTGGCGAGCTAACGTTTTCGTCTTATGGCGGGGGTGGTGAGCGGCTCTTATTTCTTATGGCGGGGGTCGTGAGCGGCTGGAAAACCGAGGGTGGTGAGCGGCTATTGTGTCTTGTGGTCGCACGGTAACCCTTTTCAGTATAGGGATCGGTCGCAAGCGGCTCTTATTTCTTATGGCGGGGGGTGGTGAGCGGCTATTTCGTACTTTCATGCATCTCTCTCGCGTGGTGTTGAATAGTCACCAACAATAACCACACAAACGGAAACGTGGCTTGTTGTGAGGATTGCCGGCGTAGACGGCGATTCGAATATCAACAATAACCGCGTTCGCATACTAACACTCTAAACAGGTGTGAAATATTTGTAAAAATCCTACGACCACTCACAAGATAACACATCAGAATAGTCATCTCTCGTGGTTTGGTGTTACAAAGGTAGGAATTATAAGTAATATTTTGGACGACAATGATATATCGTTATTCTTATGGACGCGGCGACATGATAACGTTACAGGTATAGGTTGTGGCGGTGATTCGCCATGTGTTCTTATGCGTGCGCTCGCACGTCGTACTTTCAAGTATAGGTATCTCTCGCATGTCGTATTGGAAACTCGTGTTGGCTCGCTCACGCGGTGAAATTTTAGTAATCAGTTTGTCACAGAACTTGATTTCGCTGGTAAGATTTAACAAGTAACGAATAACAGACCGCGGTAACTTGAATAGCGACAAATTGTCACTTATTTCCGCTCTAACCCTAATCCTTTGTGAAGTGAACGCTTATTCAAAAGGGTGTGATATAATTTTAAAATCCAACGACCACTCACCGGATAATGCTTCAGACATATAGCAATCCCTCATACCCGCTCACAAGGTAATATTTCAGTAATAAGTTTGTCACAGAGCCGTCGCAGACGGTGATTCGAAAACCAACAATTTGTCACTCGCCCGCGATCGCTATATGTTTCACGCCTCCAGAATAGTGGCTGACTCTAGTTGCGTGATAAGATCCATGAAAATATTCAAACAATGTGTTAGTTTATCAACTTGAAATGAAACTCACTACACAAATCAAGTCGATTCGTATCTGAATGTTTTAAATCGGTACAACTCTAATCCTTTGACAAATCCCTTAACGCGTTTTTGTTGAATCGAACGTAACCCGAATATTACTGACGCCGACTTTCAGCCGCATCGAATTATTCGCACATTCCGCGCCACTGTTTTCGCACTTATAGAATCAATACCAACTATAACTCTACAAGAATCAAGAATCACAAGTATGTGCATTACACAGTTATTGTCTTTATCAACACGAAATCAAACTCTTAACAAAAACACGCAACTAATCATTTGGCAACTCTAGCATTACCAAAAAATTCCAGTATTGTTGATTGAAAATCCTTGAGTCATTATTATCAAAAATGTTATAGTACCGCATCGGAATCCATTCGCGGGATGTACTAAAGGTAAATCCAGATAATCCAAAATGAAATATTTGGACTTTGACAAACATGACTACCAACTTTGATCCAGTCACATTTCAAGATCATACTTTGAAACAATCCTTGAAACTTACAACTCTATTCACGACTGAGTTTTCCGTTTATCAGTTTCAGTAAATACTATCGCGATATTTTAATGTGTTACTACACACAATAGAATCAATCAATGAAATAACACCTGTCGTAAATATTTTTAACTTGATAACCACTTGTGCATACCGCGATCGACTTGTGACGCGATGAGTTAAATCGTAAATCGGAATATTTCAATCTATTTGTCGAAACCTTGAACAAACTATCAGGTTATTTTTTGTTGTAATCGAGTGAACGGAAATAGTATTACGTCTCAACATTTTACCATCTCCCCATACACAAAAGAGTAAAATACAAAAAACCTTGTCAAGTCAATCCGTTTCTAACTCACCCAACCAAAACAAAAAGTATCCGCATGAAAAGTAGACAAGACTACGCCAGTAATCACTACAATCCAAAATCCGTAACAAGCTCGGTTGTATTCATATCCCTACGACGCGTCTTTTGTTTTTCAACTGTAAAAGTCGTTACTATTTTGCAAGACAAAGTAATTACTACTTGATATATTTTATAAACCAAAGTAAATACTACTCGGTGTGTGGTTTGAGATTAACATATTACATTTGAGTATACCAGATTTGAATGCCTGACCAACGTAGTTGAGAATTCATTTCTTACAATCAAACGCTGGTTTTACATTGAAAGGTATCATACTGTAAACATAAGGATTGACACATTGATTTGATATATGAGATTTTGTAACGCTCGACCACGACTTGATTATTAAATTATTCACGATAATTAGACCCGATGTTGTGGTAAAGGTTATTAGAAAATACCACTTTTGGCATCGAGTACCAGTCGAAGTGGGTGAACAATAATACCGAAAATGATAAATGCGTTTCGTGCTACTATTGATACAAGTTCATTTCTATCGAGTGAAATAAACGCCATCACAAAACTCAGAGCATGCAAAGGTCTTGATTGATATGAATTTCGATTTGTGTCTTATGATACCAGCAAGCATTTTAGAAATATTATGATTCGTTAAACCAAAGTCGTATGTCCGATTATTAATTGATTGGAAACTTGATCACGTACCTCGATCATTACAGAAGATTATAACGCCATTGTCCGACAATCTTTTACAAAAGGATCGAAACCAAGTAACCCAAAGTCGTTGCCGTCGCATAAACAATTTGTACGACGTTTGATAAATGTATCCTATAGTTAGGTGTACTGGAATTATTTGTTAAACACACTCTGGTAAAGAAATCGAAAAGATATCCTACACCTAAATCTGATAAAAAACCATTTTGCACTTTGTGTTCGTCAGTAGTATCCATTTGAATTTTTCCATTTCCTCTCGTCAAAGTAGATGTAATCATAGTCGCTAAAGAACTTACTTGGATGTGTTTGAATTCTAGACATAGTTCCAATTTACTCGACGCAAGACCGAAGAACAACCGTAGTTTACAACCGTGCACACATATCCAAAATATCGCACACTCCGCTATTCCTAAAGTACAAACACCCGATACAAAATATTAGCCTACTTGTTGTGTTGTTGCGGCATCATCTTCACAATATCACCCTCAATACAAATGATGTTTATGTGTAACATGCTATTGATTTGAATCACACCCACCTGACGGAGGAGGATTTACTCAATCTTCACAAAATGGATACTGACCAACATCACATCATCGGATTGTATCTGTTTTGCTGGATATGAGTTATGTTAGTTTAACAGTAAACAAATTTCACCCTCTTGGATTATGAACTCAATGCGTTAGCAGTCATTCAATATTTTGTTTGTGTCAACTAGTTACTTTGTATGTTACTCCACAACTCTTACAAAAGTACGAAGGATATTAACATCACACTAAGTAATTAACTTTACTCGATATTCTCGCATTACGAAATTAAAGAATGGTTGGTTAGACTCTACAAACTGTTTCGATATCACAAGACCTTTATTGTCTGAATGGGTGTTCATGTGTCTTAAGAACCAAATAGTTCAACACAGCACTAGTACCAACAGAAACATCAGAGTTGTTTACACAAAAGTTTGTATGCGTGCAGTATGCGAATACCATGTGTAAGTCCAGCACAATTGCGGTATCCATCCGGGTTTAGTTAACACAATTTACGACACCGAGGTCACCTCATCTTTCGTAAGACAACAAACCAACCAAGGTTTCAGGATATGTCCATGTCATAGCAATAAATCAGCTACTCCAACAACAGAGTACATATGTTTTCTAGTTACGGTGCTTACATCTTACACACAAATCAATCTACTTTGCTAACAAAAAGTGCTGGGTCATCAAGTGATTGCCCTAGCAACAAAACAGCTAAACGTACTATCATACAAAATGCCCGTTATAGTCACCAACGGTACATGGTACAAGTAACAAGTCTCGAGAATCCAGTTATTGAAAAAAACTTTAAAGTGTGTCTCCTGCATCAAGTCGTTATGTTGACGAAAGCGTATATTGTAGTATCATGATCGATTTGCATTCGTTGGTCACAAAATGTCACTACTCTAAATAATTATTTTTCACTCAAACACAAACGCATACTTGTCACCAATCGTTTTCATCAAGCACGAGTTCAAGAAACCTGCTACGACATGAATTCCGATTTAGTTTTACAAATATTTTATAATTGTTTTTAGTAACACTATATCAATGTCATCAAGTTGAGTGTTTACGATATTGGTGTGTAGGTGTGTGTCATACTTGGGGATCCGTATTACAATTGACTCGAATTAACTAAATATAAGAAGGGTTGAAATGTTTCAAATCGATTCATAAGTGGTCTTCGTTGTGGTTTTCGTCGGACATACAGCACGAACTAACTGTAGACTCCTCTCTGTTGTACAGCTACTCGGTAATCGAAATGCATTAACATGTAAACAACGATCTTGTTTCGTCACACCAAAAATATGTTCACTGTCGCGATACTCCGCACAAGACGTGCATAGCCTTTTCACTCTCGTAATAGTATACCAACGTCAAGCGATAACGTTTAACAAGACCAACGACACTGAACCCACGACGTTTACCTATGTAAAATTACCACTTTCACTTGCCAGTCCATCGTTTACCTGACTAAACATATTATTTTCCTTTGGAGATCTGACGTTTACCCAAAGTAAGAAACCATTTTCACTTGTAAATATATTTTTTCCTCGGCTAACAAACCTTTTTTCACTTGGAAATATATTTTTTTCCTGAGCAACAAACCTTTTTCACTTGGAAATATATTTTTTCTCTGGTTAACAAACCTTTTTCACTTGGAAATATATTTTTTCTCTGGTTAACAAACCTTTTTCACTTGGAAATATATTTTTTCTCTGGTTAACAAACCTTTTCCTCTGAGCAACAAACCATTTTCACTTGGTGGTCCGTCGTTTAGCCGAGTAAAAATATCATTTTCCTTTGGAGATCTGGCGTTTACCCAGTGTAACAATGCATTTTCACTTGGAAAAATACTTTTACCTAGAGTAACTAATCATTTTCTCCTGGGCAACAAGCCCTTTTCGTCTGGAAACTATCATTTAACTGAGTACCAATACCGTTTTCCCTTGGAAATACATTTTTTCCCTGGGTAACAATACCATTTTCGTTTTGAAAACTGACAACCACACCGGCCAATTTGATATTTTTGTATATTGTTACAACGAACAGTGACGGAAATATACACAGACTACCGGTTTCAGAGTATACCCATCGGTCGTATCACATCAATATCATCGGTTAACCACATACAATATGCTCTTGTACACCGAAATGCACGCTTTGGAAAATTGGACAATAGGCTTCGATAGTTCTGTGATGTCCGGGTTCGTGCTTTGGATTTTCCAGAGTCAAAATGTCTGAATAAAACACCTCCTCGACGATGGTTGGTATGTGGATAACGGTGTTCGGAAAACGGTTGGATTTATGTCGCCCATCGCGATAACAATTCCTGGTCGAGTTTTCTCCCACATGTTTACTATATTGTGTCTTTATTGGTCAATGTATGTCTCGACATTCAGTTTGAAATCGGAAATGATAAAGTATGTAACCGGATCCGGATATCAACTCTGAATCGATAAACCAATGAACAATATTCAAAGTAAACATGTTACACCCTGTGTTTCCACGAAAAAATACCATCCAGACATACGTCGCGCTTGTTTGCCCACACCAGTATACGCGCAAATGGAGGTGTGTGACATTGCATGCAATGTGTTGGTATACAAACATCGATCCACGGACATTATCATAGCCGGTAGTTTTGATGTAGATCGAATGTCATCACACCCGATAACAATGTCATACCAATAAGCCACATTGCAATGACTCTGAGTCCGCGCTATTACATCGATATTTCGACACCGTTCACTGATTTACTCGATGGTGTTATCGTGTTGTAACATTACAAGATAGTCATGGCCCTATCTCCGGACAGATCACCCAGATCGCTAGTAACTGGATACATCGGTCAATATCCGTCGTGTTGTCGACACAGAAATGTTCTGCTGAGACTGCAGCGTTTGACCTATGTGAACTATCGAAGTATGGGTGCTCGAAATGATTGCGATCAGTCATTCAGTCACGATGCATGGATGTCGCTACTCCCACATAACGACTCCAGATAAATATCGCGAACAGTGATTCTGCAAATCTCGGACTGATACTGTGATTCATTAAGGTGTGTTTCTGTGGAATGAAGACTGCAATCGTACACCACAATAGAACACTACCTCGCGATTTCACACGCAATCATAAAACACACTTTCGTAAGGGTCTAGCTCGTCCGGCAACATTTCGAAACGGTCGTCACCACAAGAGATCGGGGTTGGTCTCGTCATATCGGAGCATTTTGAAACGGTGTCGTCACAAGGCTATTGACGTCGATTCAGTTGGTCATGTCAATCCGTTTTACAAAGTACCGTTTTTCAAGTCCCTGCACCATAGTGTTACGACACAGACAAGATGCGACGGTGGAAATAATAAAACACGGAAGGCACACTTTGGTGTTATTTGACATGGATTTTACACCAGACGAACCTCACATTCGAGCGATGCATTTGAATGGCGATTGTATTATTGATGTCCAGGGAAAAGAAATGTATCGATTTATCGGATTTGTACATATCCAACAAAAACCTGGGTATATGATTGTACACGGTTCGCATATTTGACTGTGATCACAATATTGGTATGTACTGTACAGTTCAATTTCACCGCCGTGCGAATAACCCATGTCAAGGTTCCATGTTTGTGTGTCTGTATGTCATGCTTCAGATTGACTCAGAGTCATTGCAATGTGGCTTATTGGTATGACATTGTTATCGGGTGTGATGACATTCGATCTACATCAAAACTACCGGCTATGATAATGTCTGTGGATCGATGTTTGTATACCAACACATTGCATGCAATGTCACACACCTCCATTTGCGCGTATACTGGTGTGGGCAAACAAGCGCGACGTATGTCTGGATGGTATTTTTTCGTGGAAACACAGGGTGTAACATGTTTACTTTGAATATTGTTCATTGGTTTATCGATTCAGAGTTGATATCCGGATCCGGTTACATACTTTATCATTTCCGATTTCAAACTGAATGTCGAGACATACATTGACCAATAAAGACACAATATAGTAAACATGTGGGAGAAAACTCGACCAGGAATTGTTATCGCGATGGGCGACATAAATCCAACCGTTTTCCGAACACCGTTATCCACATACCAACCATCGTCGAGGAGGTGTTTTATTCAGACATTTTGACTCTGGAAAATCCAAAGCACGAACCCGGACATCACAGAACTATCGAAGCCTATTGTCCAATTTTCCAAAGCGTGCATTTCGGTGTACAAGAGCATATTGTATGTGGTTAACCGATGATATTGATGTGATACGACCGATGGGTATACTCTGAAACCGGTAGTCTGTGTATATTTCCGTCACTGTTCGTTGTAACAATATACAAAAATATCAAATTGGCCGGTGTGGTTGTCAGTTTTCAAAACGAAAATGGTATTGTTACCCAGGGAAAAAATGTATTTCCAAGGGAAAACGGTATTGGTACTCAGTTAAATGATAGTTTCCAGACGAAAAGGGCTTGTTGCCCAGGAGAAAATGATTAGTTACTCTAGGTAAAAGTATTTTTCCAAGTGAAAATGCATTGTTACACTGGGTAAACGCCAGATCTCCAAAGGAAAATGATATTTTTACTCGGCTAAACGACGGACCACCAAGTGAAAATGGTTTGTTGCTCAGAGGAAAAGGTTTGTTAACCAGAGAAAAAATATATTTCCAAGTGAAAAAGGTTTGTTAACCAGAGAAAAAATATATTTCCAAGTGAAAAAGGTTTGTTAACCAGAGAAAAAATATATTTCCAAGTGAAAAAGGTTTGTTGCTCAGGAAAAAAATATATTTCCAAGTGAAAAAAGGTTTGTTAGCCGAGGAAAAAATATATTTACAAGTGAAAATGGTTTCTTACTTTGGGTAAACGTCAGATCTCCAAAGGAAAATAATATGTTTAGTCAGGTAAACGATGGACTGGCAAGTGAAAGTGGTAATTTTACATAGGTAAACGTCGTGGGTTCAGTGTCGTTGGTCTTGTTAAACGTTATCGCTTGACGTTGGTATACTATTACGAGAGTGAAAAGGCTATGCACGTCTTGTGCGGAGTATCGCGACAGTGAACATATTTTTGGTGTGACGAAACAAGATCGTTGTTTACATGTTAATGCATTTCGATTACCGAGTAGCTGTACAACAGAGAGGAGTCTACAGTTAGTTCGTGCTGTATGTCCGACGAAAACCACAACGAAGACCACTTATGAATCGATTTGAAACATTTCAACCCTTCTTATATTTAGTTAATTCGAGTCAATTGTAATACGGATCCCCAAGTATGACACACACCTACACACCAATATCGTAAACACTCAACTTGATGACATTGATATAGTGTTACTAAAAACAATTATAAAATATTTGTAAAACTAAATCGGAATTCATGTCGTAGCAGGTTTCTTGAACTCGTGCTTGATGAAAACGATTGGTGACAAGTATGCGTTTGTGTTTGAGTGAAAAATAATTATTTAGAGTAGTGACATTTTGTGACCAACGAATGCAAATCGATCATGATACTACAATATACGCTTTCGTCAACATAACGACTTGATGCAGGAGACACACTTTAAAGTTTTTTTCAATAACTGGATTCTCGAGACTTGTTACTTGTACCATGTACCGTTGGTGACTATAACGGGCATTTTGTATGATAGTACGTTTAGCTGTTTTGTTGCTAGGGCAATCACTTGATGACCCAGCACTTTTTGTTAGCAAAGTAGATTGATTTGTGTGTAAGATGTAAGCACCGTAACTAGAAAACATATGTACTCTGTTGTTGGAGTAGCTGATTTATTGCTATGACATGGACATATCCTGAAACCTTGGTTGGTTTGTTGTCTTACGAAAGATGAGGTGACCTCGGTGTCGTAAATTGTGTTAACTAAACCCGGATGGATACCGCAATTGTGCTGGACTTACACATGGTATTCGCATACTGCACGCATACAAACTTTTGTGTAAACAACTCTGATGTTTCTGTTGGTACTAGTGCTGTGTTGAACTATTTGGTTCTTAAGACACATGAACACCCATTCAGACAATAAAGGTCTTGTGATATCGAAACAGTTTGTAGAGTCTAACCAACCATTCTTTAATTTCGTAATGCGAGAATATCGAGTAAAGTTAATTACTTAGTGTGATGTTAATATCCTTCGTACTTTTGTAAGAGTTGTGGAGTAACATACAAAGTAACTAGTTGACACAAACAAAATATTGAATGACTGCTAACGCATTGAGTTCATAATCCAAGAGGGTGAAATTTGTTTACTGTTAAACTAACATAACTCATATCCAGCAAAACAGATACAATCCGATGATGTGATGTTGGTCAGTATCCATTTTGTGAAGATTGAGTAAATCCTCCTCCGTCAGGTGGGTGTGATTCAAATCAATAGCATGTTACACATAAACATCATTTGTATTGAGGGTGATATTGTGAAGATGATGCCGCAACAACACAACAAGTAGGCTAATATTTTGTATCGGGTGTTTGTACTTTAGGAATAGCGGAGTGTGCGATATTTTGGATATGTGTGCACGGTTGTAAACTACGGTTGTTCTTCGGTCTTGCGTCGAGTAAATTGGAACTATGTCTAGAATTCAAACACATCCAAGTAAGTTCTTTAGCGACTATGATTACATCTACTTTGACGAGAGGAAATGGAAAAATTCAAATGGATACTACTGACGAACACAAAGTGCAAAATGGTTTTTTATCAGATTTAGGTGTAGGATATCTTTTCGATTTCTTTACCAGAGTGTGTTTAACAAATAATTCCAGTACACCTAACTATAGGATACATTTATCAAACGTCGTACAAATTGTTTATGCGACGGCAACGACTTTGGGTTACTTGGTTTCGATCCTTTTGTAAAAGATTGTCGGACAATGGCGTTATAATCTTCTGTAATGATCGAGGTACGTGATCAAGTTTCCAATCAATTAATAATCGGACATACGACTTTGGTTTAACGAATCATAATATTTCTAAAATGCTTGCTGGTATCATAAGACACAAATCGAAATTCATATCAATCAAGACCTTTGCATGCTCTGAGTTTTGTGATGGCGTTTATTTCACTCGATAGAAATGAACTTGTATCAATAGTAGCACGAAACGCATTTATCATTTTCGGTATTATTGTTCACCCACTTCGACTGGTACTCGATGCCAAAAGTGGTATTTTCTAATAACCTTTACCACAACATCGGGTCTAATTATCGTGAATAATTTAATAATCAAGTCGTGGTCGAGCGTTACAAAATCTCATATATCAAATCAATGTGTCAATCCTTATGTTTACAGTATGATACCTTTCAATGTAAAACCAGCGTTTGATTGTAAGAAATGAATTCTCAACTACGTTGGTCAGGCATTCAAATCTGGTATACTCAAATGTAATATGTTAATCTCAAACCACACACCGAGTAGTATTTACTTTGGTTTATAAAATATATCAAGTAGTAATTACTTTGTCTTGCAAAATAGTAACGACTTTTACAGTTGAAAAACAAAAGACGCGTCGTAGGGATATGAATACAACCGAGCTTGTTACGGATTTTGGATTGTAGTGATTACTGGCGTAGTCTTGTCTACTTTTCATGCGGATACTTTTTGTTTTGGTTGGGTGAGTTAGAAACGGATTGACTTGACAAGGTTTTTTGTATTTTACTCTTTTGTGTATGGGGAGATGGTAAAATGTTGAGACGTAATACTATTTCCGTTCACTCGATTACAACAAAAAATAACCTGATAGTTTGTTCAAGGTTTCGACAAATAGATTGAAATATTCCGATTTACGATTTAACTCATCGCGTCACAAGTCGATCGCGGTATGCACAAGTGGTTATCAAGTTAAAAATATTTACGACAGGTGTTATTTCATTGATTGATTCTATTGTGTGTAGTAACACATTAAAATATCGCGATAGTATTTACTGAAACTGATAAACGGAAAACTCAGTCGTGAATAGAGTTGTAAGTTTCAAGGATTGTTTCAAAGTATGATCTTGAAATGTGACTGGATCAAAGTTGGTAGTCATGTTTGTCAAAGTCCAAATATTTCATTTTGGATTATCTGGATTTACCTTTAGTACATCCCGCGAATGGATTCCGATGCGGTACTATAACATTTTTGATAATAATGACTCAAGGATTTTCAATCAACAATACTGGAATTTTTTGGTAATGCTAGAGTTGCCAAATGATTAGTTGCGTGTTTTTGTTAAGAGTTTGATTTCGTGTTGATAAAGACAATAACTGTGTAATGCACATACTTGTGATTCTTGATTCTTGTAGAGTTATAGTTGGTATTGATTCTATAAGTGCGAAAACAGTGGCGCGGAATGTGCGAATAATTCGATGCGGCTGAAAGTCGGCGTCAGTAATATTCGGGTTACGTTCGATTCAACAAAAACGCGTTAAGGGATTTGTCAAAGGATTAGAGTTGTACCGATTTAAAACATTCAGATACGAATCGACTTGATTTGTGTAGTGAGTTTCATTTCAAGTTGATAAACTAACACATTGTTTGAATATTTTCATGGATCTTATCACGCAACTAGAGTCAGCCACTATTCTGGAGGCGTGAAACATATAGCGATCGCGGGCGAGTGACAAATTGTTGGTTTTCGAATCACCGTCTGCGACGGCTCTGTGACAAACTTATTACTGAAATATTACCTTGTGAGCGGGTATGAGGGATTGCTATATGTCTGAAGCATTATCCGGTGAGTGGTCGTTGGATTTTAAAATTATATCACACCCTTTTGAATAAGCGTTCACTTCACAAAGGATTAGGGTTAGAGCGGAAATAAGTGACAATTTGTCGCTATTCAAGTTACCGCGGTCTGTTATTCGTTACTTGTTAAATCTTACCAGCGAAATCAAGTTCTGTGACAAACTGATTACTAAAATTTCACCGCGTGAGCGAGCCAACACGAGTTTCCAATACGACATGCGAGAGATACCTATACTTGAAAGTACGACGTGCGAGCGCACGCATAAGAACACATGGCGAATCACCGCCACAACCTATACCTGTAACGTTATCATGTCGCCGCGTCCATAAGAATAACGATATATCATTGTCGTCCAAAATATTACTTATAATTCCTACCTTTGTAACACCAAACCACGAGAGATGACTATTCTGATGTGTTATCTTGTGAGTGGTCGTAGGATTTTTACAAATATTTCACACCTGTTTAGAGTGTTAGTATGCGAACGCGGTTATTGTTGATATTCGAATCGCCGTCTACGCCGGCAATCCTCACAACAAGCCACGTTTCCGTTTGTGTGGTTATTGTTGGTGACTATTCAACACCACGCGAGAGAGATGCATGAAAGTACGAAATAGCCGCTCACCACCCCCCGCCATAAGAAATAAGAGCCGCTTGCGACCGATCCCTATACTGAAAAGGGTTACCGTGCGACCACAAGACACAATAGCCGCTCACCACCCTCGGTTTTCCAGCCGCTCACGACCCCCGCCATAAGAAATAAGAGCCGCTCACCACCCCCGCCATAAGACGAAAACGTTAGCTCGCCACCCCCGCCATAAGACGAAAACGTTAGTTCGCCACCCCCGGTTTCCTAGTCCATAAGCCGCAATGGCGCATCACGACCGCATCCATAAGAACACATGGCGAGTCACCACAGATCCCGTAAGAATACACGACAGACACATTTATCATCGTTAGCATGTCGCCGCACGTATACCCGAAAGTACGAATCACGACCACGAGTTTTCAATACGAGTCACCGCCGCGTCCATAAGAATAACGATATGTCATTGTCGCACTCACCGTAAACGCTGGAATTCCCTCGAATACGAGACGGCAGGTCATCGCCGCAGCCTATACCGAAAAGGGTGGGGTCACCAACACGAGTTTTCAAGGTATATCATCACCGCAGCCTATGTCCGAAAGTACGAGTCACCGCCGCACCCATAAGAAACAATGGCAGGTCACCACCGCAAGGGGGGTCTAAAAGGGTGGGGTCATCACCCCGGGTTTTCAGGCAGGTCACCACCCCGCCCATAAGAACCCCAGGCACCGGTTGACCGATCGTATATACTACTGACATGTCCGGGAAATTCCGGACGTATGGCAACCCTATGCTATAGGCCCTGTGCACACTATACTATCGCTAGCCTGTTCAATCGCATCTGCGTTGGCTTGGTGCTCACGATATTTTCGCTGGCCTACACAATCGCATCTGCAATAGGCCTGGTATGAAAGATATCATCGCTGGCCTAACCATCGCGTCTCGCGCCTAATATGCGTTGGCTCCTCTCGATGGCTTGGAGACAATATGCCGTATTCCGATTGAAGAGTGACATCACGAATGTTCGCAAACATGTGCGTGCGTGCAAGCGCAATTGATTTCCTCTCATACTTAATTCGAAAAAAATCGAAACCCCTCATTTTATTCCTAAGTCCAACCCCCTTATTTTTCGGCTGGCTACGCGCCTGATCACGTGAATTTATCAAGAAGGAATTAGAGCGAGATATCATGTCGGAACTCGGAATCATTTCCAGTATCAGCTACTCGTCCTTCCAGTACTCCAAACCTAAACAGAAGAATGGTCAAAAAGGAATGTGAAGTCTTTGAAGCTTCCGGTAAACGACCTGTCAGCCTTTTTTGACTCTCTACGAAGCGCTACATTACCATTCAGCCCACTTCTGTGGAAGCAGAAAGCGCATTCAATGGATGTGGACTCTTCGTTACAATACTCTGGTCCCGGCTACAGGATGCCACGATTAATGCATTGTGCTTTATAAGGAGAGCGTTGCAGAAGCAATGAACATTAAATTTGCGTGATTTTTCTCGTATTCGCTCGTACTGCGCGTGTACTATAGATCTACAATAACACTGTGTAATGATTTTGCGATCCATTTTTTATGCAGACCTCGCGAAATCGATTTTCTCACTTAGCAGTTAACATCCGGTTAACCGGTTAGATAAATTCCTTATATACGGATATATCCATTATCCGGATAGTGAAAATTATTGATATCCGAACCAGAGTTGGATCAATTACATTATTTCAGTTCAATTACAATTACAATTACAATTACTTTCATGCATGTTTCAATTACATTACAATTTCAATTACTCCATGCTAAAAATATCAAATTACAATTACAATTACAATTACTCCTTGCATGCTTCAATTACATTACAATTACAATTACAATTGCTGCTGTTGAACATGTGATTGAATAATCATAAATTCAACCGTGCTCCTTGACAACCGTAGCGTCGTATTTAACAACAATTCAAGTCTAGTTCAGATTGTGTTGTAATAAATGCGTTTATGTGCGTACATAAAATGCTATGTAAGATTTCATTGTGACGTAATATAAGCGTGTTTTGTATGCTCGGTAATTATAGCTCACGTAATTGGAAATGTAAATGTTATTTACCTAATATCCTATGGGTTAGGATTAAGTATAGGGTGAAGTATGTCGTTGAAAAAGTATTATAATATATGCACGTGTTGGATTTGCGTGTATAGTATATAATTAAATAAATAATATTATTTTTATCGAGGGGACGTAGGAATTAGGAATAGGATGAGGAGTAAAAACAAAACCGTGCTTTGTCAGATAAGACGTTATATAATATCCAGTGGTCTGGTTAGTTAGCCAGACGAAGTAACGATACAGCATCGTGATCTGAAATCGTATTGTAGATTGCCAACCCACGGATAGATGCGCAATTGCGCATGATGTGAGTCACGGATGAATGCACCGACAAACGTACTGCAGAGCCGGCTAAAAGCAGCAAACTTTGTAGTCCTAGAGCTGGCGATCCATGCGTCCAAATTTGATGCATCTGGTCTTTATCGTAAGCTATTGATGTACTAATTGCGAAAATACAAAATAAAATCTCGTCAGGGCAATGTAACTGCTCCAAAATAGCCGACTGTTCTGAAAAGTGAGAGCGCTGCAGCAGCATGACCACAACAATTACCAATTACGCCCAGCGATTGTTCAGAGCAATGCCGATTCCCAGACTTTCACGACTATTTTGGGATGGTGCCATTGCCTGGAAATATACTTTTATTGCGGAATCAGTGCGACACTAGCTTTCGATTAGGACCATACATATCAAATTTCGACGCTTGGATCGCCAGCTATGGGACTATCAATTCTGCTGCTTTTAGCCGGCTCAGCAGTTCGCTTCTCGGCGTATTCAATCGTGAGTCACGTGTTGCGAATCTATCCGTTGGTTAGTAATCTAAAAATTGTATACAATGGCAGCCGAGGTCAGCATAGCGGTAAAAATAAAAATAAAAACTTCGCCCGGAAGGGCGCAGTCAAGGGCTTCCGCGAATGGATCCACCAAATTCCTTGTCGACATTTAAAGAGAATGCATTATAAGTCAATTATTTTATGTTGTGCTTGTCAGGTCTCAATAGCAATTTAATGTAATTGAAATTGTAATTGATCAAAATTTTTGTCAAATTACAATTACAATTACACAAAATAAAAATGCTTCAATTACAATTACATTACAATTACATTGAAATATGTAATTAATTACATTCAATTACAATTACAAATTACAATTGATCCAACTCTGATCCGAACTAACCCTATGCACAATGACTCGAGTACAGCCCGAGTCAATACAAAAATTGGCTCGAGTCGAGTCATTTTACGCATTGGAAAAATCGCGACTAGCGTCATTACAACCCTGCCGTTCAGCGTCTAGTTGCCTATAAGTACGCTTCCAATGAACCTTGGCTTAGGATCCGGAGTCACGCATTTTCAGCGGGGCTGGAGCTATATGGAGAATTGACGGGGAGCCCAGTGCAGTGAGGTTCATGGCTGGTGATTGATGAGGCACTGACCCTCCCACACGAAAAAATACTCATAAAAATACACAAATATGTGAACAACAACCGCAGCAGCAAGAGAAGCGATGAAGCGAGAGCGTTTTCACTGCACCCTGTTATAGCCGTCGCGATTCTACATTCTACAATGCATGTTTAAAGTTTTTACTTTAGTGAAATATTCAGTTATTTAATACAGATTGCTCAACGAAATAGATTAAGCAAAAAACATAAAAATATTTTATTTAAGGTCTATTGCCGTTTGCTCGTCCAATCTCCCTTTTTACAAGATTGAAATGGACAATATTAGCAACACTAAATATGTCTCTCACTAACATCAAACTTGGTTGAATACATCATTCAGACTGTGGAAAACCAGCGTTAGATTCATGATTTTAATTGGGATGCCGATTCCCATGGATTAGGATTCTCAAATATGTAAAACCTGATTGAGTTGGCGTCCTCCTTTGTCACATTAGCCATCCTTAGACGCGGTATATAGGATATATATCTATATGGGCTACTCCTCGCCATCTGTTGCATGTAACCGGTGTCTTACAAAAATCTAGAAGTGAACCGTGCTACAAGTTGGCAGATATGGAATTCAGGGATATCAATATATCCCTGATGGAATCAAATATAGAATATCGACCTGTTGTAAATGACTAATGCACAGGGATATGGGATATCTAGATATCCCTGCTACTGCAGTCGACAACAACATAAATACCACAAACAACAACGCAGGCTATATGTAAGTAGCTATCACACACCGCGATTTAACGGAGCCATGGATGGAAAATACATAACATCTACATCAGAAGGGGAATGTATTTGCTCCGCATTACGTATTGGCCGTCGCTACCATTCAATTCATACAACATTGTCGGTTTCGGAAATCGATAGCGCGGCCGTTTCATTGTGCAGCGAGCGTCCTATTTTTAGCGAATAGTGAGTGAGGTAGATTCGATTCTGCCTCACCTGGCTATTGTTTCTCTGCACTGCCATTTTCTGTAATAAAGTCGAATTTCACATTCCTTGGAGATTTTGAGGGGTTACAGTGCTCTAAGATAGGTAATATTCGGATTTTCAGAATCGGTGCAACATTAGCATTTGATAGATAGGCCTACCATACCATGCATAGTTATTACGAATTCTGCGAGCTGTTTATAATGAATTCCATTGTCGCAGGCGAGGCACCACCCGTCCGTGCCTCACCTCTCCTTTCGCGCAGTATTTTTGAACAATAAATATGAAAATTGGTGATGTTGGATAAAAAAATATTCAAATTTAGCTATTCCTGGACCAGACATGGGGTGATTACTCTATGAATGTAATCGATTGCGATTACGATTACTTCGGAATCACGCGATTACGATTACGATTATGATTACAGCAAAATCAAGAAGTAGTCGATTACGATTACGATTACATTGAAAAAGTAATCACGATTACTCACGATTACATTTGCTTTGCTTAGGACTATAATCTTAAATGATATATTGGAACACAATACAAGGATTGCGATGAAAAGGCTTAATGAGATATCAACTTTCTTCATACATCATGCGTCATTTGCTTATTACGTCATAATATACCAATTGCCCAACTTTATAGTGGATGATTTATCGCATCCAACGATTTGCATTATTGCCAGGTCTTTACCTGCAGCACCCCAAATTCCTTAATAGGATGGGGAGCGTGCTCAAAGGGGACTCAAAAGTATTTCGTAAACCAACATAAATTATAGAGGATTTTCGTGAATTTAATTAATTCTTGAAAATGTTCTTCGAGCTTTGCGATTCAAATGTCTCTAGTACAGGGGTCACCAACGCGGACCAAATGAGTCGCCCGCGGTCGCTGTAGTGGTGGTGGCTTTTGCGGTGGGCGGTCGCCGGGGGGGCTGGTCGAAGGGCTCTCCTATTTCGATTATGCGCTTTTTTCAAGTATAGTAACGAATAAACATTGAAATCCGTGTAAAGCAAGAATAGGCTTCCGTACAGATTTGTCAATCATCATCAAATCTCTGCATTTTTAGAAAAGTACCATATCTCGATAATCATCACGTCTCTGCATCCGGTAGAATTACTTAGTTTTGATGTAGTCTATCCTTGCACACATGAAAAAATAGAAATGGCCGAATCCAGCACCTGGCCAAACCTTGATAGATGAATAATAATAACAGATGCGAAAGGGGATCTGGGGGGCGAAGCCCCCCATAAGTCACGGATAGATACTTATAGCGGGGCCCTTGGTAAGTCTCGCCTAGGGCCCCCCATTCGTAGGGCCACCAGTGCGCCGTAGCAAATATCCAAATGAGAGATTTGAAAGTTGAAGCTAGTTTCATATGAGCAGCAGTTGAACATGGGTCGGTCGACTCCAAGGAACATACGAACGCAGTCGCTCGGGGCATTGCTTGTCTTCGCCCACGCGGCGGCTCAACAGGAATCTATATAGTTAATATTCCCGAGTCTCAACGCGGAGATTAGCGCTTCTGCGCGCACTGCAGCTACGCAACTGAGCTTGGAGGAGCTGGTTTGAGTCCCTGCGAGTGATCGTTTTTTGTTCTTGGTAAGGGGAGTACGTGGTAACCCGTCGGTCGTCGCAATAATCAGTACACACTACACAAGAAGTAGCTTTTTGTTTCAAAACAGTTGGTGACCCCTGCTCCAGTAGATAGCTGGGTTTGAAATGCATACCTCTTCCCCTCAAGAAAAAACATACATAGGCTATTTTATGGGAACAGGCATTTCGGAGCCGGTCATTACTGCGCCACGATCCCACAACACACCAAAAGACATACGCAGTTTCGGCCAACACGCAACTTCACGGGATGTGATACCAAAGAAATACCTTGGCCGAAACTTGGGGTATTCGTCCATTGTCAATAGCCGCGCTGCGTGGGCGTGACTAATAACTCCTGTCCTTCCAATCTAGGCCCACAATGCAAATGTCACCCGGCGCATCCACAAAGGAATGAAGCCATGACAATTTGTGTGTGCGTCTCACAAAAGATATTCTTTTAGTCTGCTACGTTTGGGCGAGTACAATGATATCTTCTGATTATACAACGGCTGGAGGTCGCGAATTAACAACATACAGTAATTATAACAACATACCAGATGCTATGAATATGAATTACGTGCCCCAGCTTTACAGGTAAATCTGACACTCGGGGCTCAGAGAGGTTATAAATGAATAGTAATATAATGCAATTACCAATATTATTGACGAAATTCAGTTTTGAAAATTGACCAACGGTTGAACAGGGGAATTGCTGTTTTGGCTGAATTGCTGATTCTAGCTACAACCCACGCTAACATGTCAGGCTATATAAGCGGGTGGTTATGGCGGCAGGTCCAAATGCTAAGTAACGAACTGTGAAATAACGATTGACGCCCGTTTCAAGTAGTTATATGAGAATAAGATATAGTTAACATAAAAATTCTGCCTTCAACTTAATACATATACAGCGAGCTGCTGTTACGAGAAACGGCTAAGCACGGCTCGGTTATGAATATCAGTAGCTGTTTATTTGTAATGCTTCGTTGTGGAAACTGCAGTGTTTTATTCGAAGAGTACAAAATTCCGAATCTTCGCCAGGTGCACGACTGCACGTGCGTACGTAGGCCTCCTGCTCGCCAAGCAGCAATGGTAAACTGCGTTTAACTAAGCACAACCAAACATCAATACATAGGTTACTATTTGAAACTATAGGCAGAGTGGTGATCAATATCCTGCTGCGAGGTAGCGGCTTCTGTAGTGTATTGATAACCTGATATACACCACGAGAGGTGTTCTTACAATCACACTACAATGTCCATCGCATGTCTGTTTACGATGTGTGGATATGGATACTTCTTACGCAATGACGAGCGGAGCTAATACTTCTGACGTAATAATGAGTCAGTGGCGTTTGAAAACAGACGTTTGCGCTATCGCTACAGTGGTATATTATCTCATTCTTGTTCACGAATATTCAGTTTATGTCATAGTCCTTGTACAAACAAAAAGTAATCGATCTTTCACAAAAAAATCGATTAGATATGGGAAGTAGTCGATGTCGATTACGATTACGATTACTTCGGATTTTTTTCGAATGTAATCGATTGCGATTACGATTACTTCAAAATACTGTAATCGTCGTAATCGATTACGATTACTAATCGCGATTACCCCATGTCTGTCCTGGACATCGAGGGTGAATATCAGTAATCATTGAAGGTGCTCACAATTTCCCTTTCAGAAAGTTATTGCCATTGCTGTTGCCGGGTACCTGACAGCAGTGGTGGATTTGAAACAATATATACAGACATCAAATTCGGATGTATTATTGATTCAGGAAACGCATAAGATCGATAATGTGGATATACGTAACTGGGCAGCCGATATCCGATTTATTATCTACTTCAACACAAAAAACGAAGTGAGACAATATACTGGTACCGCAATAATGACCAAGGAACATCACGAAGGTAAAATTTTACGCCACCATAACATGATCGAAACCGTGCCCAATGCCTCTGCATTCAAACTGACAAATGCCCTATAGCAGGGGTTCTCAACCCGCGGCCCGCGGGCCGCATGCGGCCCGCAGACGTTTATTTTGTGGCCCGCGACATCTTTCATCATAAACGTACTAAAAGTACTACTGACACCGTATTGTTACAAATTAATTCAAATACTTAGCACTACTATCGCACCGTCTCTGTTTCGTTTGATTACTCATTCTTGAATGCAGTGGTTCTCAAACTGGGGCGCACGCCCCCTTGGGGCGTGAAAGCATCTGAAGGGGGGCGCGAAACTGAGGTCGACTCAAAAAAATGTTCGCGCTGCGCGCAATTGATCCCTAATTCATTGTTATTTCGCTGTATAGTCTGGTTACATATTTGAGAATTCTCTCATCAACAGCCATAACCTTCCATGCCATCAAACTAGCCGTTTGTATTGCTAGCATAAGGTTGCATTTGTTATATGACGTTAGGGGGCTCGAAATATTTCCCTGTAAAAAGGGGCGTGTCTAAAATAGTTTGAGAACCACTGCTTTAATGGGGCGTTTCTTGATATATGCTCGACTTCAGATTGTTATTGTTTTGAATCGGTATTCGGCTGGACTCGTATTCAAGAGAATCCCGCTATTTAGTAGGCCTAAACTTAAAGTGTTTGACTCACTGCGAACGGTTGTTGAGATTGCCGACTACGTTACAGACGCATCGTTCAAATTTGCTTGGAATATGGCTAAACCAAGAAAGCTGCTATAGAGGTGTGATTTCAATAAAACCTTAACATTATGTGTGAATATTTGCTGTTTCCGGACCTTAGCAGCAAGGACAACGTCACCTGACAAATTTCTAAGATACAGTCGCATATGATTCAATCGTGACTAAACGAGTAACATCAATGCCAGTCGATCTTTTATCGCATGTTCTGAAACACGTTGCTGTGTAGACTGCAGCCTCGGACGAATCCATCAACTTTGCATAATATATGCAGAGGAAACGTGAGGAGGGGCTGGCTGGGCAAACGTGAGGAGGTGACCAGCGAAAAATATCAACTTGACAAATCCGGATTCTGTAACTATTGGTGCAGAGCCCCTGGCATGGAAGGAAATGATAAGGGGTGATTGGTTTGCTCAGAAATTGCCCCGAACGCCAGACTTCTTCTCGTATCACTCAGAGCTCAATGCGATAATGGCCTCTGTAACGCAAAATTTACCGTAATTTATACTTGCACGCTCACGCATTGAAACTGAGAGGTCGGTTCTCTGGTGGTAGCGTTTGAAGTTGCATATACCGACGTGGCAACGAATGTAAAACACGCTCCATGAAAAGATTTACTTGCGCCACTAGAAGATAGGCCTAGATATTCTCACAACAAGCGGCAGCTGCAAACTTACGAACGCCGTCCATTAATACTTTATAATGCATAAAAATTTACTAAATGCCCGTATACGACTGGTAAATAGGCTACAGTAGCTCAAATTTAATAGTAGCCCACAAATACATAGTAATATTGTTCTGCGGCCCGCAGCGTCTTTTGCTGTTAAAATGCGGCCCGTCATACAAGGGAAGTTGAGAACCCCTGCCCTATAGCTATAATAAATATTTACTGCACAATCCGCAGATGCGAGAAAGTTATGTGACGATTTTTTAATCAAACTAGAATCAGAAATCCATGAAATTGAAGTCCCGGTTATCATGGGTGGTGATTTCAACCTAATTATTGAAAAAAAAAGACACTCGAATTAAACAGAACGTCAGTAGTATATAGGATCGGTCGCGAATCGCCATTGGTTCTTATGGGCGGGGTGGCATGGTGCCGAGAAACCGGGGGTGACATGGTGACCCTTATGTCTTATGGCGGGGGTGGCATGGTGCCATTGTGTCTTATGGCGGGGGTGGCATGGTTACCTTTTCGGGTATAGGCTGCGGCGGCATGCTGCCGAGAAACCGGGGGTGGCATGCGGCTATTTCGTCTTATGGCGGGGGTGGCATGGTGCTATTGTGTCTTATGGCGGGGGTGGCATGGTTACCTTTTCGGGTATAGGCTGCGGCGGCATGGTGCCGTGAAACTCGTGGTGACATGGTGACCCTTATAACTATAGGCTGCGGCCGCATGGTGCCACTGTGTCTTATGGGTGCGGCGACATGGTTACCTTTTCGGGTATAGGCTGCGGCATGCTAACGTGAAACTCGTGGTGACATGCTAATGTTTTTTGGTATACGTGCAGCGACATGCTAACGACGATAAATGTGTCTGTCATGTATTCTTACGGGCTCAGTGATGAGTCGCCATGTGTTCTTATGGGTGCGGTCGTGATTCGTACTTTCAGGCATCTCTCGCGCGGTGTTGAATAGTCACCAACAATAACCGCACAAACGGAAACGTGGCTTGCAAGAGGATTAAGCAGTGCGTGCGACCTATATTTAGAATGACCTGCGTGCGGAATTGTTTCACGGTCAACCGCGCACTATCGTATCGATTATTACACTAATCCAGTCAGCACTATTACATTCAGGAGTATTCAGTATTCAGCAGTGACACAAAAAGCAACCAGCAAATAACCACACTCGTAAATTAACACTTCAAAAAGTGTAAAATAGATTGCAAATCCCGCGATCGCTAACAAGATAATGTCTCGGGTATAACCATTTTAGTGACTTGGTGTTAAAGACATACCGATCGCTCACAAGGTAATATATCGGTACTTAGTTTATCACAGAGCCGTCGCAGACGGTGATTCGAAAACCAACAATTTGACACTTTCTGGTGGTCGCTATATGTTTTGACACTTCGAACAGTGGCTGACTTTAGTTGCGCGATAAGAATTATGAGAATATTCAACCAATGTATCAATTTGCCAACTCGAAATGAAACTTACTACACAAACCGAGTTGATTCGTATCTGAATGTGTTAATTCGGTACCATTCTAATTATTTTGAGAAATCTTTTCGTGATCTTTTGATTCGACCATAACCCGAATATTACTGACGCCGACTTTCAGCTACATCGAATTATTCGCACATTCCACGCCGCTGTTTTCACACTTATAGAATCAATACCAACTCTCTACAAGAATCAAGAATCACAAGTATGTGTATTATACAGTTATTGTCTTTATTAACTTGAAATCAAACTCTTAACAAAAAAACGCATCTTATCACTCGTCAACTCTATCATGAAAATCATCGAGTCCTTATCATCAAAAATGTTATAGCGCGGCGTCGGAATCCATTCGCGGGTGTACTAAAGTTAAATCCAGATAATCCAAAATGAAATATTTGGACTTTGACAAACATGACTATTGACTACCAACTTTGATCCAGCCACATTTCAAGATTATACTTTGAAACAAGTAATGTAACATTACAACTCTATTCACGATCCTGCTTTCCGTTTGTCAAAGAGATATTTTAACATCTTACCATACTCAAAAGAATTATTCACAACATTAACAATTGTTAAAAATCTAGTTTTCACTTACTTGATTATATCACTGCATTAATATTTTGGTAATTAATTGAACACAGAGTCAGAGTAGACGGTGATTCGAAAACCAACAATAACCGTGCAGACGGAAACATGGCTTGTTGCGAGGGGATTACGCAGTGTGCGTGCGACCTATATTTCGAATGACCTGCGCGCTGAATTGTTTCCGTGCAGTCGTGTGCTACTATCGTATCGATTATTACACTAGTCCAGTTAGTGCTAAAACAGTCAGTAGTATTCAGTATTCAGCAGCGACACGAAAAGTGTGGTCTATATTCAGTATTCGGGGGGGGGGGGGGGGGGGCGACACCAAAATATGCATCAAACATTGTGTATTGAGAAACAGTAGACACATATACATATCATTCTTGTAGCTCTAGAATTCGGGTTAACTGGTCAATCTGCGACCACAAACGGTTAGTTGCTCGGTTTAGAAGTCGGATAAATCGTCTGAACAAGCTCGGTCTGAAATAATCCTTTGTGGAATTCTGTAAAATGGAATCACAGTGATAGTTTATGATTGTGTAGTTTGAAATTCACCATAACCAATCATTTGTCAGCGAGATAAAGTGTGTATTCAAGAATTTCGATGTCGAATCTGTGTACGCCGAGATAGTGTGAACATCACTTTTCATAGCTGCGACCGCTATAATGCACATTACACCATTCCAGTCCACGCCGTATCCCAGAATCGAGTTGTTTAGTGACGTGAAATCACATTTTTCGATGCTCGCAGCAATTTGATCCGATATGTATACATCAACGATGTCGTGAACCAACTGTTCTATTTCTCTCTCCCAAAGCGGGTACATGTAGATTGTGATGGTGACGCAGGTAATTTTCTATAATCATTCGGGTATGAGTTGAGTCCATATTGGGTGGTTATTGCAAAAACTGTAAAATAATTCCTGGTGATTAAGTGATCATGCATTTTGGAATTTGGAAATAAGGTTGTTATAATAAACAGAGTAACACGACGTCGAAAAGGAAGAAGGTGGTGGTAGGAAGTCGTTTTTTGAATAAATAGGTGGTCATTCAGCTGGTAAATCCCACTTGCTTATTCTGAACATCAACCGGCAATCAGTATACCTCGATTTAGTGTTGATCATGGCTCGGGCTCAGTTGAACAGATTTAATAACCTCGGGAATGAAGTGATTTCTTTTGAGCAGCGATTTGAAGAGGATGCGGGTTTTTTGGAAGGTCGATCTCCTACCCGAAGACCTCCTTGCTCCAACGATAGAGGTCGTTGAGTGTGATTCCACAGTTGAAAACCAACCACCTCACCGCGACATCACACTACAGGCATGGTTGGAATCAGGAGTCGCAGTTGACAAACCGACAACCTCGGCTTCGAACTTAACCCTTCAGGATGAGCCGACGACTTCAGTTGTGTTACCGATTGAGAAACAGCCAACTCCTCGTAAGCCTTTTCCAAAATCTAGAATTCGATCCGCGGCGCCGAGTGAAAAACCGACAAACTCTCGAAGGATATTTTCTGATCTACCAAAACCACAGACCCAGACCGAGAAACCATCAAACTCTAGAAAGCGAGATGTACCCGCGACCTCACCACAAACCAGTCCACCTCCATGTAAAAAGATACGCCTCTCTAAATCGAAACAAAAACTCGTAAAAGGCGGTGGAGATAGAAAACAATCGAGGGTGAGACGACCCGAAGAGAAAATATGTCTGTACACTGCCAATAAAATTCGAGATCATCTCAAGACTCTTGATGTGATCAGACCACACCTAGGGATTATTCTAGGTTTCATTGATTCCCTTACGGAAAAGAAGAAGCCTTCCATCCGGAAAATCCTTGTTGAAATAAAAAAACTATTGGCATCGGCTATTGAACGCAGTGATTTTGAACAGATTCAGAATCAATTGAACGATGCAACTGAACAATACCTGAACCAACTCTTACCAATTAGAAATACCTTGAAATATGATTTGTGATTCAATGTATTGCCTTGATTTTTTGCATGTAAATGTTCATGTGTTTGTGTTTGAAATTACAGATAATAGGCTTACAAACGATCTGAAATCGTGAACACTAGATTAATCCTGAAGCAGTCAAATCGGTCTTCTCCACCTGATCGTTGTGGCGAGACGAGGCGAAATCTGCACTCGTGGATATATTATCAATACACGTGTAAGTATACACTGATCTAATTCAAAACTAAAGTTTGTGCTAACCTGATGTTTTTTGTTTCGTCGAAGCAGATACAGTCAAGTACAATCTCGGGTCATATTGCATCGGTAAGCTCTGTTTTACTACCACAATGAGGTGAATATAATTTAAGGGGGGGTTGTTTCTTTGTTTACCAGATGAAAAGTAATCAAGATTTCAAAGAAAAAGATAAGTAGGTATTACTATCTCGCTAATTAGCAGGAGTGTGAAATTAAAATCGAATACAATGTTACAGATGAGTCGGCGACGGGGAAATCACGAGGATGAGAATGAGCCACCAGAGATCGACGACCAACAGCAAGAAATTACATCTCAGAACTATCACACGGTGAAATCGTATGTAGTGAACAGTAGCCGTGTGTATAATATTCGCGACTTGAACAGTATGTGGGTAGGTGTTTTCCAAGCTGGTCAATCGTTGAGCCTGATCAATCCACAGTTCTATGTATACCCTACGCGTCGTTTACTGATTGGTTGTGCTGGTATTAAGCTACCGATGTGGCTTGCGAGGGCGAGATGTATCATGGCATTTACCCATCAAAAAAATCGACATCGGTTCAATGACAATCTGTGTGCTTTTCGCTGTATCGCTCACTCGCTAGGAAAAGATACAAAAGCAATGGCCCAACAATTCACTTCGGTATATGGTATCAATGTAGAATCTGGTGTGACTCTTGACATGTTGGACAATATCGAGGACTTGTTTAATGTTGCCATATTCGTATACACCAAGACCGAGGGTAAAGCCAGCGCTCTCCGTCGTAGTACGTCTGAAGCGAAACCTGTGTACTTACATTTAGAAGATCGACATTTCTGTTTAATTACTGACATGAGGCGATATATGGAGAGCTATCGATGTGATGTTTGTCAAAGATTTTTTTATGAGCAGTATGAATTGACCAGACACAAATGTACAACGGAACCTGATGAAGTGTTTCCCGGTGGCGTGTATACACCTCCTCTGAACATATTTGAAAAACTTGATCTAGAAGGGGTGTTTGTTCCTCATCAGCTTCGTTATTTCAAATACCGTATCGCGTTTGATATCGAGAGTATGTTTGAGAAGTGTGATATTCCAGATTCCTCCAAAACTTCATGGGAGTGCAAACATATTCCCATTTCTGTTAGCATATCTTCTAATGTGAAAGGGTTCTTGGAACCGTATGTAATTGTCTCGAACGGTGACCCAAACGACTTGTGTGCGGAAATGGTTGATCATTTTCATGATATTCAAAGTGAGTCATTTAGGTTGTTACAGATGGAATATCAACACTATTTGGACATGCTCGAAACTAAAATTACCGAAATGAAAGCACTCGATCCTTCCGAGAAAAAAATACCTCTTGAACGTTTACAAGAGGAGTTTACGCGATATTTAAAACAAATCCCTGTTTTGTCGTTCAATGGTGGTCGGTATGACTTGAACTGTCTCAAAGAGTACTTGATGGGTTTACTCGTTGATGAAAATCTGAGTGTATTGAAGCGCGGTAACAACTTCCTCTCGTTGACAACCAACAGACTCAAATTTTTGGACATTGTAAATTACTTGGCACCCGGGTTCTCGTACGATGCTTATTTGAAAGCCTTCAAATGTAGCGCCGCTAAGGGTCATTTTCCGTACGAGTTTCTGACTAGTTTGGAAAAGTTAGATTATCCGAGTCTTCCTAGCCACGATGAGTTTTACAGCTCGCTAAAAGGTCGTAATATATCCACAGCTGAATATGAAAACTGTTTGAAGGTTTGGAACGACAACAAAATGACTACTTTACGTGATTATCTCAAATGGTACAATGCAATCGATACTCACTACTTCATTGAGGGGTAAGAAAAACAATTTCAATCTTTCAAAAGTCAGTTCAGTGTGGATATATTCAAGGAAGCTGTCTCCCTACCTGGGGTTGTATCAAGACATCTTTTTAATAGCATTCCGCGTGATTTCACCTTGTTCAACGATAAACACCAGGATCTGGTTTCGCTATTCAGAGCCAATTTAGTGGGTGGACCATCGGTCATTTTCCATCGATATCAAAAACAGGGTGAAACTCGAATCAAAGAATTTTTTTATAAGGAAAACGCTCAGATTACCCAACATGTAACAGGGCTGGACAGCAACTCGTTATACCTTTTTGCTTTGAGTGAACCTAGTCCAACCGGTTTCCCGGTACATTGGCAACCACTCGATGCTGAGTGTACTAAATTCAAACCTGTAAAGACCGCACCGAAATGGGGGGAGACAGCAGCTCAATGGTTAAACTGGTATTCGTATATTAATAATGTACATGTCCACCATGCTTTTAATGGGTCTGAAATCCGCGTAGGAGCTCGTAATTATCCTGCTGATGGGTTCTATCGTAATTCTGCTGGTCAAGGGGTAATCTTGTCTTTTCTTGGATGTCATTTCCATGCACATCAGTGCAGATTTGGCTGTGATGATTTGGAACGTCGAGAACGGACTAAACGTGTTCATGATTATTACAAAAGCCTCAATTACCAAGTCATATGTAAATGGGAATGCGACTGGCGCACGGAGAAACAGGAAAATCCTGATATTGTGCGATATCTTAATGGTATTCAACCACAATTGACTCGAACCAAGTCTGTCACCGCACAAAAATTGATGGAGATGGTAATGACTGGTACATTCTTCGGATGTTTATCAGTTGATATTTTTACACCAAAACATTTGCAAAGGAAGTTTGTTGAACTATGTCCGATATTCAAAAATACGATGGTGTCTCGCGAGCATTTGTCAGGTCACATGAAACAGTTTGCCATTGATCGTAAATTGCTCACCAAACCCACGCGCATGTTAGTTGCTTCATACTGGGGCAAGAAAATCTTGTTGACCTCCGACTTGATCAAGTGGTATGTAGAGCACGGGTTGGTTATATCCAAAATTCATGAGGCGGTCGAATTCACAAAAAAGACCTGTTTTGACAACTTTGCGAAAAATGTCTCAGACTGTCGACGAGCTGGAGACCGCGACCCTAGCCTAGAGATCATTGCCCTAACGCAAAAATTAGCCGGAAATAGCAGCTATGGCCGCGTCTTGATGAACCCACGTAAATTCAAACGAACCTCCTACTGTGATAAAAGCGAATTGGGCGCCAATGTGAAGGATCGTTTTTTTGTGAAATGTGACGAATTGAACGCTGATCTATTTGAAATAACGAAGCGACCTAAAACGATCAAGTGGGGTAACTGTATTCAAGTGGGATTCTGGGTGTATAACAATGCTAAGCTCAAGATGTTGTCGTTTTTTTATGACTGCTTGTGTAAATATTTCCGTGACGAGTGCTTCATGCTATTAATGATGGACACAGACTCCCTCTATCTATCGCATTCAGCCTCATTCGATGATATCCTTATCCCCGAGAAAAGAGATGAATTTTATGTGGAATACGAGAACTGGTTTCCACGCTATTTTTGCGATGAGCACCGAACTGAGTTTCTGACTGACCCGGTTTCTTTTGACCGATCGAAACAGTGTTGTAAAGACACGTATGCGTATTACCTTCGTCAACCGGGTTTGATGAAAGTGGAGTATGAAGGTGGTACATCCTTTTGTGGGCTCCAATCCAAAAATTACTTTTGCGATGGCCCAAATAAAAAACTGGCTTCCAAAGGTCTCCAGAAATCCAACCCAGTCGATTTCGAAACTTTTCTGGGTGTCTTGACATCTAGGCAATCTGTCGGGGGAGTGAACAAGGGGTTTCGGTGTAGAGATGGGGGTGTCTATACGTACAAACAACAGCGTAAAACATTTTCCTATTTCTACGCCAAACGTCGGGTACTTGAGGATGGTGTGTCAACCCTACCATTAAATGTGTAATTGTATATTTTGTGTGTTATTTTATTTGTATATTCTGTGTGTGTGTTTGATTTTATTTTGATTCATTTGTTTATCACTTGTTTATATGTTTGATTTACTTGTGTGTGGTAACGTGTCATTTGTTTTTCCAGATGGATAACGCTATTTCATATATCGAGTCAGTAATGTCAGAATTAGATTTAAATAGTTTGCACAAAGAGACGCTTGAACTGGAGCAGGAATTAACACAGCTCTCGATTCACGGTACCGACGACAACTCACAAGACCGCACGATACCCGATCGATCCAAGGCGCGCCGGCAGGAACTAGACGAGAAATGGATCCGCGTCCGAAGTGTCTGCATAGAAGCGCTACTTCAACTACAATTTTCTGATCGAAAGACGCCGAGTGATAACCACATCCTATTCAACAGAGCAAAGCTGACAAATTATGTGGTCTTGGGAAAAAATTGTTCGTGGATACCGCTTTTCGGTTACGAAGAGAGACAAGCCTACTTGAGAACCCGCAAGCGACATCGAAAATTCCAATTTTTCCTTGATCAACATCGAATCGCAAACAGTTTGAAACGATCTCGTTCTGACTCTGAAAGTAGCGATGCTACAACCGATGATTTTTGCAAACGTGATTCCCTTGGTCATTGTGAACATAATCTTGTGGTGAACACTGATAGTTTTAGGTGAAACTTTGTTTACAATCTGTGGGTGTTTTCGGAATGTCAACTTGTAACTAAAACGTTTTAGTAATAATATTTCCTGAAATCTGTGTCTTGTTTTACAGATGGCTAGTGATTACATAATATCTGTTCTGGAACAAGCAGGCCTGACTCGGTTACACGAAAAGACACTTGTACAACGCCGCGATCATGTACACTTCGTGGAGCTGTATATGAATCAAGAGATATCGCATGAATTATACGAACAACGCGTTTCGAGACAACATAAAGATTTAAAAGTGTGTTCCAAGGGTGAGGTCTATAGTTGTTATAGTAACACCGTTAGAGTTTAAAGCGCTATGAATCCTCTCGTGTTATGAATCCTCTTATGTGATTTAATATTTTACAGATTGGGATCAGCTGCTTGACGACTTGAATAAAGCGTTCGTGACACTACAACTCCCAATGACGAAATTACGAGGAACAGATGAAGATTTCATAACCCGCGGAAAATTGTTAAATCGAACTCTACTGGGATTATATATTCCACTAGAACAAGATGACTACAACAGTGGATATTCCCAACCTTGTTGATATATAAACACATACACTTTATCGAGTTTTCAATAAATAACAAATGACGGAATTGATCCAACCATTCACGTGTATGTATAATCTGTATAGTGTGAGCAAGGAAATTAATCACAAGTAACCGAGAATCGCGCGCACGATGGGTAGCATGCGTTCCTACATTTTCCGAAGATTGTTATCCGTGTATCAATCAGTTAACAAAGTCGCAGGATTACAACTTTAGACGGATTGATTCTGGAAAATCTAAAGCACGAACCGGGACATCGCAGTCATATCGAGATAGCGCATTGTTATTGTGTGTGTGTGTGTGTGTGTGTGGCTAACCGTCGATTTTGATGGGATGCACCAGAACAAGTGAGTATGCGATTACACAAATGTATCGGAGTCGTTGTTGGTGTATATTTTGTCGCTGCCCGTTGTAACAATATACAAAAATATCAAATTGTCCGGTGTGGTTGTCAGTTTTCAAAACGAAAATGATATTGTTACCCAGGGAGAAGGTAGATTTCCAAGTGAAAACTGTATTGGTACTCAGGTAAATGATAGTTTCCAGACGAAAAAGGTTTGTTACCCAGGAGAAAATGATTAGTTACTCTAGGTAAAAGTATTTTTCCAAGTGAAAATGTATTGTTACACTGGGTAAACGCTGGGTCTCCTAAGAAAATGATATTTTTACTCGGGTAAACGATGGACCACCAAGTGAAAATGGTTTGTTGCTCAGGGAAAAAGGTTTGTTACCCGGGGAAAAAATATATTTCCAAGTGAAAAAGGTTTGTTACCCAGAGAAAAAATATATTTCCAAGTGAAAAAGGTTTGTTACCCAGAGAAAAAATATATTTCCAAGTGAAAAAGGTTTGTTAACCAGAGAAAAAATATATTTCCAAGTGAAAAAGGTTTGTTACCCAGAGAAAAAATATATTTCCAAGTGAAAAAGGTTTGTTACCCAGAGAAAAAATAGATTTCCAAAGGATAAGGGGTTTGTTACACTGGGTAAACGATAAATCTCCAAAGGACAATGGTATTTCTACTCGGGTAACGACCGACCTCCAGGTGAAAATGGTAATTTTATTTGGGTAGGTATCGTTTTTTTTTTTTTTAGTGTCGTTGGTATTGTTAAACGTTGTCACCGGTAGCTGTTGGTATACTATTACGAGTGTGAAAAGGATTTACACGACCTGTGCAGAGTATCGCGATAGTAAACATATTTTTGGTGCGACGAAACAAGATCGTTGTTTAAATTTTAATGCATTTCGATTACCGAGTTGCTGTACAGTAGAGATGACTCTACATTAGACCGTGCTGTATACTTCGATTAAAACCACACCACCACATGTAAATCTATTCGCGCAACTCGATGATGTTGATATAGTGTTACTAAAATTAATTATTACCTATTTACACAACATAAAAATAACAATTCATGTCGTAGCAGGTTTCTTGAACTCGTGCTTGATGAAACGAATGGTGACAAGTAGGTTTTGAGTGAAAAATAATTATTTAGAGTAGTGACATTTTGTGACCAACGAATGCAAATTGATCATGATATTACAATATACGCTTTCGTCAACATAACGACTTGGCGTAGAAATACTTTCACGTTTTTTGAATGACTGGATTCTCGAGACTTGCTACTTGTACGATGTATCGTTGGTGTGCAAACTATAACGGCCATTTTGTATGATAGTATGTTTTAGTTGTATTGTTGTGATGACTCAGCACTTTTCGTTAGCAAAGTGGGTTGATTTGTGTGTAAGATGTAAGCACCGTGCTAGAAAACATATGTACTCTGTTGTTGGAGTAGCTGATTTATTGTTATGACATGGACATATCCTGAAGCCTTGGTTTGTTGTCTTACGAAAGATGGGGCGACCTCGGTGTCGTAAATTGTGTTAACTAAACTCGTATGGATACCACAATTGTGCTGGCCTTACACCACCAATCATTGTACAGGTTTGTAGCATGAGCGAATATTTTCGTGTAACATGAATATCTTTCGTATACACTTAGTATGAAATGAGATGTGTGGAGCAATAATTAGTGTCGTACAAAGTGTTGTGTTTGATTGCTTACTTTTTATCAATGTCTTTGTGATGTTAAAAGACGACTGAGTTTTCATTTACATTAAGCGGAGAAACTCATGTAATAAATTTTACTCATTTGAAAATCGACTCGCGTGAAAATACCGAATAACAGTATCAATATGAGCAGTATGTTATTTTTCGCGATATGCAACCAATCTTCTAAGCGTAACTTGTCAAAATTTATCGTGTCATAGAAAAGTCGGCTGTTACGAATTCGAAACAAATGTACTTCGGTTATCACGACAAAGGGAATTGAGATCAACGCAGTATTTCGAAGTGGTATGTTCCTCAATCACTAAATGTCGGTTAGTTAAACGATACATTTACAAGTTTACTGAAATCTTGATTTACAAATAACAGCTTGATGATGTAAAGCTCAACCACGCAAATGTGTTCATTGCAAAGTATTTGACACAAACAAAATATCGAATGGAGACCATCACATTGGTTTCATTTCGAGTGAGTGAAAATTGTTTTCTGTTGGCCAGGTAGGACACATTTGACAAACATCGTACACATTGTATCTTCGTGATGGTAACGACTTTCAGCGGCTTGGTTTCATGTCGGGAATTATTATTTGAGGGTTCAAGAACAATTTCAATCAATACTACAAATGAACAACAATGCAAAACACGTTTAGCAAATAACAGTGTAGCAAGTACTTTTTTTTTGATATTACGATTGTTGTGCACCAGACATTTCTAACTGAATTGGATGCATCTAACAAACATATCACAATTTACTTTTGCAATAATCAAAGTCTTAGAGTGTATAACCTCGCGATATTTTACATTTAGCACGCACAATGGGGAGTTACTGAAATGATTAAGAATTGATCGCTAGCTTCGAACGGTACTCGATACTCAAAGTGATATTTTCACACTCTGTAAAGTGCATATGTTTCAATTCTCTGTCACAAATCCCGACAATAAATCGTTGGATTCAATAGTAACGATACTGTGATATACTGATTCTACACTTAGTCGTTCAATTACCCGTTGGGAATCGGGATAATAAAGCATTTTGTATCGGAGGTTTAATGTATGAATACTGGAATTATTACATCTTTAGTGCTGTTTACCGCAAACGATAGATTTTAATAATTCCACTGATTGTTGAATGTAATAATACCGATATTGTCGTTTCATCTTTAGTCTTGGTTACTGGAAATATTTTCTGATATCCGCGATACGCAGAGTGATTTTTACCAAGGTGGAGTAATTTTCCTATCAAGAACATTTCAGACACACATAGTTTTACAGCTTAATATGTTGATAACATTGGTACTGAAAAGTTTGTTGCTGTCATAACATTTACCACAACGCCGGGTCTAATTAACGCAAATAATTTAATAATAAAGTAATGATCAACTATTACAAAATCTCATATGTCAAATCAATGTGTCAATCCTTATGTTCCCAGCATGATAACTTTGAATATAACACCATCGTTCGATTGTAAGAAATGAATTCTCAACTACGTTGGACGGACTTTCAAATCTCGTATACTCAAACATATTATGTTAATCTCAAGTCGCCGACACTGAAAAGTAATTACTTTTGTCTTACAAAATATACCGAGTAGTAATTAGTTTGTCTTGCAGAATATACCGCGTAGTAATTCCTCTATCTTACAGAATAGTAACGACTTTTCAAGTTTAATAAAAAAAAAGATGTGTATGGATATGAATACAACCAAGCTTGTTATGAATTTTAGGTTTTAGTGATTGTATGGATTCGTGTATGTTTGGCTGTTTTTCATACTGATACTGTTTGAGTTGGTCGGGTAAGTTACAAACGGATTTACTTGACAATGTTTTCGTGGTTGACTCTTTGAATATGGTAAGATGGTGCGACTGCACGGAAACAATTCAGCGCGCAGGTCATTCGAAATATAGGTCGCACGCACACTGCGTAATCCCCTCGCAACAAGCCATGTTTCCGTCTGCACGGTTATTGTTGGTTTTCGAATCACCGTCTACTCTGACTCTGTGTTCAATTAATTACCAAAATATTAATGCAGTGATATAATCAAGTAAGTGAAAACTAGATTTTTAACAATTGTTAATGTTGTGAATAATTCTTTTGAGTATGGTAAGATGTTAAAATATCTCTTTGACAAACGGAAAGCAGGATCGTGAATAGAGTTGTAATGTTACATTACTTGTTTCAAAGTATAATCTTGAAATGTGGCTGGATCAAAGTTGGTAGTCAATAGTCATGTTTGTCAAAGTCCAAATATTTCATTTTGGATTATCTGGATTTAACTTTAGTACACCCGCGAATGGATTCCGACGCCGCGCTATAACATTTTTGATGATAAGGACTCGATGATTTTCATGATAGAGTTGACGAGTGATAAGATGTGTGTTTTTGTTAAGAGTTTGATTTCAAGTTAATAAAGACAATAACTGTATAATACACATACTTGTGATTCTTGATTCTTGTAGAGAGTTGGTATTGATTCTATAAGTGTGAAAACAGCGGCGTGGAATGTGCGAATAATTCGATGTAGCTGAAAGTCGGCGTCAGTAATATTCGGGTTATGGTCGAATCAAAAGATCACGAAAAGATTTCTCAAAATAATTAGAATGGTACCGAATTAACACATTCAGATACGAATCAACTCGGTTTGTGTAGTAAGTTTCATTTCGAGTTGGCAAATTGATACATTGGTTGAATATTCTCATAATTCTTATCGCGCAACTAAAGTCAGCCACTGTTCGAAGTGTCAAAACATATAGCGACCACCAGAAAGTGTCAAATTGTTGGTTTTCGAATCACCGTCTGCGACGGCTCTGTGATAAACTAAGTACCGAAATATTACCTTGTGAGCGATCGGTATGTCTTTAACACCAAGTCACTAAAATGGTTATACCCGAGACATTATCTTGTTAGCGATCGCGGGATTTGCAATCTATTTTACACTTTTTGAAGTGTTAATTTACGAGTGTGGTTATTTGCTGGTTGCTTTTTGTGTCACTGCTGAATACTGAATACTCCTGAATGTAATAGTGCTGACTGGATTAGTGTAATAATCGATACGATAGTGCGCGGTTGACCGTGAAACAATTCCGCACGCAGGTCATTCTAAATATAGGTCGCACGCACTGCTTAATCCTCTTGCAAGCCACGTTTCCGTTTGTGCGGTTATTGTTGGTGACTATTCAACACCGCGCGAGAGATGCCTGAAAGTACGAATCACGACCGCACCCATAAGAACACATGGCGACTCATCACTGAGCCCGTAAGAATACATGACAGACACATTTATCGTCGTTAGCATGTCGCTGCACGTATACCAAAAAACATTAGCATGTCACCACGAGTTTCACGTTAGCATGCCGCAGCCTATACCCGAAAAGGTAACCATGTCGCCGCACCCATAAGACACAGTGGCACCATGCGGCCGCAGCCTATAGTTATAAGGGTCACCATGTCACCACGAGTTTCACGGCACCATGCCGCCGCAGCCTATACCCGAAAAGGTAACCATGCCACCCCCGCCATAAGACACAATAGCACCATGCCACCCCCGCCATAAGACGAAATAGCCGCATGCCACCCCCGGTTTCTCGGCACCATGCCGCCGCAGCCTATACCCGAAAAGGTAACCATGCCACCCCCGCCATAATACACAATGGCACCATGCCACCCCCGCCATAAGACATAAGGGTCACCATGTCACCCCCGGTTTCTCGGCACCATGCCACCCCGCCCATAAGAACCAATGGCGATTCGCGACCGATCCTATATACTACTAACGTCCATGTTGGAAGCGCCGAGAGGCACTTTGAAAAGCTAACTAACGACGCGGAACTGATTGACGTGTTTAGGAGTAAACAATAAACATGCTAGTGCCGAAGTATTCATCCACTTCACTTACGTCACTGGAAAAACGCGAGGAGACTCGATTGGTTCGACGCAACTCGTGAACTCATGGACCATGTCCAGAACGCAGGCCATGAAAATAACCACGTGGCTGACCACATAAGTCCGACAATAACACTTGCAATAGAACCAAGCACTCTATCGGGAAGAAAAAATTGGAAGTGTAATAATGACATTTTGCGAGATGACGTGTACCGACTTCCGAGCAAAGCATGGTATGGCATGGTATGGAACGAGAATCTTCCATACTCCATACTTGCCTTACTCTCTCCATACCATACTTGCAATTTTCCATACCATACCAACATTGTTCCATACCATACTTGATACATATTCCATACTTTCAAATACTTCAATATCATAAGTATAGTTATATAGTACCTTTTATAGCACCTATATTATTGATATTTCGGATGTCAATATTGCTTAAACTAGCGAATCTAATGCGAATCTAATTACTGGTAATAGTTTTACAGTCTGTTTTGGTGAGGTTTAGTTCACGGTGGTGAGGTGCCGTGTACGTCTACTCTACAGCTTCCGCGAGCAAAATGAGATAGTGAGCAGATTGTTATCTAGTACTGTCCATAAAAGGGACTGGCAACATACGGTCCGCGGGCCGGATGCTGCCCGCAACAAGATTTTTTCCGGCCCGCTGACAGTTTCCTGTCTTACATAATAATGTGGCCCGCGGCCCCAGTCTGCCAAGATTCCCCCTACTTGCCTAAACTTCAAATTTTAATGACTGTATGTTATTATATAGGTGTGCGCACTGTGCAGCATGCGAGAGTGGAGCTTACGCGTAAGTTCGTCGAAGCGAGAAGACTCGCATTATCGGCATTTACGATGTGCTGAACCCTAATGAATTGATTCTTGGTAAATTTTGGGTACCGGGCTTATCAAACGATTTGAAATCTTAATTAAGGATTGCACCGTGAGTTATTTGATCAGAAAGAAGCAGACACGGCGGCGCCTGTATGACAATGCTATTCACAAATCAACCTTGTATAGTCATTATCGGCGAGAAATGGCTTTGAAGTGACATTGCTGTCGATAAAATACATTCTTTAAATGCGATTTATTCCTTGCATACACGGGCGAATAATTTATCCATTCAGCATTCCGGCCCGCCGACTGGAGAAGTTGCCCGCCCCTGTTCCATAAGGATATCATCTCATTTCCGGTACATTGGCATGAGAAGTAAATACTCGCAAAATAATTTATTATATAGGCGCACCCATAAAATATCCCAGCTGCAGGCGATCTGCGTCATTGTTAGTACAGTATTTGGTTGGGGTTAGCGTGGCAAGAATTCCAAACTTACATCTACCCCACTCCCTGATCTATAATCCTAATGCGAGATCGTTTGAAATATGACCAATAACATATCTCGGTATGTAAATAGTATAGATGTGGGGACAATGTTTCGGAAGAAATGTAATTATCAATCACATTGAGCATTTACTTCGTTGAATCATGATTGCTTGTAAGCTGTCGTCCGGGGCCTACGAATATCGTAGGCTCCGTGTCGTCACTCAAGGAATGAGGTAGTTGGAGTAGCCTACATTACCAATTATTGCGTCACATGATAGACTATGCTCGGAGACGACGTGTCTTGACTCGAGAGAATATCGGATCAACATTACTATTGTCATTATTACATCACAAAATCATGTCATTCCAAGTGCTCATAAAACCGTTGCACAAGCGCGTATTTGTTCCCACACAGAGTTCAATTGTTCACGTTCACACATAACAAAAGCGATCGTATTCAGTGAACAACGAACAACGTATGCTTCATGAAGCTTGCACAGATCACGATAAAATGTATAAAACACCAAAGTATGGAAGTATGGAAATGTCGTTCCATACCATAGATTAAAATCTTCCATTCCGTACCATACTTGCATTGTTCCATATTCCATACCAAAATATCTATCCATACCATACCATACTTCCATACCATAGGCTACCATACCATGCCCTGCTTCCGAGATATAATATCTAATCTCATAAGCATAGAGGAAAATAACATTCAACACTGCCAAGGAATTCAACAATGGTGGGACAGACTAAAAGATTGCCAAGAATTGCCAACGTAAGCAAGCGACATGAAATAGAGTTAATAGACAAATATAAAACCTGTGACCCCCAGATAACGTATCAGAGGGTAAAAGGAAAATTGCAAATGCTGACCAAAATTGACCATTGCAAAGGTGAACCTAGCACGATGAGACAATTTTGGCAACAATTGAAGGTCAGACGGCGCAAGACCGAGCTTAAAGAACTCCAGCTCAGAGATGGAACGTTGACGACTGACCGTAATATTATTGCTCACCAGATTGAGCAATTTTACACAGAATTGTGGACCCGACATGATGGCATTAATCCGTCAGATCAAGACGAATATCTATCATCGTATCAGCACGACGGCATGCACGGGAGAGACAATGAACAAATATCGCTAATACAATCTAGTGAAATATTACAGATACTGAAAGCAATGAACAGAGAGAGGTCACCGGGCTTCGACGGCCCAACAGTGGAACTCTACCTCGCTATGTGGCAAAGCATTGGTACGAGATTAACAGAAATTATAAACAACGCGCTAGTATTCGGAAACATACCGCATAGCTGGAAACGCGCTAAAATTATCTTGATTCACAAGGGAAAAGACGAAAAGAATTTAGCGAACTGGCGACCCATCTCGCTGCTAAGCACGGACCACAAAGTGATGGCGAAAATTCTCAACAACAAACTGCATGGTTGAGGAAATCTCGAGCCACATTAACAAGTCACAGGAAGCGGGAATTCCCGGGAGACAAATGGACGCGATACATCACAACGTGATTGCAATTGTTAATTATCACCAAGAAAAGCCCTTGGAAGGTTACATAATGACTGTAGATGCAAGGAAAGCCTTTGATAAGGTCGACCACCAAATGCTTTTCAAAGTGCTTGGCAAATTGCCCGTCACGGGAGGAACGCTTGATAATCCTATTGCGACCTTCGAGGTTAACGGCCTCGAAGCAGCCAATGTAAATTGTACAAGGGGTATTAGACAAGGATGTCCCTTAAGTATGACACTATACGCGATTAGCGCGGATCCGCTAGCCCAGTGGTTCCCAACCTTTTTCATCTCGTGCCCCCCTTGGCCGAAATTTAAGCCACAATTCCTCCCTTAGGAATATGACGGGCGGTACCGAGAGAGAGTTTGTTTCTAGCAGTGCTGTAACAACACTTTGCAGACCTCCAAAAACAATAGTCTTGGTCCCAATCGGACAAATTCTGGAAGGCTTGACATTAACAGACCCCCACGCCCACACTTTCATTTGTGTTTTCGGCTTACCATGCACCAATCGCTAATATAACTGCTGTGAAAAATCAGAATGCATAAATTGACCGGTCTAGCGATTTTTTCCCTCAAGCTTGCGTATGCATTTGGCCAATAATATTGGTACTGCAGCTATCCCGATCACTCGTCCATGATATTCCGATATGTCTCGCATAAGAAACTACTTCTTGTTGTGTTGTCTTGAGACTCTATATCAGTGTAGGTAACACGTGTTTAGGACTATTATTGATTATGAGACTCTCTACGCAACTACTGCAAACGTCTGAATAAATCATTGTATTGAGCATATATCTGCTACGAAGAACTCCACCACAAGGCAACAGGCTTCTCGAGTTAAGTATTCAAGTATAGCCGAATCCCAGGATATTTGGTTAGCAACACTTCTAATACAGATCACCAGAGACATTAAGCTATAATTGCTGCAGTACTTTCATATAAAGCAGGGTTGACCAGACTCGAGTCACCATTTTCTGATGACTCAAGTCATTTTCTCAAAATACGGAAACGACTCGACTCGAGACAATCTGGGTATTGACTCGACTTGGACTCGAGTCATTTTGCATGACTCATACCAAGCCATATGACTCAAGACTATAAGACGGCCAAGACCGACCTTTCATTGTACTTTCGAAGAACAATAAAGTGACCACCCTATTGGAATTTCGTCTATATTGGTCCTGGTACTTGACAATGCGACAAGAAACTGCTCAAAGTGAGGAAAATTAGGTATATCATAAATACAAATCATTCAATATCACCAAACAGTGTTGCCTTGAGTGTGACTTGGACTCGGACTCGAGTCGTAATACCATGACTCGGACTTGACCCTTTGGTCGGTGACTTGGACTAGGACCTGACTCAATGGTGAATTGAAAATGACTCGACTTGACTCAAGTCAAAACTATGAAAGTGAGATTGACTTGTGACTCGGAGCCTCGTGACTTGGTTACAGCCTTGATATATAACATACCCTTGATCAGATTCCCTGCTGGAGCTCGTTGAAATTTAGGACATCTAACACGTTTCGGCAACATTGCACCAAGTTTAAAATGTCTTTTCTCGATCGGGTAGCTGAGTGTTCACTGAAAATAAAGCAAGGCTAGCGATCTCTTTGACTTGAATCGATGACGTTGGAATATTTGGTAACTGTCTGAAAATGTTGACTTGAAAATATAAGATAAATACCGTAATTTTCCGAATATAGTACGTCCCCATGTATAATATGCATCCTGAAAATGGCGTGTAAATTCTGGGAAAAAGCCTGTACCCATGTATAGTACACACCCTGCATTCGCAGTACATAAACAGTATTGTTTTAGTACTCCATGTCATTCTGTTTTTCGATTTCACTGTTGAACACTCATGACATAACCATCGTCGATCCCTAATCATTATATACACTTCACGCCATTGTCTCCAAAAACGATAGTAGGTAACAGCCAAAGCCTGTGAGACCCGCGACACGATAGTTCAGGCCGGCGACATCTTGCGCACGAGGCCTATTACAGATGCGATTGCTCAGGCCTAGGGCTCTTCAAAAATGACTTTTTTTCTCAAATCGTACTGGCTACTTGATAAAATTGTTAGGTTACCTAATCTAAGCCTACACACAAAATTTGGTTCAATTCCAGCCAGTAACCGCTTTGCTACAGGTGAAGAAAGTTTCTATTTATTATATAAAAATAAATATTAAAAAATTTGAAAATTTACTGTTCACCCCATGAAAGTGTTAGGCTGTCTATAGAAACGATGCTCACCAAATTTGGTTCAATTCCAGCCAGTGGAAGCGGAGTTATTGCTCCCGAAAAATTTGGAATTTAATAAAATAGTATTTACGGTGAGCACAACTATAATAAATAAACAAAGAATCGGTCACCGTAAATACTATTTTATTAAAATCCAAATTTTTTCGATGGCAATAACTCCGCTTCCACTGGTTGGAAATGAACCAAATTTGGTGAGCATCGTTTCTATAGACAGCCTAACACTTTCATGGGTTGAACAGAAAATTTTCAAACTATTAATTTCAACTATTATGTCGTGCGCACCAGGCCTGTTGGAGATGCGACTTTAGTGTTTAGGCCTGCGATTTTATCTTGCGCACATGGCGTGTTGTAGCCTATATGCAGGCCGTGTTATTTTTGGCATTTCAGGAGCCAGATGCCAAAACTGCCAAAAATAAAAATTTGAAAATGCCAAAAATAACTAATTTTTGGCATATGCCAAAAATAACACGGCCTGCTAATAGTGTATTTCTTTGATGGTGTTGTGTTAACAGGACCGCATTACAAGCGAGAAGAGCGTGTGTGAAGGGCAGGTTTCTTACTCTATGGGTCCAGCCCACCAATTAGGGGAGAAAGCATGGTGTCCTAAATGGTGTTTGCACAGCGAGATTGAACGGCTGACTGCATTTGGTTTACGTCGTACTTTCCATTGGTCCAAAGGCAATTTTATGGCCATTTTTATCCGGCTTGCCGAGCGCTAAATTTGATACAACGGGTATCAATGGAAAGCTGCTGCTGTATTGATTACTAAAATATAAATTGTATTCTGCTCATGGATCTGGAACCCCCAAATTCAACCACGATTTTTGCATTGTGATCGAGTTGAACATAGTGCCACAACAAACAGTCCGGCTATTTCTGAGCTGCAGCCTCGTTTTGCCAGACAGTCTTGTTGCGTTAATGTTCTTAAACAAGCTAACCTTCCCAGGACTCTTCCATGTGAGTTGGTAATATTAAAGCCATCTGACGTGACAAAAAGTCCTCCTAAAATATATCGGTAGACTGATGGAGATGGGATGGTCGCGCTACAAAATAGAATGTGTTGAGGGACAACACATGTGTTGTCTGCAGGGAACTCCTGGAAAAGTATCGGGAAGAAAATTCTTTTCGCGATGAGATCGATGGCACTAGCGCAGTGATTTGTTTTCATGATTCTTGGAAGGCGGTTCTGCCCTCCGAAATTTTGAAGCTCTGAAAACCTTTTGTGGAGGACTGGCAACATTCTTTCCCTCAACGGCTACTGTTGAAGCCGATATTTCCCAGATTCGATGGGCGAAAAATTAATTCAGGAGAAACTTTGCTGACCTGAGTTTGGAAGCACTGTTACAGTGCAAACAATTTAAGTCTATTCAAAAGCTGTAACAATCAGTTGTTGAGCGTGTTTGTTAGGCTTCTCATTCTTTTTGCCTATTGGCACCGATTCCGAATGGATACTGCCCATTTTGTGGTTTCGTTTGATATTATTAACCTATGTAATCGCTAGGTTTTTTCTTCTATCTAATGTTTGTTGGTACTGATTATAAGTGGATGCTGCACATTTTTTGGTCTCTATTGATAAACTGACCCAAATAAAGCGTTTTTATGACTTATTTGAGTCTGAAAATATCTATTTAGAGGTCGATGCCAAAACTGCCAAATATAAAAATTGAAAAATGCCAAAAATAAGCTATTTTTGGCAGTTTTGGCATATGCCAAAAATAACACGGCCTGCCTATATGCCATTGTTCAGGCATGTCGTTGGCGCGATAAATTAGCGAGAATTGCGTCGTGCGCGAGCAGCAATCAATGACCTAATTGCGCACAAACGGCAAACCAACTCAGCAGGAGATCGCTTGTCGTTGTGCAGCGCAGACGCTAATTGGTAACACGCTTCTCGCTAATTGGCAGCGCGTAACACTGATAATACGAATTACGGGGCATGATGGCTGAATGTGATGCGCGATTAAAACAAACATAAAGAAAGGTGTGATTTCAAGTTGTATTCCGAGAGAGATTATTTTCAAGGCTTTTTGTACCCATACATAATACGCAATAGGACAAAAAAAAATCAGGAAAATTTTGCGCATTATATATGGAAAATTACGTTTCACAAGAGCAGTGGTTCTCAACCTTTTTGTCTTCGCGGACCCCTTTTGAACCGTCACGGACCCCGCGGACCCCCTAAGTTTTAGTTCAAATTTAGCTCAATTCTCTTGCCACTGGCATCTGTCATTTGCATGTATCAACTATAGGCTTGTGATAAACAGCGACATAATGACCGTTCCTGACAATAAAATCATACTATATGTAGAAATTGGCTGGAATTTTATTATTCCGAAGTGTATTCTGCAGCTGCATTTCTTAAATTATGTGGTCGTGTCTTGAAAATTCACGCATTTCGATGTGATATGAACAAGTGCCGAAAATCCATTTCCAAAATGGTAAAGGTGGAGGCGAATGTAACATTGCCACCTGACTCTTCTGACGACACCTTCGTGTGTCATCGAAACATATTATTTGACACCCAAATTGAGAAATAGATTTCAATGAAGTTATCACGTCCATACTAGTCGTTTCTGTCTGCAGCTCATCTTCAAGATATTCTGGAATATATAGTGGTTATATGTGTAAAAGACCTGAGGTAATCACACACGATTCAGCAACTGCTGGAGAGACTTTATCAAGTGTCCTACCGCCGAAGCGGCTGGATACAAAAGAGCAAGTGAAACCACGACGCAATTATTATACAACTGATATAAGGGGCAGTATTATAGAGCAGGGCTGCCACATATGTAGGCTATAACACAGGAGAAAATGGATTCCATGATGTGGATCTAACCCCTTTTTAGGAAAAAATAATTTTCACCAAACCTAAACAAAACATCTCTAAACTACAATATGCTTGCATAAGTAGGCCTATGCTATTGATAATAAAAGTTAGTTTGCATGGTCGGATAATTCATATCATATAGTGTCATTCTATTTATGTGAGTCCTGAAGCCTTAGTAGTTTTGAAGCGAAACTGCCTCGTCATTTCCCTAATTTTAAAAAAGTTACAAATTGGTAATAAGTCATTTTGCAAATTTAGAGGTCTCGCGAACCCCCGGTTAAGAACCACTAGCGTGAATATTTCATTTGAGACGACCATTCTGTTTATGGAAGTCCTGAAGGTTTAGCAGGTACGAAGCCAATCTGCCTCATGAACTTCGTAGCTTAAAAAATTAGGTAATCAATCATGTTGCAAACTTATAGAGGCTTCGCGGACCCCCTGAAAATGCTTCACGGACCCCCAGGGGTCCGCGGACCCCCGGTTGAGAACCACTGCACTAGAGGCTTTGTTGCGATAGATTCGGCTCGACATTTGCTCGCTTATATTTGATTAAGAGGCCGTCGCTGGCCTACAAACTTGTCTTGCGAACTGCAGCACATCTGAACTAGTTTTAAAAAAAAGGGGGGGGGGGACTTGTATGTGAAAAAGAGATTTCAAACAGCATTTGAACATACTTTCAGCAAACAAAAACAGCCATAAGGAGCATACGTTCGAATATAACTGGTTGACTACATGATTGTTCGGACATGAACAATTTGGGAAATCCGTTACAATTCTAAAGTGGAATAGCTCCCTAGAAATTACAAAATTCCCCCGAAGGGGGTATTTCCTCCCCAGTTGGGAACCACTGCGCTAGCCCACAAATTATGCACTAATGACGACATCAAAGGTATCCGAATCGGTGGGATAGAGCAAAAATTAGACCATTTTGCTGATGACGTCACGCTGTATCTAAGAACAACTGACTACCACAGTCCTTAACGAATATCAAAGTTTGCATAGAGTGACAGGTCAAGATATCAACACAGACAAGACGGAAATCCTACGCTGAACGGAAAATCACGTATCAGACTGCAAAAGACTACGCACGCACAAAGCACATATGCTAAAGCCAGTAATTAGGATACTGAGCTTATACCACGGAGAAAGCGAACTGCAAATGAACTTCGACAGACTCTGGCAAGGAGTCGTGAAAAGCGTAAGGCATAATAAATCAAAACGGCTTTCTTGGATTGGTAAAATAAAGGCCACTAAAGCATACATAATTAGCAAAATAACGTATACTATACATATGCCAACAAGCAGATTCCAAACGACAATCTCAAGCAACTTGAACGCCTCGTCTTCGGCCTACTGTGGAGCCCTGAGAAACCCGAACAAAAAAGCGGGATGCAACTGGTCAGACCCAAGCCAGAAGGAGGGATTGATATGCCAGATATATTGAATCTGCAACACAAGCAAAGAGAGCAAAAAGGCTACAACAACTAAGCCGACTTGAGAGCCCGATTGATATCTGGCCCACGCTGAAGCGATATACAATCTGACAACGAAGGTGAGCGATATAAATTGCAATTTTTACAACAACCAGGGCCGTAACAGCACTTCGTCAGCCCCCCAAAACGTTGGTCTTGGGCCCCCATAGGGTGATAAACCGGACTTCTTGGGGGCTCCGTCCCCCAGACCCCCCTCAGGCTCGACGCAATTTCGGCTACTTATCATCTAGTTTAAGTGTGAGTAACATTGACTAGTCTATCCGCGCGAAGCGCGAAAACTTTGTATAATTAATGATTGAATCGGTCAATATGATCGAGAATTGCATATATATTGCTATCAATTTTTATCCTGTCTCTGCTCACGTATTAAGATTTACCGGTGGAGCGGAATGAGGTGGGTTTCAAAAGCTATATAGGACTATAATATACTCAATAATAATAATTAAACATATCCGGGCGTATACCTGAAGGAAGGAACGAAACAGCACTTCATAAGGCCCCAAAAGAACTTGGGTCTTGGGCTCCCATACGGTGATAAACCGACTCTCGCCCGTCCATCACGTTGTTCGCTTTTACCACGTAATTAGTAGTACTATTTAGTGAGCACGCGCCATGCGCGAAAATTTTCCATGATCCACAATAAAATCGGTCAATAAGATCGAGAATTGCATATATATTGCTATCAATTTCTTGTCCTCTCTGCTCGCGTAATCAGATTTACTGGTAGAGCTGAGTGAGGTGTCTTGGAAACTGTAAGGCCCGTAAATAATAATTAAACATCTTCGGGCGGGCGGACCCGGTGGTATGACTTCCTTACATGATGTTATTTCGTGACCTCCGCAATATCAAAAAATGTAGAATCGCATAAACGTACTAAACTATAGCACACACACGATTTTGAATTGGTATTTCTTCACTGGCATATCATTTTTCCGTGCGGGATGGTATTTGTCTTGTGAGATTCAGATTTCCAAGACAGGAACATTCGGCGCCAGTCATTTAGGCGCCTATGGATAACTAAACTTATATGTATCGGCATAAGCGCAGTACTTTTCGGCTAAGGTTTTCTCGCTTCCGATCGTTCTGGCACACCTCTTGGAGTCGCATGTTATATGACCCAAAACTTTATATCTCGGTGTGACGTGGCACGGTAATGGCCAACGCCGATATGCCCATTTTTATAAATATTGCGTATTTTTTCGTGGGTGAAGAGTACCCAATAATCAAGCTGGCAACCAGAAATCGCGCCTAGCGCGAAATTTTATTGAAAAAGCTGCACAAATTTTCAAAAAATACTCTATAATTTATGCTAATTGGGGGGTTTGGGTGCGGCAGTTACGGTCCTGACAACAACCTCTACCCTCACATAAACACCTTGACGAAGGAATGGAAGAAGGAAAAGGAAATCTTCGACGTAATCAAAAGCTAATCACAAGATGTACAAGAACTAAGCCAGAAAGAAATGTACCAGATCCTTGTTGAAAAGAAGACGCAGCAAGGAGGAACCCGCATTTCGGACTGGAAACAGATATGGCTATACCAACCCAATATCAAAGATCACATTGACAACAAGCAACGTGAGATCTCGTATCGCATTAACACTGAGACTTTACAGGCTCCAGAAAAACCGACGCGGGTTGGATACGAAGAAAAGACGCCTACTTGAAAAACAAATGCAAATTCTGCCAACACGCCGAAGATACTCTGCGCCATACCTTCGCCGAGTGTGCAACATGCAACTTACAAAAAACTGTTCTCTCTTGTAATACAGGATCTCGAGAACGACTTGCAAACGACTATCGATGCTACACCCGACGAGATCATGCGCAACGTATACGACGGACCGCAAGCTCCGACCATTATAAAAGCATTTATGAACGTGAAAACCCTTGTGCGGGAATGGAAAAATGCACTTGACATCCAAAATGAATGCGCCCAAAATATTGACCAACGCATCAACGATATAAGAAGCAAAATATACCGAAAAATTTAAGTGAGCCCACTGAACGCTCCGATAAGACGAGATAAATCGTATCGTATTTATGGACCCACAAAACCCAACCAACTCACCCACAACATATCCCAATCATCCTAACCTCCCATACAATCCCACTCTACCCCACCCCCTAAACCCTTCCCCAACCCATCTAACCCTCCACCACTCCGCCCCGAATATTCAACACACAACCCAAACCATACACCAATGACTACAGAAACACACGCAAACTAGCGCCAGCTACCGGCGGTTCCTACTAAGACCGCGACTACAAATAGACATCGACTACAAATCAAACTTCGGTGACGGCTGAGACGAGATGACCCGATGAAGGGGAAAGATTTTGTTTATGAAATTATTGATTATTTATGTACATACTTGAATAAAAATCACTCAAACGGCGAGGTGGGCGGTCGCCCGGCCTTCCCCCCTGGTCGAAGGTCCCCTCTTTTGACAATCATCAAATCTCTGCATTTGTTATACAAGTCCCATATTCCGAATCATCAAGTCTCTGCATGCGGTAGAGGTACTTAGTTTTGATATAGTCTATCCTTGCAACCATGCAATAATAGTTGTGACCTAATCCAGCGCCTGGCTCAAACCTTGACGTGGTGTGCTGGCTCATTACTAATGTGAGCCGATAGCTTTCCAGATTAGTGTGGGCATATGTCTATTGAGCCTGCAGAAGTTGTGTCTCTATTCTATTATTTCGCGTTACAAGCCATACATCTTCAACTTGAAGGCATGAGCTATAGGTAACTGGTTCGCTTCTTTTATAATTTGACAATGTGTGATAAAAGCATAGGGCTCAGGTGCTAGATCAATTCAACATTTTGGGCTGCTTCAAAGCCGTGCCACAGTGTCATATACGGTCCGTGGACAAATGCGCATGCGACATAAAAGCAAGCGACACTTGAGTATGCGACAGTTACGCATGGCAACTTTTTGTAATGGCGGCGCGTGAGCGTAGAGTTAGAGACACAGTAGCATGGGGACACATCAGCATGGAGACTTCTGAGCGTAGGCACACATGGGCATGCGACACTTACACACGGCGACTTTTAGTCATGACGACGGCTGAGCATAGGGACTCATGCGCATGGTGACTCATGAGCATGGGGTCAAATGTCGGGCAACCGTCATATACACATGACATAATCCCGTTTTCCACATGATGTACCAATATTAAGGTGGTAACACTGGATGGAGCCCCCATAAGCTGCGATTACATACTTATAGGGGGCCCCGGCCACCACTGCTTGACAGCAGAGCAGTCGAACGATCATGGCTGCAACCGATGGTACTGACTCGTATGATAGTATCACTAAGTCATTATTTACTGGAGACAGAGCTTGAACAGTGCTATCCGTAGCTGGATCAAATTGAAATTTACGCCTGCTGCAAAGTCCCGCTGCCAATCCAATTAATCTTCACTTGATACTAAGCAGTCTCAACATACAACCGACTTATAGAGCTAACTCAGTGGTGAAATATATGAAAGAACGAGTAGGGATACCTTGTCTTTTCATCAATAACACGATCTAGTCACCTACGAAGCTGATGTTCCATTTCTTTGTGTTGAAAAACACTCCAGCAATTTTCAGTGAGAAAAGAGTTTTACTTTCACAATAACATTCTGACAAGATACATTGAAACTACTACGACAATATTACCGGAGAGAAGTCGACTATATCCAATCAGAATATTGCACCACCAATCTAGATTCCAAATTCAAAAACATCAGTTAGCAGCAATCGAGTACAGACCAGCACATTGATAAATCACATTATCATCTATCAAGTATGTCTCGATGAGAAATTATCCATCGCCAACTGAAGGAATGAAGTCTGAGCAGCTTTTTCCAGAGCTTGCAAGTCTTTCACGGCAGGCGCCAAAGAGTCGGCATGGCCTTTGTATGATGACTGGTTGTGGGTTGTACGCTTCTTTCCATAAACAACCTAGAGAAAACATAATGATCAAAATATGGTACCCACTTGATACAAAATCAATATACTTCAAACTAGGGTTGTAATGACTCGAGTGATGACTCGACTCGAGATTCTTTGGTGACTCGAGTCATTTATTCAAATGCATAAAATGACTTACTCGACTCAATTTTTGTATTGACTCAACTTGTACTAGAGTCATTGTGCATGACCCGAACCTAGTCATATGACTCGAGACTAGGACCCATTCTATATCACTCGACTAGAGTTGAAAAAAGGGGGTTGAACTGAAACTGAACTTAATGACTTGGACCAGGAATCGAGTCAAAACACCGTGACTGGGACTCGACCCTCTTCATACTGACTTGGACTTGACTCAGTGGTGAATTGAAAATGACGCGACTTGACTCGAGTCGAGTCAAAACTATGAAAGTAAGATTGACTTGTGACTCGGAACCTTGCGACTTGATTACAACCCCGCTTCAAACAGATCTGGTCAGTAACGAAGTTCTTATACTTATTTTGAAGAACTAAAAGTGGGTTGGGTTCATTTTCACCTCCTAATCGTGTGGTGAAGTTTCAGACTATTTCCATTTTTACTGCAAGTTATAAAACGAACCTACTTTCTTATTTTGATATTTTTTCAATTGGAAAGCGGACTACGGGTATATTCGCATCATTTACATGAGCAAATTCGGCGTGACAGCTGGGTCATACAAGCCCTGCGTGACGGCTGCAGATTGAAATTTCGGGAATTGCACCTATTTACATCGCCATTAGTAAGTTTGCATGGAAAGTGCAGATGCATCCTGTAATTTTGAACACAGACGCCATCGATTGACAAACAAAGCTCGCCACGCCTTGTCCATCCACTTCCAAATACTAATCGAGTACTTCTCATACCCGTCGTATATTCTATTTTTACTTGAAATAGTAATGGCCTGCTCTGAAAATAGCTGCTTTTCCTCGCAATTGAGTAAAAGTTTACGGTATTACTTCTAATCGGGTGGCCATTTTGCAGGGTTGTAACCAAGTCACAAAGTTCCTAGTCACAAGTCAATCTCAATTTTATAGTTTTGACTTGAGTCAAGTCGCATCATTTTCACTTCACCACCAAGTCCAAGTCAGTTAGAGTTGAGTCCGAGTCATAGCGTTTTGACTCGAATCCTAGTCCAAGCCATTATGTCCACAGTTCAGTTTCAGTTCAATCCGGTTCAACCCACTCTTTTCAACTCTGATCGAGTGATATAAAATTGCTTGCCTTCAGAATATAGTTATTTTCCTCTATCTGGCCCTATTTTCCAAGTATCAGGAGACCTGACTCTGGACTGATAGACGAAATACCAATAACATGGTAACTAAACTATTTTAGGAAGTTGCAATGAAATGTCTGTATTGGGGTCCTAGTGTCGAGTCATGCACAATGACCTGAGTACAAGTCGAGTCAATACAAAAATTGAGTCGGGTCATTTTACACATTTGAAAAAAATGCGACGAGTCATTACAGCCCTGCTACTTTGACCACCTATTGTTATAAATGTTGTGATTACATAACTTCAAAGGGTTCGTTCAACAAATGAGTTGCTGCGTAGATGGTGAACTGGAATAATACAGACATGGATTTAGAAGGCTGTTCAAAAAAACTTTTTTTCCTAAATCTTGCTGACTGGGTGACTAAACCGTCAGGTTACCTTAAATTCGAATTCATTCCAACCGGTAATCGCGGATTTCTTAGTTTAAAAATTTTGAATTTACTAAAAACCCCATGAAATTGTTGAGCTGTCTTCAAACACGACGCAAAACAAATTTGACTCAATTCCAACCCGTAGAAGCGGAGTTACTATAGTTTTTCTTTGATAATTCTGGGATTATCCTTGATTGGTGGATAATTCAAGAATTATCATCTAAAAACTCAAATAACTCTGCTAACCCAACTTATATATGGCTTTATTGGCAATTTCGTAATTGAAATGAGTCTGCACAGCAGAATATTTATCTCAGACGGTCAATCTGTTGATGTGAGTTCTGGAGTTTCACTAGTAATGAAGCGAAACTGCCCCGTTATTTTTCTTACGTTATCAACCATGTTGTAAATTCAGCCGCTTCACGGACCCCCGGTTGAGAACTACTGGCCTAGACCTTAGCACTACACCAAAACAGAATACCAATGAACGGCCAGAATATCAAATCCATAGGAAAGTGTGAATGCAAGATCTGAAAACAGAGAACTAAAATATAAAATTCTACACCATAATCAGGCTCACCTTTCCATCAAACTCGTTCACCGGGATCTCAAGATCGGGCGAGACTTGATCGATAGTGATTTTCAGATGCTCTTCCACGTCCGCGAGCAGAGAGCCCTCGTCATACCTACAGCGAAATGCAGATAAGCAAATGTGTGTATGTTTCGTCTACAATACGCTAGGAATATCTCACCAGATACAGCACCCGCCCCTATCAGTTAGATTTGTGTTATAACATCCTTTACCTCTGTTGTTGCAATTGCTGTGATACCATACCTGTAATAACAAATTAATCTTACTTCTTCATAAGCGGTGGGCTATTATTTATCCCGACAGGCCAAATGAGAGAGCAGAGAATATATGTAGGCGGGCTGAGCCGAAAGATTAAACTATATTCTGGGGCGAATAAATTTTATTTCTAGATTGCAAGCAGTTTAAACTGAATGAAAAACTGAAATATACTGTATGGTAAATGTGACTTTATTTGTTGCGACAAACTTTGTTATATTGGCTGTGTTTTGAATCTGGATTATGCATACGACATACGTAGGCTACTTGATCGCTATGGTTGCTCATAAATAACTCTTTTTTTTCAAATCTTACTGTTAGACATCAAATTTAAATCAATTCCAACTTTCGGTGTTCAAAATTTTGGATTTGTAGTAATAGTATTTACGGTGGATAGTTCTACCATTCATAATTAATGAATTTCTCACAGTAAATACTACCTCTTTTAAATCCAAAATTTTGTGAATTCTCGTCCGCTGGTTGGAATAGAGACAAATTTGTTATACATCATATTTTAAGACAACTTAACAATTTCACGGGGTTGACAGTAAAATTTGAAGAATGAAGCTATTTTTGAACAACCGAAGTGATCAAGGTATATAAATAAACAGGCAACAAAAGGAACACATGTTTGGTTAAGTTCATACAGTCCACGCATTACATCCAGAAGTAGGTTTTATGTTTTAAAGTCAAAGGAACTATTCGCGAGCCATAAAATGCTCAGGCCTGATCTACATTGTACAAAATTTTCGAACAAGGGCACCGTTCACAATCACCTTTTCCCTGTGCTCTACAGATACGAGAGATATCGCGAGCCCCATTCTTTCCGCTCTGCCCACTCTGCCGATGCGATGAACGTAATTTTGTTTCTCGTCGGGAAGAGTGACGTTGATCACAAACGGAATTCCTTTGACGTCTAAACCACGGGCGGCGACGTCAGTGCAGATCAAGTGCCGTACCTGTTCGGAGAAAGCGAGGCTTGTTTATGACAGGTGCGATACCGTAGTTTACAGTGTTTTGATAGTAACGGTCACTCATGGCTTGTTTGAAAGATGTTATTTGCAGTGAACAGCATGTACTTATTCGCACTAGGTATACGCTGTGGGCTCCAGAAGGAAGTAACCAAAATATGTACATTTTCACAATGAGGTTGTCTCGGCTTCTTGATTATATACAACGCTCGGTCGAACTGCTCTAGTCTCGCTTCGTTGCGTAGTTGGTTAGGCGTTGAAATTCTGAATCCATTGATATCTTACTTACGTTGGTTTCGTATCCCATTAAGGTCGTGTTTTACAGTTTTGAAAAGTGAAGCAAAATTTTTCGGAAAACCCCGACGGTGCAAATTGGTCAAGTTTAATATTAGTCACAATGAAATGCCTGTATTGGCCGTATGAGTCTCGAGTCGTCAGAAATGACTAGAGTACAAATAGAGTCAACACACAAAGTGACTGAAGTAGAGTCGAGTCATTCTCTAAAACAAGTCAAGTACAGTGCGACTTGAGTCGTCAAAACCCTGGCATAATATAAACTCAATGTAAATTCCCGACCAAATGTGTGCTCAGAAGCCCGATTGGAGAAGGTGAAAAACGCAGCGACAACACAAGATAACACGAGTCCTAACCTCTCCTTTTTTGAACTTTTCGAGATTCTCCCTCCTTTCCGGGGGCCTCCGGTCGCTGTGGAGACACACGCAAGAGTACAGATGACCCTTCGCTTTGGGGCCGCCGTTTTGCATCGTAAAATACCGCTCCATGTTATCGCAATCGAGCTTGGTGCGGCAAAAGATGATGCATTGGTCCATGTTATGTTTTTTGATCGCTTTGATGCAATATTCGCCTGAAATGAAAGAGGTAACACAATCCAAGTTGGTAGTACTCACGATGATAAAGCAAATAGAAGAGAATGCACAGTAGGGTTGTTAAGGGGACTAGCAAGTCTAAGAGTAGAAAAAATATCAAAATTTTCAATTTTTTTTTCTTGGCTTGAAATATCACCATAGTTCCTAAACTCTTACCTCATGGCCTTATCTTACCCAAAACATAACTAAAAACTTCGTCAGCACCGGTTTAGTATCTTTTATTGCTGGTAAAATGTTGAATAAAGTTTTTCTCAATTGTAAAATTTTGTTTAACAGCTTCATGGTAAACCAAAAATCTGTATGACGTAATGTCATATAGTATTCACTCGGGGTTTTCTGAAAAGCTAACATCGAGACCTATGTTATGCTAAGAGTCGTTTGGTCTAGTTCTACCTTGCTCTGAATTACATAGCTTCACAGCAAACTTTTTGAAAAAATGACCTGAAATTTTAAATTTTAAAATGAAATTTCTCCAAGAGGGGTTGCACATATTCCTTCAAATTTTAGCATAACACAAAAGAAGGCGTTAGATTGGAAAAAGGGCTTCAAAAGTTTGAGATTTTGCATTCCCCGTGTTGGCGCATTTTTTCTCTCTCAAATCAACAATCAGCAGGGTGGAACAAATTTTTTTGTTTTTTTGCATATAGCATAGCGACTTCTAGCGACTGCGAAAATTTCATGGTGATGGGGTTAGCCATCTGAAAGTTAGGTTTTTGACTTGCTAGTCCCCTTTAAAAATAACTAAAAAATTGTTAGGTTGCCTAAAAAACGCTGTACACCAAATTTGGCTAATTTCCAACCTGTTAAATCTAAGCTATTCGATTCATATCCAAAATTTTCAACTCCAATAACATTCACTTCATCGGGTTGGAATTGAACCAAATTTCAAAAAGTTTGTACCCCCCTCCCATCGACTTAGCGCATCGTAATCGAATTATCACGTAACCTTTCAAAATCTTCACCGCCTCCGAAAATTTTTCGTCGGAAGGCTTGTCTCGCTGTCCCACTCTGTCGCGCTGATGCACGCCGTCCGTCGGTATTCTCGCTTCCGGTCTCAGCATTTCATAGCTTCTGTCTTTTCTAAATTACAGGCACGATCAGTTCACATGCGGCATCATTATGGATTGCTATCGGGAGTGGGCTCAATGATTCGAGTACTCGAATCTGAAATGAGTATCAATTCTAATGATTCTAGTCGAGCAGTGAGAGATGATATTTTAGCGTACTGGTACTGAAATTACACGTCAGGACTTTGTAGAAATTTTTTTCCAAATTTTACTGGCTACTTGATAAAATTGTTAGGGTGCCTAAAACAACACGGCACAATTCCGACCTATAGAAGCATTGCTGCGACAGCAGAAAATTTTCAATTTATTACAAATAAAAAGAATTTTTGTTGAAAAATGTGGGAAAACAAATTTGGTTCAATTCCAACAAGAATTGGAATGGAAAATTTTGGATTTGAAAAAAGTATTTACGGTAGGAAATTATCCCATCATTAATTATAGCACTGTAAATACTATTTTTTCAAATCCAAAATTTTCTACATTAACAACTTTTTGGATAAAAAATATAGTATTTACGGCCGGAAACTCTCCCATTATTAATGATAGCACTGTAACTACTATTTTTTCAAATCAAAAATTTTCTTCTGCAATAACTTTTCGGATTAAAAAACAGTATTTACGACCGGAAACTGTCCCATCATTAATTATAGCCCCGTAAATACTAAATTTTTAAATCCCAAACTTTCTTCTCCAATAACTTTGCTTCCACGAGTTGGCATCGAGGCCAATTTGCTATTTACACTCTCTGCATCATTCATAGTATTGTGACACCATAATCAATGAGTGATACTCCAACACTTGACTACAGTATCTTGATTCAGAATCAAAACACTCTGTTACTCGACTTTGCCCAGCCCTAATTATAATCGAGCTTTACTTTGGATTGACAGGAACAACAACATGATGCACGGTTTCCGGCACCGAGTCCTCTCCTTTGAGATCGACCCACGTCGGAAAACGCATGATTTTCTCCGCCAATTTCTTCACGTCGAAGCTGTGTAACGTAGCGGAGCACACGATGACTTGTAACCTTTTGCCGTCGGCCGTAACCTGGCATTTGGTGTTTGCGTTATTGAACAATCGTAGAATTGAGAGTCCCTGACAAACCTGCGACATTTTGGAGTGCATTCTTTTTATCATTGCCTCGTTACCGGCCGACAGTAAGCCGTCGCATTCGTCGAGAACCATGAACCTGACTTGGTCCAGGCTGAGCTGAAAAATGATAGGGGTGTTCAAAAATGACTATTTTTCTCAAATTGTACTGGCTACTTGATAAAATTGTTAGGTTACCGAATTTACGCCTATACACCAAATTTGGTGCAATTCCAGCCAGTAGCCGCATTGCTACAGGAGAAGAAAGTTTCTATTTATTATATAAAAATAAATAAATAAAAAATTCAAGATTTTCTGTTCACCCCATGTAATTGTTAGGTTGTCAACCGAAATTTCTTACAGTTCACAGGCGTTGTAGCTCAAGCAGAAGTAGCGATATCCAAGTAAATAAAAAAGCATGTATTCTACGCCCAGTTTTTGCATAAAAATCTAAAAACTGTTCTAAGTATGTTTCAAAACCCCATGAAGACGTAGTGCAAGTATCGAGACATACTCGAGAACTTAAAAAAAGCACCATTCGTTAACGACAACAAATACGTTTGGTTTACACATCTCACCTTACCAGAAGAAATAAAGTCATCGATCCGTCCGGGCGTGGCGACGACGATGTCGACTCCGTTTTCGATACACTTGAGTTGATCGCTCGGACTCACACCGCCGATGATTAGCACTTCGGAGATGCCGGGATTTTTCACGTGTTTTTTAAAGCTCACCACGTTATTGTAGGTCTGTTCGGCGAGCTCTCGCGACGGCTCGATTATGATTGCGTAAGGAGCATTGTTGGCTTTTCTTTTATTCTGAAAGCAAAATTATTCATCAGTAACTACAGTCTGGTAAGATGAACCTGTACTTTAATCTGTAATGCTACTGAAACACAAATTTTACAACAATAACCAATAAGGTGGGCCTATAGGCCTACAACTGAATAATACATATTCATATTGAAATACACCCAAATATTTTCGGCCGAAACTCGTCTGACAAATACTTGTTGACATAAAATGCAGATTGGGACAACTAAAAAAATTTTAGCTTTTCCCATTTATACCAACATTAGAATTACAACTACACGTTTGATTTTTCAAAATTAGATTGAAATTATAGTACACAGTGTATTTCCAAATTAGATTAGAATTATTGAACTCGTGAAAACCTGATCATTGAATGAAGTCCAGTTTAGCAGATGTCTGTAGCAAGCTTGGCTCGTTTCACCCTATAGAGTTCTCCTGTAGTAGTATTTTCAGGAAAACCAGAAACTAGATTAGAATTAAAATTAGAGAAGGGAAGTATTCCGAAAATGAGATTAGAATAAGAGAGAAGAAACATTTCATATATTACACTAGAATTATAAATTTGTCAAAGTCTGAGCCGAAAATATTTGGTTTTAACTCAATATGAATATATTATTCAGTTGTATATTTAAGTTCCGAATCTCCAAGAGCCTCTTCATAGTCTGCATGCGTGTGCCTACAGGAGTTCGTGTACTATCTAAAAATAGTCCCCTGAGCTTAAGCACTCTCTTTGCAAACATTATTCAATATTTCATGCATGTGACGTCATATTTGGTGATAAGTAGGGAGATTTTTTCTGACACGTCAAAAAAAGTCAAAATTAGGTCAAAAATGTCAAAATTGTTTAAAAAGTTAAAACTTTTTTGCAACCTGCATTTCGTTTGTATGGTAGATTTTGCAGTGTCGGTGAACTAAACATTTGACATTTTACAGCTTGTAGCCTACTTAATTCATCAATATTGGGTCAAGTTTATCTGGTAGTGAAATGAATCCACCTTTTATTGAGACTACTTGTGGTACTGTTGCCTCATGAAAAAGAATTGGACATCCAGCGGCAACCCTTTTTTATCAATAAACGTTTAAATCTTTTACTGCTTAGTGTACAAAGTTACCCTTCAGTCCAAAGTTTACGGTATTGGAATTCTTCATAGGGCCATATTTTGTTAAAACAAAGTTTTTTCATGTAAAAATTGGTCAGTTTTTAGGCGAAATTTTTTTTTCAAGCCAAACTACTTCGTAAGGAATGACTGTTCCAACCAGAAATGAAGATAAGTAGTACAATTCTAACATTATGTGGGAAGACACCTAATTTACATACATTTGGTCAAATTCAAGATTTTTAAGGTCAAAAAACGTATAAGTTTGAATTTTTTAGGTCAAAATCTTCCGTTTTTTCAAGTAACATAAAATCGTTCTAGTGATAAGATTGTTGACATAAAATGTTTTTCCAATTCTCTACTAGTTGCCGAAGAATACCCATGACGAGTGTCAGCCGAAAATATTCGGATTCATTTCAATATGGATATACTATCCAATTGTAAGTTTATGAAGTGACACAGTGGAAGGCTGAAAAGAACACAAAATAGAGAGAGGCTTACTTGTCTTGAAGCGCCGGCAGAACCAGATTTACGTGACGGTATGGATTGAGTTTGAGCCGCCTTGGACAATCCGACATATCCCGCGGTAGGAGGGTATTTGAACGGAGAATCGCCGAAATTGAACAGGAGTTCAGCGTTTTTGACGACGCACGTTGCATAGAACGGATGTTGTCTCAAGTGGCCGGGAATATCAAAAGCGTGTCCGAGGTCCGTTCCGTTTTTAGAGAACTTTATCATGCCTTGCGTGACGTCGATGTAACAGCCGATGACATCGTGCATTGTGAACGGTTCCCCGTAAGTGTCAAACTGGCTGTGATTGCAAATAGGAACGATTGCATTTCTAGAGCACGTTGAGAGTAGGGTTGGGCAAAACGTGTACATTAGAGCTGTTAAAAAAACTCGTTCTTCAGATTTCACTGGCTACTTTATTAAATTGTTAGGTTGGTGAATACAACGCTACACGCCACCTTTGGCTCAATTCCAATCAGTAGAAGCGATTCTACTGCAGTAGAAAGCTTTGAATTTATCATTAAAAAACAAAAATGAATTTTCAAATTTTTTTTGTCAACCCCATAAAATTGTCAGGCTGTCAGTAGAGATGATGCACACCAAATTTGGCTCAATTCCAACCACTAGAAGCAAAGTTATTGCAGTAGAAAAATTTGGATTAAAATAAAATATTATTTACAGTGGCTAACTCTTCAATTTTTATTATAAAATCATGGAGTTGAAAATTTTCTACTGCAATAACTTCGCTTCTAGTGGTTGGAATTGAGCCAAATTTGGTGTGCATCCAATTTAAAGCTTTCTACTGCAAGAAAATCGCTTCTACCGGTAGGAATTGAGCAAAAGTTGGTGTGCAGCGCACGGTTGAAATGACTCGAGTCATTTTCTCAAAATACGGAAACGACTCGACTCGAGTCAGTCTGTCTGTGTACTGACTTGACTTGGACTTGAGTCATTGCACATGACTCGAACCAAGTTAGAACTCGAGACTCACAGAAGACCGACATTTCATTGTAATTTTGAAGAATAGTAAAGTAACCACACTATTGGGATTTCGTCTATTGGTACTGGTACTTGAAAATGCAACCAGAAACTGCTAAAAGTGAGGAAAATTAGTATGTTATATATGCGAACCAGTTCGATATCACCAAACAGAGTTTTAAAAAGTGGGTTTAACAAGACTGTAACTGGAAACTGAGCAGTCAACACAATGACTTGGACTCAGACTTGACTCGGTGATGGATTGGAAATGACTCGACTTGACCGAGTCAAATCTATAAAGGTGAGATTGACTTGTGACTCGTAGCCTTGCGACTTGGTTACAACCCTGAAAATTAACATCGGGATAAATTAACTCTCAGCAGCAAGGAGCGTATAATTTCAGTACTTGAAAAAGTCATCTCACACTGTTCGACTCTAATCAGTACTATTGATAGTCGATCCAGATTGGAGTACTCGAATCATTGCCCCCAGCCCTAGTCGAGAGGATTAGTCTTACCGGTTGAAAGATTTTTTTCCCGTTCCACCAAATCCAAAACCGTACTTGTCTGTACCCAGATTCAAGTCCGCGTCCAGTGTGGACCATCCCATCCGGCACAGTCCTTCGTCTTTGCAAGTTACTTCGTAGTAATATTTTCCTGAGCATGTCATAATGATGAGTATATGAATATACGAATAAGAATACGCCGATACGGGCCAAAAATCGAAGCCTTAGCAGTCTAGTGTTAGATTTCAAATAATTATGGTCGATATTGATAAGGCAGGGGTGGGTAAGCAACTAAACATTGTAGATCAAGGGCAGCATTCGACATCTGAATTTATGGGCCGTACTACAATAAAATTGGGATTATAGGCCAAAAACGCAACATTCTGTTTGAATAGTGATCGAGCCAACTCTTTACTGTAATCCAGTATTCATCTTGAAGTTTTTGGTTTCTAGACTGTTTTGAATTCCTTATGAATGAGTTGTAACCTAACTTGTCGATGAGGTAATGACGAATGTACCCAGCAGACGCACTAATCGTTTTTTTCAAGTACAGCAATGAAAATAATAAACTTGCTGGATTTACCAATCAAAAACCGTACTGCGAATTTCATCATTTCTGCTTTGACTTTCTGGGGTGTTTAGCAACCGATACTTTTACAAGATTTCATCCAGATTTCTATTTTTTTCGAGGCTTACATGTGTCGTGGGCCGTAGTTTGCCAGCCTCTGTCCTAAGGGATTTGTTGAAATGGCCAGTAATCTAGCAAAAGTCCAGCCAAGTTTATCTCACCTTCAGTGACAGCCCTGGTCGAACGACAGCCTTGCCATTCTTTAAACTCGCGACACTGGCAAAGCAGCCCGTCGGAGCTTATGGCAAAAGATTTTCCACGGTCATGCGGGTTCATTTGCCATTTATTCGCTAGCGGGTTGCCCGATGCGCTCTGTAATAAGAGAGATTATATTTTTTCCACCCAATCAAAATGTAGGAAGAGCAAATCCTATAATACATATTTGTAAAGGGATCAGAAATCATCAAGGGTATACATGGTTGGCATTCATAAGTCAAGTTAGAAAGCAAAGATCTGGTGTTATAGTAACAAAAGTGTTTGTCTTCTGTCTATAATCACACCTTTGAAGAGCCATTGCCAGTCTCGCACTTGGACTCGTGAACAATCTGAATGACAGGAATACTGAAGGCACCAGTCTTTCCCGAGCCGGTCTCAGCAGCCATCAGCACATCTCCCCCTCCAAGAATAAGTGGAATTGACTCTGCCTGTGAAGATTGTAAAATCTTAGTAATGCCAAGAGATATAATTATTATATATCTCTTTCATATTGAATAAATTATATATAGAAACATTTGAAAACGTATCTATACGGACCTGGATATCAGTTGGAAGCATCCATCCCATTTCATCGACGGCCTTTCCAATTTCGGGCATAACGCCAAGCTCCTCAAATGCAGTCATACTTCCAAGTGTTTTAAATACCGGTAGAACTGTCACTACAGATAACAGGGAGAGAGAGAGAGAGAGATTTATTGATTTGTCCAACCGTAAAGAAAACATCATTGGCACATGAAACAACAATAAATGAACTTAACGGTATAGGACAGGGTGTGACCGATGTGACTCTGGGTAGGGTAAACTAGTCTGATCACACCCTGCATTAACAAATACAGATATTGTGTCATAAATTTGGATGCGTTGGTTGGGATCAATCAATTCAGCTCAGCATAAAAATAAAATACTAAAGAAACTACAAATTTGGTGTGAGAAAAGCGGATCATTAGTAATGGGAGACGAGGTGACTGAATAATTCCTTTTTGAAGGAGTGGTATGGGAGGTCCCGTATTGATGAGGGTATAGCATTCCATATGACAGGACTGGCATAGTCGATCGATTTCTTTGTGAGGTTACTGGTGGGTCGATGAAAATAGATGTTGCCCTGGGAAGAAAATCTGGTATTGTGTGAGTGAACAGTTTGAGCAAGGACGAAGAAATCATTAAACACAGGAGGCAATTCATTTGAAAAATATTGATGCATAAATTTAGCTACTTCAAATGTAAAAATATCGTCAAATTTTAGAATTTTGTATTTGCGGTAGTACTGGGATAATCTTGTTCGATGGGGCAAGCCAGCCATCAAACGCATGGCTCGGTTTTGCTGGGTACGAATTTTAGAACAATGTTAAGTACAAGCATTCCCCCATACAATTATGCCATACTGTAGATACGAGTAAAAAAGCGAAAAGTAAATTGTCCTAAGCACAGATCTAGGAACTATGTGCTCGAGTTTTGTCATTACACCTACACATCTAGAAAGCTGTGTTATGGTATGAGCAATATGCGGTTTCCATGACAATATAGAGTCAATGATGATTCCAAGATATTTTGCTGAGTCACACAGTGAGATACAGTTATTATTTAGATTCACAGATCACAGTTTTATCGGTATTTAAACTTAGTTTGTTAGCCGCAAGCCATTGAGAGACTTTTGTAAGTTCACTCTGCACAGAACTTTGTAGGTTGCTTATAGTATCGGATGAAAGAAAAAGATGGGTATCATCGGCAAACAGTGTAGTATAAAAGGAGGAACAGTTAATAATATCATTGATGTAGATCAAAAATAGGGTCGGTCCTAAAACTGAGCCCTGAGGCACTCCACACTCTACATCCATTTCTACCGATTTTGACAGACCCAATTTCACAAACTGCTTACGGTCTGCAAGGTAGTTCGTGAGCAGGGACTTGGCAATCCCTCTAATGCTCTAGTTTTCGTATCAGTATCTCGTGGTTCACAGTATCAAAAGCTTTCCGAAGATCAATAAAGATACTACAGCCAACTCTTTTATCTTTAATAATTTTGTAGTAATTTGTCACAATTGATAGGGTGGCATGGTTATTGTTATGACCCGATCTAAAGCCAAATTGGAATTGAGTGAATACCGCTTGCAATTCAAAAAATTTCTTGAGTCTATAATCTAGCAATTTCTCATATAGAGTGGAAAGGTTTGACAGAATAGATATGGGACGGTAATTAGACATTGAATTTTTGCAGCCTTTTTTATGAACTGGAATAACCCTGGCAGTTTTTAGAGCACTAGGAAAAATACCCAAGTTCATGGAGCCATTGAACAACGTACAAATTGTATCTCCTATAATATTAAATACTAGTTTTATGAAGTAGATTGGTATTGAGTCAGGTCCTACTGCTTTTGTGTCCTTCATTCCAGATAATATCGTTGCTACCTCTCCTACGTCGGTCGGCTCCATAAAGATGGAGTTGATGGAGCGAGGCTTCATGAATGATAGGATATCATGCGGGCTTTGAGGTATAGAAGATGCTAGCTCTGGACCAATCTGGCAAAAGTGCTGGTTGAACTTTTCTGCTACAACATCAGGATCTTTAATGACCGTATTACCACATGCTATTTCAATGTTCTGCAATTGTGTTTCTTTTTTGTTATTGGAAGCGTTCACAATTTCACGAATGTCTCCAGGTTTGCTTTTGATCCTTGAAACTCTGCTCGAACCGGTTCATGTAGAATGCTCTTTTGGCCTTTTCTTTCATTTTTGTTACCTTGTTGGCATATCGTTTGAAGATCTTTTTCTCATCTTCAGTTCCGTTAATATAATGTCTTTTATGTATCCAATCTCTTGTTTTGATTGGCACATTTATTTCAGTTTTAGCCTTTAGCTGATACCAACAAGGTAAAGTAATGGTGGATCTTCTGGCTTCTTGATATTGGTATATAGGTTGCACCAAAGACCTGATTAGTAAAGAGGGTATACTTGGCTTCCCGCTAGCATTTCTGGTATAGCATTGAGGTGTGGTTCAATATACTTGAGAGCCTTACATCTATTTATGTGCCTTCCTTTCCAACACCCAGTGGGGTATACATGCAAATTGTAATGCAGTCATGGTGTGCATATGCACAGATCGTGTGCATGTGTACCACGAGTCTGTGTATAAGTTGCAGAAATATCAAGGACAAAAATACTAAACATCCTAGTATTCCTATAATATGCGGTATTGGTAGAGTGATTAGTGATGTTCAAGATTACCGCAGTATCTAATCAAAGTAAAAGTGCGCATGTAATGTTGGCAAAAAACAGCTCCAAGGAAACAATATATTTTTGACAGGAATATCGTGCGACCAGTATGGAACCATACAAAAAATCTCACTATCTATCATGTTCATGTTGTTATTATAGGACAAAAACAAACGAAGGTGATGATAAATTCGTGAAAACACCGCGCCAAACAGTGGAATACGCACACCAATGAACGCGCCCGCGACAAGACATGCTGACTGTAACTGCACGCAATGCAACTGCAACTGCGTTTGCAATGTTCATTCAATGTTCAACATTTGAGCCCCAGCTGTTGCTGTAAACCGTTACGCTTGAATGGATGCTGACGAAGAATATTCTCAAACACTGGGGACGTTGGAGAGCGCGCCGAAATGCTGAATCGAGAGTGAAGATGATATTGGGGGGAGGGGCTCCAGCGTCGTGGGTAAAAATGGGGTGCATGAGATGCGATTTATATTATAGTAGATACATTTCAGCGGGGTGTACAATTGGCAATGATAATATCCGATAAGTAATATGTAGCGGTAGCGTAATCATTCGATGTATTGCTACTATATATTCTGCAGGGTTCGGTACGGCATTTTTTGATCAATTCCGGAGCAATCTATTTCGGGAGCAGGTTGTTGAATTGGTTGAGTGGGGTCTGTTTTGATTTGTACTACTGTATCAATATTGTTCAGTCACGATTATAAATATGCGATAAATTCGTCTGTTCTCTGTTCTTTCACGTATCAGTTATAATTTGCAATTTGACTTTGAATTCTGTTGGAAACGGATTTATCACGCATCTTATGTATGCTGCACCCTTACGCCTGTATACAGCTGTGTGTGTTGTGTACTTCGAAAGAATTTATCCATGATAAATATCTGATAAATATTTATTGTGTCATATAGGTAGGTTTTATGCTGGTGTAGCCTACCATTTAAGCTCTCATTGAATGATGATAATTGAACTGAATACGGAACATGGACATAAACGTCGCTGGAAAACCAAACTGCGCTATGTCCCAAAATGACAAACTGAGATAATCGAAAAAGAAGATTTTCAATGGTTGTCACGGTCACACTACCAATACATTGGAAGTGTGCTCCTGGGATATTGAATCATATGCATATAGTGTAGATATCACATAATTTTTACTGCCTTAAAATAAGAGTAACCCCCTTTTTTAGCCCCATTTATGGACATAGGCCAGTTCAGTTCTCGAATAGTGTCAATCAAAGAAGCATTTTATTGGACATAATACCTCTTCAGCGTACCAATAATTGCATCAGACATATAGTTTAGAGGTGTTTTGTGACAGAAATGAGTGAAACTGAAACACATGAACACAACAAATGAAGGGAATCAATGCCTGGTATTGAAAATACATATTATGGGACATAATCACAAAATCATCAAAAAATTAATTCGGCCATTCCACACTATTGCATATCACTGGAATATTTTTAAAGAAAAGGCTGCAAGGAACTAAATTTTTGTCACAACGTTTCGGCAGCACTTGGTGTCTACGAAAATCCCTAGCATGTCCAGATACAGTTATGGAAGAAATGTGTCAGTTGTACTGGTTGATGGCTTCAAACTGAACAGCTGCAACTTTATCAACCCAGACTCACTGTCATTAGCCTATACTTGAAAATACTGCTGGTTTAGACCAGTTTGAATATTTCATTTGCCGTACTTTTGATCAGTAACTTAGGTGGATTTGTTCTTCCAAATTGAGGGACACTAGGGTAAACCGAGGGGCGATTTGAAGTTAATCCCATCAGCCATCACTATAATTAAAAGGCCTCGACATCTGCAGAATGCTTCTTGAATGCAAAATTTATTGGCATTTCCTATCATCGTGTTATTTAGAACCACAATTAGGCTATATGTCCTTCCTTTTTTACAACTACTGTCTGGAATAATGTTCTCAGTCTCAGCAATTTTTCGCATTGCAGTTGATACCTTTTTGCAAAATATTTAGTGTAGGCCTACCGAGAAAACATTCTTGACAAACTCGTAATTTTTGTTGTCATTTGTGTTTGCAATTTCACTTTTTCTATGACTTTTCTTCCGACATGTAATGGCATCAGAGATGAATGTCTTCCATAAACATACATCCTCAAGAAGATCCCAATAGTTAGGATTGGTCGATAGCTTACAATGGTCTAACAAAGGAAACTGTTGAGAAAAAGTGATGCTACGTATATTATACACGGCATCAGGTTCCTAAAAGTTTACTTACCGGAAAGGAAAGGAAAGGACGTAGTTTATTTTTGTCTTTGATGTTGCACAAATAGACATAATACCCTAGTCAAGTGGAAGGTCAAAGAGGCTTATGACTATATAATTTGGACATAGGCCAGTTTGGTTTTCAATTTACCTTGAAAATGCATGTGAATATGTCCACTTCACTAGAGATCCCAACTACCTAGAAACACGGAACCCGGGCCAAATGAAAGATCTATGTCCAAATAGTGGTAAGAGCCAAAAAAGTCAAAATCACCAAAAGTGGACATAGCGCAGTTTGGTTTTCCAGCGATGATATATAGGCCTAGTGAACACTACGACTTGGACTCGAACTCGGCCCGATGCTCCCTGACTTGGACTCGGATTTGACTCGGTGAATTGAATATGACTCGACTCGACGTGACTCGAGTCAAAATTATATAGGTCAAATTGACTTGTAACAGAGTTGTAACTAAGTCACAATAAAGGTTACGAGTGACAAGTCAATCTCACTTTTATAGTTTTGACTCGAGTCAAGTCGAGTCATTTTCATATCATCACAGAGTAAGTTCGAGTCCAAGTCAGTGAGTAGAGGGTCGAGTCTGAGTCACTGTTGTGACTCGAGACCGATCCGGTTTTATCCACTTCTTTCAACTCTGCTCGAGTGATATAGAATGGCTCGTATTCGTAATATCGTAATTTTCCCTCAGTCCTAACAGTTTCTGGCCCTATTTTCCAAGTATCAGGACTGATAGACGAAATACCAATAATTTGGTGACTTTACCATTCTTCGAAGTTACAATGAAATGTGTGTCTTGGCCGTCCTAGTCTCGGGTCGAGTCATTTAATGTATTTGAAAAAATGACTCGAGTCACCAAAAAGTCATGATTCAAGTCATTACAACCCTCTTAACCTTGTGATTTGGTTACCTTACATAATACATACAACCCTAGATTTTGGATATTCTTAGTGGGACAAAATCATGTTAGTCTTGTTGCAATCAACTCTAGTGCTATCAGCTTATGTTATGAAATTTTTACGCACCAGCAAGGAAATGATCTGACAGTCAACAACTTCCTTTAGTCGTGATCATAATTTTGTTGTAGCAGATCGGTGCTAATTGCATCCTCACAAACACGACATTCACATTCTGTTACATTACAGACAACTGTATCATAGTAAACACAACTGCTAGAATATGAGTACGTCAACTGCAGTTAATGTTGTTCCATTGGAGACTGCTAGCGACATAGCGGAGAGAAGAAACGATGTATTGTCACAATATCAGGTGAGTGGCTTTGCAGATTGATTGTCGTATCGAAGATATATATTGACTGCCATTCTTCACAACATGTGATATATTGGTAATACAATAGACACGTGGCTGCGATTATCTTGTCGTGAAGGAATATCTGTTAACAAGAACAATGAGGACTGAATCGTTTACTAAATTATCCAAGTCTACCAGTAGTTTAATGTTTTTTGATATTTATTCTTGCATGCACTGGTTCCTTAAGCTCCTTATAATAAAAGTTATTTAGCACAAGGCTACTTAGTACCTGTATAATATAATATCTCATCTTTGCACAATATGGCATTTACTCCTAGCCATTTTTGATTTTTAGGACCATTTATCATTTGTCGCGGTGCAATCTAAGTAGCTTATGTCCATTTTTCAAATTTTGAGAAAATCAAGTTTTTAGGGCCATATTTTGGCCATTGTTACGTTTGCCACATTGTTTCAAAGTTGAACATGTCTAAGATCTGTCCGAAATGAAACGGAAGCTTTACTAGAGCTTAATTCTCTCAAATTATAATGGACATAACGTCACAGTGGTATCAAAGTGACTTGTGTTCATTTTACACATTTTGAGAAAATTGTCTTTACGTAAAGTTTTCATCTTCTTTCAGCCATTTATTGGCCCTGATTAACTTTAAATTAATGAGACGGACTGTGAATTAATGAGAATAACCGTGGCTATGATATGGCCGAAAAAACTGGAAATTTTTTTAAAAACCTAATTTTTGAAAATTGAACATATGCTACTTGGATACCACTGCGACGATAAAGCTACTTTTATTCCACAGCGCGACTGCGGACCGCCTTTTTAAATTAATTTTCCAAATTTTTCACTCCACCCATTCTCACCCTTGTGTTATCACGTTTGTTGTGCCAGTATATATTATTCTGATAAAAATTTCACGCTACCGGCACCTCTATTCCGTTAGGCTTTCAAAGATGCTCTGGCATTGAGACGCCAGCAACTACAGGACGTCCTTGAGCTGCAAAACTTTCGACGAGACGCGAATGAGTTGGAAAAATGGATCGGCGAGAAGATGGCGATTGTCAACGATGAGAACTGGAAGGACTTGACCAATTTAGAGGTGCTAATTTTACTGAAAAATTTGTTCAATTACCTAGAGTTCAATTGTATTCTGAATTTTCCCCTTTTATGATAAATGAAGGCTTAAGTATCTAAATTTTTCATGTTCTCCAGAATCGGTTGCAAAAACACGCCGCGCTCGAAGCGGAAATCAACGCGAATGCAGGAGCTTTGAAGAAGCTAGACGACGCTGGGCAGGAGATGATTGAAAAGGATCATTTTGGAAAAGATAGCGTAACTGTAAGTTTTTCTTGTCTGCGATGTTTTCTTACTTTGGAAATGTGTTGGTTGGGGCCGTTCAAAAAAAACTTTTTTTCCTAAATCTTGCTGGCTAGGTGATTAAATCGTTAATTTGCCTTAAAAAACGACACACACCAAATTTGAATTCATTCCAACCGGTAATCGCGGATTTCTTACAGTTTGGAAATTTTTAATTTGCTAAAAAGTGGAATTTTTTCTGTAAACCCCATGAAAATGTTGCGCTGTCTTCAAAAACGATGCAAAACAAATTTTACTCAATTCCAGCCCGTAGAAGCGGAGTTATTTGAGTTTTTCTTTGATAATTCTTGGATTATCCTTGATCGGTGGATAATTCAAGAATTATCATCGAAAAACTTAAATAACTCCGCTTCTATCACCTAGTCAGTAAGATTCAGGAAAAAAGTCCTTTTTGAACAGCCCCAGTGTTGGTGTTAAGCTGTTCAAGCCTGTTTTAATAAGCTTATAGCATTTATCCTAGAGCAGGCCCACTGTTTTTAAGCAGATTATACAAACTACCTTTTGTATCAGTAGTTCTAGTTCAAGTTGCGTATTTTGAAATATGAGTAGTTCTAGTTGTCTATTTTAGAAAAATTAGTCGCCGAACAGCTAGAAAACATTTTTAGCATGAATCGTACTGCTGTGTCATGCTCATGCAGCCATTGCTAGCTCAGAGCCGTCACTGCTAACTTTGGCGTGGCCAGTTTTTTTTTTTGGGTCGAAACTGAAACTTGTGAGGATATTTATGTGGAAAGTCGATCCGACAAAATGAAACTAACAAGTTGCTTTGAAATTGAATCTATTTTGTTGTGTTTTAGTTAGTTAGCGGTTAGTGGCGTATTTTTAAAGATGATAGATGCAGTCGCCGATAGCACATGCTTGGTGTCTAGGTAGTTTCGAATGATTCATATCTGCCTTGTGTCTGATGACGCATTTCAAGATCATTTCAAAGTGTTTCAAGTAGCATTGAGTGCGTGGGTGTTACTCCCAGCCATGCTCTCAATGTAGTATGGCCACAGTACTGAATAATTAACGATTTTGAAGTATCAGTACGATGGTGCATAGAATCCCAGCAACCAACTCTGGATCACTGATAGTGCTACCTTGAGATGCAGTCCAAAAGCCAAATACCACAGAGGGGATAATGATTTGATTTTTTATTGACACTTCAAACATCAATGGCGTTGAGCAGTATGAGCACTTTGCCGCCAAAAACTGTTCAAGCAGATGTTGTCTGTTACCTGTAAATTTAGCACTGGAAATGTAATAACAATCATTATTATGAAAGCGATGTATCAATATTGTATCAATAAGTTTTAAAATTAATGTTTCACTGCAAATGAGTGTGCATTGTGATATATGGCATTTGGTGAATTCGGCGTGTTGAATTTAGGCACATGGCGAATTTGGTATCAGATATGCATTGTGATATTCTGCCCTTGGTGTATTAGATATCTTGAGTTGAGCACTTGTTGCATTTGGTATGTATTTATTTTTCGGATGATGGTTAAGGTTAGATTTTGGTTTAGGTTAGGAATAGGGGCAGCCAAGTGATGAATTCACCAAGTACCGAATTCACACTCCCGCCACTAAATGCGGCTCAGGCTGATGTCACTTACTTAGTTTCAATTTCAAGTACCTCAACATCTCAGCTTACCACTCTTTCTGGCTATCTCTGTATATCACGATAAGTCATTTCTGTTCTCTTGCATTTCATTTACCAATTTACCCGAAATTCCGCCTTTGTGTCGCAGGATCGATTGGAGGAGCTTCACAAGCTTTGGGACGAATTGCTCGCGGCCTTAAAGTATCAAGGGGAAAGACTCCGACAAATGCGCGCACTTGTCGATTACATTCGGGAATGTGACGAAGTCTTATCTTGGATTAAAGACAAGGTGGGTTCCTTTTCAAAGCTGCCTTTATTGGATTGATTTTCTTTACAGCCCTAATCCATATAAATGATTTCACTCTAAGGAAGCGGTAATTGCGTCTGGAGAAGAAGGCAAAGATGTGGAGCACGTGCAGATGTTGCAGAGAAAATTCGACGAGCTTCAAGCGGAAATCGTTGCTCAAAGCGACAGAGTCAAAGAAGTCAACGAAACTGCAGACCGTATGGTGAGTGGAATACTGAGTGCTGACTAGTCCTAATCATTTTGAACATCTGATCCAATAATCGACATCTTCTGCTTCGGATCGAGCCTAAAGCTACTCCATTTCACCTTCCGAAATCGATACAGGTTGAGGAGGAAAATCACCCTGAAGCGGACGCAATTCGCGAAAAACAGAAAGAAGTCGCCGACTCGTGGGACCATTTGAACGAGTTAGCAAAAGAGAAGAGTGACAACCTGTCGGCGGACGCTGAAGTTCAAGAATTCAAAAGGTTTGCAAGTTTATGACTGATGCTCACGTAACCATGGGCCAGCAACCAGTCGCAGGCTCCAAAGAGCTCTCGGCTGAGTCTAACATTAGTGTTTCAACGAGGTTATGAGGACAGATAGTACAAACTTCAAATGCATAGCTAGAACTAGAACTACTCGCTTTCAAAGCAGGCCGCTACAACTAGAACTGGTGACCTTTAAAATCCACAATTATCCAACTACCTCGCAACTACAACTAGAACTAACTATTGAGCTATGAAATATTAAAGATATAACATTCGACTTTGAAATGGGAGGGGTTTCGACAGCCAAAGTTCACCCCTAGCTACTATTAGTAGTAATGACTCTGAGCTAGCAATCGCTGTGAGAACGTCACACAATAGAACACTGGTTTCACGGATAGCGATAACACATGTTTACTAGTTGTTCGACAACTAAGTTTTCATTAAATACGCGACTGGAACTAGAATCTGGAATTACAACTAAAACTAAATAAATCAGTAGTTAATTGACCACAATGACTTAGACTGATAGTTTGACAATGTCTGACTGAGGCATAACCATAATTGAACAATGTTATTGCCAGTTTTGTCTGGTGAACTAATCAGTTTCTCTTTGATTTATGCTTTCAATGTTTTGTGTTCCTCGTAGGGATGTGGAAGAAACGATCGGCAGAATGAACGAAAAGGAAAAAGTACTTCTGTCGAACGACGTGGGGCACGACGTTCCCTCCGTGCAAGCTCTGCAAAGAAGACATGAAGGCGTGGAGAGAGATTTGGCAGCTTTGGAAGAGAAGGTATGGAATCTCGTTGCAATTGACGCAGAAGTATACCACAGAGGTGGTGTGTGCCATGAATTATTCAACGGCATTGATTAAGAAACGAACTGCCCTATCCGTTACCGTTGCTTATTGTACGGTTTGAATCCTTTTGGAAAGTAATGTGTGTTTGAACTTGACTGGGATGCGCTGAAAAATGGTCTGCGACTGTTACGAACAAGTTTAATTTCTCAATAAAAATACTTAAACATGTGACTGGCGGTACTAAATTTGAATATTGATTTCAGGACTACATTCTTTGCAGTAGGTCCCCTTCGCGTGCCCTCTTATCAAGAGTTTATGTCACAATAACAAGCCGTAACTCTAGATAAGGGCAACACGAAAATTGTTCGCAATATTCAATAAAAGTGGTAGCCTATTCACCTTTCCTCAAATGACGGATTTAAAAGTTACTAGTTGATGATACCGATTTACCGATTTGTGATGAATAGCATTTTTCATGTAGCCCACTGTTCGAGTATCTTCGCGTACGGCACAATGCTTCGATCAATATTGACACAAGACATCAGTGCGGATGCGTCACTTACTTACTTAAACCTCTACCGGCACCGTACAATTGTCCAGAATATCTTAGAAATTGGTTTACATCTATCCGATAACCTCGGACCTATCACCGGCCTGTGCCTGTAAATAGTTTCTATTGATGACATTTCCACAACCGATTGTTATCTCAGATGTCAAAGCTACAATTTGAGCGAGATTTGCCATGCCCAGTGTGTTGTTATATTCCTGAAAATTCCTGTATTCATCAGTGCAATTTCCAAATCATTCGTATTCCTGGTAATGGCGGAAGGTTCGTGTGATTTTGATTAATCACAAGGAATTTTTCCAATTCTATCGCGGCAAAAACCTGTCCGCTGTCCGCGTTTCAGGTCGCCGAGCTCCAGGCCGAGGCCGACAGACTGGAAGACCAACACGAAGATCTGTCTGTGGAAAAGGAGAAGGACGCCGTCAACGAACACTGGGAACGTGTCACCGACGCGGCCAAGAAAAGGAAGAAGGATTTGGACGAGAGTTATGATCTACAGGTTTGCTTGTCGGGAGACCGTTTTCACGAAAACTTTAGGAGCGAATCGAAATAGGCCATAGCACAATTTGACTCTGACGGTACTTTCTGTAATTTGTCTTCCAAATCAACTTGTTTTTTCAACACAAATACCTGGTGGTACCAGTTTCTGTTATGCTTGACATGACTCATACACGGAGATAATCTAATAAAGGTAGGTATCTGAGATGAAGCTGCTTCAGTAAGATTAACATACTCATACTCATGAGTGTTGACACAACCAATTCTGAGAGTCTTGGAGGCACAAAACTTCAATATACTATTGAATAGTATGTTCAATTGTTCATATTGAAATGAACATAAATATTTTCAGCTGCCACTCGTCACTTGTCAGCACTAACATATCTTCAGTCTGTTAACAGTCGCATTTTCATGCATGAGATATCATTATTGGTGATACAACGCTCTTTGTAATTCTCTACTAGTTGCTGATAATTACCCCTGACGAGTGTCAGCCAAAAATATTTAGGTTTATTTCAATACGGATACATTGCTCAATTGTGCACCAAGTTGGTCTTACATGCAGCCTGTTGAAATTATTGTCATTGAAACGAAATCCCGACTTGTGATCTACTTCGAAAGTGGCTTCGACCTGGGTAAAATTTTCGAAAATTGAAGCTTAGAGAAATTGAAATACTTGGAGAGAAATTGAGGTAATATTTATTGACGAGATTCACGGCTTTCGGCGTCACTTACGTGTATTGCGAGTCGTATCTTGACATCCCGTATCGCTACTTAAGATCGGCGATACGGCAGTGTCAGTAAATTACACTTATTCAGAAATTTCTGGCGGAATGCCGCGACCTGGTCCAGTGGAGCGAAGACATGGAGGACCGGATGCTTGCTAGCGACCTGGTCCATGATGTCGTCGGCGCGGAGGCTTTGCTAGACAAGCACCAAGAGTACAAGGTTTCGTTTTGCCGATAATGCCGCCGCGTACATGTTTTAAACCTGCCCGTTTCTCAACGTTCAGGGAGAAATCGGAGCTCATGAAGGCGGATTCAATCATACGATTGCGTTTGGCGAGCGTTTGATCGACGAGGGTCATCCTGCTTCGTTGCCGGTCGGACGCGAAAGGAAAAGCTCTGGCAGTTCATCCTCAAGCTCTTCGAGCTCATCTTCATCGGACGAGGAGCAGGAAAAATCAGCAGCGTACGTTTGGTATTATGGCTGAACAAAATCGAGTACCTCAGTGATTCGATTCTGAATCAAGTATTAGGGTTTGAGTCGAGTATTCCAGTGTAAATTATTATGATGTCATAGGAGAATTGATGATGTAGAAAATTCAAATACGGCATAGTTGTAATGACTCGACTCGAGTCACAATTTTCTGATGACTCGACTTGACTCGAGTCATTTTCTCAAAATACGGAAATGACTCGACTCGACTTGGTCTTGAGTCATTACGCATGACTCGAACCAAGTCATATGACTCGAGAGTCAGACGTTGAAGACCGACATTTCATTGTAATTTCGGAGAATAGTAAAGTAATCACACTATTGGGATTTTGTTTATTGGTCCTGGTACTTGAAAATGCGACCAAAAACTGCTAAAAGTGAGGAAAATGAGTATATTACAAATCCCAACCATCGATATCACCAAATAGAGTATTAAAGGCGGATTTAACAAGACTTTCACTGGGAACTGAGCAGTCAACACAATGACTTGGACACGGACTCGACCCTCTGCTCGATGACTTGGACTCGGACTTGACTCGGTGGTGAATTGAAAAAGACTCGACTTGACTCGAGTCAAAACTATGACTCGGAGCTTGTGACTTGATTACACACCTGAAGTACGGACCTTAATGTGAACGCAAAGCAGATAGTGCCAGTTCTACGTCACATAAAGATCAATTAGTATCGTCCTCATACTTATGAAAACGAACTCTGTTTGATATGAACTGAACTTGGTTTTTGTTCATAATGTAATTTTATTTCATAGCCTTCGCGAATTCAGTAATTTTAATCTGATTTGAAAAAACAAAAAGAACTAGCTACACTTCTAAGTCTAATCTGACTTGGAAAAGATTCAAACTTTCAAGTTGTCCATTTTTACTAGGCATTGTTATGGTGATACATCAATCCCCAATATTTGCAGGCCCGCTCTCATACCGCTAAGACTCAACGAAGTGAAGGAGAGACGTCAAGAAGTGCTGCGCGTCTGGGAAGAGAGACAGTCGCTGTTCGATCAATGCCTGCATCTTGCGCTCTTCAACAGGGACGCAGATAACGCCGAGGCCTGGTTGACCGCTCAGGTGGGTTGGAGATACCATCATTTTCTATGCAAGATTATATTAGTGAGAGTAGCCTTCAAATCTAGATAGAGCCGAGTGATGCTTTACTACTGCTTGGCGAGATCGAGTATCCAAACGAGTATTAAGCTTCAAGTCTAGCTTTTGAGTACCATTCGTAATGTCATATACTGTACGACTGAATTTTAAACTTCACAAAACAGCTGCACAGAATAGTTATTGCTATGAACGTGCGTAGCCTATTGCTACATATTATAAATACTGTAAGAATGTCAACAGATGATTCAGGAATCTATGGTATTAAAATGATAATTCATGTTGATAAAATAGTTCTTCGTCATTTGGATTTTTTTTGTATTCGTAAAATCAAGGTATTATACTGCTTGACCGGAATAATAATTGTTGCTTGACCAAGACTACAGTTCTTGAATCATTGCTTTATTTGAATAATTTACTCGAGCCTATGTGGGAGTAGACACTTTTGAAGGAGGCAAAACCACAAGGAGAATGCACTAGTGCTTTGAACAATATCTATGTATGTATGTAGTGTAGCTGGAAACTACGCGACTGTGCCTGAAAATTTTCCGAATATTCTTTCCGACAGATTTTCGCCCTCGATTTATCATCAAATTTTCGTTGCAGGAGTCTCTGTTGAAAGAAAACGACCTCGGCGACTCGCTGGATTCCGTTCAGGCGTTGCTAAGGAAACACGACGACCTCATCAAATCTGCAGACGCTCAAGAGGAGAAGATTCGGGCTGTGGACGAGCACGCCTCAAAGCTGATCGACGCCGGGCATTATGATGCCGACGAAATCGGAGCCAGACGGGATATTGTAAGTAGCGCTCGACCGAAATTCATGAGTAGTATTAGGGGTGTTCAAAAATGACTTTTTTCTCAAATTGTACTGGCTACTTGATAAAATTGTTAGGTTACCGTAAACCGGGGCAACGTTGGACTCAAGGGTAACTTTGGACACTAAGCAGTAAAAGATTTGAGCGGTTGTTGATGGAAAAGGGTTGCCGCTGGATGTCCAATTCTTTTTCATGAGACAACAGTACCACAAGTAGTCTCAATAAAAGATGGATTCATTTCACTACCAGTTGAACTTGACCCAACATTGATAAATTAATGGCGGGGGTCAATTTCATCAAAATTGATGGCCATTAAACTTCTTACAACCAAACATAGACAGCATGTGATTCATAGATTCAAAACTTGGCAGCAGATACCTCTAAGTAGTCTTAATCCATGGCAAAAATCTCAGTGGGCTCACCCTTAGATCAATACAAGAAAATGTGATGTCCAAAGTTGCCCCGTCAAATTTTATCAGAACGGGGTAACTTTGGACAGTGGAAAATGTGATATTTATAGCTCTGGAAAGTGGCTGCTTCATCTGTGTCAAAGTGTATCGTCAACTATATTCCTTATGACCGGCCTGATGGCTTTTTAGAATGGAATGAGAAGGTTAATAAATTAGGAGTTTGCCAATATATGAAAAATCGGTAGGCAATGAGCTGAGAGATTGTAATCGGGTGTAAGCTACTTCAAAAACTTATCACATACTCCTAAAGATGTGCCTGCTGAATATCGGATAACGGAAATTATGACAAATATACTCATCAGAGGACATAAGAAAGGGAAAGTGTATCTTTTAAAGAACAGTAGTATATTTGAAATCGGCAATAAATCATGGTAACATGCATAATGTTTGCTGTCGATTTCTGACACTGCCAGTGGGATACCCCTTATCACCATCTGTCATTTACAAGTACCAATTGGTGAAGGCATGAGGGATAATTGAGATAAGGGATGAAAAAGGGGGCATGACCCTTCATAAACTACCTATTTTTTTTGGGGGGGGGGGGGAGGGCGGATTAGATAAAAATCATGTAATAGGCCAGACATATACTATTTGGTTTCAGTTTTAGCCACTGCTCTCATCAACTCTTACCAAATAAGCCTCATTTACGAGGTTTCATAAGCAATAGAGTGTAAAGGCATACAAAAAACTACATTGTCCAAAGTTACCCCACATGCAGGGGTAACTTTGGACACGGATAATTTACGAAAATATGGTACTTATTTATGACCATGAAGATTTTGGATTAGGTAATTCTAATCTTTGCTCCATGAGTATGACCCATGAAAAACACAAAACTTGCCTCCCCTACACCCTAGCATTTCCAAGATACAAATCGCAATTGTTGAAAATTGTTCAAAGTTACCCCGGTTTACGGTACCGAATTTAAGCCTACACACCAAATTTGGTTCAATTCCAGCCAGTGGAAGCGGTGTTATTGCCGTCGAAAAATTTGGATCATGAATAAAATAGTATTTACGGTGACCAATTCTTCAATTATTTATAATAGTGGTGCCCACCGTAAATACTATTTTATTCAAATCCAAATTTTTTCGACGGCAATAACTCCGCTTCCACTGGTTGGAATTGAAGTAAATTTGGTGAACATCGTTTCTATAGACAACCTAACACTTTCACGGGGTGAGCCAAATTTGGTGTGTAGGCTTAAATTAGGTAACGTAACAATTTTATCATGTGGCCGGTTCAATTTGATAAAAAAGTCATTTTTGAACACCTCTGATGGACAGGGGGTTCAGTGATGGTGCCCCTTAGGCTTGGCCTACTTCCGAGGCTTGCTTGCCATATTTACTCGAGTGAGTCTGTTTTCTACTACAACCTCTTCTGCTTGAAAAGATTTTAGGCAAAATTACATGCTTTTTATATAATTCGGACTATTTAAAGTTCAATGTGGTTTTAAGATGAGTTCGCGTGACTTTTATGAACGCAATTGTCGCAAGAACTGGGTGGAATAGCCCATGTATCTCCGTAATTAATAAATTTTCATAGATAAGAAAATCAATACTATACACTTAGGAATGTGAAAAGTATAAAATTGATTTGGGATATCTCTGCATCACACACAGAGTGAAACTGTCATAAGAACCGCACGAATTCGCACCTGCATTGCGGTAACTGAATATCTAATATTATTTTTCGAATAACATCTTCGGAGATTGTACCTATTTCTAGTGTTATCAATTATCAGCAATATCACGTTCAATCTGCTGGTGACGTGGGACCATCTTCTTCAGATTCTGAGTCGGCACGAGGCGTTGAAGAAACTGCTGAGAGAACGCCAGGCGGCGCTCACAGACTCGATGAAGTTGCAATCGTTTCAACGGGACGTCCGCAACATCCGATCCTGGATTGCTGACAAAAGCAAGATCGCGGCCGACGAGGCTCACAAGGTTCGAGCAGGATTTTGATTACTTGTAATAAGGGCTGGGTGCGACAATCTGAGTCGAGTGTCGATTGTAATGAATCGAGTTGAGTGGATAATTATTACATTTGTAATGCCAGATCTGCGAGTCCACAAATTGTCTTGCTTTCAGTTATCTATTTCAAGTAACATGCCATACGTTACCGAAGGCATGAAATCTGTCTGTTGTCGTATGTCCGATTCAAGTTCCATTACTGGACGAACAGTCGAACAATCATCACCAGAAGGGCTCCTGATTTTTCGAGTGCCGCAGACAAACTCCATAATCAACGCAGTTCTTATTCAATTGAATAATATATTCATGTTGAAATAAACCCTGATGTTTTCGACTGACACTCGTAAGGGGTAGTCGTCAGCAACTGCCGGGTGTCATCCGGAAATCGGGTTTATTTCAATATGAATATACTATCCAGTTGTATATTGAAGATCTTTTCCTCTATAAATTCCAATTCAGCACGCCGCCATTTTGTTTCAAACAGGACCCGTCTAATTTGGAAGGTAAATCCGAGCGTCACGCCGTTTTCGAAGCGGAGGTTCTGGCGAACGAGGGCCGCGTGATGGAATGTCGCGACAATGGCCGACAGCTGGTGCAGGACGGGCATTACGCGGCTCGGGAAATCGAACACGACGCCGACGTAGTCAAGGAGGAATGGGACGAGCTCTTGGCTCGCGCCAAGGAGAGAGGTGATGTGTTGTATCTCGCATATCTGTGATATTGTACGCAAATGATGGATTTTCGGAAAATAGGGGCCACAAATACTCTGAATACTCAGTTCCCATTTGTAGGAGTATTCAAAGTGTAGGGATTTACGGGGAAAATTTGTAAATAAATATAAAAACAAGGATAGACTAGACGGCCATACGGAGACATTAGAAAAAAAGTGTTTGTTCATGGTTTACTACACTCAGTGCCGGAAACAACTTTTTTACTGAGCCATTTCAAGAATTTAGCGACAGGTATGATTCCAAACTTTGAGTCAAGTATTTGAGTACCACCTATTTTGATGCCATGACAGTAATAATCACTCGAAAAGTTCTAATCTGCATTTATTTTGTGGCCACAAGGAAATAATGCCAGTGACACATCATCCAAAACTATATCATAGCGCGTTGTGACCATTGTTAGGATCTATCATTACTTGACAATGGCAATAAAGTATGGAAAGTATATTCTTTGCTGTGAAAGCATAGATTTTTGTTATTCGTTTTTCGCTACTCGGGTGGAATCATTACAAAAGATATTAACATCATTGAACAACATCAGGCGAACTTCTGGAAGCTGCCTGTGCAGAGCAAGCTTACAATCGAACGGTGGCTGATCTTCACCGGTGGATGGACGACGTAGAAGCTCAACTAGCTTCCGAAGACACCGGGAAAGACGTGGAGTCCGTTGAAAGTCTCATGAAACGCCATCAGCTAATGGATGCGGATATTGCCGTACACAAAGTATGTGGACGCTTGGTCGTTGTGTATTTTTAATGTCCTTGATGTTTTTGCGGCATGTACAGGGTACACTGATCCATGATATACACGTACACAATCTGTGCATATGCATACCTTGAATGTATTGTATGCATATGCCGCTGGACAAGGAAGGTGCAGAAATAGCCTTGTAAGGATTTATAAGTCTTGCACCACCCCACCCCCCGGTCATGCTTAGCGCCAAGCGGGGAAGCCATGGAAAACAGTATTTACAAATCAGGTCTTTCAGAAGCCGAGCGCTTGGTAATAAATGAATGCCACTATGATTTGCATACACTTCGGGCAACATTAATTTCACGGGGCGCGTCACACATGCACATAATTCGAAAGGGTACGTTGTTAAAAAAAGCTCGAAAACCCCTGTCCTGAGAAATAGCTGTGCCGATTGTCAAATTGTCTGTATGTTGATATTCCAAGTTCTTTTAAAATCTCTACTCGTTGCTGACGATTACCCCTGATGCTATTCCGCAAACTGGAAAATCCCAAACGATTTGTATAGCTTCATCCAAAGAAACCATGAATCATTGCCAAGGCCGGCCATCCGAATGATTTAAACTTCAATCGTTGAATATTTGGCTTGGAAAGTAGCACAAAATCAATTATTACATAGGCGGTGCTACTATCGTAGTATTTGTTCTATTCTATTCAACTTGAGTGGTTCCAGGTTCTGTTCCAAGTATGCGGCACAGTATGCAATTTAATACAGAGGTTCCACACCTTTTTCACACCGTGGCCCACTTTTTCAACCTTAAACAAATTAAGAAACATTATTTTAATAAAAAAATAAACTGGTTTATACGATATCCGGTAGTTAGAATGATAAAATGATATAAACACAGCAGACAATAAACATGATAGTGAATAAATTAGTTATTTCTGCTGATATGGCAGTTAGTTTGTTTTTGCTCCGATAATGTCCTAATTGCTAGTTTGGTGTTAGAGGGAAGAGAGTATAAAGTTAAGATCAAGAAGTAGCTCCTTGCTATGCTGGTAATTTTTATTAAATTTTAAATAATTTCTTTTGTTATAACGAAGTAGAATTGAAGATGATAAATGTATTCAAATTCTTTTCATGTCATGGTCCCCCTGAAAAAATTTGATGGCCCCCTACCGGGCCATGGTCCACAGGCTGGGAACTCTAAATGTAATATAGTATAAGCAATTGATTGGGAATAATTGCTGTATTCGTCTTGATTTTGAGAAATTTCATGTCGGTACACTCATAAACGTAAACGGTGACATTAATATTCACCGATTCTTTGGAAATGAAATCAAGTTCGCTTATAAACAATATCTTGACATGTTGACAGGACCGAATTGACGGCGTCGAGGTCCAGGCTCGTAAATTCGAGGACGACGACCACTTCAACAAAGACGCCATCAAGGAAAAGCAAGAGCAGTTATCGGAACGATACGAAAAGATGAAGGTAGGCGTAAACAGGTGCGGCGGCCGTGTACTGTCGTATTTCATGTGCGGCTTCAATTCAGGCTCCCATGGATGAGAGAGGAGAGAAATTGGCAGACTCTTTGGTCGGGAAGCAAGTGTTTCGCGATATTCAGGACGAAATGGAATGGATACAGGACAAGCGGCCGCTCGTTACCGCCACTAACACAGGTTTGACGTCTGTCTTTCTGTTGATATTTTGTCGGCAAAGTAGTCACGGTATAGCCGAACAACAAGATTTCGTGAACACACAATGGTTATCATTTGGCGTAAATCTTAATACCGCTGGTCTGATGTGTGATGTCTTGCAGATATTGCTATCTGAGTCATCACAATACTGACATTGGTGTAGTCAGGGGGTTGGTTTTGGGGGTTGAAACTCCTCCCATTTCAAACTTGTACTGATGTTCATGTGGAAAGCCAATCCGATTACAATAAAATAAAAATTGATGAGTTGCTTCGGAATTAGATCTAGGTATTGTGTATTTAATTAGTTAGTTGTAAATTTTTGGAGGTAATTAGTTCTAGTTCCAGTAGTGAGTTTCGAAAAGTGAGCAGTTCGAGTTCTGGTTCCGCATTTTGAAAGTCCCGTCTGACCTACCAAGTTTTCATCGACCTGAATACTGCAAAATTCACCTCAGGCAAAGATCTAATGAGCACCCACAACCTGGTGAAGAAGCACGCCGCGCTACAAGCTGAATTGGCGGCACATGAATCCAGGATACTAGCCGTGTGCGATCAAGCAGAGAAGCTAATCGAAGAAGGTAAGCTGCCCGCATTTGATCACAAAACAAGACAAGGCGAGTCCCACGGAATTCCTTTCTTAGGTCATTTTGAGGCGGACCAAATCGACGCCAAGGAAAAGATGTTGGAGAACGCTTGGGCCGATTTGAAAGAGTCTGCGGAGGACAGGAAGAGTAATCTCGACGACGCGCTCGAGGCTCAGCAGTATTTAGCGGATGCTAGCGAGGCTCAAAGCTGGATGGAGGTAGGTGGAAACAGTCACTTTGACTTACCGGTTACCGGCGTTTTTGAACAGCACTGACATAGTGGCAAACAAGATTTTATCAATTCCCAAATTATGATTTTGGGTGGTGTACGACGTACGTGGACATCATGTATTAAGGCATCTAATCCAGGGCTGAGTTCAATCACCGTCTGAGAGTCGCAATTCATTTCTAGTCACCGCAACTATCGATTGGAATTTTTTCAATTCAGGAGACGAGTCATAAAAATTCCCAAGTGCTTCGAATTAAGATTCTAGACGTCTCAAGATTTTGGATTTTTTAATCAATTTCAAATTTCAATTTTCAGTAAATGCTGGCTAGTTCTTGATCTTGCAGTGAGTCGAGTCTTTCAAAAAACGTAACTCTGGTCTGACTCTAGTCATCTCAGTACTGCCCTAATCAGGAACCTTTCCGTTACGATACAAATTTTTCAATATTTTTTCCAACCAGGAAAAAGGTGCGCTGATCGCGTCTACGGATTTCGGCGCCGACGAAGATTCGGCCGATTCTCTCCTGAAAAAGCAGGAGGCTCTGGCGTCTGACGTCGACGCCTTTTCCACCACGGTCGAAGCGCTGCACGAACAGGCTGACGCCTGCAAGGTAATTCACAGTTAACTGCTGTGTTGTCCTGACAGACTTGTACAAACTACCAATTCTGTTCTTGAAAGTCAACAAAGTACTGTTTTTGGGGGGGTTAGTTCTAGTTCTAGTTCTAGTTCTAGTTGAAGAGTTTGAAAAGTGAGTCGGCTAGTTCTGTTTCTAGGTGTAGTTGCCCATTTAAAAAAGTAGTTGCCGAACAGCTAGGTACCGGTGTTCTTTTGTGTGATGTTCTTGTAGTCATTGCTAGCTCAGAGTCGTCACTACTAACAGTGGTGTATGCAGGGAGTGGTTTTTTTTGGGTCGAACCCCTTCCATTTCAAGTTGGAAACCCTGTCCTTTTGAAATGCTGATTATCTCTCCAAAGTTAGGAATTAAATGTAGTTGGTTGTGTTTTAGCTAATTGGGTGAGGATTTTTAGAGGCCGTTAGTTCTAGTTCTATTCCTAGTTCTGTTCCCAGTTGTTTGTACAAGTCTGCGTCCTGATCATTTCGAAACCTTATCTTCTCAGCTGCAAGATCCGTGGGCCAGCGACGAAAAGTCAGAAAAAGTGGTGGCGACCCAAAACTACAAAGCCGGGACTGCCAGAGAGCTGTCTGTCAAGAGAGGCGACGTTCTCGTGCTCTTGTCAGCACACAACAAGGTAGGCCTCCTGGTGTTAAAGAAGCCAGCATCGCTACTTGAGTAGACGTCAAAGAAGAGGGGGCCAGTAATGAAGTACTTCTATTTTTTTGAAGAATCAAGTATATTTCCCCTACTTATTATATTATTGTACCATGATCTCGTGTCAGCAATCATCAAATTAGCTCAGACGGCTGCGCATTGAAACACGGTTTCTGGCAATGTTTTGGTCGTCGGTTCAAGTCCTGTGGTTTGGATTTTATGAACACTTTTGTGAACCCATTGAAATTTTGCCATAGAAGCCAGTCGGCCAGTCAAGGTTAATCAGTTAGCCGGGATTGCGCTTCACGTTCTGCGATCAACGCAAAACACGTGACGACGCCATGAAAAGTCGCAATTAGGAATAGGACGCTGTTTAAATTTGTCCTTGATGTTTTTGCGGCATATGCACGGACTTTTGATATGACATACATACAATCTGTGCATAGGCCTACTGCATATGCATACCATGAGTGCATGAAGTGCATATGCCGCTGGACAAGGAAGGTGCCGATATAGCCTTGTAAGGTTTTCCAAGTCTTGCACCACCCCTCCATGCTATCCCGGTAATGCTGAGCGCCAAGCGGGCAAGTCATGGACACCAGCGTTACCAATCAGGTATTTGGCCTGACGCGACCGAGGATCGAGTCCACGACCTACCGATCAAGAAGCCGCACGCTTCACCATTATGCTATTTTGTTGGAAATATTGAAAATATATTTGAATTACGGGATACAGGAGCTATATCGCCTAGAGAATTTGAGACAATTTATCCCGAAACTACTTTCACTCGCATGAAAAGTCAGTAGTTTTGCCAGCTTAAACCGATAAGGATAAGTAGGCAAAACCCACTAGGGCACTCTGAAAAAGTAGAGGCACTTCGTTACTGGTTGGCGACAAGTGTTGCCCATATACTCGTATAACTATGCCACTTATTTATATTATTGTTGAGTGACGTATAAAAACTATAGCAATACTGATATAACAGTGATTAAATAAAATCAAATATGAAAATAAAGTAACACTTATCTCATGACACACAGGACTGGTGGAAAGTGGAGGCTGCGGATCGACAAGGCTTTGTGCCGGCGTCCGTTTTAAAAGCCGTCTCGGACGAGAAGCAATCGTCTGGCAGCTCGGAAAGCAGTAGCAGCAGCAGCAGTGGTAGTGATGACGACGAAGCCAAATCACGACCGGCAGAAGAGGTCGACGGTGTCAAAGAAAGCGGCCATCCGGCTACGCTTAAGAAGAGACAGGAACAAATCGAAGACCAGTAAGTCATCGAATTGATTTCATGGAGTAATCACATTTCCAAGAAGGCATAGACGAATCTGCTTGACAGTTTTCTTGAATACGGCTACAAGTAGCTAAGACATGCACTTCCGAACACATACATAAGCAACTGAGGTATGAATAGAATGCACAGGACGAAGCAAACGATTACAGTTTGGGCTGGGAATAATCCAGTGCATGAGTGATTCGATTCTGAATGGGGTATCAGGCTTCAAGTCAAGTATTCGGGTATAACTTTCGACATGTCACAGCAGTATGAATGATGTGGGAAGTTCAAATATGCTCATTAGGGTTGTCCAAAACTTGGAAATTTGTATCGTGATGCGTTTTAACGTCTCATTCTATAGATTATAGATAAAAAAAAACGTTAAGGAGCCTGCAAGAATCTCACAGAAAAGACGTTAAGATATGATGGAAAGAGTTTAAAACGTTGCAATGAAGCATTTTTTAAATTTGTCCAAATTTTTTACAACCCTAATGTTTATGTTAACATAAATAAGATAATGCCAGCTCTACATCGCAATAAATGTAATTTGGTTTCTTTTTGATTATGCCGTTTTCATTGAATTTTGTGACAATGCTGTGGGCCGTATTAAGACTTCACAGGTATGTCATTTTCACTAACGTGCGTACCTTTATACCATGTGTTTCATGTGCTGTGAGGTTTCAAGTTTAAATTACTATCAAAATTATGTAATTTTCATTGATAAATTATCTTTTTTCACTTTAATCATTAAAATTAATATTCAATTGAGATTCAAGTACTCGAATCATTGTGTGCAGCCCTTGTCATATTTGATGATACGATTGTACTCTGAATTCTCTACTACTTGCTGACGATTACGCCTGACGAGTGTCAGCCGAAAATGTTCGGGTTGTTCAAAATTAACTTTTTTTTCCCGATTTTTGCGGCTATTTGCTAAAAATTGATAAAGTTGGCTGTAAAAACGTCGCACCCCAAATTTGGCGCAATTCCAACCAGTAGAATTGAAGATGCATGAGTTCGAAAGATTTGAATTTAATATTAAATATTACATATTTTTTTTCAAATTTTACTGGCTCCCCATGAACTTGTCAAGTTGTGTAAAGAACGATGTATTACCATTTTGGCAAAATTCCAAGTTATGGCAGGTCAAAGTTTTGGATTTGTAAATATATAGCATTGACGGTGGGTAAACCTAGTATTATTAACGAAAAACTCAAATAACTTGTGAATATACTATTCGGTAGTGAATATACTATTTAGTAGAATAATTTAATCACCTAAAATAAAACATGTTGGTAGCGGAGGCCTGTGCTGCTTTTCAGGTACGAGCGTTTGAAAATCGACTCCAAGAAACGCCTGGCCGCGTTGGAGAGATCGCGTCGCCGTCACGCTCTGTCGAGAGAGTGCGACGACCTGCAGAAGTGGATGGACGAGAAACGCGCCAAGGCCGCCGAACAGGAGAGAGAAAACGAAGGGAGAGACAGCGACGACGACGAAGGACTCGCAGCAGTGGAGAAGCAGCAAAAGAAACTGGACGAATTCCAAAAGGTAACGCTGGTGTAACAGACTCGGACACAACATTTGCCATTATCGTGGTTGTGAGAAAGTAATTCCCTCCGTCGCTTGCGATTTAATCGCCTGTTTTTTGCAATCCCAGGAATTGAAAGCGAAGGAAAAGAGAATGGAGGAATTGAATGCGGAGGCAAAAGCGCTGGAGCGCGACTCGTCTTCTTCGTCCTCCTCGTCCTCCGACAGCTCCGACGACGATGATGATGACGATAAGATTGTGGCCAAAAAAGTCGAGGTAGGTTTTGTATTTGTATTACAAACTTGTGTGTGTTGTGGACGTATTTTGCTCTTCAAAGTTTGACATACTTTGCATCATACGGTGCCGAACACGTTTTACATCAGCCGAGACAAATTAACTGAAAACTTATGGATCACCGCAACTGGCTAGTACTAACTCGATGTGATATTCTGATATGAATTGAGTAGATTGGGTATCAACCGTCTGTTCTACTAATTATTCGCCTTCGACGGTAAGACCATTTTGTCTCTCACTTCGAATTTAGTTGCCAAACCTCAACTTGACGGAATTGTTTTAGATTTTTGTTAGCTTATTTCGGCCGGTTCTATCGACCCCCTAACTGCGAAATTGTGGGTGTACAATACGAAAAACGGCCTGATTAGCAGTTCTTGGTGTTCATATAGTCCCTGTGGCTATTGTGACCTGAGTAGTTAGTACTGAAAATAAGACGAGATAGTTTACGACAGATCATCGAAAGGAGGACAATGTAGTTTCGACATCAATGTCATGGGCACCTTGAAACTAAGGTTAAGACACCCCTGTGTTATATTAAGTGTCAATCGTAGCATTAATTTTGTCGTTATAGAGTCACATGCTCAAGTGTCGCAATTTCAACTGCTGCTATTCATTGTGTCGAATGCTCAAATGTCGGGCAGCCATCTTTTTAAAATTGTTGCCGTAATATCGAATCGATTTTGAAGGGCCTACTCGCGACCAGAACGCGTCTGCAGGTTTGTAGACTTGTGCGCTTGCGTATGATCGTATCCCCCACAGGAAGGACGCGACACCATCCTCGAATGTCACCCGTTCAATTATTATGATGCATGGCAAACGTTTGCTTACTAACTATATTACCTTACAACCGTAGCTGCACAAGTCTTTTGAATGTGTCGTTGACTGTCTCTGCTATTTTTTACTAATTGCTTTATCGTGAGTGTACAATTGTACATATTGTTTGCGGTCCGGTTAGTACGACCCAATTGATTACTCGAAGATAAGTGCAACTAATTTTAGACATGACAGCACCAACCACTAGCCTGTTAACATTATTGTATCGTATTGAATTGATATCTAAGGGTGGAGATAATAAAGTTGGATTAGCCATAAAGTCGATTATTGCGTTGATCAGGACTTATCAACCCAGGATTAACCAAGCCAGTTGATCACAGTGCATAAAGTTATAGTTTTATTCTCATAGTTTAACAAACCGGCACATACTATAGATAACTAGGTATCTATAAAAACTGCGTACCATTCCTACGCGCAAATATTTCCGATAATGATCGTGCCGATTGTCTCCTATGTAATGGTTTCACTAAACAATCAACGAATTACGTAATGTATGTTGTGTACCCACCATTGCAGAGAGATATCAGTACTCCATAATCCGTTTCTTAGCTGTACCATACGAATTAGACACGACTTTTATTTCCTGATGATGATAATTCTACCTATTACAGTGGCAGTATCGTTATCAGCAGGCTGCTGTTTCATTCGACAAATTGACAACTGACTGCCAATAACGCGTTTTCGCATTATAATGCAACAGATAACGCCACTTGATTGAAAACTTGTGACACCTTGACCAATCATCGCGCGTAACCTTATATTTTGAGGTGGGGGATATAGAGTTGTGAACGCATCGGGCTGGATTAATATCCTGTGACGTTTATGATCACTTTTTCCACATATTTTTGCGACAATAATATGCCTGTTTCCACAGCAATGAAGTTTGGCTAGCTACGAATATCTTAATGACTGTAGTATGAAATCACTGCCTGTTTCCAGCATAGCACATTCAATTCTCTACACTTCGAATTTTAAATGTGTTTCGTTTGCTTTGCTGCCGTCTGCTAAAATATTTCAACCAATGTTACGACTTGCAACGTATGCTGATTGTTGAGAATATATGAGAGGTGTATTGGCGTTGTGTTGCTTGGTTGGCAAATATCAGATGTCAAACTTTGTCAATTTACACTTTCTATAACCTAACAATTGCCTGAATTCTTCGTGAATTTGCCTGTAAGGTTTGTTGCGTTACAGCCGATCAGCAGAGCTAATCAAAGTTAGTCATCGATGATACTCAAGTAGAAGTTGAAGCAGTAGTAATGCCATAAATTTCTATTCGATTACGAGTAGCAGTTCAAGTCTTGTAGATACAGAATATTTTAACAGTGGTCATTCTCTGGGGACTGCCTTTGGAATTTGCAGACACATGTTTTTGACTAAAGTAGAATGAGTAATGGTGCCAAAAATTGGCGGAATTCCTAAATTTATGATGTGTTGACACTGTAGACGTGCTACATTGCCTGTTTTTTATGAAAATTTCACTCATGAAAGTATTGAAAATCCATCTAAGATGTAAAAGTCAGTGGGTAGGTCGGAAAATTTATGAAGTAGGTAGTGTGGTAGTAATCTGTAAACGTAAATAGAAGTACTTTGTTACATACAACATCTGCTAATAAGGTTATCTGGTTCGATAGCCCGTGTAAATATGCAGTCGAAAAGTAGAATTGTTTGGCTGTATGAGCATTTTTTGCTATTTTCTGATTGTTATCGAAGACATATTGAAACTGAAGTGTTGCCAATCATCCTCCAAGTGTCAAAGTGTGTCACCACGACTATCACAGTGAAAACGCAACAAGCAAATTAATGTATTGTAATATTTACATGTGCTGGATGTCTTTTGCTTATGATTACATGTGCGGCGCGACTGGTACCTCAGATAATTTGGAGTACTTCAATCCATGCCTAACTTTCTTTAATACGTTGTTTTCATGCTGCTAAAGACTGTGAAAAAAACGACCGTTGTCTACACGCAACGGTTCATTTTCATGAAGGTACATGGTGTATAGTTGTTGGTATTTCGTGGTAGTCGTAAACGATATCGGTCCTGTTTGGGCCTGATCGTCGCTTGATACATGACGATGTTGCTTTGATCTCAGGATCTCAACCAACAATGGGAATCTCTGCACAATATGGTGACGGAGCGGAATGAGAGTTTGGGATCGGCGCACCAAGTGCAACGCTACTTCAGGTACGCACAACAAGGATTGACGGCATCACTAGAAACGTTTGATTTTTATAAATTTTTTTTTCAATTTCGCTCCATTGAAAAAGTAATAAAAACAGCTTGAATCGGGGGAGGATATTCTAAGCTCCACTTTGCCACGTAGGGTGAATCCCTGGGCCCGACTTGCGGCTTTTCGAAGGGGGGTTATTGAACATGTTATATTTAATTGAGAAGTTTTTTCTTAATTCCTCGCTATTGAAAAGACAGAAACAGCTTGAATTGCGCCGGCTGTGCGCGACAAGATGAACCCATGGGCCTGACTCGCGGCTTATCTGGGAAAACATTCAACCGATAACTTTTATTTGTTATCAATTTCACTCCATCGCAGATTCGAAACCGGCTTGATTTAAGTATAATAATATTCTATGCTCCCCTATTTGCAACTTTACCCAGGGAATTATTCATATGGATCAATTTCATAGATCTTTGAATTTTCGCACCATTTCAATGGCAAAAACCAGCTCGAACAGGGGTGAATAATATTCTATGCTCCTCACTGCGTTATGGCCCCAACTGGCGGATTTTCCAGGGAACGTGTTTTATTACTTTAAAAGATTATTTTACTAAATTTCACGCCATTGCAAAGACACTATTATTCTATGCTCCTCTCTGCTGACTCTGCATTACGACCCAGACTTGTGCCTTTTCCGAAGAATTATTCAACGTATTTTATCTATTCCCAAGAATTTTTCTGAATTTCGCATAATTTAAAAGACGAAAATGGCTTGAATCTCGGAGAATAATATTTTATGCTTCTACCTGCACTGTGTAACTAACCCAATGTCTTTTCTGGTAAATTATTCGACTTATAATCTTCCTAATCAATTTCACAGAGACGCCGACGAAACCAAGGAATGGATCGACGAGAAGAGCCAAGCGCTTGACACCGACAACCTCGGCACGGACCTGCCCACTGTCCAGGCCCTGCAGCGAAAACACGACGCTCTCGAGCGAGACCTCACCGCCCTCGGCGACCACGTACGCACCCTGGACGCGGACGCCTCCCGCCTGGCCGAAAAACACCCCGAACAGGAGGACGCGATACAGCACAAACGCGAGGAGATTAACGAAGCTTGGCGCGAACTTGACGACAAGTCTGCGGGGAGGAAGAAGGCACTTGCAGACTCGTATGAGCTGCAGAGGTTCATGGCGGACAGGAGGGAGATTCAGAGATGGATGAGGCACATGTACACACTTGTTTCTTCCGATGAGGTTGCTGATGATATGGCTGGTGCTGAGGCGTTGCTGGAGAGGCATCAAGTGAGTTGGGGCGATGATTGATGACATGATTGCTATGACTCGACTCGAGTCGCAATTTTTGTTGACTCGACTCGACTTGAGTCATTATTATTATGAAATTTTTGTCAGACCTATTGCTGGTCGCATAATCTGCGGAATGCTATAGTTTTAGTGACAACATTTCATCTGCAAACTGCTCTTATGACTAAATTTGCAAGGATAAAAGAACGATGAAATGATCAAGTCGGTGCCTTGTTTTTCCGTAGGAACACCGTTCGGAGATCGACGCTCGGGCGCCGGCGTTCAGCGCTTTGGAGAAACAAGCGGACACATTGGCGCAAGCTGATCATTACGCGGCTAGCGATGTTGACGCTGCGTTGCAGGAGACCTTCAGAGAACGCGAAGAATTGGAAAAGTGAGCATGGTCTCATTCTATTGTCACAATTAACTAGTCGCGTCGACATTAATAGCCTGTGGACCAAGTGTATTTCGTTTCATACAAGTCAAAAAAAGTCAAAATTTTGTCAAAACTGTAGCGTCAGGTAGAAAAATTGTCGTTGTATCGTAGACATTTGCACTGTAGCACAGTTCTGACATTATGCGCGAAGACACATAATTTACATACGTGAGGGTAAAATTTTGTCAAAATTAAGCTTTTTAAGGTAAAAAAATGTCAAAATTTTGATTTTATAGTTCAAAATCTTTCGTTGTTTTGGTAAAAAAATCTCCCTACTGAAGATATTGTCCGTTTAATGTGATATTTTAGTGCTCATCATTGATATTATAAATAGCCTATATAAAAGTAGGGCGATTATTTTTCGACACTGCAAAAAAAGTCAAAAATATTGTCATAATTGTTTACAAAATCAACGTTTCTTCTCTATTATTGGCAAGCTACTTCAAAAGAACAGACAATTTCAACTAGAAATGTACTGCAATTCGGGCGTTGTGCGCAATAATGCCAAATTTAAATACTTGAACTCAAAATTTTGTAAAAATTAATTATTTTAATGTCAAAAAATGTGTAAATTTTGATTTTTAGTGCATAATCGTCCGTTTTTTAGGTAAAAAAATTATCACCCTATTAATAAGATAGTAGCATAATTCTTGCATGAGACAGTAGCAGCTCAGTGGTCTTTGCTTCGTAACTGTTTCGTATTTTGGCTGCAAAATTTTGTGAATCACAACAATGCGGCTTAGCTGCAGTCCGGTAAATATGTATTACTGAGCAGACAGAAAAAAGTGAGTGTGTGCACTGCAAATCCTGCTCGCACAGCACTACGCTGTCGCGATGATATCAGACTTGTGGATCTGCTCTTTTGTTAACCTTGTCTGTCTGTCTGCAGGGCATGGGCTGCCAGACGTATCTTGCTTGAGCAGTGCTCGCAGTATCATTCGTTCCTGCGTGATTGCGACAACGCCGAGAATTGGATGCAGGCCCGCGAGGACTCTCTCGCCAGCGACCAAGCAGGTGCGTGAAATTCTTGACCCAAACCGGGCAGAATTACTTAATCTCATCTAATCTTAGTCTGATTAGAGGCGTCAATTTGAAAAATGCAACCCTTATTAACTTTGTTACAAAACTTTAGCTGATTAAGAAATTAGTGCTTCGAGTCCTACATGCAATCTAATAGTACTGGAAACACAACCTATTACAATATTCAGTAGTGATGAACTCCCTCATAAATCTCCAGAAAGGTTTGAAAATACTAATAAATAACGAAGGCACTGCCACTTGAAAAACATACCTTAGGCGGGGAAAATGGGACAGTATTTAAAATTTAACAGCCCATAAGTTAGCAAGAAACTGAGAACTGTCGAAAAGGATTCATCAGCAGGTGTCCAAGACCAGTTTTAGTTTACATTCCGAAGTTTGGAATCGTAATGAAACTTGCATTAAGATCACTGCCGACTCGTCGATCCACAAAGAACCTTAATGTCCTCAATGGATGCTTTTTAATGGAGTGTTGGTGACGATCTTGCTTCTGCGCACTCTTCTGTTGATTTGTAAATATCTTGTAAAATCTGCCTTTGCATATCAATGGACCATTGTGCCCCAGCCAAATTATTCCAATGTGTCCTACCTACTTCTTCAGAGTAAAATCTCCCCAAATTCGCGATCCCCCGCCTAAAATAGCATACAGGGTGACTAATAACTGCTCCATCTAAGCTGTGTACTAATTTCAAGCACAACAAACGAGATATACCCATCCAAAACGCAAGCGAAAGGTAGCGACGTCTCACTGTTTGTGTTCTTAGGAGACACCCTCGATTCCGTGGAGTCTCTGATCAAGAAACACGAGGACTTTGACCGCGCCATCGGACTGCGAGAGGACAAGATGCAGGCCCTGCAGTCTTCTGCCGAAAAGCTTTGCGAGCAGGACCCACCTCATTACGCTGCAGACGCTATCGAAGCCAAAGCCGACGAAGTTCGCGACAGGTAAAATTGCGAAGACGTTCAATGTAGCCAGAGTACTCAGGTAAACTTTATTTATAAATCTGCACGTAATTGGCTAAATTATTATATAGCGCTGGTGTTATAAATTGAGGGGTATGAATTTTCGCTTGCTGTTCGCAACTGGCAACATGTTGAGAAGTGCTGACTTAGCCGACCTAGTTTACTGGTATATGTGCTCTGTCACACACATACTCTCGCAAACACATACAAATTGAATAGTATATTCATATTGAAATGAACCCAAATATTTTTGGCTGATACTCACCAGGGGTAATCGTCAACAACTAGTAGAGAATTGGAAAGAACGTTGTATAGGCCTATCAACAATTGTATCACATAATATGGGCATGGAATTTCGAATAATCAGGGCGGAGAGAGCGTATAAGCCAATATACTATTTTTAGATGGTACACAAACTCCTTCTGTAGGCACGGACTAGGATGGCTTAAATTGATAAAAGTCGACTCCAAGGCACACAAATGAAAGTGTGAACGGCCTCTCCCGCCAACACGAAATCTGTTGTCCCGATAATTTTTTCCCGCAAACAGGATTATCCAACAAATGTTCGCCCATGGCAGAATATATGGCCTTTGCCTGTTCTGAATCAAGATTCAGGGGATGGGTCAAGGGTTGATATACAATAATGTTTCCAATTCTCTACTAGTTGCTGAGGACTACCCCTGACGAGTGTCAGCCGAAAATATTCGGGTTCATTTCAGTATCAATATATTATTCAGTTGTATATTAAAGTTCTGTACATCAAACAAACTCTTCAAAGACATACAACAAAGTCAGTCGTGGCCCCTGTTCCCCAGGCTTGATCCGGATTGAATATTTCAAGTCAAATTTATCTCTATTTTTCTAATCTCGTCACGAGTCATCCTGGATTCAGATTCAAATTCATTAGCAGACTCGAGATTCGCCCAAATTTTAGATTTCAATTTTTGACGCATTCCGAAATGTGACATACACAGAAGTGGTCGACGTGGTCAGAAATATTACTTGAGCAGAAGTAATGCCATAAATCTGTGCAATTACAAGTAAAAGTAGCTAATACCAAGACCCAAACTACTACTAGCTGTAGTAGAAATTAATGTTTGCTTCTGGTCCAAACGTCGCTCCAACTCAAACGCGTCTCGGTTTTGTACCAGGTGGCAGAAATTGAAGGCGGCCCTCATCGACAAACGCTCGAAACTAGGCGAGACCCAGACCCTGCAGCAATTCAGCCGGGACGCCGACGAACTGGAGGCGTGGATGGCCGAGAAAATGCAGACCGCCACCGACAACAGCTACAAGGACCCGACCAACATCCAGGTAGGCCCGGTTCAAAGTCAGTGGCGGACCGAATATTTGTACCAGGACTGTAGCTCAATAACCCCGCCGCGAATTTGACAGAATTCCACCGCAGAATGGGTAAGATAACTCTGGTGGTATGCCATTGCGTAATATGAATCGCACTTTCAATTCTTCATTAACATCGCATTAATTAATCGTCTAGTTTTACCGCTTTACGAATTGTTGCTTTTTTACGTGGTGAGACAAAAGAGCTTTAAAAGTTCCGATAACTGTATGGTACCTTTAAATAAGCAAGTGCTACTGTTCCTCAATATGCTCTGTTTATTGAGCTTTCGCTGGTGGCCTCTTATTTCGCACATTTTACGGTGGAGCATGCTCCTTCATTACTACTGCTCGCTTGGTGGTTCAGATATGAGCACATATGAACCTGACAGTAGTTAAAGCCAATGATGATATAGTTTTATTAATATGTCGAGGATGGCACGGAGTGATATGAATTCGTAGTTAGAAGTGAAGCTACCTACTATTTTAGACAGCAGACAGATTTTGCTTGTGTAGTGTCCGATTCATACCTCAGTTTCTCAAGTAGTTTTACTTGCTCTGGCCCAACATTTTTATGCATGTTACCTATTCAATTTGCCCAACAAGACTTGTTGCTCGGAAGAGCTTGGTTCTGACACTGCTGGATACAGGAATATTTGTGCAAATACGAATTGTGCTCGATGATTTTTTCACATATAGCATTGCATGCACAATGTAGTCCGATAATTACTCACTAGATATCATACCTGATGTTACGAAGCAATTTGTAATGTAGCTTGTTCTAGATACTGCGGTAGCTCACTCGATATCAATATGTGGTGTATTGTCCATCTAATACAACGCAAGACTGACTGGTTCAGTATTTTCAACAGATAACAAAATAATTGATGTGTTTCAGAAATAACTCCTATTTTGGAAGATGGATCTCATATAATTTCATTCAAATACAATCAAACCCCAACCGAGCAAGAAATAGGCTTTTTCAGTCTCACAGATGCATATTGTAGTTAGGGGAAGACGACTTTTCAGCAGGAATCGAACTCCCACCAGTATCAGAACTTAACAGTAGGCTACCGATGATCCTATCACTTGGAATAGTTGTGGAGCTTCTCGGAGGTGCAAAACTGCAATATACATTTGAATAGTATATTCATATTGAAATAAACCCGAATATACAACATACAATTGATGTTATTTTCAATTCTCTACTATCAGCCGAAAATATTCGGTTTATTTCAATATGGATATACTACTCTATAGTTTTGTATGGAAAGGTTGATAAATCTGACCAGTACTAATATTTCTTTAAAGACAAACATCATCATGATAACTCGGCTAACATATGTAGAAATTTGATCGAATCGTAATGTTACGGTGAATGACACTCTATAAAAAGTACCGTCAAGTTGGTTACCAGTCCCAGCCCCACGTTTAAGCCAAAGTAGTGCAATCAGTATGTCAAGCTATTGCTGCAATATCTGCCTTTTCGTCTCATTTACACTCCAACAACCTGTCTCGTATAGAGCAAACATCAGAAACATCAAGCGTTCGAAGCCGAGCTTGACGCCAACGAAGACCGAGTAGGTTCGGTAATCAACAACGGCCGACAACTTATCGACGCTCGTCAATGCGCTGGCTCTGAGGACGCCGTGAAAGTGAGCGTGGCTAATGTTCTTCTCGGAAGCTGGCTTCATGTTGTGACGTTGCAGGCGCGGATCGAATCGCTGGCCGACCAGTGGACCGATTTGAGGGAGAAATCGGCCGAGAAGGCGCTGAAGCTGAAGGAGGCGAATCAGCAGCAGAATTTCATCACCGCCGTTAAGGATTTGGAGTTTTGGATGTCTGAGGTGGGTTTTGATGGCGTTTTGCGTGGCGACTGGGTTTCTGACGTGTGCTTTGCTTGTGCTGGTCGAACCTCGACTCCAAAATATTTAGATTTTCCAAAGTAGATTAAAATTTGAAATATAGCTTCAGTTTTTGGCAAATTTGACTAGAATTAGAATTATAGCTACACAGATTTTGCCAAATTAGACTAAATTAGTATCCTAACTACACCATTTTTACCAAGTTCGACTAGAATTAAAATTATAACTATACAGTTTTTTTTTCGAAATGAAATTAGACTTAGAATTATAACTACACAGTGTTTCCCAAACTAGATTAGAATTAGAATTATAACTACACAGTTTTTGCCAAATTAGACTAGAATTAGAAATTATAGCTACACAGTTTTGCCTAATTAGCATAGAATTACAATTATAACTACTGTACACAGTGTTTGCCAAGTTAGACTAGAATTAGAATTATAACTGCACAGTGTTTTCCAAAGTAGAACAGAATTAGAATTATAACTACACGTTTTTTCCAAATTTGACTAGAATTAGAATGATAGCAACACAGTGTTTACCAAATTCCTGCAGCATTTCAACAAAATCAGAAATTAGATTTGAATGAAAATTAGAGCAAAGAAACATTTCACAAATTAGATTATAATTACATCACTGACATTTTGAATTAATTAGTCTAACTGGACAACTAGAAATATTTAGTTTAAGTCTGGATACGGCCACAGGACGAGTTCTGGGTTTTGGCTTGACTCTCTTTTGTATGCAGGTCGAGACCATATTGGCTTCGGAAGACGTTGGTCGCGACGTGCCGTCGGTGAATAACTTACTCGCCAATCAGCGTCACGTTGAGTCTGACGTTGCCGCTAACGAGGACAGGGTGAAAGAACTGACCTCTCAAGCTGAACTTTTGCTTGCAAACGCCAAAAAGTCTGACGCTCTCGACCCTGCTCACGTGGAGGCCAAGAAAAACGAAATCAACGACAGGTTTGTTGGATATGTTGTTCTGCTTTACTTTGCGAGATTACGGTCTGATTGTGAATATATCATATTCATAATTTTGAGTGATAGCTTAACTCATCTGTGTAATAGAAATTGTAATTGAAGTTATGTCAAACACAATCAAATTCGTTGGAATGGCGGTTCATTTGAGTGCCAATGCTGATCATAAGGCTTAAGGCTAATGCTTGGACTGGATTGATTCAAATAAAATATGCTAGCTTGTAGCTCGAAATAACTAAATCTCACTAAAATCATTATATCGGCACTTTTCAACATTCCATGTTTCCACAATTCTATCACTAGAAGCGATAAAGAAGGCTCGTTTTAATGTGTCATCGCCGAAATCACAATTTTGTACCTCAATTGAACTGTCGCGCGGTTGACAGTTGACCTGTAATGATCACACATCATCGAATGGCACACTGAAGGGCTCCATCTGTCATAAGAAACATCCCGTTTCACAACAGGCAGACTTGTGGGTTTTTGTTCCGCTAACGGATCTTACATTTTGCAGATTTGCAAAGATCAAGGTGATGTCCCGCGAACGCCGTGCGAAACTACAGGAATCCCTGCAAGTTCACCAGTTTTACAAAGACGTTGCGGACGAACAGGCGTGGATCAAGTAAGTCTGCATCTTTTTCACAAGGGATTAGTCGATAAGGTCTGCTTTAAATCGAGTGTCAGCGTCGAATGAGGAGAAGAATTTAATACCATGGACCCACTCTGGTATCGTTTACAACTGTTAAAATCGATCTCAGTTCGTACTAAATCTCGGCACTAGTTTGACTCTAGCTGCATTTCCGTTCATGCTGTGAATCCTGACTCTAGTTCCAAACCCATAGTTAAAGATGATGTGGCAGATTTGAGATAAAATCAATTGGAATGTTTGGGCTTGATTTGATTTGAGAAACGATCGATTTGAAGGTTGCCGTCATGGGTTTGTACTTGAATAATTTAAAAATTTTGACTCTGCTATCCAATGAAGCTATGACAGCAGTCAAATCTGGACCGGGTTTTGGACTTGAAAGCGTTGAATGTGATTGTCTCCGTATACTGTGCAGGCATTCGGTTTTAAAACTCATCTTTCCAGCGAAAAGAGACTGCAAGCGGGCAGCGAAGATTGCGGGCGTGACGTGATCAGCGTCAGCAACCTGGTGAAGCGGCACAAGCGTATCGAAGGGGAGATCGTTTCGCACGAGCCCAACGTGGAACGATTGAAGGTGTGGCGATTCCTAGCAACATGGGAACAGAGTATACGCTCAGGCGATTTTACAAACATTCTAAAATTGATGTAAAGTTCACTTTCCGAGAATCGCCTTCGTTTCATTTTTATAAAAAGATCAGATCCCAAGCTTCCCAAATTCGTAATTAGATATTGCCCACAGAGACATGCTTGCGTCGAAGAACTGCCTTTTCTGAAAATTTCATCAAAATTTTGAAGTTTGCAGTTTTGAAAATAAATTACCAACTTCCCATGATGCTATTTAGATGAGCTATTTAGTTTGTTTGCGATGACCATTTCACTCGTAAAAGCAACACAAACGTATCCGAAATCTAATTTTTACAATACAAAGTCTAAGTAAGTGTTCAAGGCAAGTAGTTTTGTTTTCAAAGGTGACAAGTAGAGGTAGTTTATAAGCGCAAGGATACTTGAGTACTCTGAAGATGTAGAAGTACTTCGTTACTGGCCACATATGGACCCACTGTTTCCGTTCATTGACCGCTTTGGTTACTCCGACTCTGTGAGGAGGTTGATTACCTTTCCGCAGGGTCGAAATTGTTTTTCATTTTCAAATGTTCTGTTTTCGTCCACAGGATCTAGGAGAGAAGTTGGCGGAAGACGCGAAAGACCAGCGTGAAGAGATCGAGAAACGCGTCGATGATTTGATCGAAAACTGGGATCAGTTGAAGGATTTGGCGAAGCAACGCAAGGAAAGGCTGCAGCGGGCAAAGGATTATCAGCAATTCAGGTGATTTTGATTATTATAATTATAATGTTATAATTGAAAATTATTAAATATAATATTATAAATATAATGATAGTGAGAATGATTGGATTGTATTGATATTTACGGCAAACTCCAGATTCTGTGTTCCGTTTGCTTCATGGATGCATGTCGCCTGGTTTTTGAATTCACCACCAACAATATGTCACGTTGTATGGCAGTTGCGAGTGCAAGTTTTTGTACCTGCAGTAGGCTAAGTGTAACACATATTTTTGTGAAATTGTTATAACGAACAGTATTTTGAAAGTATTTAGAAGTTTGTGCCTATTTTTGGCGTCATCAGTCATTTTGTTAGTCGCAGAGGCGCAACAACATTTCACGCTCTGGGTGTTTACGACTCTCAACCCCTGTTTCAGAACTGACTGCGAGGAAGAGACCAGCTGGATCAACGAGAAAATGGGCGTGCTCGTGAAGCCGGAATCGCCAGAGTCTTTGGCGGCCGCGTCGAGCTTGCTCAAAAAGCACGAGGCTTTTGAAACCGATCTGGCCGTGCACAAGGACAGGATCAAGGATGTAGAGAAGGAAGGAAAGAAATTGATCGAAGAGGTAGGTACTCCGTGTGATAGTCTCTCTCCTAAATCTCATGTCTATGTTTTGCTAACAAAGCGCGGTATTGTATCTAGGGTAGGCCCTACTACTCAAATATATCTTAATTATATGGTCCTTGCGCCGGTATGAGATATATTATTGAGGAGAATCTGTACCGACATTACATTCTTTGTGGTCTTTGCAGTAATTTTCATCTTTTCTGAATTAGACTAGAATTAGAGTTACAGCTATAAAGTTTTTTTTTCAAATTGAACTAGAATTAGAGTTATAGCTGCAGTTTTTTCGAAATTAGATTATAACTGTAATTACTAAATTTGCAATATTATAACTTGGAACGAATTAACCTGGAATTAATATTAGAGCTTGAATTCATTTCGCAAATTAGACTAGAATTTACTGGTTGTCCAAGTTTGCCTATTTAGAATGATGACACTGTTTTAGTATCGCCGCCGACATCGATCGTACATAGGCTAAAAATGTTTTCTTTTTTTTGTACACTATATTTTTGATTATTGCATTTTGCGCGACTTACTTCCGTATGTTGAAGTTTTCGTGTCAATACGTAGTCAGGAATTGTGATGTTTTGCAAACTAAAAAAATCTCTGCCGTGCAATTATTTGTGACGCGATATCCTATTTCAATCGTTTACGAACGTGACTCAGGACAATCCCGAGAAAGACGAAGTGAAAGAGATTCTCGACGACCTGGAGGACAAGGAAGAGAAGCTTGACGAGGCGGCTCGCAAGCGAAGATCCAAACTGCAGGACATCCACGATTTTCTGCAGTTCAACTGGGAGGTAACGTGTGATTTGTTTTACTGCGGCTTTTGATCCCTAGCGCGGGGCGCGATTTTCAAAAGACCAGAGGTGCGATCGTGAATTCGAATTTTTCATTCTGTATTCCAATGTTCCCAGAACGTTTTTGGACTTGTAGCTTTCATGACATTAAAATCGCCCCCTCTAAAAACTAGAGGCCAATATTGAACGGCTACCTCTGCTTTTCCATAACATTCAAGTTTGTTTATCCACTATTTTCACATTCTCAGATGGTCTTTTATATACTACTTCTACTTAACTCTTTCAGGCTGAGATGAGTCGAGCACTGAACCTGTTTTCTATCAACATGCATCAATTTGTTATTGAGCTTAGTCAGATGCAAAACAGTTATTCAATATAATTGACTGATTTTTCTGACATGTCTCTATCCCCATGCATGGTATCTGCCGCTGTTTTAATGATAGCCGTTATTTTTCGTAGGCTGACGTCGTGGAATCATGGATTGCGGAACGAGAGAAAGTGGTGAAGTCTGACGATTTCGGACGGGATTTGTCCTCCGTGCAGAGTTTGCTGACAAAGCAGGTGCGCGTCTAATGCGATATTTGCATGTTTATGTGCGCGAATAAAATTTTCTCAAATTCTTGCGCAGGAAACTTTTGACGCCGGCCTGGCCGCTTTCGAGCAAGAGAGAATCGCCAACATCTCCGCGCTCAAAAACCAGCTGCTCGACTCGGGTCACGAGCAATCCGAAGACATCCAAGCCAGGCATGACGCTCTCATCAAAAGGTAAGTTTATGCCTCACATGTAAAGCAGAGTTTTGAAAAAATTACTGTTTTTGTGATTTTAGTGGCTAGTTGATAAAATTGTTAGGTTATTTGAAAAAAAAAAACTGTATGCCAAATTTGGGTCCCTTCAAACCATAGTAGCATAGTAATTAAAGTAAAGAGTTTTGGATGCATTTTAAGAAAAGAAAATTGTTCAAATTTTAGTGGGTACCCCACGGAATTGTTATGTTGTCGAAGGGAACTAGAAGTAACAATTTTGGCTGAATTCCAACCCGTAAAAGCAAAGTCATTGGTGGAGCATAGCTTAATGATAGAATGTAGACTATGTTTCTACAGTCAGAAGGTAGCCGAATTTGATGTACAACAGTTTTTTTAGACAATCTAACCATTTTATTAACTACCCAGCAAAAACTTGAACAAGTAATTTTTGAACAAGCCAACAGCACAGCTTAAAGTGCCCGATTTCATGACAATTTGCCCCATTTTCGCTCAGGTGGGAGGATCTGAAAAAGGCGTCGGCCGAGCGCAAGGCCCGCTTGCTCGAGTCTCGCGAGAAATCCCGAGGCGTGGACGACCTCTTCCTGCAGTTCGCCAAGCGAGCGTCGGCTTTCAATTCGTGGTTTGAGAATGTCGAGGAGGACCTGACCGACCCGGTCCGGTGCAATTCCATCGCGGAAATTGAGGTGAGGCACAAGTTTGTCGCGCAGGACTATGCGTAATGGTTTGTAAATATCACACTAGGTAATTAGAATCCTTAGCGGAGGCAGTCAGTGACGAAGTAATTGAACTTTTTCAGAATGCACTAGTTATCATTAGGGCGATTGTTTTTTTGACCTAAAAAATGGAAAATTTTGACCTGAAAAAAATCAAAATCTTGACAAAATTTTGACTTCTTGTATGCAAATTAGGTGTTTTCCCTCGTAAGGTTAAAATTGTACTACTTATCTTCATTTCTGGTTGGAACTCCTTGTCCTCACGAAGTATTTTGGCCTGAAAAAACGATTTTGGCTTGAAAACTGACAAATTTTAATCTGAAAAAAACAGTATTTCAATTAAATCTGGCCCTATCAAGAATTCCCGTAGGTACATCACACATTATGGTAGAAATAATTAAAATTTGTTGTAGTACAACAACGAAAGATACGTTCCTACATTCTCGGGTAGAAAGTGTCTGTCCTTACTAAGTAGCTTGCCAAGAATGGGGAAAGAACGTTCAACAGTAGCTGTTGTTGGTTGGCAACACTTCATTCTGACAGTATTGTCTACATCACAATTTTTCATCTTGCGCTTCTCGATATAAGAAACATTCAATGCCCAAGCAGTCTTGCTTCAGTAAGGATATTGCGGTACGTTGACCATGCCACCATACTGACCTATTTGTTTCCTTTGACCGTTTATGATTCACAATGAGCAGACAATGGGCTGTCTACAACGGCAGGCCTATTCAATAGGCTACAAGCTGTAAAATATAACATAGCGCAAAATCTACGATACAAACGAAATGCAGAGGTCAAAAAAATTTTGACTTTTAACAGTTTTGACAAATTTTGACCTAACGCTACAATTTCGACAAAATTTTCACAAATTTTGACATGTCAAAAAAAATCGCCCTAGTTTTCATAATCCACTTTAGTAAGGGAAACTTGTGAAAATCTGTGAACTATATTGTTACCAAACAATTTCTTCGCCAATATGTTTGTTAAGGTGTGTAATAACTAGGGCCATTTAAAGTCATTAAAGTCATATTTTTTTCTATGTATCAGTAAGTCGTGAAATCAATTTTCATCCCTATGGGGTATATTAAGAAAGTTATAAAGTCATATAAAGTCATATTTTGCTGGTTAAGTCATAAAAAGTTATAAAGTCATATTTTTAGTATAGTTTAAATAAAAAGGACCAATTTAAGCGGTGAAGCAATCAAGCACTAAGAAACTAAGGCAGTTACTCGTTGGGGTAGCTGGTCGAATGCTGCTCAATATTATGCCGAGACGTAGGAAGGTGAAGTTATTGTAAAGAGCATCAAAAATTCAGTCAACGATCCAAAGTTGACTATTCAGCCAATTTGCCTCCACTATAACAATATTTCAAACTTAATACTGAAAATAGAAAATTATAGCTTACGTACACCGTCAACCTGATGTGATGTTGTAATGGAAAGTTATAGCCTACGTACACGCCCATGCTGATCTAAATGCCCTTGATTTCGGAAAAGATCCGCTTGAGCTCAAAAATTACGAAGCAATTGGACAAAAACGATGTGAAAAAAATTATGGTGCTACAAAGACGAGACATTTCACCATCGCTTTATGCAAAACTGCAGAAGTGTCAAGCCACATCAGCGTCTGTGGAGCGCTCATTTTCTTTACTAAAGTCATTTTACGTCCAAATCGTAACTTGAAAGACTCTAACATTCCGCACTACATGAAACTGTACTACAACAGTGGTTTCAAATAAAAATGGATGTGTTATGTTGCGTATGTTTTACTCGTTAGTTCCGTGAGTGACGTTGTTAGCATGTAAAAATACACGATTTTCACATAAAGTCATATAAAGTCATATTTTCCGAAAAATAAAGTCATAACATGGATTTTTTAAGGTCATATAAAAATGGCCCTAGTAATAACTTGTGTTAAAATGTTGAAGTTCAACTCTTGTGGGAAACCCCCCAAAAAAGCTGTTAAATTTGACGAATTAAAAAAAATATTTATCGCCCATAAGTGACTTAGGACGTGTTTAATAATGATTATCCATGATTCTCAATTGATTGTTAACACTTATAATTCACTACAGGCTCTGCTTTGTGAAAAACGCCACACCCACTTTTATATTCATGCACAAAATCGCCTTTATTTCGCATAGCTATGTTCACTGAAGAGGTAGCCTATTTCACATGCACAATATCAGACATTTCAACAGGCATTGCCTATGCCTTCTTCAGACTAAACATCATCGTAACTGCAATTATTGCATTATAGGGTCTTTACATACTCCACAGGCTGAAATGCACGTGACCTCATTCTTCTTGCAGCTGTATATTCGGTTGTTGCAATCTTTATGCCAACTATAGCCTGCTGCACACTGGCTCTCGAGACATGACAAAACAAGAGAATCGCGCCTGTCTGTGACAAAACCATGCACACCGCGTCACCAGACTACGCAACAAAGCGTCGGCGAGTGGGCTGCGCAACTCGCCGACAAGGTTGAAAATTTTCAACTTTGTCGCGAGTTGTGGGCTCAGTCGCAGTCGAAAATAATCACGCGCTCTTATTTCGACGGTGCTGTTGCAATCTTTTCTAATCGTTCAATTTCCTAATTTAACATTCTCGTATGCCAGATGCGTAATTTATCTAGGGTTACACGATGAAGGCTGTGCGGGATTGGCGCAGTGCACTGTATGATATCCAACATGCCCAGAAAAAGAATGATTCAACCTCAAGTCGACAACTTAAAGATGGAAGAACGAAATGAAGATATATTTGATAATTAGATCACTATATGTTCACAATACAAGACGAATAACAGAAAACATGACTCCCAGCCCGCCAATGCCGCTGACATGCTTGACATTACGAAACTACCGGTAGGCCAAGAAGAGTAGGCCTATATATTATAAAGATATCTGATTGATGGACTATGTCAGGGCGTTTCAACGATTAGACACCTTCTTGTTTATATTCTTTGTATCTTGGGTACTGTATATTGGGCATCTGCATCTTGAGTTGAAATAATAAACTGAGTTTTCGAATTTGAGAATATCTTAGTGGCATTATGGTGTATTCCTTATCAAAATTCGGAGCATCAGCAAAATGCTGTCAGTACACATAGAAAACACATATGTGTAGGAAGTATCTTGATGTGTTCTTCAATATCATAACCGAGAACTTATACTATTACGAAATCATCAAGTTGGTACAGAACAGATAGGCCTACGTTACGACTCGTTGTCCCAATGTGCAGCAGAACGCAACTACCGCGATCGTGAGCGCGACATGATCGGGGAATTACCTGTTTTAGTCGTGTCGCAAAGCCAGTGTGCAGCAGCCTTATAGCTTCTGAACTGCAATAGCTCATCAGGCTCATATCTATGCACGCCTATTGTCCATCCGTAATCGCTGGGGTTCGGAGACAAGTTCTGTAAACGAATCAAATCCCGGGTCTGCAGGTACTCGCGGAGTGAACGTTATGAAGCTGCACCCTCTGTTAGAGGTAGTGTCTCCGGTTTTATCACTCCTGTCGATGCCTTCCTTTAGAACATGTTGTATGTTTTGGTGAACTGCTGTAACCATCAAAGACCACAATGACATTCTGAAAGCAAACTTCAATGAGTCAATGTGAATGTTTTACTCGTAAATCTTAGGACATTTTCTTTGCGATGACAGGGCTTTTACCCAGGGTTGTAACCAACTCATGAGGCTCCGAGTCATAAGTCAATCTCGATTTTATAGTTTTGACTCGAGTCAAGTCGATTCATTTTCAATTCACCACCCAGTCAAGTCCAAGTCAGCGAGCAGAGGGTTGAGTCCGAGTCATGGTATGATGGCTCGAGTCCGAGTCATTGTGTTGATACTGCTCAGTTTCCAAGTTAAAGCCCATGTTAACTCCCCTTTTTTATAACTCTGTTTGGTGATATCGAATGGTTCGCATTTATATTATACTAGTTCTCCTCACTTTTAGCATTTTCTGGTCGCATTTTCAAGTACAAGTACTATTAGACGAAATCCCAATAGTTTGGTTACTTTACTATTCTTCGAAATTACCATAAAATGTTGGTCTTGGCCGTCTGAGTCTCAGCTCATATCAATTGGTTTGAGTCATGCGCAATGACTCAAAGTGGAGTCAATACACAGATCCGTATTTTTAGAAAATGACTCGAGTCAAGTCGAGTCATAAAAAATTGTGACTCGAGTCATTAAAACCCTGCTTTCACCTTTGACATGACAACCATGGTCGGCGTCACTGAGTTTTCATCCAGGTTGATCTGCATGGCCAATGGCTATCCTAAATTCAGCTGCTCCCTCAGTATTTCGACTACGTCATCAACCGTATACTTGTGAATCCAGTTGAGAAATACATGAGCAACCTCTTTTATTCATCGTTAACGAATGGCTTCATTTCTTCAAACATTTTAGGACAAGTTCAATGGCCCCTGCATCTCGCTTAATCTGTGTCTTGGTAAGCTCTCTGTAAACGGGTACATGTCTGCTGACGCCCTCCTCCATTCGTCGGTTGACAACTGACAGATGACTGAGAGTGGGCACCCAACATCTGTGGCCAGAAAAGCTGTTGCTCATTCTTCCTCTGCGGGTTCACCAACGTGGTTCCCGTGAGGGGCAGACGTTCTCAAACTGGGGGTGGGGGGTCGTGGAAGCATCTGAGGGGAGGCGCGAAGCCGCCTAAGAGAAATGATTTTCTTGAACTCGGAATGAGTTTAATTTGTGCTGAAACCTCCTGTTTCAACAATGGAAATAATCCTAATTAGGCCTTTCGATTTCAAATGTCATAACTCCGCCGTACCATCCACACACTGCGCGATGCTAGATTTTGAGTGATACCGAACCTTGCCCTAATCAGAAGATGTCCCTGAATGAAGTGTAACTGGTAAATGCGTGTAGCTGCCATTGGATTTTGATTTAGGTTTTGGTCAGGTCCGTTCGAGTTAAGATCAAGTGGGTTAATAGAAGGGGTTAGGCACCAAAATCGCTAAAATATCAATGTGCTACATGTTATCATTGCACATGCTTATGTTTAATCAATTATTCAACTGCAACTACATATTTGAGAAGTGTCTCAACAGCCATAAATACCTCCCGCGCCACCAAACAATGCATTGGGGTTGCAAACATTGGAAGCATCTTGGTAACAATGCAGGACAGATTTCCATTGTGGTCTGCGAGTCACTCGGTTCTGATAAAGACATTGGGCATATCTACCATGTATTGGTACTCCACCTAGAGTGCAGGTGTTCTTCCTCTTTTTGCGAATCGATTGAACGTTTCTTCAAATCTTCGCTCAAATACTCGCAATACTGGGTCACAGTGTCTGGCTCCGATTTCCCCACCAGTCACCTTTTCCATGAAGGACTTCATGTCACCAGTCTATCCTCAGTTAAGGCAATTTCCATGGTATGTTGATAGATAGCTGCATCGACGAGGAGGTGAGGAGTAGAGATGATCATGGATTAGGATTAGGTTTTGAAAAAACAGGATTTGTGAAATTTTGTCGGATTTGGATTGGATTTGGATTAGACATTTTTTTCAGAACGGATTAGGATTTGGATTGGATTGACCGATTTTCTGGGAGATTGAAATGACGTGTGGCGAATGGCGACAAACTTTATTCAGATCAGTTATTAATGTACTTATGGTTACTAAGTTATCTTGAATCAAGTGAATCGTTGGTTGTGACAGAAAAATTTCGAAATCCTACATTGCATAAATTAGTATTTTTTCTGAATTTCCAGTTGGAATCGGATTAGGATTGGACATGGACTTGAATATGAAAAAGTTATGGATTAGGATTTGGATTTGGATTTGAAGGTTCGGATTTGGATTGGATTAGGACATAGAAATTTCAAATCCGCTCATCTCTGGTGAGGAGGGACTGCCTTGTCAAAACATCCTTCATCCATGAGGTGGATTGTTGTTGTGCTTCCAGCATAGATCAACTGGATCACATCTAGTAGCCCAGAATATTCCATGTTGTCACCAATTGGTCCAAGAAAAGATTTCAATAGGTGAAAACCACTCAACCTTGGAATGACTGGTAAATTTGTCTGCTTCATTATATATATAGCCTTCAGTCGAATCGGAAGATCGACGGTCACTATAGCTACCCCAACGCGCTGTGTGCACTCTTTAAGACTGGCGAAGAAGGTTTTGAGGTCATCAGGGTCTCCTTCAATAACTGGAAGGAACTCGATCTGTGCGCGCTGTTTTGCATCATTACCATTGATTCTCTTAATCCAGCCATTCCAGTTGGAATGTTGAAACTATCAGGATCGTTGGCTTTATTAACCCAAACCGCTGCTCATAGTGTGTTACCTGGATAGATGAGCGTCTGATCCAATCTGATGTATATGCCAAGGATCAGAAATTATGGTGAAACAGCGACGAACCATTCAGTAACAATTGACAATGAACTCACACAAGGCCGTGCTGGATTCATAGCCGCTTTTTTACTTCGGTACAATTGCGTCCATCTTATAGAACGGAATGATACAGAAAATACCGTTTTAGACCTTGCTGCAGGGCTTAGAACTGTATTTAAGGAATTACTGAACTGGTTTTAAGCCTATATATGTGTGTGTTACCCAGTATTACAGTATACAGAATTTGTTGAATCGTTCGGTATCGAATTACTGAACGGTGTACTTATGACTAGATAACTATGCCCTCAGTGCCATACTTTTACATATATTTCCACAAAACAGCCTGTAGTAAAATGTAAATTTTAACAATCAATTGAGAAACATGAAAAACCATTATTAAACCCATCCTTGGTTACTTGTAGCCGATAAAAATAATTTTTCAATTTTTTTAAATTTTTTCAAAGTTGTCAAATTTAACAGCCTTTTTTCTGGGTTTCCCACAAGAGTTGAACTTCAACATTTTAACACATGTTATAAGAGACCTTGACACACATATTGGTGAAGAAATTGTTTGGTAACAATATAGTTCACAGATTTGTGAAATATTTCATAAAATGCCCTTGCTACTTGTTATGCTCAGTGTAAACTGACCATCCCTTGTAGCTACTACCTATAATTTTAATTCTAATCTATGGTTAGGAAATGCTGAAAATTTTCTAGTTGTCTAACTGTAGTCATGACTTTCCTTTCGATTTCAGAGCATGCTCGGCAAGCAGCAAGACTTCCGCGATTCCCTGAAGCAAGCCCGCGACGACCTGCAAAGCCTCCAGGATCTTGACGAGCGTCTGTCCGCCTTGACTGGCGAACACCCTCCATCAAACCCGTACACGTGGTTCACGGCCAAAGACCTGGACGGGATGTGGCAGGACGTGCAGCGCCTGGCGGACGAGAGAGACGGCGGCTTGGAAAAGGAGAGAGTGAGGCAGGAGGCCAACGAGAAGCTGAGGTTGCGGTTCGCGAATGAAGCTAACGGATTTCACAAGTGGCTCACTGAGACCAGGTTTGTATTTTCGAGTTCCAGTAACAGAATATTTTAATGTACTAAATTTGAAGTTTATTGACGCGAACATACCAGAAAGTCGCCAATCGGTATAGAATTGGAAAGAACATTGTATGTCAGCAGTTGACTCACAAAATATGGCGTCACTGGCCTAAAAATTCGAATCTTCGGGGCGAACATATCGCATTTTGAAGTTACAGAAATTCAATGTACCATTGAATAATATAACCTTATTGCCATCTGTTCAAATTTGCCTCGATTATTGGAAATGTCATGCAAGTGACGTCATATTTGGTGATGCAACTGCTGATATAAACTTCTTCTGAACTCTTTACTAGTTGCTGACGATTTAGGAACAAGGATGGGTTGGTAGGCCTACTCGAATATGAGTCCAGTATCAATTGTAATGATTCGTGTAGAGCAGCGAGGCGTCATTTTCCTAGTGGCTGTAAGATGGTATTCAAATTTTTTAAGTCTTTTTTACTGTTATTCTGTTATAATAGAGGGTACTCAAACATCAATTCGACTCGAAGCTTAATACCCAACTAAGGACCGAAAAACTCAGATACTGGACTTTACACCTAGCACTCTTCACTACTCGCGTTGGCTTTGTGTCGTACACTTTGCGGACCGGTTTTGCGTTGGCAAATGCGATCTTATGCAACAATCAAATGCAATCTGCCACATGCTGGCGAAAATTTCATTTGCAGCATTTCCAATGTGGCTGAAAAGCGTCGTCTTTTTTCCATATTTAGGTCTCTGCAGCTGTAATTAGTATATTTTTTTTGCAATGACGGATTTTCTTTTGTCTTCTTCTCAGATTGCAGCTACTCGACGGGTATACCTGGTTTTATTTGCCGATGCATGGTTTTAAAATGTTTGCTAACTAGATTTGTGCTGATGCGTGTCAAAGCTTCTATCTTGTGACAGACTAACGCCGGCCTCAGCGCATGTAGGCCTGGGCTAACGCGTGTTTTCTTGTGTTGCGTAACACACACTTCCTTTGGAATCGATTGAACGATCCAATTAAAAGGGAATTGTGTATAGAGACTGCTTTGGTACGGATATGTAGCTGTGCTATGTTGATGGAGTTTGGCGAGAGTGAAATAACTCTTCGGTCTTCCGCTGTGCATGTTGTTTGAATTTTCTTTCTGCTCTTAATAAGTAATCTCAATTGAGTGTGCTTGGCATATATCGCCGTAGTGAGATCGAAGTAGCCTATGTCCGTTTTTCAAATTTTGAGATCCAGCAAATTTTTGTAAATTTTTCATATCGTTTCGGTCGTATCTTTGGCCGTGATTATGCTTGTCACATTTTTTCAAAGAGTTTATAGGAAGAAGTTTTACAACAGCTTAATTTGCTCTAAATGTGATAAATGGACATAAGCTACCCTGATTCCATTTTTATGTCGTTGGCAAAAGTTCATAGAAATTCAGCACACCAGTGTTACTAGGCTGTGCTATACTGGATCAAGTCCAATTGTTTTAACAACGTGAAAATCTGTATAAAAACTCAAAAACTAAACCGAACTGATAAAACTTATTCAAAGTCACTCTAATCTGCTTGTTGCCCGGCAGTAAAGCTCTTTTGCCTGTGTTTTCTGTGTGTTTAGAATGCTTTGTAGTGATATTTATTTTTGGGTATGATTTTGATATATTAATAAGAGGCTGTCAGATTCGTCAGTGACGCTACTCGCTAGGAATCAACACTGTACATGTAAAATTGTATCCAAGTAGAATTAGTGCACTTCAAGACAGGCTAAAACAAATAAAATTAGCTGAATATATAATGATATTAGATGCATCAATATTTTGTGCTGGTAAACAGTGGCAGCATCAATTCTTCACGATGTGTTACCTAAAAGATATTAAGATTTGTGATTTTTTCCAAGTCGCAAGGATCGCAACGCAGACATTATATTTGTTGTTGGTTATATTTATACGAAAATCATGTAAATTTGTCCAGAAACTGCTCATTCTCACACACAATTTAGAATGTTGGAAAGTGTTTTGGATTTGAACAAGTCCAAAGTAGAAGTGGGAGTATCCAAAAAATGCTTCTTGAAACTTTCCATCTTCCAAATTATACTAGAATTACTGAATTCTGAACAACTGGGAAAATTGTACCAAATCCCGAACCAAAAATACAATTAGAATCAAACTTAGCTCATATCAAATAACACATAAATGTCTGTCTGTCTGTCGCTCTAAAGTAGCCTAACTATACCACTGGAAACATCTGATGGTCCCCAAATCTGATCGATGCTCGTAATTAGATGAAGTATTGCTTCGTTTCTGATGTTAAATGCTCATTTGTTCGGAATTTGAGCTATAATTTACAATACCATTGCAGGATCAGTATGGTGGAAGAATCGGGGACGCTGGAATCTCAGCTGGAAGCCACCAAATTGAAATCGAAGGAAGTGAAAGAAGCCAAGGTTGCATTATAATAAAACTTTTTAACAATTTTGTTGAATTGAATAGCATTCATATTGAAATGAGCCCCAATATTTTCAGCTGACACTCATCAGGGTTAATCGCTAGCATTAGAGAGAATTGGAAAGAATGTTGTATATCAACAACCGTAACACCAAAATATGCTAACCGAGTCTAAAATAGTACATTGAGCTCAAGCGATCTCTTATCCTCGATTGTTCGAAATTTCATGCCGGTGGCCTCAAATTTGGTGGTATGACTGTTGATATACAATGGGTTTTTTTTTCAATTCTTTCCTAGTTGCTGACCGTTACCTCTGATAGTGTCAGCTGAAATATTAGTGTTTATTTCAATATAAATACCATCTATTATTCAAGGTTGCTGAAAGTTTAAAATGCTTAAAATAATATTTTTAAACGACACTTTAGGCGAAAGAATCGGCAGAAACATGGTTTACTCGGGAATATGTTTAAGAGAATATTATAAAATCGACAACTAAATTTTTGTTTCGTATACATGGCGTTCGGCTCTTGATTAACCAATATTCTCCATTCTGTCTGCAGAGCCAACTGGACGTGGTGGAAGAGATTGGCGCCCTTATGGAAGAGGCCCTGATTCTGGACAACAGCCACACGGAACACTCCACCGTGGGACTGGCGCAGCAGTGGGATCAACTGGACCAGCTCGGCATGAGAATGCAGCACAATCTGGAGCAGCAGATTCAAGCAAGGTAATAGCTTAAATTATCATTAAATTGCAAGTAGAAGTAGTGATTCCCAAGATATGCCTGAATTACTGCATGATGTGCATATGCCGCTGGACAAGAAAGGTGAAGATGTAGCCTTTGACGGCTTTCTAAGGCTTGCACCACCCCTCCGTGTTATCCCTGTAATGCTGAGCGGTTAACGTGGAAGTCATGGTTAATGGTTATTAATCAGGTCTTTGGTCTGACCCGGCCAAGGATCTAACCCAGTAACCCACGATTTTCTGATGACTCGACTTGACTCGAGTCATTTTCTCAAAATATACGGAAATGTCTCGACTCGACGCAAGTCATATGACTCGAGACTCAGACGGCCAAGACCGACATTTCATTGTAATTTCGAAGAATAGTAAAGTAAACACGCTATTGTGATGACGTGTTTCGGTACTGGTACTTGAAAGTGCGACCAGAAACGACTAAACGTGACGAAAATTAGTAGATTCGAAAAGTGAACCATTCGATATCACCAAACAGAGTTATAAAAGTGGGTTTAACAAGACTTTAGCTGGAAACTAGGTAGTCATAACAATGACTTGGACTGGGACTCGAGTCATAATTCCATGACTCAGACTCGACCCTCTGCTCGCTGACTTGGACTCGGACTTGACTCGGTGGTAAATTGAAAATGACTCGACTTGACTCAAAACTATAAAAGTGAGATTGACTTGGGACTCGGATCCTTGCGACTTGGTTACAACCCTGGCTCCACCATTACGCTATCTTGATGAATAGTTCTTTCTCTGTGGGGTGATAGTGAGTAATACTCGACTCGAAACCTTTTAAGTCGACTCGGTATTGAATCGCGTATCTGAGTGCTTCGGTTCTGTATTAGACTTCGAGTCTAATATTCGAGTATCACGATGCCAATATAATAGTATGAATGATGGGGAACGTTCAGATATTTATGCGACCACATAAAATATAATGGCAGTTCTACAGCGCATTATATTGGGTATTTTTTGACCATACCTATTTCATTGCACTTAGTTGTTGTTTGTGGTATTGATGGTGTTTTTCGACTACATGGTCATTTACACCAGGCCGAGTTTCTTTATTTCATTGCACTTTGTGACAATGCCGTGGATTGATCACGACTTCGGAGAAATGTAATTTCCGCTAACGTACGTGGCTTTGTGCTACACGTTTGTATGCTGTGATACGACCAATCGAGGTATATAGGCTTCCACAGTGGAAAATAGTATTGAAACCAGGGCTTTGGAGCAGCCGTAAATTTAAACTGCTCCAGCTCCGGCTCCGGAGCCGCATTATTACCACTGCTCCGGCTCCAGCTCCAGCTCCGGCTCTGAAATTATCGAATGGGCCTGTCTATATCAGGGGTGGCTAACCCGCGGGCCAAATGTGGCCTGCGAGAGGGTTTTGCGTGGCCAGCGAGGTAATTTCCTATTATATTATCAAAATGAATTGCTCAGATTGTGAACTTGCAATGCCAACCAAAAATTACAAGTCTGGCTGCGACACTTGGGATGTTGATGACTAGAATATCAGTTCCGACGCATTGGCAGATCCAGGGTCCAGTCACATTTTCAGTAAATCGTCGTACATTACAATAAACTAAAATAGTGGTGAAATTTTTCTTCACGCTTCGCGTGTTTAATTGTCCCACGATTTCTTGCTTGGTAGCCTATCCCCTACTGAAAATGAAAATAAAACGCCTAATTTACCCGATTGAGTCTACCTGTATTCGCAATTACGGGAAAGTCTTTTCGCGTTTGCGCTCGCATAAAGATCGTCGACGGTGAAATGTAGGCACAAAATGATTGTCGCATATCATGGGAGACCTCCGATATCGATGTGGCCAGACGCCGAATAGTCGTGTCCTTGCAAACTGAGCCTAGCGGGCGGTATACAGTAGACCCGCAAAATACTCAAGTAATAATATTATTGACCGAGTTTATTTATAAACTTTGAAAATTTTACCCGCTTGCCGCGGCTAGTGGACCGCGCACTCGTTCGTAAATTGCATGTGCCTCTTTAGCCGAAAAGGTTGGCCATTCCTGGTCTATATTGATTACTAATCTACCCATGGGTTAGTTATCTATAGTAATCTGGAGTCTGTCAGCCGTTAGTAACATCCGATGTAGCAACGAAGACATTGGTGCCGCTGTGCCGGCTTGTGATGTCATAATAAATACTTGTCAATTGTCGATAATATCATAGTTGCACTAGAACGCACTTTACCCTGTGTCATTGCTGTGTAAAGCATTAAAATTCAGGCCTGCTGTTCAATTATGATAAATCAGCAGACGTGGTTGTTGCATATATAATAGCATCTTATTAAATACGTCGGAGCCGGAGCTACTCTTGAAATAACGGGCTCCAGCTCCGGCTCCGACTCCAGCTGAATTTTATGTAGAGCTCTGGCTCCAGCTCCGGTGAAAATGCACGGCTCCGGGGCTCCGGGCTCCGGCTCCAAAGCCCTGATTGAAACTATATTTGTCTTTGATAAATTAACCCTTACTAACAAGGATCGTATCATTTGAGCACTCGGTCATCTCTCACTGCCCGTCTCAAATCATTAAAATTTTTGCCGATTCAGGTCGGAAGGCTCGAATCATTGTGACCAGCCCAAGTCGTTGAACTTGCGTTAGCATACTAAAATGACGTTTGCTTTTTCAGAAATATGACCGGAGTCAGCGAGGAGACGTTGAAAGAGATCTCGATGATGTTCAAGCACTTCGACAAGGACAAGACGGGCAAGCTCGAGCATCACGAGTTCAAGTCGTGCCTGCGCTCGCTCGGATACGACCTGCCCATGGTGGACGAGGGCGTCGAAGATCCTGAATTTCAGGCCATTCTTGACATGGTCGACCCGAACAGGTAGGTGTTTCCTGCTGAAGTGTTGAGATAGTGACCATCGTTGGACAACCTAGAGAATTCTCCGCTTTTCCAAATTAGATTAGAATCAGAATTACTGAATTTGCAAAGACTTTCTTAATTCCGAATTGGAATGGAATACAACATTAATTAAATTCGGTTCATCGATTCCAAGTTTATTATCAAAGGCACTTTCGCACTTCGCACTATACAGTTCCCCTGTAACATTTTCAGGAAAACCCGAAATTTGTTAAAAAGTAAGAGAGCAGAGAAACATTTCTCAAATTAGATTATAATTGACACTACTTAACAAATTAGATCAGAACTTGATCACCGGCATTTTGCTCTCTAAATTGTTTAGTTCGAATTGTCTAGTTGTGTGATTGTGATAGGAACTCTCTCTCTTTTCAGGGACGGCGTGGTATCGCTGCAAGAGTACATGGGCTTCATGATCAGCAGGGAAACCGAGAACGTCAAGTCTTTGCAGGAGGTGGAAAGCGCCTTTTCGGCGCTCAGCGCCGAAGGGAAGCCGTACGTTACCAGGGAAGAATTGCGTCAGGTAATTGTCTGGTTTTGTTGCTTGGCTAAATTTGAATTCCCTCATCAACGCAATGTCAAATTTAATGTACCGGTATTGACTACTCCATGCCGTTTTGACACCATCCTATCTTTCATTGTCTTGTGGGGTGCTGAAGTGATGAAATATTTAGCAATAAATTGAATTGAATTGAAGTCATATAGAATGTATTGAGTCATGTGACTCGACTGCGCAATGACTCTAGTACAAGTCGAGTCAATACCAAGGGTGGTCAAAATAGTCATCATTTGTGCTCAATAGAAGTAATGCCTCAATTAGTACTCAAGTAGAAGTAGCGATTTACAAGTGAGTACATAGGTCTAGTTTTGCCCAGAAAACTGTTGAGTAGAAGCTAAAATCATGACCACTGCGAGTAATTAAATATACTTGAAGTACTGCGCAAAGTAGAGGTCTGTTACTGACCGATACACAAATTGACTCGTGTCGAGTTGTTGTCTATTTTCAAGAAATTGACCCCAGTCATTTTGAGTCGACAATAAATTGTGACTTGAGTCGATTCCGTGACTCCAGTTTGCTAACTTGCAGATCTCTCTGTAATTATTAGCTGTTTGTTGACTTTCTGATCCTCAGCCTTATGGTATTTGCGACGTTTCTTGATCACGTTGTATTTTCAGAACCTATCCCGCGAACAGGCCGACTTCTGTATCAAGCACATGCCACCTTACACCGATTCGCACGGTATCGAGGTTCTCAACGCGTACGACTACGCCGCGTTCACGAGGCAGTTGTTTATGGATTAGGGCGAATCCACAATGCTGTACCTGTATTAGCTTACTTATGATTGTAACTGCATAACGATAGTGTAATCTTGTAGTGTGGCAATTGTAAACGAAGTAATAAATTGTGTGTCGAATTAGGTGTGCTGGGAACCAGACTGTAGTTCAGTTTGATACGAATCAAGTCAAGACCGGGAAAAAATCGTGTATGTGAGTTATTCGAGTCTGAATCGAGCAGTGGGCTCGAGTCAACTTGTTCAGATGACTTGAATTGACTCGGCCCTTCAAAAATGTGGATTGACTCGTGGCTCGAAGTAAAATTTGTGAATGAGGTTTGAAAATGTTTGTAGGAATTTGATTTTGCATAGTCAGCGATGGGCAAGCAGAAAGTGCCCCACAATATCTGGAGATGTTTGGGGTAAGGAACCAGAGTAGATTGGAGCTGACATATGTTAGCTGACTATTGCTGCAGTATGAAACGAGACAACCCTCAGAACTATAGGGACTATAGGAACTATAATAGGGATTCACGGGGGTGGTAGGTAACGCTACAGTATGTTAATTAGGGTTATTACTTGAAAAAAAATTTAAAATTTTGCGTCCTGTAGTCACAACTGATGAACTTTCGTGATTCCAAATTCACAAAACTTAAGACTGTTTGAACAAAAACCTCCTGTACAAAAATTTTCCAGTTTTCACTTTATGACGGATAGGCTTTCTTTTGTAGATACAGACTATATAATATATTTCGCGACTGGTTCGAATTTAACTGACACAATTCCAGTTGCGAAGATTTTGAATAGTATTTTGGTAAATTTTGTTGTCCAGATTAAATAAATCCTATCGTGTTCTTGTTTACAGTCAAAATTACATAATTAATAAATAATTATTAATTTCGATTTTAGATGTAGACTGTTGCGGGGATGAAGAGCGGTCTGTCAGTCTGCGATTGTATACGGGAAGTCCGTGGTCTACGGATAGCAGCTTATAGTATATACTTAACTGGCAGTAGCTGACACGAACGTCCTGTGTAGTTCTTGACTGTAGTTCAATAGACACAAACAATTGCCTTTTCCAGATATATTGTACGGACGGTATATCAATTCGGGTACAAGCAATAGGTTAGCGTACATGAGTCTCTCTGAGTCAACTTTGATATGCACTGGGTTATAACTATGCGATAAGTCACGTGATGTAGTATTATACCATAACAGATATAGGAGAGAGAAGGGGCCAGAGCTCCACACTGTATATATCGTATAATTTCAATTTGTATGACACTAATCAAACTGGGTGTTCGAAAAGGCGAAAGTAGAACAACTCACGATATTTTCAGCAGTCTAGAAAACCGATTAGAGGAATATAACCAGGGACATAGGCCCCGACTTTTATTTTTGCATGGGGTGGCGGCTGGCGCGTGGCCAGGAGGATGTCGAAACCCCCTCCTTTTGAAACGCAAAACCCCGATCTTTTGAAATGGCCATTCTGGCGCTAATATTCAGTTTCAATTCAACAAGTCGTGTTATCAGTGTCCCACGTCTAACACCCCGCGTAGCCGCGATCAATTAGCGAGATTCGTTTGTGCACGCATATCGCATCGCACAATGCAGCGCGACGCGATCTCCTGCTGAGACTATTGCACTCGGCATTCGTCGCTGGACTGAGAACTGAGCACTGAGCAGTAACACGGCACGAAAATTCTGGAACACGAAGGACAGACAAGAATTATGATTACAAACGCGCAAGGCCAATCAGTAATCATCCCTTACCGCCAACACAATGGGTTTAGATTTAGTATTGAGTAGCTCGCATCGCGACAACTGATTGCTGATTAAAACACCGATTTTGACTGCATTGCTGCATTTTCCGATTTACGTCCGCAAAGCATAATTGGATTAATATTATGGGCACTGGAATAAATTCAAACTAGCAGACACACACAATAAAACACTGTTCAACTTTGCGCTCCGCGAATATTTATCACAAATATGGTTCACAAAATATTTTAAACGCGGCTTGCAGCCCTCATCGCTGCAATTAATGCACTTTAATTTGTAGAATGTGAACGTATATTTGGTCGTTAAATCGCGATAGGAGACGGTGTTTCTCAGAGCACGCGATGGGGAATCTAGGTTGCTAACGATGAGGTCGAATTTGTACATCTAATAAGGATCGTTACGCATCAGTACGCTGTGCGAAATCAAATACATAGTATAGTGGCAGTGTTGGGATCAAGTCACTACCTTCGAGTCACAAGTCATCTCGAGTCATTGCAAATTTTGACTCGAGTCAAGTCAAGTGACGAGTCAAATCACTCGATTTTCAAAGGTGGCTCGAGTCAAGTCGTGTCAAGTTAAGTCAAGTCAAGTTGAAATTTCAAAATAGGCCTACTAGACATGATTCAAAGTCATTACATTTTGCTAACTGTATTAAATACAGATGAAGTGCATGTCCATCTTTCTCAGGTTGGAAAGCTTGGATTGATTATGTGACGCATAAAATCTGTCAATACTTTCAGAATATAATTTCACTTTCGGATTAAAAACTCCCGGCGGGCCGGTCAAAATCCCTTCGCGGGCCGTATGTTGCCCACCCCTGCCCTAGATGAACCCTGGCCCTAGGTGACCCCTGACCCTAGTTGGGTACCTGCCACATTCTGCAATATGTTATGAATTATGTTATGCGTTATGTTATGCAGCTGAGCGGAAGCAACAATTCACTTACAGTCAAATAATACCATAAAAGACACAACTATCTCACCACACCGGCATCAAACTTGATAACGAAATTACCTTGCAAGATCCGCCAACAGTTAGATATCTTGCAACTTGATCGTTAGTTCTTTTATCAGGAATTTTGAGATGCATGAGCTATAACTAGATGATGTGTCCAGTCATGGTATATTATACAAAAGTCATCAGACATCGAACAAGTTTCATTGATATAAGAGACTCTCGGAGGTATAGAATTCCAATATACTACTGAATAATACATTCATATTGCAAGAAAGCTGAATATTTTCTCCTAAAACTCATCAACAACTAGAGTACTGAAGTAGATAACTTCGCACATCAGTAGACAGTATTCTTATTACCAAATATGACGTCAAATCATAAAATGTATTGAAAATCGAGGTTAGGGCTCAACTTTTTCACATAGATTCAATTTCCACCAATAATCGTTGATATCTTACGGCTAATAGTCTTTTCGAACGTCATTCTTGCTTTTTTCACCCTAAACACGGTAGGACTTCGTTACTTCCTTCACACCTATGCTGGTCATCAGGTGTCCGACGGTTTCCGGCAATTGTACACCCCGGATTCGCATTAAAATGTCTACCTGTAATAATATTACATTAGTGGTACACAATACAGATGGTACTGCCTTGCATTATTGGTTTGCACCCGAATTAACAATAACATTTATGGGCATTTTAGATGAAACCATCCACACTCTAAATTTCATGGTCACGTTTATCCAAGGTTTGGTTGACTTTGCTTCTTCGCAATAAATCCCATTGGCAATTCAATTTTTGATAATAGAACTAATTTCAAAGGACCCCTGCTGTTTATCAAAAGGATTCCCTGGTGTCGGCGGACACCCCTGATTTACACTGTCAATTGCTTTGTTCGAATAAGAATAACTAAAACATACCAGTTCAGACTTTGCCGTTTTTCGAAGGTGTTCTTGCTGTGACAAGGTTTCACAGGAATCTTCAATTATGCCTTCCAGCAAAATTTTGGCACTCGATTGACGTCTTTTGCAGTCATCGTCGATATGATCTTGGAGGAAATCCATCATCTGGTTCTTCTGCAACTTTATTTCTTTTCGCATCAAAAACAAAGGGTTTTCACAGTGTGCGGATGCTGGAGTTGATACACAAGCTAAAAAGGATTCAATTACAATAAAGTTGTTTTGACCATCATATGTCATAAACTTACCATTACTTTGTGACAGGCTACATTGTTGACGGTCAGAATTTTGTAGTTCAGCAATAAGCAATGCTTTCAAATGAAGGAGCATCTGAAAAACAGAGAGACTTTATTCTCAAATTCGAGAACGCACCAAAGTGCTGGGAACTTACTGCAGGACTCAGATCTCTGGCCGTTACATTCAATGTTGGGATCATGCCATCCTTGAACACTCTTTTCGCTTAATGATGGCAAATTTGCATTGCGAGCATCATTGATAGCACTCCTGCTTTCCACCCTTTCATTGCCAGAATCATGAGATGATCGCATTCTTAGAATTGGCATGCCTTGTATCTGAATACTTGGATTGCGTTCCTTCTTTGCAGGAAAAACATCATATACAAAGTATAAACGCTTTGCATATATCATAGTACACAGAATAAAAAAGTATACCTTGGCCATCAGTTGACGCAGAACTATTCAAAAATTGTTTGTTCAGCTGCCGTTTTCGGTTTGACCGCAGCGCTTCATCTTCAGTCCAGACAATGTCGAAGACAAGCCACTACTTTCTGCATCTTTTATTATGTCACTAAAAGCTACCTTCCATACATACATCTAAAACAGATAGGTAATGTAGGGTTACCATATTTCTGTGATACAAATTCCGGACACCCTTTAGCGCCCACTAGCGGATTTAAAAATGAGCTATGACGTCACACTAGCAAAGCTTTGCTGATAGACCAGAGGTGGTCACGATCCGGTTCAGGAGTATGTGGCTGTGAGCTGTGTAACCGGGACCGAAAGCTCATGTTTTCAGTCCTTTCCTGCCCAAATCAACACTGATTTTGAGCCCATAGGGTAATCGATGCAACTTCTGGGGGGGGGGGGGGGGGTGGCTTGCTATATGAATCTGGTTTCTATATGCATCATGTCGTTAAATTTTTTGAATGAATTCTGTCAATAATATTGCTTGTTCGCTTGTTCCATATATTGCTATAGATAGTTACTATCAGGGCTGTGGAGTCGGTAAATTTTACCACCGACTCCGACTCCGGCTCCGACTCCGACTCCACACATTTTCAATCTACCGACTCCGACTCCGACTCCGACTCCTGAGTCTTTAAACGTACCGACTCCGACTCCGACTCCGACTCCTGGGTCTTTAAACGTACCGACTCCGACTCCGACTCCCGACTCCGACTCCAGCATTATTACCAATTTACTTAGAAAATTATATGCCACATTGTCGGTTGAATGACTACAACCATTAAACATATGCAAACATATGATTAACGGTGGCATGCTAAATTGTTTCATTGTGGCACAGCTCGAATTTTCCACTATGCAATTAACATGAAAGAATGATTTGCTAAATTCTTTTTTCAAGTTTTTATAACACGGACTCTCTAACAAATATGGCAGATGTCCAATCCTGTATAATAAAAATGTAGATAAAAAATCCAACTGTAGCTTTTGTGTATGAGTCAGCAACTAATACAGAGATTCAGTGCTTTTCAACCTGTGTGACGGTTCGCACCTGTGCGAATGAAAAAAATTGCAGTGCGAATGACGAGCATGGTGCGAACGGTGCGAATGAAAATCCCGTATGAGTGCGGATGAAAATCGCGAATAGTAATTGTCAATTTTTCTGACCTGGAATAATTCAAATAAACCTTATAGGAAATTCAAGGGCAGTTTAACTTTTGTTGTTGCGACGCGATTGTAAAAACTTGTTTAATTTACGACGCACCACTATAGTCGTAGCTCTCACAAGCCGTAGTGAATTAATATTTTCGCAATATATAATTGTTACGTAACGAAAAGCTTGGTTTGGAAGATGGTGTAGTGCAAGGGTCGGCAACCTACGGCCCGCGGGCCGGATCCGGCCCGCCAAGCGAAATCGTCCGGCCCGCGACATAATAATTAGTTATCACAAGAATACGGCCCGCCGTTTCATAATGAGTTTCAATCTGCAGTGCAGCACTGCATGCAAAAATGCGGCATTGCTACGATATAATAGTAGCCTACATCGTATTAGCTTATTGTTACGCCATAAAACGAAGGTGGTTGAAGTAGGAGATGGAGATAGACTAGACTGGATCAGTGCTTATCAATCGGGTGTATCTCGCAACCGAAGGTGTTCCATACTTTTTTAAAGGGTTTACCACTCTAATGGGGTGTGACAATAAAGGTGTCCTACCTTTGCTTGGAACATCTCCAGAGGTGGTCAAAGTAGTCAAGAAAGCTACTCAAGTAGAAGTAGAAGTAGCGACGGAAAAATCTACTCAAGTACGAGTAGAAGTACTTCTTCAATCAGACACCTAAAACTACTTGAAGTAGAAGTAGAATTGGCTGACTTTAAATCTACTCAAGTAAGTAAGTAGTTTTGAAAACAGTCTTAATTCGTTCGCATGTAGTGTCAAAAGCTGCGAATTGAGCTATATGCAGAAGAAGAGAAAGAGCTTGATTCGTATTGATGCATCCAGGAGGTATCAATTTTTGACAGAATAAGCATTCTTTCGCATCATGGGATGCAAATTATAGTATTGATATGAAAATGCGATACTGACCCTTTATTTACTAGAAGACCCCATTTTAGAGAATATCATGGCATGGCACCCTCTACCCCATATGATAAGGCCTCAGGTTCAGGCGAAGAGCGTAGAAGTTGAAGTTGTATCGGATACGGCTTCATCACTTTGCACTATTAGTGTACGTTAATACCAAATATTGTTGGTCGTAAAAGTTATATTTAGTGTTGCTTTATTTTCGGAAAATTGAGGCATTACTACACTTGCTTTTATGCTTCAACATGTATGTTCTGCAGACAAAAGAACTTAAAGTAATTAGAACTCAAAATATGATACTCGCAATTGAAAGTGAAATACAAATACCACTTCTCAAATGAGGAAAATATATTTCATGTCTTTTGTCCATATAACTTCAAAGGCGATCTGCTAAAACAGGTGTAACATTCAAAAAAGCTGTATTTTCCAGATTAGCAAGACACGTCATGGACTGCTAGATTACGATATGATAGGTAATTGGTAGATTGCGAATCGAAACGGTAGTTTGAAACGTTATGGCTGGTCATATTTACTGTGATGAAATATTTGGTATGAGCAACAGTGCGGTGTGAGCGGAACCAAGCAATCCGCTACATAAATCATATTCACTGATACTTTCGCGAAAATAAATTTGTCACTCCATAACTACTGTGTGCGAAGCGCAAAAAAAAATTCTGGGCTTTACTTGACTTTTATGAATATTAAGTGTTGGTACTCCGTGACAACAGCCCCGAAATTCCTCAGGCTATCTTCCGTATAGTCGGATTTAACTACTTCTACTTGACAAACTAAAAATAGCGAAAAGTAAGTAAGTAGATGACAAAATATTACGAAGTAGAAGTAGAAGTAGAGAAAATCAGATCTACTTGAGTAAGTACCAGAAGTAGAGGAAAACTACTTGAGTACTTCCAAAAAGTAGAAGTACTTCGTTACTGACCACCTCTGAACATCTCAGACGCAATGACGGAATCTCAAACTGTTCAATTATAGATAACTAGCCTCCGTATGTTAGTTAGCCTATCTATGGTTTAATTTTCCAGACGGCATTGTGTGCCAAGACAACAAACCTGAATAGTGTTTTGGCCACAATGATGAAAACTGTTAATATGATTTTTGTCTCATTAACTGAATCAGTTACGCCGGATATTACTACAAGCAGAAAATCAATATGGCGATGTCATGTAGGCCTATATCTGTCATGTTCGCGCATTAAGTCGAGCAGCTATGCTTACACGAGTGTATGAACTGAGAAAAGAAAGAGCAACTTTCCTCGAAAACACAAATATCGCCGACTCATAATCTTGTAATCGAAAATGGGTATCTCATCTTGCTCTCCTGGTACATTTAACGTCACATCTGAACAAATTGAATTTGCAACTTCAGGGGGAAAACTACTAAATACATGAGATGTTAAGGCGCATTCAAAACAAATCTGTGACTGTGGAAATGTCAACAGTACAAATAAAATTATACTCACTTTCCTATACTGGAGGAGAGAAAACCTAGTACCAACACTTCATTTGTAACTGTGATACGAAATTTAACTACTGAATATTCACCCGCTTTTCCCACATTCCTTCACTACAAAATGAATTCTGACTATTCAGTACTCCGTTTAATGTGGACGCCAAAAACATTGCCTGAAAATTTCAAATGGGTCTTTCTGAAATGCGATGCAGTTGAATTGAATGACAAATCTCATACAAAGAGCATATCGCTGCATGACTTTAACAAAGAGTACGTTATTGAAATTGGCCTTTATCCCAGCTTGACCAACAATGCAAAAGAAATTGCATCGATTTTTGGAAGGACGTACGCATGTGAACAATAGTTTTGATCAATGAAATTCACGAAGAGCAAGCTAAGATCACGTATTTCGGATGTCCATTTTGAATATGGTCTGATTATTGTTTCATCTGACTTGTTACCAGAAGTTGAAAACCTTTCACAAAGCAAGCTGCGTCAATTGTCACATTTATTCTGTGTTGTTGAAGTGTAAATACATGTGTCTTCCGATTGGTATGATTGAGATTGCAGCAATGTAGGATAATATACCGAAGTGAGCGTAAAATATAGTACTAAGAAATATTCCGGCCCGCCAAGAAGTTGTACACCCGAAATTTGGCCCGCGACTAGCAAAAGGTTGCCGACCCCTGGTGTAGTGGCAGACTTACAGTATATCAGCCCGTCTGAGCCTGCGACAGGCTGGGAAAATGACGGTAAATTGACTTTCTGCTTACTTTCGCTAAACAATCATCATACTTCCGTAATACCTGTTCGATTAGTGCGAGGCCCGAGGATAGTAGTAAATACTATCATCACAGACTCCCATTTGCAGGTTACTGTAACGCAAATCTTACCTCTTCAAGGGTTATTAAAGTATGGACTGCAAAATATATCATTTTGGGTCGACACGGTGCCAGAGCTATCTGTTAATATGTATGTAATATTTGTAGAATTTATTGAAAAGATCCTGCGATAGCTTTTACAAAGGTCACGGTGTTGGGTACTGGAACTAATAAGCTTTATCATGAGAATTCATGATAATATTTGCCCGTTTTTCTGGGAAACATGGTCGAAGACCGTCGGGATGAACTACTGTAGGGACTAGGGATGTGCAACGAGCGAGTTCACGTCTATGAGACTCTTTGATTTCGAAGCCAACCCCTTCTGCGTCGGGTCACATGAAGACGGAAAGTTTTGGTCAACAAACAGCTGATAAAATGCGGTGTTAAAACATTATGTCGACAAAATCTTGGACAAAAAATGACCGATACTGGATGGCCAATTCATTAGATATGGATATGCTCCATTGTCAGCTCGGAATAGTCCCGTTCTTGCAACCTGAGTAGAGTAGACAGTAGTACAACTGCGACACGCAAAGGAATTTAATTCCCCATAATTTGAACTCGCGTGCGTCAGACATATTTTGTAGAGCTGTGTTGGATAGAATTGTTGTGTGCGCGTTCTGTATGTCATGCATGTCCAATGTCCGTCACATCATAGCATACTACTGTAATATTAAAAATGAATTCCTTTTTTGGGTGAGGCTCGGGTCGCGAGATGCCACAAAAACTCGGATTTTAGTGGTAGTCTAAAAACTGCTTTAACACTATTAAACTGTCAGGAATTCTCAAGTTAGATTGAGCTATAGAGAGCAGAACACACAGTATCGTGAGTTTATTTGGTCTTACCACATACTCTCGAGACGGAAAATGGGAAATCGAAAAAAAAGTTAGAGCAACGTATAATAAGGTAACGAGCTCTAATGGGCCTACTCTCCTTGATCATTTGGACCTTACATTCCAAGACATAAGGCAAAAGCCTCAACACAAACAGGTGAGTTATTCACACTTCCGACATACTGGAGCCTCCTAGACCTTTTTGTCAGCTCTCAAAATCTCAAAATTTGTTGGATAGGAGTGCAGAAAAGACTTCAAGACCTAGTCATCCAAGCACTAGTAGAAGGGTTTTAGTGAAATAGTTGAAATCAAAACGAGCGAAAATAGTAGCCTATTTAATGAGACACTTAATAGCTTAAGATAGATAGTAGCCAATTTGTTGAACATCTCAGCAAATAAATGTATTTTCATCTTCTGTTTGTATAACAATATTCGGTTAGTTTGTGCGAATGAAATTTATTTTACAAAAAAAGTGCGAATGAAGCTCAAAAAGGTTGAAAAGCACTGGAGATTGAACTTACTAATTTTCTCATTACACACTATTCTGATTACAAGCACACACACTCTTACTACTTATAGACATTGGTGATAAATGAAATTTAGTAATTAGTCAAATACCATAGCCTATGTCTAGTCTATATGTCCTTAGTCAAGTATTCACGGACTAAGACTTGCAGTCTTTCTTCATCATTTGTTCGGCCCAAACAGCTAAGCTACACTACAAATATTTTTAATTTTGTCAAGTGGGAAGCATCGTTTGGTCATATTTACATCATTACAATTTTACAAAACCAGCCGATGCATTTGCTATGCCACAGTATCATGGTATAATTCCAAAAATTGCATCAATTTTGACTGCATCACGAAAATGCATCTTGCGATTTTCTTCCCCTTTGCAACTGAGTTGTAATTTGCAAGTAATGTCTAATTTTATCTATATCAGAGGTGGGCAACTTTTTCGGCGAAAGGGACACCTGAGATTTACGAACCATTGCGCGGGCAACTGGAATGTTGATAACCTTTTTTTAGTCGTCGATAGGAGCGAACCGAATTAGGTAACATTGCAAACAAGACTTATATTAATACGCTCTAAAATTGACAACAATATGTCATGCAACTGTGCAGCGCGCAATCAGGCCCTGGTCGCGCTAAGCGCGAAATTTTTTTGCAAGATAACGACTGAATTAGGCTATATCAATAAATATGTCGCTAACATACATTGGGGGTCGCATCTGTATACTACTGTGCTCATTTGGCAAGGACAGGATTATTCGACGTTTAGACATAGCAAAATCGACGTTATCAGTGAACATGCCTCTATCATTTTGTGCAAATGTTTTGTCGACGATCTCGCTGCGAGTGCACAAGCGAAGCCGCATGTTGGACGGCACGTTATCTCCTAATTGCGAATATAGTTAGACTCAATTCTGTAAATAAGATGTCTTTATAATTTTCAGAAGGGGGCTCAAATACTGAATGCAAGAAATCTAGTGACAATGAATCATACGAAGTACCGAGAAAAATTTCAAGTCAAATAAATCTGCTATGAAATATTCTACTTTACGGTCATATACGAAGATCTGGGATAAATGTGGCTGGCCCCTGGATACGTCAATGCGTCAGAACTGTTGTTTTACTCATCATCAAATTTCGCGGTCATGTTAATCTAATTTTCGTTGGCCTTGCAATTGTACCTGATGTCATAAATAATTTCGGGAATTACCTCGCAGGCCGCACCTAACCTTCTCCTGTGCCAAATTTGGCCTGCGTGTCACGGGCTGGCCGCACCTGATCTGTATGGTTATTATTAACAGTGATTGGTGGTACATAAAAATTATATTGAAAATTCTTTGAAAGCAAATGTTTTCATGATAGAGAAGTTGGAGTTGGAGTCGGAGTCGGAGTCGAAGTCAGGGTCATTCTCACAAACTCCGACTCCGACTCCAGTCAGTATTTTCCCACCGACTCCGACTCCGACTCCGACTCCAGCTATTATAGTTTGCACGACTCCGACTCCGACTCCGACTCCATCAAGCGAAAATCACCCCGACTCCGACTCCGACTCCACCGACTCCGACTCCGACTCCACAGCCCTGGTTACTATACTCTCCGCCCACATAAGTTAGCGGTAGAGCTGGTGGAGGATGATGATGAAGATACAGGGAGCGTAATTGTACATCGTTAAGTCCGATAAGATCGTTTATCAGTCTTATTCCGGTGCGCACCACGGAGCTTTATAAACACCCCACATCCAGTGGTTTCCAACCTTTCATGGTCGCAACTCCATCTCCAATTTAAAAATGTTCCGTGGCCCAGATTAAAATTTGACGAGCTGATTACTAAAAGAAGTCAGCACCTTTGCCCGGACTTACTCACGGGCTATATTGGAAGCTGATTACGTTCAACATATTTGCGAACACCAGAATAAATAAGGCAAACGACCCCCACGTTTGGAACCACTATCTTTGAATAAAGCATTAAAAGGGCCTTAACGATCTCTAGGAATATACCGTTCTCCTATAATTGCGACTACAATTAGGCTTATTCCAGTAAATGAAGGTTGTTTTTATTTATATTTTATTGCAGTTTTTGCGAGGGTGTGTTAGTCTTCATACAAAAATCAACAAATGAGA